>NW_024423786.1:48489272-48515928 GCF_017311325.1 Ursus maritimus | reverse complement strand
ACCCCCTTTAAAACATTTACCTTCCTCCCCTGCTCCTCCCCCTCCCCCTCCCCCCACCCGCCCCCAACTCACAACTCTGTTGAGTCCAGAAGCTCAGAATCGGGCGTTGGGCTTTGCCGGGTGCTTCAGATCAATGGTAATTATTTAATTTTTTCCAGTTTTATTTTTGTAAACAGAAATCAATTATTATTTAAACTTCAAACAAGCAAACAAGCAAAAAAAAAAAAAACAAAAAACAAAAACAAAAAACGGGAGCCCAACCCTCTGTCACCTGACTGAGTGGGAAAGAGGGTGAAGGGGTCAGTGGGGAAGGGGCTGCAGGACGCCCCACGTAGCTTTTAACCCTAATGTGGCCGAGGCAACCACCTTATTTGTGCTAACAAGAAGTGTTTTGTTCCTTATTACTGTGATTAACATTAGTATCGGTGTCGGTAACAAAGCTGAAATCACATATTTAGGATTTAGATCTGATTTAAAAAAATGCTGGGGTGGATGTTCCAATTGGAGCAGGAGAAAAGAGAATGAAAACAGCTTGGGGAGGGGAAACCCAAATCCGGTTCCTCGCTGGCTCCTGGATGTCATGTTCTCTCTTTTTGGGGGTGGCCAAAACCCGACCGGTGTCGGGACACGAGGCGGCCCCCGCACGCCTCGCCTGTGCGTGCCCGGGAGTCGGTGCAGACCGGACTCCGCGCCGGGGCGAGCTGACAGGAGTTTGCGGCAGCGATAGAACATGGAGATGTCATGGGCGCGACAGAGCCTGGCGGGGATACCAGCAGCGTGTGTGTGTGGACCGCAACGTTGTCTGTGCGCGCGTGTGTGTGAGTGAGTGAGGGAGAGAGAGAGAATAGGTGTGTGCTCAGGCGCTGGGTGCCTCTGTCTGGCTGCCGAGGCTGAGATGGGAGCAAGCGGCTGGCGAGGCTGGTGGTGGCTCCAGACCACACTTCTGTAGAACAATCACGAGAGAAAATTGTCGTGGGAGGGGGGAGGAGGAGGAGGAGGCGATTTTTCTTGTGCCCCTCTTCTAACGCTTCTTTTCTCCTTTTCTCTTTTCCCCTCACCCCGTCTTCCCCTCCTCCCGTCCTCCCTCGCCCCGCATGCTCCCGGCTTGCCGCCTGCAGGATGAGTTCCACCCGTTCATCGAGGCGCTGCTGCCTCACGTCCGCGCCTTCTCCTACACCTGGTTCAACCTGCAGGCGCGGAAGCGCAAGTACTTCAAGAAGCACGAGAAGCGGATGTCGAAAGACGAGGAGCGGGCGGTGAAGGACGAGTTGCTGGGCGAGAAGCCCGAGATCAAGCAGAAGTGGGCATCCCGGCTGCTGGCCAAGCTGCGCAAAGACATCCGGCCTGAGTTCCGAGAGGACTTTGTGCTGACCATCACGGGCAAGAAGCCCCCCTGCTGCGTGCTCTCCAATCCCGACCAGAAGGGCAAGATCCGGCGGATTGACTGCCTGCGCCAGGCCGACAAGGTGTGGCGGCTGGACCTGGTCATGGTGATTTTGTTTAAGGGGATCCCCCTGGAAAGTACTGATGGGGAGCGGCTCTACAAGTCGCCCCAGTGCTCGAACCCCGGTCTCTGCGTCCAGCCACATCACATTGGAGTCACAATCAAAGAACTGGATCTTTATCTGGCTTACTTTGTCCACACTCCAGGTAGGTCACTCTCAACCCCCCTCCCCATTTTATTTTACTTGCCGGCATTTGTTTTGTGTATGGTTCCTCTTCTTTCCAAAGGATCCAAGCAATGGGCCTAACTAGCGGGCCTGTCCTGCCCCGGGCTGCAGCCTGCGTGATGTTCCCCTTTCCCCTCTTCTATTTCCCTCCACCTTCTCCATTCTTCCTCCTGCGCTCCCTTGCCACGGTATCTACTGGATTGTCATGCATCTCCATCTTTGGAGGACCGGTCTTACCCAAAAGACGCTGCAGGTCTTAGGACTGGGGCCAGGCTGCCCCAGAATTATCCACAATAGTGAGAGTTGGTGATGAACACTGCCACACACACACAAAAATCACTCGTTGCTCACATTTAAAATGACTCAGAAGAAGTATTCAGAGCCAGGTGCTGGCTTTCCTGCGGCTTCCCCGCAAGTCCTGGGGAAAAGCGGGATTTGGCACAAGCGGGGTGGGCAGCAGTTCGGCGGAGAGAGGGGTGTGTAAAACCTCCGGTTAGGAGCCAGAATGAATAGAAAAGAGGAGTGAGGGCAGCAGCGAGCAGATTCTGGGGCCCAGATGCCCAGGCGGGAGCTGTTGTGGATGGGATTTGGCTGCCGAAGAGTAGGAAAGTCATTTGACTTCATAGAAAGTGAAAAGGCGCAGGAGATTCCTTGCGCTCTCCCTTCCGCGGTGTGCGGCTGCAGTGGGGAGACCCCAGGATGGCTGCCCACAGCCCCTACCCCTCTGCTGGGAAGCACTGAGGCTCTCCCCAGCACAGGCATGGCAGGGAGGGGCGTCGTTGCGGCGGTGGTCTGAGAGAAACAAGCAATACAAAAACTCTGCAAATTTTCATTTTCTTTTTGTGTTCCAAAGTGGTTCCAGTTCTCCTCTTTGCTTTTCCAGTTTTACCAGCATTTTGGGCCGGGGTGGTGCAATTCTCTTCCTCTGTTCTTTCACCGCCCCCCCTACCCTTTCCCTTTTTATAATTTCTTTCCGCTTTTGTTTTCTTACAAATTGAAACAGAGATGGCTGGTTAATTTTTAGCCTCCACTCAGCTACGCCCAATTTACTGCCGCCTTTGAAACCTAAACGGGCGGCACTCTGTGATTAAGCAAGGCAGAAGTGTGTTTACATTATGCCCAACCAACTTGTAATGAGAGGGCTACCAAACCTTTTTCTCTGTGTATGTGTGTGTGTGTGTTTTTCCTTTCCACCATTCCGGTATTTTTTTCCCTCTTGTTTCCCTTCTTTCTCTCTTTATGCAAATGTAACAGAATGTGGCTTAACTTCAACTCTGGTGAATGTTCTTTCCCGCAAGTGTGTGTGTGTCTTCCTTCCTGCTCATTCATAAAAAAGAAAAGCAACTCACTTTTCTGCTGTGGTCACTCCCTTGCCTGTTTGGGAAGTTGGGAGGAGTGGTATGACTTAATCCAGAGATGAAATTTGGGGAGCTTTTAGCATTGAGTCAGGAAGGTAACCTTGACTAGGATTAGCACTAAGGATTTATATGTTGGACAACTCTGGGGAAGAAAAGGTGGTGTTGGAGGCCTCTCTCCTTACTCATTCACATTCTCTTTCATTCTGAGAGGTGGCTTTGGTGGTTGGTTGGAGGCAGTGGACAACCCCCCCTCAACCCTTGCCCTGGCCCCAAAGCCATTGCTCCCTTCATGAATCTCTCTAGGCTGGCACCTGGCCCTGTGTGACTGTTATGACCCCTCAGTCCTCTCCTCTGTTCGTCCTTTTTCTTTCTGGAAATGAGACTAAAGAAAAATTTGAGAAGTTATCCTCTCATTCTCTGTCTACACAGCAAGTCAGAGTGGGGAGGGTGTGTGCCTGGTGGTGTTGGAGGTAGCTTCGGGGGAGCTTGGAGCCTTGAGTTTGTGTCTGTCAGAAAGATCTTCTGCAAGGGAATTCAGTACCTTCTGATTTCAGAACTAGGGCCTCTAAGATGGAAATCAGTACTCATCTTTCTCTAGCTTCCTCTTACCCTGCTCTCTAGCTAGATCCCTGTAGCCGAGCTGTTTCCCTTTCCTCTTTTATTTTAGGCCAAATTCTTGACTGCTGCCAGCATGGGGCTGAGGTAGGATGAAGTGTGTGTGATGAAGGAGACCGTTTGTGGCCAGCCTCCTAGCTTCTGGACTCACCAGGCAGGTGTCCGGAGAAGGGAGGCATCCCCGCCCGCCCCCCCAGCTATAATGAGATCATTTGCCCAGGAATATGAGTGAATTCATGCCCCATCGAATGCAGCCGCAGCCATTTCTGTCCCGGCTGAGGTCCAGTTCCTTGACAAAAGCTGAGTGGAGAACTGAGGACATTTTTAAATAATTCATCTATACTCCGGCTCCCTGGACTCCAGATAGTTTCAACGAAGGTAGGATTTCTTGCTGGAATTGCTTTAATTCAAACGTGCCTCACTGCATTAGCGGGGTGAGTGGTTGCAGCACGGGCCACCAGTGGGCCTGGCGTAGATGATCTCAAGAATGCGAGAAGCAGGCACAGCTTTCTCCCCAAGCCACCCCAGTTTGCTAGAAAATGTCTTCTCCTGGCTAATCCCCCAAATAGCATCAATGTGGTAGCATAGCCTTCTCCATGCCCATGCACTCTGCCGTCCTCAGCAGGCTGCCCCTTGTTCCTTCCTCCCACTGGAACCTGGGAGTGGGGGCTAAGGTGCAAGGGCTCAGACAAGAGTTGCTGTGGATTCTAAAAGAAGTACTTTTCTTCCCTTAAAACTGGGCCGAAGATCCCAGTCTGGGCTGAGCTGGTGGTGCCGGGTTTGATGACAAGTGAATTTGACACAGTGCTAAGTATGGGGGCACTGCTTTACCTCCACCTGCCGTCGTTATCCGTGGCCCTCGCGTGCTCTTGTTTTGCCCCACCTGAAGTTTCAAGAGGAGCCATGGTTGGGGAGGGAATCAAGGACATGTGTGTGTGATGTCGGGAGCTCTATTCCCAGTGTGCGGGGTCCAAAAGACCGCCCAGAGTGTGTTACGACCTCCATGAAAGTTAGCCTTTCTGCTGGGAAGGAATTGCGCCATGTGTCTGTCCTATTTAGGAGGGGACATTGAGGCAGAGCAGAGTCAGAGCATTGTCATGGAAGAGGTATGTATCCCTGGTGATGTCCTTCCATCCAAAGAGGTTGCCCTAAGGCAGGCGGTCGGAGATAGGCTGGGAGTGTGGGTCTAGGAGGCTTCTGTTTGTGTGGGGAAGGATGGCTGAGCTGGTCTGGAAGTGCTGCTAGACTCTTTACAAAGCTTCCACGGGGCCCTGAAGGTGAACTGGTATCTTCAGACCTACCTTAACCTAGGCTTTGGCCTTAGGAAATAGCAAAATCTGGGGTGTCTGGCTGGCTCCGTCCGTAGAGCATATGCCTCTTGATCTCGGGTTGTGAGTTCGAGCCCCACGTTGGGTGGAGAGATTGCTTAAAAATTAAAAAAAAAAAAAATCCGAAAGCAATAAAATGCTTTACTGAATGGAAATGCCAGCTTCTCTCTGTCAGATTCCTCCGACAGGCCCATGGTGGAGGCCCATGAAGTCCAGATATTCGGGTGGTGGTCCTTTCCTTTATCTCCGCTTTTTCATTATGGAGAAATTCACATGTAGAAGGAGCCCTCTTTACCCGTGCCAGAAGTCTGCCAACTTACAGCGAGTCTCGACTCATCTATACCCCCCACTGCCCACCTACGTTGTGTCGTTTAGAAGAAAATCCAGACATTGTAGCTTTTCATCTGTAAATATATCTCTGCACATCTCTGAAGATAAGGAGTTGTGGAGAATATAACCACAATATCACTGTCACACCTAAAAATCATCAGCAGTTTCTTTACTATGGTCAGTCTAGTCAGTGTTCACATTTCCCTATTCGTCTCCTAATTTTGTTTGTCTGGGTCAGGATCAGAATCGGAATCAGGTACACCCAAGGGCGTCTGGTTGGCTCAGTCGGTAGAGCATGTGACTCTTGATCTTGGGGTCGTGAGTCCAAGCCCCATGTTGGGCGTAGAGCTAAAAAAAAAAAAAAAAAAAAAATCAGGTGCACACATTGCAATGGGTCGATAGTTCTTTCAAGACTCAACCTCTAGGTGGTCCTCCTCCTCCATCTTGGTTTCTTTTCTGACAGATTTTGGGTTGTTGCTATTGAAGGACCTGGGTCATTTGTCCTATAGGGTTTCTCTGTCTGGACTCCACAGTCTGTGCTCCCTTGGGTTGTTCAGTGCAGTGCTCTGAAAGGAGATTCTGCCTCCCTCTTCACCTCCAGGTCTGGGATGCCTGGACCTTACCTGTCACAGGATGTGGATTAGCACCTAAGGAATTGTCTAAGTGAACTCTTTCAAGTGCACGGTCACCCTTCTCAGGTATAAGAGTCCCCGGTTTTTGCTCTCGGCTTCAGAGTTCAGGGCTTTGCAGTGAGCACTGGTTTTCAGGTCCAAGGGAGGACTCCTCATCTGGGTCCTTCCCTGGTGGTAGGGGGCATCGTTCGGCCATGTTAGCCCTACCAAGATGCAGCCGATGCCAGCCATGCCCCTAGGTCTTCACTGGACACTCGGCCTATCTGGTGGCTCTGGTGGCAGTGCATGGGAGGGGCCGTAGGAACAGCAGCCACGCTCTTGCTCTTGGGCAACTAACCCCCAGCGTGGCCCCTGTGCCACCTCACCCACGGCCTCCTTTTTCAAGGCCCAGAAATGCCACCGGTCTGCATCTTCGAGGCAGCACCATCTGGTGCCAGGGCTGGTGGAGACTGCAGGGCCCAGGAACCAGATTCATAAGATGAGCAAGATCTACAGATCATCTTTTAACCCAACGTAAGGTCCCTTTTAGAACATCCTGGAGGAGACATCAGTGTTGTGCAAAGGTCAACTGTGGTCGTAAAATTCTTCTGTTCGTCCAACCCAGAGAATGGGTAAAGGGATGAAAGCAGCTAACACATACATACGGGCACAGAGCAGGCAGGCAGCGGCTCACAGCTGCCGCAGTCACTGCTGTTAGGACTTCGTGAGCCCAAGGCTGCCTCCCTATCACCTTCACCTGCCAGTCTCATTTCTGGTAAGGGACGACGCAGGTGAAAGCTAAGTTTTCTGTAACATGTCAGCCTCTCAGATGCTGAAGCCTGCTCTCATGGTTCCTTTCCACCCTTCTCCCCAGGAGGCTGTCCTTTCTCCAGGCCAAACGTTGCCAGTCCCTCCCGCGCCAGACGCAGCTCCTCAAACCCTTGCCATTTTGGTCACCACTCCCTGGAGGCCTTCTTAAACTGGAGCATTTGGTATGGAACACAGAAACTCCAGGCACGATCAGATCCCATGGTAGCCACAGGATTTGCAGGTCCTTCCAGCTACATAATTTGTGGGGCCCAGTGCAAAATGAAAGTGTGGGGCTCCTAGTTCAAAATGATTAGGGACTGCAGTGTGACAACAGGGAGAGCATTAAAACCAAGCATGGGGTGTGTGTGACTGTCCAGGTTGTGCACCTGTGAAGCTGACATAGGCCACCTGTGTTCTGTTAATGTGAAAGGGCTGATGCCTTCCTTGGTGGGATGGAGGGGTGATGGGGGGTCAGGCTAGCCTCAAGAGGGGATGTGACCCCAAAGAGGAGATCAGAAATGCCCAGACCCAGTCCTTTGGCTTGGTCTCATTCTAGGACTCCCTTGACCATCTTCTCCTATCCCCTTTGTCCATAGCCTATCTGCCCAGCCGGTCAGGGGTCTGCACTGGCCGTGATGCACAGGGGTCTTGGTGGAGTGCTCACTCTGCTGGCTGAGTTGGAAGCTGTAGCTCAAGGGAAAAAAAGACTTACCCTTGTCTGAGCTTGAACCAGCAGTGCGCGGGCTGTGAATAAGCCGGAGGGGACCTGGACACTTGAGCATGGTGACCAACTGTGCACCACCACCCACCCAGAGGAAACAGGGCCACTCTGCAGCAGGAGGGCTGGGCTTCAGACAACGACAGGCAAAAGGACTTCCTGAGGATTCAGTTTACTTTTGGCACTGTCGTAGGGTGGTCGAATTTCCTTTATTCATGAAATACACACTTGGTGAACCTACTGTGAATGAGGCCCTTCTAAGAATGAGAGACTCCTGCATGCAACTGGCAGGGTTTGGGTGAGGGCCTCATGATGACTTCTAGAAGGCGCTGTCCCATAGGCGTGAATGTGCAGTGATCCATGCTGGAGGGGAGGGAAGACAGGCTAAGGCTTCACCAGGGGCTGTGAAGAGGGACGCAGGGCCCATCTCTGCCACTTTCTAGTGTTGCAGAGACCTGGGGCGCCGGGGAAGGGTGGGCCAGAGGGGCGGAGGGCCGTGCCATGGTCCCCCTCTGTTCTGGTGTCCTGCAGCAGCTGTGCAGACAGGGCCCAGCTAAGCATCCCCTTTTCTGCCCAAGGAAGAGGGTGGCTCTCTCCCCACCCCTTTCTCTCTTTGCCCCATCGGGTCCCACCCCCCACCCCTGTCTCAGGAGCTGCCACGCTTCAGTTATTTTATCCTTCAGTGTCCGATTCAGAAGTCCTTTCAAAGGCCCCAGCCGTGTCAGCGCGGTGCTCACACAAAAGGCCTCTTTGATTTCTTGTTTGTTTTCATTTGCCAGTGGAGGGGGAGGGGGCTGGAGAGAAAGAGCTTCTGGGTTTTAAAATTTTTATTTGGGTTGCTTCATTCTCAGAGGGGTTGGTTCCCTGGAACTCCTTCCTGAGTTGGGGGCTTGGAGGCGGTGGGCGGTCTTCTGGGGAGAGGGCTGACACGGGAAGTGGGGGCTGCCCCCACAAGCAAGAGGGGGAAGTGTGGGGGTTTAGGATATGGTTGTTGGTTCACCTTCAGACATTCTGTGCTAGGCCCCAGGGTGGGAAGGGTCAGGTTAGAGCCCACTGCTTGGGCTGGGAAAGGTCTGACATGCCTGGCACCAAAGAACATTCCCATGTTAGCCTGTACTTCCCGTATGTCCTTAGTAGAGGCCTCGGCACGGCTGTAGGATTTGAGTAGTCCTGAACCTTGACTTTGCCGTTTTCCCTTTAGTGTCCCAGATTCTGCTGTTTCCCTCTTGGATGAGAAGGGAGTGAGGATCCTTCTAGCATGCACATTCCTTGGAAATTCTGTGTCTTCAAATACAGGCTGGGGCTCCCCACTGTCCGTCAGGGAATGAAATGGGGGGGAGGTGACAAGTCTACCCAGCTGCCTGGCGTCCTGTTGCCTACAGGCCTGGGACAAGCTCCTGTCTTCCCAGGCTTGCTCTCTCACTCCCCTCCCCCCAAACCCCACCCCGTACCTCTCATCTCTCCATGATGGCTGATTTGTGAGATGCTGCGGCCATGGATGCCTCTCCCAGAGGAAACGGCCCATGGCTCCCGGAGGACTTTGAGGACAGGGAGCTGAACTGAAAGGAGATGGAGGGCTGCCCTCACCAGCTGTTTGGGACTACAGACACCCAGACCGGCGCCTGTTGGGGTACATGTGGGTGTATCCCGGCAATGCAGTAAGAAGAGCCGCAGCCCATCAGTTGTGGAGGCCTGACTGCCACGGCTCAGGAACAGAGCGCTGGAGAGTGAGGCTTGGGCAGGTGGTCACGGGCGTCAGCAACAGGGAAGTGTGCCCACTGGGTGAGGGGGCTCCGCAGGGCCTGGTTGGCAGACGGGAGAAGGAGGCTGGGGGGCTGAGAGATAGATAAATATAGCTGATGGCATTTCTGATGATAGGTTTTTCTTGGCACCAAGGGCACCGTGGAAAACAGCACGACAAACGCCGGCCCCACAGGCCGCCGTCGCCATTTTAAGCATGTTTGAGCCGAGGGGTTGCTGGCATTAGAAGAGGGTCCCAGCAGGCGGAGGGGCTGTGGCAGGGAGGTTTGGCTGAACTGGGCCTCACCCCCTGGGTGCCTGTGTTTTTTACTTTGTGCGTATGGATATCTACTGATTTTCTGGCGCTTTGGGGATTAGAAAAATATTTTGGGGTTGCTCTTTGTGGGCTTGTCTCCCAAGTGACTTGTCCCCCCCACCAGCCACTGTGGCCTATCTATTGGTCTGTATGTGAGGGGGTGTTCTGGCTCTTGTCCTCACTTTTGATGTCTTAATGATGACCTGGCATGCTACCGCCCCAGGTCAGAACCTATGTTCGCTGTTATTTGGGGGACATCCAGTAACTTAAGGGGCACCCATTTGTTCAGGCTCCCAACAACTTCTTGTTCCCTGTCCAGTGGAGGAAGGGGCACACCCCTCCTCTCCCTCCCCTGCTTTAATTCCATTTTTCCATCAGAGGCCCAGTTGTGGCTAAGGCACCATGCTGAGTCCTGTCTGTGTTCACCACCCAAATTCTCACACCAATTCTGGTTTTAAATCTGTGCTCCTGGCTAAACGTGTTTGTCCTCAGGTGACACACAGCGGTCTCTGTGTACAGTGAGGGGATCAGTGAATCAGACCCGGGGGGCCTGGGAGTCTTCCTGGAAGATGACCTGTTTGAACCACATCTTGAAAGACGGTGAGGAATTAGCTCGTTTTTGTCAGCTGGCTGAGCCTTTTCAGCCGCCAGAAGCTGATTCCCTCCTCACAATGGTTGAGTGATATAGGCAGGGCAAGTATTATTATCCCCGGGCCCGTACAGAGACGGGAACCCAAGTACAGAGATGTCAAGGCACTCAGGTCACTCGATGAGTTTCTGGCAGAAAGACCCCAGGATCTAGGTCACTGAACATTTCCACCTGTGGGCCTTGCTGCTCCTTGAACTTCATGGGGATTGCTGGTCTTGGCAGAGTCTCAGAGGAGAAAGCTGTGTGGGTCCCCATGGTCTCCGTTGCTCTCTAGGAGCTGAGACGGTGGGGCTGGCGCCTAGCCTGTGGCTCAGCTCAAGGGCTCCCCCAGCTGCTGAGCACGTGGGGTGGAGACAGTGATCGGGCACCTGGCCTGTCCTTGACACTGGCCTCCCCACCAGCTGGCCCCCTGCCTCTGACCTGAGAGGCAGCATGATACGGTTGGATTGGGTCCGCTGGATGTCTTCGCCCTGCCGTGGCCAGCTCGGCTTCTCGGCGCCCCTCCCCAGAGTGTGGGGAAAGGCAGGTAGAGTGGGCAGGAAGTCTAGGCCTGGGGCTGGGCAGCTGGGCTGGATCTTGGGATCCCTGATCCTTGCTCTGTCACACCCTTTTCCTGGGAGTCTGCTTGGAATCAATGTTTGAAATAAAAATGAATGTAATTATCCTAAGTAACCAGATGATTGCTGGAAGTTTTGCAGTAATCTTCTCTACATTGTCTTTTTATGTGCTCTCATGTAAACTCTTGCCTTTGCCCCTTTCTTAAAGTTTGAAAACTTTGGGTCTGTGTACGTAAAAACTCTCCCAACATGTGGAGGGGTGGGGTGGTAGGGAGAGGCTAGCCCATGCTAGAGATTTTCCTGTTTCTGTGTCTAGTCAGACAGGGACATAACCTCTTAACCACTGACAGCAGATCCTGTAAAGCAGTTTCTCCACCACGGCACCACTGGCTTTCAGGCCAGACCATTCTGTGTCGCGGAGACCGTCCTGGGCGTTGTGGGGTGGTTAACGACATCTCTGGCCTCCACCTGCCAGATGTCAGTTGCAACACCCCACCCCAAGTATGACAACCAGAATATCTCCAGACATTTCCATGGGGGAGAGAATTGCCCCAGCTAAGAGCCTCTGGCCTGGAAGAAACAGAAGGATTCAGACAGAGCATTGCCTGCATTTACTCCTTGCCTGTCCTCTCAGTCGCATGGCAACAGAACCTCCTAGCCCCTGCTGTTCCCCTGTGTGTCCTATGCCATTTTCCCTTTCAGGGCAGCAGGAGCCTAGGCTGCAGCAGTCTGGGGCTCCTCTCCCTCATGAGAAGCAGGAGCCCATCTAAGAGTCTCTTACCGAATGTCCCTCCTAATACCTTGCATCGTGGTCTCTCTGTGTGTTGGGGCTGCTGATCTGTTGACTAGAGCAGGGGATCTGCTATTCGGCTGACCCAGGCCTATGTGACAAGCTAGTGATGCTGTCAGGGACGTCCCAGACCCCGAAGAGCAGCAGACATTTGGTTCTGCAGCGTGGGATGCAGAGACCAGAAGCTTCACCTGAACCTCAGCACTACTCTTCATAAATGATGTATTCGATTTTTTTTATTATAGTAGTAAAACACACTCTTTCTAAAAAATTCAAACAATAGAGAAATGAAAGAGACAGACAAGCTCCCCAAACAGCCCTCCTGCGCCAGAGAGAAACTCATTTCCCTGATCTGTGTAGGTTCTTCTAATTTTTTTCATCAGTTCATAGATCAAATAACTTAAATACGGAGATATTTATTTTAAGAGCAGATGGTATGTTTGGGCTGATTGAATCAGGTCCAGGGAGTGCCACTGTGGTCTTGACTTTTCCCATTCCCTGTCCATTCCATCCGTGTCCCCATCACCCCGGGTATGGGACGTCCCTGTCCCCCTCCGCTCCCCCCCCCCTGCTGAGGTGACAGTTTCTGCTTGTGCTTCCTGGGAGCTGGGTGACCAGCAGAATGCGCATTAGTGTCTGAGCAGCCAAGATCCTGTTGAGGGGCATTTCTATTGGCTATGTAACCCAGATGGTGGAAGTCAGGGCCTGAGCCCCAGCCCATGCTGAGACACCCCCCCAAAGGCTCAGCCAAAGGAGTGGGGGGGGGCAGGGGCACTGAGAGGAGGGGCCGCTGAGAAATAGCCTGCTTGGCTGTGCCCTGCTTGGCCCTAGCCTCTCCTCTCTGGAGCCAGCTTCCCAGCTCTTTCCTGGAGGGCTAGAGTGATCCTCCGCGTAGGGTAGACTCTTTGTCAACTAGCCTGGCATCCTGGAGGCTTTTCTAGACCCTACAGGCTCCTTCCAGGGTCGGCGGCGGCGGCTGCTGCTTTTTTCCTTTCTTAAAATGGGGGATGGGGGGTGCCTGGGTGGCTCAGTTGGTTAAGTATCTGCCTTAAGTATCATGCCTGTTCAGGTCATGATCCTGGAGTCCAGGGACCGAGTCCCAGGTCAGGCTCCCTGCTCGGTGGGGAGTGTGCTTCTCCCTCTGCTCCTCTCCCCTCCCCAGCTTGTGCTCTCTCTTGCGCTCTCGCTCTCTCTCTCTCAAATAAATAAATAAAACTTTTTAGAAATGGGGGTGAAGTGTGCCTCAGCCTTCCGGGATTTATCCCGTCATAATTCTTTGTGTCAGGCTTAAAGATATGGCAAAGAGAAGAGTGTTCTCTCCAGGCCAGCGGCAGGGACATGACTGGGAGAAGGAATCTGGGGAGAGCTTTGCGGCTGGGTCAGCTTGTCTAGGAGAAGCTGCAGATGACAGCCGGGAGTAGGGTGACACCTGGTGACTCTTCTGGAGTGGGCGGAGTGTGCAGAGAGATCAGGAGATCCCTGGAGGCGGCCTGCAGGAGGCTGACTGAGTGCAGCCTTTGAGGAGTGTGTCCTTATTATGCCTGCGGATTATATCCCCATTAGCGCATAATTATTATATAATGGGTGTTATTGCATAATGGCAGTTATATAACACGTGGCCCAGAATACGGGGTGTGTGTGTGTGTGTGTGTGTGTGTGTGTGTGTGTAATAAGTGTATATTCTCTGGCTATAAATAGCTGCCAGCCCTGCACTGAATCTGTGGTCACACCAGAGCCACCTTATAAATACCCGGCACTGGGCTATAAATTTCTGACTGGTGACGTAGGCAGACATGGTACCTAGTTAGGAGGTGGTGGGAGGGACCTGCAGCCCCACCCGGCCACATGACATCATTGTTTCCATAGTAATAAGAACGCTCCCTGGGGGACCAAGGAAAGAGAGGCCTTTAAAGGGAGGATGCAAATGGTTAGAAAGCTGGGCGGGGGTACTGTGCCTGGGGCTGAGCGGGCTGGGGTCCCCTGGGTGGAGGGCTGCAGGGATGAGACAGGCCATCTACCCTTAGGTGTTCAACCAGTGCCAGGGCAGGAAGCTCCATTTTCTTTCATCTCTTCTTTAGAGGGTCTCAGGGTCCCTCCTTGTGTGTAGCAGGTTGTGCGAGACTCAGCTGCCTGTTAGGAAGAACGGGGGAGCCCATGGTCTGTCTCCATTCTTCCCCTTCCCAGGTGACCTCTTCATGGCTCTGGGACCACCAGCTGAAGGGGAGCTGAACATGGGCAAACCAGAACTCTGCACCCCAGTCAAGTCCTCCAGGGCGGGACTGCTTCCCCTATGAGATTTTTTAGGCCAATTTTGGCCTTAGTAATATAAGAAATATGTGAGCAATTTGGAGTGTGTCTCAGAGAGCCTTTTGGAAGTCATGGCACTGGGAGATGGCGCCTGGGAAGACACAGGAGACAAGGATAATATTTTGGCCCCAGAGGCAGCTATGGGGTGGGATTTCATCTATTTTGATGTATGAGACGTAGTTTCCTGTTGGGTGGTTGAAGAGCTACTCTTCACATTCCCGAGGAAGAAATGCGTTTATTGGCAGGTGGCGGGTTTGAGGTTAGTTGGGAGAAAGGAAGGGTGGGTGACCAACTTGTCATAGTATGACCAGTTTTCTGGTTTCAGCACTAAAAGTCCTTTGTCCCAGGAAATCCCTCTGTCCCTTGTACACCAGGATGGTTGGTGACCCTAGAACAGTGGTTTTCAACCAGGGGTGACTTTGACCTCCAGGGAACATTTGGCAATGTCTATAGACACTTGGTTCTCACAACCGGGGGAGGGTGCTGTTGGCATCTAACGAGTTGAGGCCCGTGCACAGGATAGTCCCTCAACAAGGAATCATCTGGCTCCAAACATCACTAGGTGGTGAGGCCGAGAAGCCCTTCCTGGGGGGTGGGGAGGAGGTTAGCAGGACTTCTGTGCCTCTCCGCCAGACAGCCCTTGCCTCTGCCAGCGGAGAGCCCCTGCCCCGCCTCCTCTCTGCATTTCTTGCAGCTCTATTTCCTCTGCTTTGCTTGGTTATGTGTAGGGTTCTGGGGCTGGGAGACTTTCTGGGGAATCACGGGGCTTCTGAGAGGGTCTTTCACCCTCAAAGCTTAGAGACTTTTGTAGGTAAGACGGTGCTGAGTGTAAGCCCTTGCTAGGCAGTCTGGTGCTGGTGCGGATCTTTTGCCCATTATTACAAAATAATAATAATGGAGAAATCATTAAACAGCAATCCCTTATTGCCTATCAACAAGTTTCCAAGTGGCAAAACCTGCCTGCTTCCCTCGCCTTTCAGGCCAGCACTTCCCGTGCAGACCTGAGCAGACCGTTGGGGCTGCTGGCCCAAGGGCTGCCCTGAGTCCAGGGCCAGAACTTACTTCCTCAGAAGCCCACTCCCAGACCCAGCAACTAGGGCAGGACTCTGCCACTCAAAAGAGGCCTTACAAGTGCAACAGGGGGAGGAAGCTGCATCTATTCTGGCACGTGGAGTTCACAGAAGTCTGGTTTACCCGATGTAATTTGTAACAGATTACCTTTTGCATGTGTACTGGAAAAGAAAGCAGGAGACTATAGCACCTTCTTTCTCACCTGCGTTTAGTGCATGTTTAGTTTACTACCTGGCTGTAGTTTACTTGGTGCCCTCTGGCCCTGACCACACGCACAGTGTGGCCAACTGGGTTCTTGTTTCTGCTGGGAGGGGGCCCACAGACGATGGCAAATATGGTGGTTCATTGATCTGGTCTGCACCGGGTGGTTGGCCTGAACGGGGGGATCAGCTGGGCTGCAGGCTGCCCCTTATATGTGTGGAGCTCAACTTTTGAGTTTGGACTTGGGATCGAGATAGCTAATGAGCACAGACTGGGGAGGCAGGGCCCACAAGTCTGCAAGCAAGGCCCTGCCTGCTGTGCCAAGGGGAACTCTGTGGGGAGCAGTGCTGGCTTCAAACACAAAGGCCACTGCTCCATGGAGTAGTAATCCTCAGGGTATTGCCAGCCCGAGAATATGGCCAAATGAGAGGCCCCTGCCCCGCGGATGGGCCAGATTTCTCTCACTTATTTATGGTATTGTGGTTTATAAAGTGGGCCCAGCACACAGATCTCTGGGCACAGTTTCAAATACAAGCATTTCTTTTAAATTAAACAACACACACAGACACACAGACACACACGGTCTGTTCAAGCCATGCTGCTGCCCAGGAGTGTTCGGCCATGTGGGTCAGTCACTGAGGATGATGGTCCTGAAGCCACCATTTAATATTAGATTTTGTAACTCAGAGATTCATTAATATAATTACTCAGATGCCAGCCTGGCTTGGCAAGGTCTCTTGAATTGTGTTCCTTTCCAACAAAGCGCTCTGGCTGCAGGGATGCCCCTGGTGTGCCAGAGCCCCACTCGCTGGTTTGTGGACTGTGGGCAGAGGCATGTGTTGGCCTCCTTGGCACACCCTCTCTGGGAGTGGCTGCATGATCCCATGGTGGCAAGTCCTGCCTTCATGTGTCTCATTAGGAGACAGGCACCTCTGGAGACTCTGCGGCGGAAGTGAACAGTCAGCCGGGCAAGGCCCCATTTGAACACAAGTTCGACCCCAGTCTCGGCTGGTGGCTAGGTAATTTCGTTTCCCTGTGACACTTTGCACTTAATTTTGTAGATTTTTCTGCTTCTGGAATCTTGGAACCAAGACTGTTTTATCTGCCTTTGCATCTGTCTCTTGCCCAGTGTATAGTCTTGTACAACCCCAAAACCCATTTTGAATATTGAATTATCTTCAGATGGGATATAGCCTGTGGCCCATCCCTGAAATAACACAAAAGCACGGAATGGCGTAAAAGTCAGAAATGGGGCTGATGAAGGAAGCGAGTGAAGGCAGGGGAGAGCGGCCAGTGTGCCGAGTAGGCATCATGAGGGGAGAATTCGGACAGATGAGGAGTGGTAGAAGCTTCTGGGGAGCTGGAAGGAATGTGGTGGGCAAGTGAGAAGCTGTGGGCTAATGGGTTGAAAGGGACTTGGTTTCTCAAAAAAAAAATTTTTTTCTGCTTTATGGCAGTTAAGGTGTCAGGAAGATAGGCAAAGAGCAGCCCTCTTCCTGGCCCCCTCCTTCCCCTGGCCCTTTGTTAGAGGGGCCACCGCTGGGTGGGCCACCGGCCCTTGTTCAGCCTGCCCCTACTCCCAGGCCTTCCCACTTGTCTCTCTGGCCTGCCCTGTAAGACGGAAGGGGTGCCCCCCCTTCTGGCCTTGAAGCAAGCACATGGTCGGTCCCCGGAACCGATGTCGAGCTCACCTGTGACAGGATCTCCTCCCTGGCAGCTCCTTTCCACCCTGCTAACCTAGGAGATGCCCGCAGCATGGGCTGGAAGGACGCAGCCCCAAGCGTCGTGCACGGAGCATCGGGCATCCGGATTGTTTGCCTTTGGCTCAGAGGCACCCCCCTCCGCCCCCCTCTTCTTTCCTCAGAAGCCCTGGCCTCCAGGCCCCTTGTGTGGATGCAGACTCATGGCTGGCTCTTTCAGCCCTCTCTTGCCTGGACACCCCTCTGGCCCTGGCCTCCCCGGACCAAGATGGCTGCCGTCCCCAGCTGGTACATGGCACCCAGCCCTGGTGGCTGGATGTGGTTCTTAACAATAAATTATTAAAGGAACATGAACAGTGTGTTTCTCACACACTGACCCACGCACGGTCACTTTTCTGAGCCGATCCCAAAGTCTGTTCTGGCCGCTGCTGCCTCTTTGCTTATCTCAGTCTTCAGAGTCGGTCCCGTGAGTTTTCGAGGTGATTCCCAGCTCTCCCCTCTCCACCTTAAGCTCCCCCAACCAGCCACTTCCTCCCTGGCCCTGAACCTCTTTCCTCCGGCCCCACAAGCCTGCCTGTTACTTTCTTGGAGACCACTTTCCTTTCCAAAGTTCACCATGCCCAGTAGAAGAGCGGCCCCAGTGCCCAGTCTCAGGAGTGTGGCGTGCTGCAGCATGACCGTGCTTTGGGGGTGTCACCCTCCCTCTTGCTCTGTGTCGTTAGGCGTAGAGTCCGCTTGAGCGGGAAAGTTCCATGTGAATGCCGATGGACCTGGAGGGCTGCGGTTTCCCATTGCCTCATGATGTTCTTCTACGATGTGGGGCGACAGTCGCATACGCATAGTCGCTCATCTGTCCGCTGTTTTAAAAAAGGTATTTTTCTGATTATAATACTAGTGCACATTTATCATAAAAACACCAAATAAGCACAAAGTCTTGGGGCAGGGGGAGAGGTCAATAAAAATTATCAACATTCTGCCACTTAAATAACCACCTTTTGTTGCATTTTTTGTACCCATTCATCCACATATTTAATTTTTTAAAAATTGGAGTTTATGATACAAGCACTTCTGGGTGCTACTTTAAAAATTTAATACCGCCATGAATTCTACGCCACCACAGTTTTTCAAAAACTAAATTTTGGTGGTTTAGCATCTTTTCTTAGCTGCATTTCCCCTAATTCTCAACATTTCTAATGACTTCTATCCCCTTTTCATTTTGGAAATGAGAAATTACCTTCTATGGGGGTGCCTGGGAGGCCCAGTCGGTTAAGTGACTCTCTATTTCGGCTCAGGTCATGATCTCAAGGTCATGAGATTGAGCCCTACGTCAGGCTCTGCGCTGGGCATGGAGCCTGCTTGGGATTCTCTCTCTCCCTCTACCCCACCCCCACTCACCCCCACTCTCTAAATAAATAAATGAATAAAATTATCTTTTATTATTAATGTAATAGGTGCTTATTTAAAAAAATACAGGGGTGCCTGGCTGGCTTAGTCGGAAGAGCATGAGACTCTTGATCTCGGGGGCGTGAGTTCAAGCCCCACGTGGGATGTAGAGATTACTTAAATAAATAAAACTTAAAAAAAATACAAACATGCCTTTTAAATGGCTGCATGAGACTTCAGCATGCCAAAGTTGATGTCATCCCTCATCTGTGAAGAAGCCTTTACATTGTACATTCTGCTGGGATGGACATCCCGATGCCCCAAGCTCTGTAGCTATGTGTCTGAACTTCAGACAAGACTTCCTAACAGTTGAACCGCCAGGCAAAGGGTACAGACTCTTCTGAAGATGCTTCCTATGGATTGTTAAATCGCTGTCTGGAAATCTGGCTCCTGCAGACGACGCGTGAGGGTTTTTCTGTCCACATCCTCAGCTGTACCCCGTTCATGCTACCCAGAGCCCCAGAAAGACACTCCCATCATGTACACACATCACACACACATCATGTACATATTACATCAGGATGTCCTTTAAAAAAAAAAACTGAAGTACGATCTGCCCTGCAGCGTGGGGCTTGAACTCACAACCCCAAGATCAAGAGTTGCGTGCTCTACCGACTGGGCCAGCCAGGCGCTCCCAGGATGCACATTTTATGAGCCCACCCTCCCATCCATGTCACAGATCTATGTCTGTTGCATCAGCTCACATGTCCCCAAAGGACACATGCTGTTGTCCACTGTAAGAGCTAATCTTGGACGTCACCCCAGGCCTCTCTCTGTTAGCACTGCTGGCAGGGGAGGGGTCCTCAGAGCCCTGGCATGGCGGGGTCAGTTCCCTTGGGCCAGGAACTGGCAAGGGAGCCCCGGGACTGCCTGGCAGCGAGCAGGTGCTGGACACAGCATCTGAATGGCAGCAGCCCCCCCAGTGCCTGCTGAGGCACAGGCCCCGGAGAGCTTATGAGGAAGCAGCTGCTGCTGACCCCTGAGGCCAGCCCCGCCGTCTGCTGCCAGGACCCTGGGCCTGCCTGGGGAGATGCGTTCCTCCTGTGACTGGATGCGAGGTTAAGTGAGGGCGAGTCCCTCAGTCTGGGCTGTGGACTCTGTCTCCACTCACACACAAACTTGTACATCCTGTGCCCTAGAGACGGCATCCCCCAGGGCCACATAGGCGGGGACACACAGCCCCTTGTGCCCTACCCCAGAGCCAGGACTGTCTCCTCTCTCAAGTCTCCAGACTCTCCAAGTCTCCACATGCGTGCGGGAGCGTGCTCTCCTCCGGCTCCGTGCCCTGCGTCTGCGTGCGCGTGTGCGTGTGTTCATTCACCTTGAACCCAGGCTTTGTGTCACTTGCTACATCTCTTTGGCCCATTGAGGCTACAGCATCTCAGACCTCTGGCAACTCTTGTCCCCCACCCCTTCTGCTCGGTGCTCCCTCTTGCCCAGAGCCTGACTGTCCTCGGCAGTGCCAGTGCGAGGCGGGAGCCACCCCGTGACCCCCGAGGCCCAGCAGGGGGCCTGTGAGGTGCGGAGGCAGTGGAGAGGCGCCTACCAAAGGTAGAGGGCTGTCCGCAGAAGCCTTTCTTCCCTCCTGCTTGCGGCGGCAGCTGCGGTGCGGTGGTGCCTCCAGGGCCCATGGCCGTGCCATCGTGGGTGGGATGCGTGTTTATGAAACTTCGTCCGTTCTTTTCCCCTGCAAGTGTTCAGCATGTGTTACCCTGTGAGTGTCTGTGCGTGTGTGTCTGAGTGTCAGGAGGTGGGTGTCTGTGTATGAGCGTGGGTTGGAGTGTGTGTGTAAATGTCAGTGCGAATCACACCCTGGGGACATAAGGGGAAACTTTGAGGGTCACGAGGTTCCAACTGTTGTTGCTCCCATGAGGACACAGAAGCCCGAGGGGAGTGCAGTTACCTGCCCCCCTCATCACCCAGTGAGTACCCAGGTGCCCCAGGGCCACAGCCAGCAGACTTCAGGCCCTGAGCCCCTGTGGCCTGCAGCAAGTGTCTGCCTAGGCAGTGTGTGCACTTGCCACAAAGTGTCAGGCCCTTCCCTGCCTGCTCAGCAGCTGAGCAGCTCCTTTCTAGGGCTCTTTGTGAACCTGCCTCGCTATTAATCTACCTGTTAGTAAAAGAGATTACAATTGCTGTAATTACAGGGCGCTATGGCTCCACCGTCAGGAGCAGGGCTGAGTGAGAGGCAAAGGGTGGGGGGAGTCCAGCCCCACAGGAAGCTGCTATTAAAAACCCCATGTTTTGATATGGCACAGGGACAACAGCCCTTCCCGGGGGCTGGGCAGGCTGTGTGTGTGTGTGTGGGGGAGCTGGGTTCCCACTGTGGGCTCTGGCATGACACAGGAGGTCAACAGGGCTGAGGACGGGGAGGGCTGGGGAGGGCCCTCAGGCACCCCGACCTCTGGGGCCGCATGCTGAAGGCACAGGCCTTTGCAGGCATAGACATGGTGGCACTTGTCAGGATGGGGCAGTGGCTCTCTATCAAAGGGGCTCTGCAGCCACCAGCCCCCCCCCACTGATTTGTGTGGACACACAGAAGCACCTGGTCTGTGCCCACCCAGAGCTGTGTGTGACCTGCTCCTAGAAGAGGACACAGGTGATCATAGAGCACAGACGCTCTCGGTGTGTGTGTGTGTGTGTGTGTGTGTGTGTGTGTGTGTGTGTGTGATTCTATCCCCAGGGGACTTCTGGCAGTGTCTGGAGACATTTTTGGTTGTCAGTTCTAGGGGGAGTGTCACTACTGGCATCTAGTGGGCTGAGGCCAGGGATGCTGCTAACTGTCCTACAGTGAACAGTACAGCCCCCCACAGCACAGAATGATCCTGTCCCAATGTTAGAGGTGTCAGGGTGGGGAACCCTGGACAGACCAGAGGAAAGGGATGGCAATGGGCAAGTCAGACCAGAGAAAGGCCCCGAGGACTCCCTGGTGCTACAATTGGAGACCTCAGCAAGTCTGTCCCTCGGTGGGGGTGGGAGAGTGTAGGCATCCCAGGCCAACAACCCCAGTGTGTTGACCCCAGGTGGGTGTCAGGGGACCACAGGCTGTGGACATTTCTGTCCTCTGTCCTCCCTCCCTTTTTTGGCAGCAAGAGCTGGACCCAGATTGGGGCACTTGCCCTTTCTTACTGCCCCCCTGCCAGTGTCCTCATTGCCCACCGAGGCACCTGGGAGTGAGGGGCTCACCTTTTCCCTCCGTTGGAGCCTCACAGGCCCCTCTGTGTGGGAGGAGTTGGGAGGAGGAAATGCAGGGATGGGAAGGGCTTTGCGCCCTTCTGCTTCCATCTTGCAGGGACACCGGGCACACCCTGGCTTCTCCCGAAGACACATCTGGCCCAGCTGTTGCTCTGAGGCACAGAGCAGAGCAGGCAGTAAACCCAAGTTTGCTCCTTTCTGGATGGGCACAGGAAGCCTTCCTTCACCATTCATTCCTGTCCATGAGAGGGGCACAGCTGCCCCCTTTCCACTTTTGTTTCCACTTTTCCTTTCCAACTTCGGTCCCCTCCAAGGTCCTCCTTGGGAGAGAGGACAGGATGGTCGAATAGAAGATGCAGTAGGATGTGGCCTGCGGGGCTGGGCGAGGGAGGTGTGGGCACTACTCCATCCTATGTCTTAGGGTACGCGCACTGCTTGCGAGCAGGGCCGGGCTGTGTGCAGAGTGGCTTCTGATGCCCCCTCAGCCCTCAGGCCTCCAAGTCTCTGGTATTCCGCAGACAAAGCGCCAAGATTTTCGGCTGTTGTGAATTCTGTGTTTCACACCAAGTCCCTAATAGTGGAGTCACTTTGCCTCCCCCCCCCTTTTCTTGCCTTGACAGCTCCAACCTTATAATTTTACCTTCTCCCGTCTCATAATCGCTCCTTTTCTTCCCTCTCCCCTTCCTGGGGTTTTTGCTGCTCATCTCTGGGAACCCCCTTTAGGAGGGATCGCTCCTGACAAGAGGGGAGGGGCTTCCTGTCAAACATTGGGAGTTGATGTTTTGTTTGGTAAAATGTCTGTAAATAGGCTGTGAGGCATTAATTCTACACGGATCCCTGTGCACTAGAGCGTCTTTTTGTGTCTGTGCACGTCTCCGTGTGTGTGAATGTCAGGAGCAGAGAGAAAGGGAAGAGAAGGGGAAGGAGGAGAGAGGAGAGGGATGGCTTCTGCGGGTCCTGGTTCTCTTCCTTCTGGGACATTGTCTTGGCCTAAATCACAAGCCCTGATCAGGAGAGGGCCCAAGGCCCAAACCCTTTAAGGGCCAAGGAGAACGTCAGAAAAGAAGCTGCTGTGTGCCACTGTGGTTCTGGGCTGGCTGTTCAGAGGGTTGGGATGGGACAGTGGGCCTGTAAATCCAGGGATCTGGGACTCCAAGGCCCTGAGAGGTGGGTCATGGAGGGAACCATTCCTCCCGCCCAGCATTAGCTGGTCACCTTAGGTTCTCCGGAACAGTGTTGGTTCTTCCACCCATAAATGGGAGCCCGTTTTTCCCTGGACATGAGGCTGTCTCTTAGGTAATTGTCTGCAAAGCCACTCCCTGTGCTCTTTTTATTTTTTTAAGTTAATTAATTTATTTTTTAAAACATTTTTTGAAGTAACCTCCACCCCTAGTGCGAGGCTCAAACTCATGACCCTGAGACCGAGAGTTGCATGCTCTACTGACTGAGGCAGCCAGCCCCTCTTGCCTGCTTTTTTTTTTTTTTTTTTTTTTAAACTAAGACTTCTTGTTGCCTTGGATTGGTCCCTTTTAAGCTTCAGGTGGCTTTCGTATCCCAGGATTTGACTTACAGCAAACTCACTAAAAACCCTGGTGTACTTGACTTTTTACAAACTCAGCCCCATCCGTTTTCCCGCCATCGGCCTTCCAGACCACGGAATGCTCTCTCTCTCTTTCAGCTGCTCCTCAGCTGACACCCTCCCTGAATCCATTTTGAGTTGCTCTTCCCCGGCCCCGTTAGAAAATGTCGGCTCCGACTGCACCATGCTCGCCAACAAAGGTGCAGAACGATTTTGGCTGCTTCGTCCAGGAAATAAATTCCTCTTCAGTGCCAGAAACCGTTGAGTGGTGCCATGTGTTGAGCTCTGGGGCCCAGCACCATGGGCAGGGCTGCTGCTCCAGGCAAGGAGGGGGAAGCGTGGGGTCAGGAGGCTCTGGGGGGAGAGCCTTGCTGCCCACACATCCCACGTGCCTTGGTCAAGGACCCAAGAACCTGCCACTTGGCCTGTTCTCCCAGGCCTGGCTTTCCATCTGCAATTGCCTGTGGTCCGGTTGGTCCCCAGACCCCTGGTAAGACCGGCCCCTGCTCTGCCCTGCGGCACGCAGCCTCCTTTCTTTCCAGCTACCTTGCCCAGGTTCTCTAGCTCCATCTGCCTTGTAAAGGTTGGTTTCCCCAGAGTCTGCCCACTCTCCTCTTCTCTCCTTATAATTGGTGGTGCTGTCAGTGTCACTGAGCCCCATTTCGCTGAAGCCCACAACAGTCCTATGAAGTACGCACTGGTCTCATCCTCGAGTTATGCCTGGGAGCCCCGTGGACAGAAGAACCTTGCTGGAGGCCATGCAGTAGGGAGCGGCAGCCCAGGGCCTGGCCCCTCCACACACATCTGCCCCCCACTGCTGATCCCCCTGGCTCATCTTGGGACTGATTTCTCCAAACTCTTCTTTCCAGCTCCTGGGCCAACAGCCAGTTGATACAGTATCCATAGCGACCTCAGGACACTCTCCAGTCCTCCCTTTTCTATCCATTCCATGCCTGTCTCAGTTGGGGTTGTCACCAGCTACCCGAGCTTGGGAGCCTGCAAAACTGAATCACTGTGGCTCTTTGGTGGCTCTGAATCCCTGCCTCTTCACCATCATGATTACTTTCCAAATTCAGCTTCTTCTCCCATCTTCCAGACTTGGTTTTTATTAGGATATAATTCACATAATAAAAGTCACTATTTTAAAGTGTACGATTCAGGGGCGCCTGGCTGGCTCAGTCGGAAGGGCGTGCGGCTCTTGATCTCAGGGCTTGTGAGCTCTAGCCCCACGTGGGTGTAGAGGTTACTTAAAAATAAAATCTTAAAAAGAAATAAAGTGTGCGATTCAGTGTTGTGCAGCCACCACCTGTCTAGTCCCAGAACGTTCTCATCACTCCCGCCCAAACCCCATACCCATCAGCCGTTTGTCCCAACTCCTCCTTCCTCCTAGAGCCTGGCAACCACCGGTCGGCTTGCTGTCTCTATGGATTTGCCTGTTCTGGACATGTCATATCAATGGGATCAGACATTGTGTGGCCTTTTTTCCGTAGCTTCTTTCGCTGAACGTCCTGTTGTTGGCGCTCATCCACGTTGCAGTGCGGATCAGGACTTCATCCCTTTTTCTCGCCGAATAATATTCCATCATGGATCTACCACATCTCTTTAATCCATTCTTCTGTTGATGGACGTTTGGATGGTTTCCACTTTGGGGTGATTGTGAACAGTGCTGCTGTGGACATGTGTGTACAAGTAGTTTACGTGGACATATGTTATTGATTCTCTTGAGTATATACCAAGGAGGGGAATTATTCTTTTCTGTAGGGTTTTGTGACCACCCTCGAATAGGCAGCTGGTCATACCATCTCCCAGAGGTGCCTCCTTCTGAGGTGGGCACCCGGAATTTCTCACAGTCTAGCCCGTGCTGATGGTTCCAGCATCCATCTCCCCTCACACCCCCATGTGCTGTGTTCCAGCAAACGGAGCTCTCTGCAGGCCCTGAGTGTGCTGTGCTGGTCCCCGCCTCTGGGCTTCTGTTCCTGATTCTCTCCATCTACCTTTCACTTTCCCCCTTTGTCTAAACACTACTATCTTTCACACCCCAGCTCAGCTCTCACTGCACCCTCCTGGGTGCAGCCTTCTCCTACCTCACTTCTCACTTCCAGAGCCTAGCCCTCCTTCTCTGCGAGGCCCTACATTTTATTCATTAGGCACCCAGCTTCCAACGCCTGCCCAGGGCAGCTTCTCTGGTTCTGTATTCACGGGCATTTGGCAGGTAATAGGTGCTTAACGAATATAGCAAACAGATTAGATTAACACTAAGGCACGGTGTGCGGGTATGCGGTCCCTGCCTGTCGCAGGTCTGTAGGTGAGCCACCTGGGTGCCCCTGCGGACGCACAAATGAGTGTGCTCCTGCACTGGGCCTCCCATCGCCGTCTGGGCCCCAGGGTGTTAGTGTCCTCACGTTTGCTTTTCCAAGGCCTCCTGGGAGCAATTAGAGGAAGTGTAGAGGACAGGCGTCCAGGAGCCCCAGAGGTGATTCGGAGGGAACCCAGCCCCCTTTTGCCCAAATAGGTGAATAGCAAGTCACATGTGACCCGGTTTCTCGCTGTTCCTCACTCCTCTAAGCACAGAGGGGTTGTTCTCTCCTTCCACCCAAACCAGCCCATCTGGAGATGGTCCCAGAGTGGCTTCCATGGTCCAGTGTTATCGGCTAGCCTCCAGCACCCTGTGTCCTCCCACCCCCCCCAACCCCAGGTCCTTCCGCAGGCCAGGGCAGGGGTGGGGCAGAGGAGCCAGGAGGCAGCTGCCCCAGGCTTGGGTGGATGCTGTGCCTTGGATTCTGGATCCACAGAAGGTGGCACTGAGGCAGTCCCACCAGGTGTAAAGGACACTGCCTGGCCCCAAAACACTGGCCCCACCCAGGGTCTCCCAGGTGGCCCAGGTGGGTGGGCACCTCAAGGGCGCACAGCACCACCTCAGCCACCCCACTGCAGGCCCAGGGAGGAGCAGGGGTGCACTCACTCAGGGTAGGGGAGACGAAAAAAAAGGGCGGATGCCCTCTGCACCCCCCGGGGGGGATCTGCATCAATCAGCAGTCAGGTAAGGCTACACTTCACCTCTTGTCTTTCCCCTCCACTGGATCCTACCCCGTCCTTTCCTAGCTGGGGACCTAGCTCTAGTCAGCCAGCCACACGCAGGCAGGTTCCCCAGGCAAGCTGGACGCCTAGTGGCCCCACTCCTGGCAACTCGCCGTCTTCCTAGGCGCAGCCCAGCCCTCCTCCTCCGCCTCCCTCCTCAGCCCTCTCCTCTCCCTGGGCCTCTTCCCCACGTGGCTCATTACAACTCCAGTTGTTCAGGTCTTGACCTCAAGAGCCTTCCCTATTGACCCCTGACCAGCGATACTAATCTGTGTCAACAGGCCCCAGGGGTTAAAGAAACACAACCGGCGAGCTGCCTCCTTAGCAGGTGCCTGGAGGGGGCAGTGTGGCTCCTGGGAGCCCGGCTGGTGGAAAGGAACTCCCACGGCACAGCCCCCTCCCCACTTCACCCCGCCCTCCTGCTCCCCCTTTCCTGCTCTCTGGGATACTTTTTCCTCTGCAGACCCCCGCCAGCCCGCGGTCCCCTCCTCTCGGCCACTACTTCCCTTCCGTCTTGCCTTTGCTCTCCACTGGATCTGGGACCAAATGCCTCCTCGAGTCCAGGTGGTGCTTCCCTTGTGCCACCCCCC
>NW_024423786.1:48448740-48489256 GCF_017311325.1 Ursus maritimus | reverse complement strand
ATCCCCCCCCCCACCATTTTCCATCCCAGTCAGGATCCTCCCACTTAGCTGGCAGTTCTCACACCGGAGAATCCCCTGGAGGGCTTGATACCACATAGATCCCTGGGCCTGCCCCGAGGGCATCTGCATTTCCAGCTGGTTCCCCTGTGCTGCTGGTCCTCTGGGCTGCCCCGCCCCCAGTCTCTGCCGGCTGCCCACTACCCCCATCCCTGCCTGCTCCTGGGATGGAGCCATCCTTGGGAGACTGAGGAGACAAACTTGGCGGGACGCTCAGATGGGAGTCCTCCTGATGGGGCACAAGCCCCCCCCTGAGCAATTGCTGTATTCCCAGAGCACAGGGGTGGGTCACCTGGTGATAATGAAGGAGCTGGGGCACCAGACTGGCTCAGTCAGTAGAGCATGTGACTCTTGATCTTGGGGTCATGAGTTTGAGCCCCACACTGGGTGTAGAGATTACTTTAAAAAAAAAAAAAAAAGGAAAGGAAAAGACTGAGGGGCTACCAGGTGGGACCCACCATGTATTCTTGGGAGTCATGCAAGGAGCATTCCCTGGTCCTGACTCTGCTGGGGGCTATGTCAGGGTGAGGGGCCACCCTCCTGACATAGACAAGACAGTCTGGGTCCTATCAGAGAAACAGTCATGTGTCACATGTGTCCCCTTTCTTGGAATGAGCCTAGAGTTCTGCTTATAACCTACTCTTACCCCTACCCCTTGATGGAACCATAGGCTGTCTTAGCCCAGCCTCCACTGTTCTGTGCAGCAGAGAGGACACCTTACACACACACACACACACACACACACACACACACACACACACTCTGGGGGAAGGAGAATGGTGGGCTCAGGGACCTTGATCTCTGTCATTGTCCTGTATGGCCCTGGCACCTTGGAGTCAGTATTCCCATGTTGCCCTCATCCTACTCACAGCAAGATGAAAACCCAGAAAGAAGAAACCCCACAGGCCTGGAGTTCTCCTGCCTTCTCCTTTGTCCCTGTTTTGAGCTGCTGTTCCTGCCCCTGGTCGCCCATCTTAACACAACCTCTCCTTCCGTGGGGGCCACAGTCACAGGCTGCCCCTCCTACTGGGTGCCCACACATCTGACAGGGATGGCCCCAGAATGTGCTGAGCAGGGTGCTGGTGGGACTGTAGCAGGGAGAGGCCACCAAAGGCCTCTGTGCTTGGGTGGGCTTGACAACATATTACGGGGGGCTTTCTTGCTGGCTGAGATGCTGAGATGCCCAGGCCAGGGGTCACGCTGGCTAGTGGGGCATCCTGTGGGTGCTCCCCACTTTCCCTGGTGCTCTTATTCTCTTGTGACTTTCTACTCTGTCCCCCACTCCCCCAAACCCCTCCTTCCCTTCTTCCTCTTGGCTGTGGCTCCCTGGCAAGGCTGGGGAGAAATAGACAAACTCTTCAAAAAAAAATTTTTTTAAGTTTCCCAAACTTTTCCAGATGCCAAGAAGAGGCCAGAGAAACCCTGCAACTGCGGGGCTGGGGGGGGGGCAGCATGTTCCAAGGCCTCCCCCAACCCTGCCCTGGGTAGAAAGGAGGGAAACTAGGGGAGTGGGGTGACTTTGGTGCCTCAGACAGTCCACCTGAAGGTCAGGGGGCTGCTTTGCCATCCCCAACAGCCCCCTATCCTCACTGAAAACCCCAGCCTGTGTGGGGAGGCAGAAGCAGAGGGTAATATCCCCAGGCTCCTAGGAAGTGCAGCGTCACATTGCAAAGGAAGTGACTTCTGGGGTTCAGAAGGGTTGAATTTGGGATAGAGCACCCGCCAAGCTGTGTGAGGTCAGGAGCTGAGAAGGTGGGTAACCTGGCCCCAAGGGCTCCCTGCCCTGTAGTCTGGGGCCTGATAGGGGAACCCACTACTGCTGGAGCCAGGGGTGGGGGGACAGACAGGAGGGGGTGGTGTGTGGGGACAGTGCAGACACCACTGTCCTCCCCCGGTTGCACCCATAAGGGGTGCTGCCCCCACCTCTGCCGTTCTGTCCATCCACTCCCTGGACACCTCCTAAAACAAAGGCCTCTTTGTGGTCCTGGCCCACTGGCCTGCTGCCAGCCACATTCTTTGCGTGTTTCCTGAGCACGGATCCCAGCTCAGTGGTCAGCTCCTCCCCCATTGGCCCAACTCCTCGGGGCTCAGAGCAGTCGCCTCTCTGCTGCCCTGCCCAGGGTCCTCCCACAGCTCCCATCCCTCCTGTCAGCAGATCTGGGCTGAGAAGGGAGACTCAGCCTCGGCCTGTGGAGCTACCAGAAGCAAGTAGAGATTCCGTCCATCCTGGCTCTGACTGATCCCAGTCAGTTCCACCAAGCCTTGATGTTCTCATCTGTGAACATGGGGAAAGTAACTACCTCGTGGGATTGTTGGGCAGATTAAATGTCTCCCAAACACCCAGCTCCTGCCTGCCACCCAGTGGTTGCACCAAGTAACCCGAGCTCCGCGCTTGGGCACTGCACCCTGGGGGGTGGGTGTTGGGGAGCTGGTGGGGACTTTGGTGGATGGCTAAGGAGCTCAGAGGGTCTCTAGAGCCTTGAGCAGGACATTTCCTATGTCCTGTGGGAGACCCAGAACCTAAGGCCTGCTCCTAGGGGAGTCCTTCCCCTGCTCCAGGACAGAGCTAGGTCCTTAGCAAGTAGCCCACCAATTCCAGGTGCGCTCCTGCTCTCTGTGCCCTCTGCCCCTCCTGGCACCCACCTCAATCTGGAATAGCACTGCAGTGCACTGTCTGGGTGAGAAAAGGGGCAGGGCAGGGGCTAGATCTCTGAGTAAGGGGACATGGGGAGGGTAAAGGCAGGGAGCCCAAAGGAGGGACCACTGGGGCTTTGAGGAGTAGAACACTTTGGAAAGTCGGCAGATACATCCCCTGTCACCTCCAGTCACCAGTTACTCACGGTCACACACGGTCCAAATGAAGTCCTAGATTGCTGCTCTGGGGTCCCCCCCTTGTTAAAAAAAAGTTCATAATTTGGAAAGAAAAGAAGCTTTTTACAAGCTGGCGGCTCTAGGGAACTTTCCGTCGGGTTCTTTCTGGCCTCGTGATGGGTGGGGCCCACTTTTCCCTTCCCCTCTCGTGCTCTCCTAATAATCCCCCTTCCCCAGCCCCACCAAACATACACACTCTTTAGGTGACCTACAGCCAGCTGTCACCCCAAGAAAGCTGAGGGAAAGCTGAGGACCTGTCTGTGCCCTCCTGAGCTCCAGCCAAGGCCCAGCACTACCTCCCCTGCCCGCAGAGGTCCCTGACACGGGCCTCGGGCCTCGAGTCCTCAGAGAGCAGCTCTTCCCAGAATCTGCCCCAGGACCCAGCCCCGCCTGCCCTCCCCCAGGGCTCGCCCCACTCTCCTGCTGAGTGAGGGTCCCCAGTCCTCCTGGAGTCCTGGGGCCCCTCTGGGGAGGAGGCGAGAGGTGCTGAGCTCACCGCCTCGGCATCTGCCCTCCCCCTCTCTGGTGCGAGGGCCGGCCGCACTCCCGCCAGCGCCTCGCTCCCTAATAGCTTTTTAAGTCCAACCACATGTGTCTGCGGAGCAAGGAGCCGCCCCTCGCAGGGCCTCGGCTCCCCTCCCTTGCCGGAGACCACCCTCCACTCGGAGCAGCCTCGGGGCTGGGGGAGGGGGTCTGCCTCCCGAGAGCCCATCTGCTCACTGCCGGCCCAGCTGAGCAAGAAGGGCCATGGAGACGGCTGAGTGCTCGGGTCTCTCTCGGGAGTGTTATGTGAGGAGACCAGCCCTGAGGCTCCACGGGGCTCAGGGTCCCCCAGCCTCCTTTCCCGGTTCTGGGGTCTGGTATCTTCTCTCCCCATGGCAGCAAGGAGGAGCCAACTGTCTGGGCTTGGGGGCCTGAAGTGGGCGGCTAGGAGGTGGGTGAGGAGCTCTGACCTCCTCTTAGGGCCTCCCCGGCCATGGCTTTGTGCCAGCACCTCTCTCCTGCACCCAGCCCCACTGTGGTGACCCCATGATCGCCCCTCTGACTTGTACACGTGTGGCTCCCTGTGCGTGTGAGTGGTCTGTGGGGAGGCCTGTGGGGTGCGGTTTCGCAGAAGGGGAGTGAGGGCTGAGAACCAACGGGCAGGCAGGCCTGGGGTCCTAATGAGAAAATTGCTTCCAGCCAGGGAGCCCTGCTCTGCGGCTGAAATTGCATCCAGCCCGAGCCAACTCTGCCGCCGCAGTCCCGCCCTTCGGAAGGAGGTGGGGGAGCAGCCCCGGGCAGGGGGAGGAGCGGGACTTGCACACGACTCAACCAGCCCCCCTCCCCAACACCTTGGAGAGAGTCTTCTGCCTCTTGGGGAGGAAGGGACTCCAGTGAGCTCCAGGGCCAGGCTTGGCTCAGGACCCTACTGCTTGAGCCTTGGGAGGCAGAGGTGGGAGAGGGGACTGAGAGATTCTCCTCTCCCTTCTGCTCAGTTCCACCGAGTTTGTGTAGCCCCCACTGCCTGCGGAGGTTCTCAGAGAGGTGGACCCATTTACAGGCTTACTGAGGAAGGGTGTGAGGAGCGCTTTGTTTCCCCAGAGGTCCTGTGTGCAAGTTTGTCCACCTGGAGTAGTTTGAAATTCAGCCTCTCCTAAAGACTTACGGTCCGGCCCCTCTTGCCGGCTCCTCCACTCAGGGGAGCCCAGTGCCTGCACCCCAGGCTAGGGGACCCAGTCGGTGAAAGGCCAGCTTAGCTTGCTTGCTTCTGTTACTCACTCTGGCCTTTCAGGAGAACCCCCTACAGAAATAGCAGAAACCAAGGCCACGAAGCCAGCCCTGCTTCTGAGGAAAGCTGGTACCTACCATTCATTTGCCAGTTGGCTCAGGGAGCTCCAGCCCCACGGATTGACCAGCCTCGGGCGTGCCCTTGCCCTGCCCCAGTGAACCAGAAGGTCCACCTTCTGGTTACCTGTGGGAAAGACCCATCCCACTCCTGGGAAAATACTTTCCTCACCTGGGGCTCTGGTCTCTGCTGCCGCTTTGCCTATAGACTCTGGATCACCTGTTTCCTAGATTTCTGACCTGGTGGTTAGGGAGGTGGGTTGTGGGGGAGGGAGGGGGCAGAGAGAGAATGGGCCACATTGAAGTGCTTAGCTGCCCTTGCCACCTGAGGTGAACCTGATCATAGGATTGCTCCCCAGAGAGGTGACTGGTCACCCTGGCCCTTCCTGCCCCCCCCCAACCCCCTGGGTGGGGCCTCACCCGCCACTGGCAAGTTGTAAAGACTGTGCAGAGCAGGGAGTGAGCAGGAGTGCTTGGAGGGAGGGAAGAAGGCAGGAGGAAGGAAACAACCCCATTGTCATCCCCCAAATTACTGGCTGGGATGGCAGGGGAGGAGGCGGAAAGCCGACATTGTTTACTTAATTAAAAGTAAACAACAATTTGCTGCTGCCAGCCTCCCATTAGCTGTGTGCCGAGCCCTACGAGCCCTACGAGCTGGGGACTCGGCTTTCGCTCCCGCCAAGCCTGGCTCCTTTCACCACACCCCCAGCCTGGGCTCCCCCAGGGCCCTGCGCCCTTCCGTGGTTCTGCCTTTCTTAGGCTGAGCAGAGGAAGCAAGCTAAAACCAGTAGTGTCTCAGCATCCTCTGGGGTGGGATAAGAGTGTCAAGAAACTGTCATTTGGCAGGTCACCGTGGGGTGAGAGACCCCTGCGTGTGTCCACTGTTAGGCCTGGCTGTGGTCCAGCAGGGCGGTGCAGGGGGTACCGCCTAGTCAGGTTAGCTAGATATCTGGCTCATTGGGGGAGGTGGTCTCCCTCCTTCCCTCTGCACCTGAGTCCCCAGTCTATACTACCTGGAGGCCTGGGCCTCTCTGCCCCACCTCCCCCTTTTTTCCTTTTCCCTTTTAGCAGCTTATAAACGTCCTTCTCCCATCTTTTTGGCTCTGCTCCCAGAAGGGGGCTGTTCAAGGCTCCAGGAGGGCTTAGGGAGAGAGGCAAGCACCCTGAGCCTGTGGGGAGAAGGGCTGCTGGAACTGAGTCCCCTCACCCCTGGCAGAACAGCTACAGGTGACCCCAGGAACAGGGGAGCGGAGTTGGTCTGGGTTAGGCCTGACCTAGGGCTCAGCTAGGGTAGGATGGTGAGAGGGTTGTACATTGATTTCTGCTGGCCTCCAGGGACTGAGCAGGGTACCTTGCCAGGGGTCTGGCCCCAGGCAAGTCCCCACCTCTCCTGTGGGCTCTACCCCCCAGCGATGTAGAGCTCAGGCTGCAGGTCTGGCCCAGGGCATGACTTTGGGTCATGACTTTAACCGTGACCGCTTTCCCTTCCCCTAGTGGAGGTGAGGGCTAAATCATTTCCCAGCACCATGCTGCTGATAAAACCGTTGCTGAGCCAGAGTCAGGCTCCTCTGGCCAGATGCGTAAGGTGGGAAGATTATCTCAGAAAAAAAGAGCCAAAGCTGAGACACTTGGGAAGCCAAGCTACTGGGATTTAAGCCCAAAGGGGAAGAGGTGAGGCAAGGCACCGGTAGTATCTTGTGCCCCAGAGTGGTGGGTCCCACTAGGCTGATTCTTCCCCCCAGGGGACATTTGGCAATGGCAGAGACATTTTTAGTTCTCACAACTGAGGGGGCGTGATGCTACTGGCATCTAGTGGGTGGAGGCCAGAGATGCTCGAATCCTGCAGTGCACAGGACGGCCCCACCACGAGAATGGTCCCTGGGGTAGGGATTGAGAACCCTGGTCTGAAGTTCAGCCCTCCAAGAAGATTTAGACACATACCCACTCTCTCTAGGAGCGATCCTGCCCCACCTCTATCCTCCCCCAGCATTTGCATGCTTTCATCTTCCTCTTCCCCCATCAGGATTCACACATCCACATGCGTGCACACATGCTCACAGCTCCCGGGATTCACACACAACAGGGTTTTCACATGCACTCACACACACAGAAAAATCTGGGAAGTCTGTCCGCGCTTAATTGAATTAAAGGACTGGGGTTTGGCAGGACATTGTGTATCTGAGCTGCAGCGTCTTGCAGCCTTTTCAGCCCCGGACAGGAGGGCTGAGGCTCCCTGCGATTCCAGCTGCCGCTGCTCCTCTCCCCTCTCTGCTTCCCCCACTTTCCAAGCCAGAGGCCTGGGAGGGGCCAGGTCAGCGACACGCTGCTCCTCCTCCCTTCTCTCACCGCTCAGCTTTGTGGTACTGCTGGTAGGAGGCCGGGGCCTCCTGAAAAACAGGTATCCCCCACGCATAAGGCCAGGGGACTGTCTGGAGCAGACCGGTCCAGACCAGTCCCTCATTCCGGGTTTTCTGCTGCCCATGCATGGGTTGGGAGGTGAGGTGCTGCTGGTTGGAAAAGGGATGCCCTTCTTGGCCGAGTATAAAGCCATCCAGCTCTGCCTGAGAGGCCTGAAGGCTCTGGGGACCCTGCACCCCTGCCCTAAAGGGCAGAGCACACACACTGCTTGGGGGGACTTCCATCCCTCAGGTCCTTTCCCTAACCTGAGCCCTGTAGAGTGGGACAGGGGATGGGGTGTGCTCTAGGGCAAAGGGGATGCTTTTCAGTGTCTCTTCCCTCCCACTGCTTCCAGGCTCCCTCTGCAGCCTCTGCTTTGGCAGGCTGCTCTCAGTCCCCCTTTAAGACCCCATTCTAGCCCCTCCTTGGGGAACAGAAGGAGGGAGCTCAGACCTGACCTCTCATCTGAGGATGACCCCAGAGCCAGAGCCTAGCCCTCACTTTGAGGAAGCTCTGCACGACCCACCTCTAGCCCAGAGCCCGGGGCTATTGGAAAGGTCCTGTGTCTAGAATGGGTACAGGAGATGCCCTGGGCCTCCCTGTGGGCGGGAGGGGCGTGGTCAGGCAGCCTGTGCCTCCCGGGGCGCCATCTTCTAGCATGTGCCATCCTCCCTGGCCATCCATGCCGAATCTGGCTGTGGAGAATCTGCCCCCAAAACCCCACAGCTTAAGAGCAGCCTGGGCAAATCGCTAATGGCCGATAGTGCCAGAAGGCCCATTGGAGGGCCCAGCCCAGCCCCACCCCACATGTGTGACCCCTGGTGTTTGGATAAGGGCTGGGGTAGGGAGCAGTGCTTTCCCCCCCTACAACCCCCCCCCCCCGGGGGGGGGCTACTCCATTGGCAGGCAGGAGGAGTGGGAGAAGGATTGGGGGACCGGAGAAGCCGCCAGACCCAGTCAGGAGCCCTGAGAAGCGATCTGCACGGCCCAGGGTCAGGGGGGTGGGGGGGAGCGGGCCTCACCTCGGCTAACCTCCCTGATGAACAAAGGGGCCTTTCTCCACACCCGCCTGGGAGGGTGTGCCTGCCCGACGGCTGCCGCCACTGCAGAGAGCGCTGTTGTTTTCTTCTTCTTCTTCTTGACTTTTCTCCATTTCTCTGCCTCTCCTTTGGTTCCTGATCTCTGACTTTTAGTCTCCATTTTTAACTTTTTGAGAGGGGCGGGGGGAAAAGGAAATCTTCCTCTTAAAGCGTTTATCAAGTGCAGGGGCAGGTCTGTGCTGCCAAAAGGTGGGGGCGTCGTGGGAGTGTTGGGAACAGTCCTGGGGTCACGCGGCCGCAGACTCGCCCACACCCAGAGCAGCCCCTCTCTGGCGGAGGCAGGTAGGGACCGAGAGCCGCGGTGGCGCCGCGCAGGGTGGGCCCGGGCTCACTGGTTTATCCCCACAGCCATGCACCTGGCATCTCCCCCGCCCCCCGCCGCTCCTCCTCGCTCGCCCATTCCCCGGCCCCCTTCCATCCGGCCCCCGCACCGCAAGCTGTTCCTAATCAATGAGAACGGGAAGCTCGGCCCTCACATCACATCACGGGATGTGCTTGGCAGCGGCAGCAACGAGAGTCGCCGCCTCGGGCAGCACAGCCCGGGGTTCGAGTGGCCTGGGTCTGGCCGGGGTCTCCGCCTTCCAGCTCAGTCCTCGTTGGCGTGCAGAGGGAACCATGGCCCCTGGAGCCCCCGGAGGGCTGCGCGCAGGTCCGCCGCCCCCGCTCCGGTCCCCGCCGGTGCCGGCGGAGGGCAGCTAGTGTTAACTAGCTGCGCCACCTAGCTACGGCGTCCGGGAATGCAGCGCGCCGGTCCGTCCGGGGGGTGCGGGCCCCGAGCCCTGCTGCCCCACAGCTCTGGATAGCCCCTTTTGGTCCTGCAGGGCATTGTCACTGGGGGATTTGGCACCTGCCAACCTGGAGGGTCAATATCGTTTGGTCTCTACAGCAGCTTAGACTGTCCCAGCCTTGAGTCTGGGTAGCTGCCTCCTACCAGGTGGCCCGCCACATTACTGTGTGCCGGTCCGAGCTTCTGGAAGATGCCCCTCAGCTGCTATTCAGGGTCACAGCAAAGCTGAAATATAGGGTCCTGGAAAACGACCTCCTTGCCCCATCTATGCCTTCCTTATGTATGCTTGAAGCTTTAGAACATATAAAACTATCCTGTCCTCTTCTCTGTAAAAATTCCTGCTCACGGCTCACTGTGCTGTCTGAGGCAAGCCCGGCATGTGTTGCACAGGGAGGGAGAGGAGGCCTGGGAGACACATTGGGTGCCTGATAACAGCAGGTCTAGGATTTGGATCCCAGGCCCAGGGCTCCTTCTGACACCCAGAGCCATCTCATTCCCTCAGGAGGCCACCAGCCCACACAGTTATTCAACCCATCCTGGTCTTTCAGTGCTGTATGTTGGAGGTTTGGAGTCAAAGGCCCAAATTCTTCGTTTTGTCTGGGTAGCTCTGGACAGTGGCTGCTGTAAGGTCTTTGCAGCAAGCTTGCAAGAGTGCTCCCCTGCCCTGCCCTCCACAGGGAGACTCTGCATCCTTTCTCTGGTCATTCGAGCCCTCAGGCATGGGGGTCCATGTGACCAGTCCTGCATTCTGGGCCCAGCTGGGCTTTGCAGAATTAGTGGTACTGGGGTTTCCACATCAATTCCTTGGGCATTGAGTGTCGAGGACGGACCTGCAGGAAAAATGTTCTCTTCTTTAGAAGGGGAAGGTGCCAGCCACCTGGTGCTTCTGTCCCCTGGGTGGTCAGTGTAGCCACAGTTGGAAGAAGGATCTAGAAGGATCTATTTAGAGTCTCGTTAACTTCTCCAACTGCACTTCCAAGTGTGGTGGATACAGTAGTGAACAAAACACTGACAGGCCTTGACTCCAGGGGACTGATGCTCTGGTGGGGTGCTCCCAGCTGGGAACCCCTGGTCTGGGAGGCCTGGTGGCCAAGTCCTTGGGGCTCTTGAGCCCTCCAGAGCCAGAGTCTCCCAGTCCCCCAGCCCTGGCCCAGCCAAAGGCTCCCAGTATGGATGGGATTTGAAGGAAGGGCTACTTGGCTTCCAGCCTTCAGGCAGAAGTTCTCCACTTAGACATTTGATTATGATATGTGTTTGTGTTCGTTGCTCTTCCGTGAGCCCAAGTATGTCTCTCCCCAGAAGGCCTCCCTGGTAGAGGAGGCCCCTTTAGAGTCACCAGCTTGGGTGTCAGGTGCTGCCCCTTAGGGGCTGAGGAAGTTAGAGCCCCTGAGGATGGGAGGCAGGTGGCCTCAGCCTGCTCTTGCTTAGGTGGGTTCTCCTTCCCCAGCCCCCCTGGATTCTCCTGAGGAAAGGGGTCAGCGGGAGGCAGGGGGGGGGGTAGGACTCTGCTCATGGCCAGAAAGAGAGAGGTAACCTGGAATGCAAGGAGGCCAGAGAGCTCTGATGTTGCCCCATCCCCACCATCTTTTGGCCAGCCTGACCTTCTTCCTATAAGCAAGGAGGCTGCACGTGTGGAAGCCTTCCCCTGCCCAGGGCTGAGAGTGACTTTCCTCTCTGTGGGGACTCACTTCTCTCACCTTCTTTTCCTGGTCAGTTGTTCCTTTTCTTTCTCTCTTTCTCTCTTTCTCTCTTTCTTTCTTTCAAGATTTTATTTATTTATTTGACAGAGATAGAGACAGCCAGCGAGAAGGGAACACAAGCAGGGGGAGTGGGAGAGGAAGAAGCAGGCTCATAGCGGAGGACCCTGATGTGGGGCTCGATCCCATAACGCCAGGATCACGCCCTGAGCTGAAGGCAGCCGCTTAATGACTGCGCCACCCAGGCGCCCCCCCCCCCCTTTTTTTCAGTTGTTCCTTTTCTGCCTCCTCTTCTCATCCTTTGCCCCTGCCTCCCTTCCCGAGAACATGGCAAAGGTGTATGGGTAGAGGCTCCTTAGCTTGGGGCCTCTCCAGTCCCTCACCCTAAGGCACGTCCCCCCGCAGGTGCTGGCAGCTGGATGCAGCCCAGCTGTGCTTATGAAACCACTCCTGAGGATTTTTAGGAAAGTTTTCTCCCCTTCTGTTTCTTTGTTTGTTTGTTAAGCAGTCACTTCCTCCTTTGTTTTCCCTTTCTCTCTCCACTGTTCCCTTTTCCTCCCTCTTGGAAACTTACACTCTCCTGATTCTTTCTGTTGCAGCCCTCTTGCTTTGAACCACTTTGCTTTGGTTCTGATTTTCTATCTTGGCCTCTCTCTCTTAGTTTTAATTTTGTCTTTTTGTCATTCTCTTGCTCTGGGGTTCACTGATTCCTTCCCTCCTTTTCCCAAACTCCCACTTGTTTCAGGCATGTCCCTCAGGTGGTCTCCAGAACTTCTGCACCCCCCTTTTCATCCCTGGTTGGCGTTAGTGCCTGGAGGACTCTGTACCTTTCACAAATAATTAGACCAAGGGCAAGTGTATTTGGGGGATGGGGGGAGGGTGAAGCCTGACCCTGGGAGGTGGGGACACTATTAATAGTCCTAAGAGCAGCTGGAGGTGGGGGCAGTTGTCTGGCCAGGCCTGGCCTGGACATGGCTCGAAGGGTCAGAAAGGGCAGTGCTGGAAACAGAAAGCGGGTGGGGGTTGGGAAACAGCTCTGCATGCCCCTAGCCGGGATGGGGGCACCCCCTCCGCAGGGCCCATCTTTTCTTGGTCTGCTGGGTATGGAGGGCATTCTCCACTCTCAGTTTCTTTTTTTTTTTTTTTAAAGATTTTATTTATTTATTCGACAGAGAGACAGCCAGCGAGAGAGGGAACACAGCAGGGGGAGTGGGAGAGGAAGAAGCAGGCTCATAGCGGAGGAGCCTGATGTGGGACTCGATCCCGGAACGCCGGGATCACGCCCTGAGCCGAAGGCAGACGCTTTAACGACTGCGCTACCCAGGCGCCCTCCACTCTCAGTTTCTATCAGGTTCAGGAGGGGACAGAAGCTTTAAGGGTGAGGGCCACTTTTATGGACCCAACTATTACATGACTCCTTGGCCCCAGGCCCTCCTGGAAATGTTGGCTCCAGCTGCTGGCTGAGTTGTGGCCCCAGCTGGCACTCCTGGAAGAGGTGGCTGGCCACCCGTGGAACAGCACCTATGTTTCTGGGGTCCTCAGTTTTCTGTATCCTTAGCTCTGGGCTAGGACAGGCAGGGCCCAGTGCCCTCAGAATTCAGGGGCAAAAGCATTTTGTCCCCCTTCCCTGTTGGCCTTACCCATCCCCTGGCCTTCCCTTTCATTGCCTCTCCCCCACCATTTCCAATGTGGTGACCATCCAGAGGCCATTTACTGTGACCATTGACTGTGGAGAGGGGCACACCTGTAGAAGGCATCCTGCTTTTTTATTTCCAGAGAAACTTCTCCGCCCCTCTTAGCAGATGGTAATGGGCCAGGCCCTAAGGGAGCCCCTCATCTTCCTGGCTGTGTTCTGTGAGTTGAAACACCAAAAAATAGTAATCTAGGGCATACTTAATGTGTCATAATGAGTACGCACCCCTGTGTGTGGAGGGGAGCTGAGGGTTAGCCACACTTCCCTCACTGAGGCAGACTTTGAGCAGAGCGGGAAAAGGAGGAGTATAGTTTCAACTAATGGAGGTGAGGGGAAATGGTGGTCCAGGTGGGAGGACAGGCGACATTTATGAGTTGAGCCCTGGGCTAAGCACCTTATACGTGTTTTCTCATGTATTCCTCACCCAAGAGCCCTAGGTGGCAGGTGGCATCTGCATTTTACAGAGGAGGAAACAGCTCAGGACTTGACCAAGGTCACTGGGCTGGTAGGTTCTGGAGCCTGGACATGAACCAAGGGAAGACTCTTTCCGCCACTGCTGGCTGTCCACCTCCCTCCTCCACTGCCCTTGGTGTGCCCCCTTCACCCTCTCTGTGCTGGGGTGAGGCCTCAGAGTGGATATGGGGTCTAGACCAAGGACATCTCCCTGGGTAGGCCAAGGGCAGGCTCCAGGCAGAGCTGGGCTGGGACCTGGGGTGGGGCGCTCCTGCCTCCCTCCATCTCCCCAAAGGTCCCTCCCTTTGCCTCCTTCAGGAGCAGCCGCTTCACCTCCAATTCCTGTCTGATGGGAATTCTGCTCTGGTGGGATCTCCTGTCCCCCTGGGCACTTCTGGAACATCCCAGATGGTGTTACTGCAAGGCCCTGGGGTCTGCTTGTTCACAGAGAGCCATGGATCACTGATGTCTGAGGTGCTGGGGGTCAGTGCTGGGTCCCCTGCAAAGGGCAGACCCAGGAAGAGCCTGTGTGTCCATCCGCATCTCCCAGGGCTGCTGGGCTTAACTGCTGGGAGTTAACTGCTCAGCTGCTGGGCCGGGCTTGGAGAGGCCCTAACAGGCTGACTGGGCTTTTGCCCCCCAGCCACCGGCTGGGTGTTGTGCTGTACTCCAGGGTGCAGCCCTCCTCTCCCCCTTTTTGGCCACTGTCCGTCATCTCATTGGGATGAACAGCTGGGCAACCCAGTTCCCCTGGGCTTTGGTGACCAGGCCCCATCTGTCGTTCTTCCTGGGCTGGAGGCAGTGCTAAGGAAGGTTCTCCCATCAGGTGCAGGGCAGAGAATGCTGAGCAGCTCACACCAGGAGAGCACCCTAGAGGCATCAGGGCTGTTTGCCTGCATCTGGCCTTTGGAGCCCATTCTGCTGGTCTCCTGGGCACCCGATGAGCCCACTGACTTGCCTTCTCCCTTCTTGCAGTCACACTGGTGGGCAGCGAGCCCTGCGGCAGCCAGATCTGGCCCTCGCTCCTGGAGGACCACAGACGGTGCTGGGGGAGGCCTTGTGGGTTGAGGTGGGAAAGGTAGAGCCGCCAGGGACTAAGAGTGGAGGTTCAATCCACATGTTCCCTGCGGCCTGAGCTGTTGTCCCTGCCCCACCCTCCCTTCATGGCCTTGAGCTCAGGCCTCCAGGGCAGCCAGAGCAGGTCTGGACTATGCAGGTGTGACTGAGCCTCTTCCCCAGCACTCAACCTTCCACCCCTGCACAGGCGACTCAAGGCACAGGCTCAAAGCCCCTTCAGATCCATGAATGGAGGGGGCATGAGGAAAGGAGAGATGAAGGTAATGGGGGGGTGACATGTGTGCCTTTCGTGCTCCCGGCCGCACCCTGCCCATATCTTCAGGGCTGTGCTTCCTGGTCATGCTCCTTTCTCCCACCATGTGGTGTTCTAGGGACAACAGAAGACGGGTAAACCTCAGGATGCCTCCAGGGCCTGTGTGCACACACTAGCTGGCTGGCTCATGGGGCGGACTGCGGGCCTGGGGGCCTGGCCATGAGCCCCTCCCCTCTTTGCCCTCTGGCTGCCCTGCACTCTCAAGGACTTCCTCAGTCCCCTAGTCGCCTGTTTGCAGAGATGGGGAGAACCCCTCTGTGACCCGTCTCCCTAGCCCCCCATCCATCTACCGCTCCCCTCCTCAGGGTGTCTCAAATTCTCAGACTTAGGTTTCAAGAGGTACAATAGTTACATTCTCCAGCTCTGATTGCTGCAGGCCAGGCCTCTGGCTCCCCTTGAGATTGGGTTTCCAGTGCCCTGGATGCTCCGGAATCACAGAAGAGGGGGGAGACAGGTAGGGGGAGGGGAATGCCACCCTGGGGAGGATCAGCTCCTGAGTTGCATCAACCCTTCAGAGGATAGCACCCCCAGAACAGAGCACACTCCTGCCCTGCTTCTCGAACCTCAGACCTGGAGAGAGCCTGGGGAAGGGCAAGCAAACCGAGAACTCTGGGGGCTGTCCTCTCCAGCCCCAGAGGTCAGTGGTCTGGCAAATCTAGAGGCGGGTTCCTCTCTGGCCCAGTGCTAAGCACTGAGCGTGCTGTGCACAGTGGGACCACAGTTCTGAACGCATCATCTCATTCTGCCCCTATGGGACGGCAGGAAATTGCTTGTGGTACGTCCAAGTGCGTGCACGTTTGACTGTGCTTGCCCGGGTGTATGCACTTGTGGGTGTGGTTGAGCTGGGTCTTTCCGCTCCTCTTGGCCACCTAAGAACTCACTCTGTCAGTGATGCGCGTGGAGGCAGCCGGCCAGCAAGTTACATGTGGCCCCTTTCACAGAGAGAGTTTGTTTCTGGTGGGAGCCGAGGCAGAGTGTTCCCTGCAGCAAGCAGGAATTCCTCCTTTACCTAGCGGGAGCCATAAATATCTGCCCGTCTGTGACTGGAAATACACATACATATCTATAACATGCTGTCAGTGGGGGTTCGTGTGCAACACTGGGCTCTTCCTGGCTGCTGGAGCTTCCCCTCCAGAGCTCCAGTGAAGACGCAGAGCCCTTCTGGACACACACACACACACACACACACAGAAATAGGCAAGGTCGGGAGAGGAAAGAAAGCTGGAGAAAGGGAAAGTGAAGGAGAAGGAAGGACAGAGAGAGGAGTGTGGAGCCAAGAGAGAAAAATGAGACCAGAGATGGGATTCCAAAGGGAAAGGTAAAGAGCTCAATGAAGCCAGTAGGGGGGCTTTCAAGGGCTGAGAAGGAGAAGCTGGTGCAGGGTTGAGAAAGGCAGTACTGGGGAGGGCGGGGGAGCTTTGTGGCTGTTCCAGGGGATATGGAGGGACCTAAGGAAGCGGGGCCTACACTGCCAAATATTGGCTGAGCTTGGCCCGGATCTGGGTACTGCAGAAGGCCACAGGCCATCGATGCAGGGGGGTGACTGATGACATGTGTGCAGATGAATAGGGAGTAGCCCCAAACCCAGGAGCCGTGTTGAGGCAGAGTCCAGATCCGTCACCTGTCCCTGCATAGTCCTCCCTTCTGGAAGCCTCCGTAGTGGCAAGGGCCCTCAGGCACTACGAGCAGGTGGCGTCTGCCTTTGAGGTGTGGGTCACATGAGTAGCCCAGGTCCCACACAGAGGGCAGTCAGGAGAGCATATCCTGCGGGTGACATGAGCCGGCCGAACCACCAGCAGCATGGAGAATAAGCTGTGGGCTCTGAAATTCTCTCTATCCCCAAACCTGGCCCGGGCTCAGGGACCTTGATGCCTGTCTACCCAGGCCATCAAGCCCAGGCATCGGACACAGCGGCTGGACTGTTTTTAGGAGGCTATATTCAATGAGCCTCATGCAAGGAAGCTTAAAACCAGGGAAGATGCTCTCTGGTCGTCAGGGCCAGGAGAAAGGGAAAGGCTGAGTTGTATCAGGGCCAAAGTGAGATAGTGGTGCCCCTGGCCGCTCTTTGCCATCCCCAGTCTCTAGGGTGGGAAGGCAGCAGTAGTCTCTGGAGAAGGGTGCAGGCAGGGGGGTTAGTTGCTTTGCTGAACTTAGGATGGCCCTGAACTGGGGGTGTGCAGTTAGGGTCCCCACCGCTCTGGCAACCAGGCTGAAGAAAGCTGAGGCCGGAAAGGCTTCTAGGGGATGTGGCCCTGGAAGGCTGGGGAATCAGAGTGACAGCCTCAGGGGCCTGGGCTGGGGGAGGGTGTGGGAGGAAGATAAAAGATGGAGCTGGGCACCTGTCTGCCTTGTGCTAGCCAACACTGTCCCTGCCCCTCCACTGGCCCACAGGCCACCAGCTGGCCCATTATCCCTGGCGAGAAAGCAGACACTGGAGGGGGTCTCCCATGTGGCAGCAACTCACTCATGCAAACCCGCCCGGCAGGGACTGCCAGGGGAGAGCCACCCTGTTCTGGGTCGGAGGCGAGGGGAGAAGGGGGGCAGCAGAGAGAGGAGCCCCCGCTGCGCAGCACTCAGGTCTCCTCCTGTGCTGTTGGCAGGGGGCAGCGCGTGGGGCCTGTGAACAGGAGATAAAGAGTTCAGGCAGAGGGTTTTTTCTCACTAACCGTGGATTTGTATGTTTGTTCAGCTGGTGGTTCTGATAAGCCCCATTCTGCCAGATAAAAGCTGAGCAGCCATGAGGCGGGGCGTGGGGAGGGGTGTCATAAAGGGACCTTCCTCCTGTCTGTCCTGAGGCCTGGGGTTATCCCCTCCCCCGGGGAGCCCAGCAGGGAAAGGAGTCAAGATGCTGGGGTGTCATGCTCCCTAGTGTGCTAGGCTGTGGGGCAGCCTCTGATCCCAGAGGGCTGTCTAGAGTAGGCCCGGACTTCAGGGCACGGCTCCCCAAAAAGCCCAAAAAAGCTGGCCGGCTGGCTCCCACCTCCCGGAGAGGGGGGGGAGGGAGGGGGCAGGTGGTCTCCTCAACCTCCCCAGAAGCCTGTCCACCAGGGCTCGGTGGCCGTTTGGCCCTGCAGCTGCTGTATGGGCTCCTGCCAGCCCCCTGCCCCCTGCCTGTCCACTGGGTGGACAAGGGCCTGCCCCCATCATGTCCCTTACTGTCCTGTCAGGGCAGGGGCCCTAGTTGAGCCCCTGGGCCTGGGACTGGCCTGTGGGAGCTTCAGCAGCCTTTGAGCAGACCATGGTCCCCCAGGACCCCCACCTTAACCCTCCCTTCCCCTTTTGCTGGGTCCCCGCAGCGCGGGTGAAGGGGGTACGGCTAGAGCAGGACGGTGGGGCCCTGGCTGGAGCTGCCCCTGCGGCAGGGCTGGCTCCTGAGCCTCCGAGCCTGGGTCCAGATTTCCAGCGTTTCTGCCTTTTGTCCTGGAGCTGAGCTGAGCTTGCCGGGGGCCGGCGGGGGTGGCATTGTGGGGACGCTGGCTGGGCCGCCAGCCGTAAGATGGCTGCCAAGGGCTAAAATGGCTGCCAGCAGCGCCTGGAGGCGCGTGGCAGCGGGCCTCGCCCGCGCTGGATCCTCGCTCCTGCTTGCTCCTTTACATCAAGCTAATAGTAATAACAGCAATAACGTTTCAGGACACTGTCCTGGTTTAGAAGGATTTCCTGTCTATCGCGCTCTCCTGGAGCCCCATTTGTCTCTGCCGTAGTCGCTGGCCCACCTCCATCTCTTTGTCGGGTTCTCCCTCGCCTGTCTTCGGGCTGGATGTGCGCATGCGCGCGGTTTTCTGTCTCCACCTGGCCCCGTTCGGGGGGCCTGAGACCACACCCCTGGGTGGACTCCTGTGGTTCCCCCAACTCCACGGACCCAGACCTGGAAGGCTGGTGGGGACTGAGTTGGTCCCAGGATGGGTGGGGTTAGTCGCAGGGGCCCTTGGGCAGCAGAGCCTGGAGCATGTGCCCCTCAATGGGCTCCACACGCTGGGGTTGTGGCTCTGCCCTTCCCAAGTTTTGAATGGAGGAGAGGGCAGCCCTGACAGACAAAGCAGAATCGGGGCACCCCCGGTGTCCTAGAGTGGACCGCCCACTACCTCAGCCCCTCATCTGCTCCTTCCTGAACCGGAAGGAGGTTTGAATCAGACCTAGATAGCCAGGAATAGGCCAGGGCGAGAGAATGACAAAATTCATACCCACAAGACACTGTGGCACAGAGCGGGTGCCCTCCTGGGAGCATGGGAGGAAGTCCTGTAGATTGTCTCCAGAGCAGAGAGTGCCATTAGCAAAGAGGTGGCCTGGGGCAGGTTTCATCATCCCTAAACACACCGCAGGGGTGAGCACAAAGGGTGGTGTGGCAGGCTGCACCAAGCCAAGCCAGAGGGGGTGAGGGGCCATCATTAGCACTTTCCTTAGAAACTTCTATTTTCTTGATTTGTGACAGGATTTTTTTTTTTAACTTAAAAAAAACTGAACAAGGTAAAGAATGGGGGAAGTGGGGACTGGAACTGCCCTGTAGGCAGCCTGTCCTTTCCCACTGGTCACATTGAAGCAGGTGGCCAAGAACTTGGCTTGACCCAAGCCTGGGCCTTCACTCTCAGAGGGATGCTGTTCTTCTTACCAGCCCCCCTCATCCATCACTCTTCCATCCCTCCTGAGTGGCTGAGGGGCAGCAGGGCACCTTGCTGCAATGTCTTGGGCCCACGTCTCGTTGTTCTTTAGGAACTTCCTTGCTGGTCACTCCCCAATGTGAGCAGCGTGGCTGCGAGGCCAGTGAGGGGTGGACTCTCTGGCCAGTAGGCTGACCTTGGGGTGGTGGGTGAGACCCAGGAGGCAGGGTCAAAGAGTTGGGCAGAGCCTTGGCCAATACCAGGGTGCAGTTTTCCGGTGCCACCCCCATGTTGTCCCCTTGTGAGCAGCCGACTCTTTACCAAATGCCTGGCCTTGCTCCTGCCCCACAACCTGCCCTGGCCCCCCCTACCATCCTCTCGCCAGCTGTCGTGCCTGGGCAGGCATTCTGGAGGTCCCCATTGTGCCCCTGGCACACAAAGCTTTGAGGACCTGGGGGGCGGGGGCGGGGGGGCTTTCCCAAGCTCCGCAAAATATTCACACACACACTCCACCCTGCCCCAGCCCTCTGCGAGCTCCCACCGCACAATGGGCCCTTGTCTCGGGGCTCCCTCTGAGCAGCTGTGGCACTGGGGCATGAGACAGCCCAGACAGGCTGGCACAGAGTGGGCGACAGCGTCAGGGCAAACCTCCCCCCTCTGTGTTGCCAGGCACTGCCTGTAAGTATAAAGGTGAGGTGGGGGTGGTTCAGGCTGACAGGAATGGCTGTAATTAATGAAGTGAGAGAAGGAAGGGGCTGCTCTGTTGGGAGCTTGAGCCGAGTGGAGGATTGGGTTCATCCCAGCTGTGCAAAGAGATGGCCACTGGCTTCTCTCGTGGGCACCATCCTCGCCCTGATTCTCAGCCATTGCTACTCAGCCGTGGGTGAGCACATTGGGCAGCTTCTGCAGACAGTGTTGGTTGTCACACTGTAGTGCTACTGGAATCTAGTGTGTGGAGGCCAAGGCTGCCGCCAACCACCCTGCAGTACCCAGGATACCCCACCACGGAGAAGGATCTGGCTCCAATGTCCATAGGACTTCCTTCCTCCTCTCTTCTCATCTCCCTAGGCTGCTCCCCTCCGAGGAGAGGGTGCTGTGAAGGTGTTTACAGGCTGGAGGGGCAGCTGCTTGGCTAGTGTGGAGGGGGCACTTTGATCTTGACCCATTCTCCCCTTTGTGTCTCCTGCAGAATCCGGACAATCAGATAGTTCAAACCAGCAAGGAGATGCGGACATCAAACCACTGCCCAACGGTCAGTTCCCCCCAATTCCCGCTGGCCCATGTCTAGACTCTATGGCCTGCCCTGCCCCTATAGCTCTCCTCTGCCCTCCCAACCCTTGGCCAACCTGGCCTCCCGTCTCCCTCCATTTCTTCCCCTTTACTCAGCCGATCCTCACCTGAACTTCAGCTGACATCCCAAGGGGTGGGGCTCACCTGAAGCATACTCACTCTTCTGTGTACACATGAGGGCCCCTGAGGGCCAGCCTGTGTCTGGAACATGAGGATTGGGAGGAAGGAAGTCAAAGCAAGAGTGGGGAGAGCTTTGGAGAAACAGGCAGGCAGCCCCTCTTAGCCTTGCCTAACTCACTCACTTGTCCTTTCCCCTCTTCAGGGCACTTAAGTTTCCAGGACTGTTTTGTGACTTCCGGGGTCTGGAATGTGACGGAGCTGGTGAGAGTATCACAGAGTAAGTGAGTTCTTTCTTCCAGCCAGGGCTGAGCTCAGCAGATTGGGGTGTAAGGAGGTGGGACTCAGACCCCATGTGGCCCCCTGCTGGTGGGGTCTTGGCTGAGGGGCAGACGGGGTTTCCTGGGATAGTCTGCCTAACTGGTACTGGGCTAGGTGGAGCAGAGGTGCCCAGAGAGCCCAATCTCTAATTTCCACTGCTTTGGAGGAAAAAAATCACAACAAAGGGCTTTTCCCCAAAGACCCCCAGCCAAGAGGTGGCTTCTGGGGATTGCTCATGACAATAAAACAAGGCCCCATTAAACCTCCCACACCTCAAACCTTATCTATCACCTTCTCGCCCTTTCCCAGCTCCTGTTGCGACAGCATCAGGGCCCAACTTCTCACTGGCAGACCTGGAGAGTCCCAGCTACTACAACATAAACCAGGTGACCCTGGGGCGGCGGTCCATCACTTCCCCTCCTTCCACCAGGTGAGCCCAGCACCCCGGCCCTCCCCTTCCTCCATCCCCAGGCCATCTCAGGTGCCGCAGGCAGCTGTACCTCCAACGCCTGGGTGCCTTAGAAGGCCACCCCTTGTTGAGGGCGTGGGCTCCAGAGCAGCCTGCGCCCACCATGCTACCAACCCCCTGAGCCTCCTGCTTCATGCTGTCGCTGGGCATTTGGTACTGGGGACATAAACCCGAACAAGGCACAGCTCTGCCTGGAAGGCATTCCCAGTGAGGATCCGAGAAAGCCTCTCTCTTGCAGAAGTGACATTTGAACCCAGACAGGCATGGGGTGGATGCTCCAAGTAGAGCAGCCCTCATCCCAGCCAAGGATGGACATCCTGGTGGGACCCCCAAAGAGGGCTCTGGAGGCCAGCGGAAGGTGTTTAGACTTAAAATCCACTGGAGGTTTCGAAGCAAGAGATGCTGGGGATTTGTGTTCCAGAAAGTGCCCCTTGCAGCAGCATGTGTGGGCAGGACTGTATAGGCTGGATTAGAGGAGGGCCTCAGCTGGGTAGGGGAGTGGCGTGAGAGTGGGGGATGAAGTTGGGAGGTGTTTGGGAGGTGGGCACATTCAGCCCTTGTCAGGGCCAATTGTTCAGGGCAGGGAGGGATCCCGTGCTTTTTTAAAAAAACTTGAACGTTTGTTTCATTGTGAGGTTTTGGGCATTCATTTTGATTTGTTAGAATATTATAATACTGTAATAGCTTCATTAGTAGCTTTTAATATAAAATAACATAGTATCTTGATGTCTGAGTTTTGTAGCACCCCTTAGGATTTTTGTCCCTGGCAAGTGCCTCTCGACTTGCCCTGGCCCTAGGGGCTGATGGGAAATAGAAGGTGAGGCCAGGAAAGCAGTGGAGGAGGCTTTTGCCCCCTCTTTGACCTGGGCAGCTCAGTGGATGAGGGTATCATGGCCTGAGAAGGGGCTCAAGGAGGAGGACCAGGTGGGGTGGGCCCCAAGGGACTCCGGGGCCAGTCTAATCTCAGGGGTGGGCACGCAGAGTGTGCCTGGGAGTGCTCCCCACATGACAGGTCATCGGTGCAGGCTCCCTCAGTTTGAGTAGCTGTGCCTCAGTCTTCCCTTGGCCGACCTGACCCCTCTCCTCTTCCCCAGCACCACCAAGCGCCCCAAGTCCATCGATGACAGTGAGATGGAGAGCCCTGTCGATGATGTCTTCTATCCTGGTACAGGCCGCTCCCCGGCAGCTGGCAGCAGCCAGTCCAGTGGGTGGCCCAACGATGTGGATGCAGGTATGGGCGCTGCAGGGCCAACCCAGAGCAGGTCGGCCAGAGCCTCTTCTTCCCTCTCAGTTTATCTGGCAAGCCTCCCTCTGGTTCCCCTGCTGTGGGTGGCACTGCCTGTCTTCTTGCCTACTGATCTTCCAGAGCAGGGCAGACCAGGCCGAAGGAGGGAATGGAGGCAAGGAGCTGGGCTGTCCCTACATGGGCAGCGGAGCCCATGAGTGTGGTGGAACGAAAGCAGAGGCCCCAGGCTCCGAACTCTTGTGGTCTCCTTCTCTTGCTGTTTCTCTGGAGAGGTTGCCCCAGCTCTGTGGTCCTCATGGTTTAAAGCAGTTTCTCAGTCTGGGCACCATGGACATTTGGGGCCACGTCGTTCTCTGAGGTGGGGCCATCCTATGCACTGTGGGGCATGGAGCAGCAGCCCTGGCTTCCACCCAGTAGCCAGTAGCAAGGCCCCACTCCTCCCCAAAGTATAATGACCAAAAACGTCCCTGGACATTGCTGAATATCCCCCCACATGGGGGGAGCAGAATGGAATCATCTTGAGTTGAGAACCACTGGTCTGAAGGGCCCAGCATCACAGAGAGGAGGGGAGCCTAATAAAGAATGACCAGAATCATTTTCCAATTAAGCAGGAAAGCTAGGGTGGGGCGAAGGTCTTAAGGAAGCCTGGTCAGTCCTCCCAATACCCTCTAATCACCCCTTTCTTGGTGAACCCACCACTTCGAGTCTTGACTGGAGGCGTGAGCAGACCCAGAGAACCCAGATGGAAAGGAGGGAGAGTACACATGTGTGCACTCGCTTGTGTGTGTGTGCATGCACAATATGTGTATGAGGAGGCTGGCTGCGGCATACAGCCTCTATGTGTCCTTGAGGTCTGAGTCTCTTGGAGCCAGGGAGTGCAGACCCGTGTGGGGGGGCCATATACGGGGCACGTCTGCTCTGGTTGGGCCTGGGAACGGGAGCTTCGCCCTTGAAGCAGGAAGAGGAAGGCCTGACCCGATGTCGCTTTGCCTGGTGTTTTCCAGATGCGCCTCTACAGAGATGGGCCAAGTGAATGGGCTGGGGCAGGGGCTGGGGGAAAAGCAAGGCAGAAGGGTAGGGAGGTCCTCCTGCTTTCCTGCAGCCCAGAGGCAGTCTGCGCAGGCTCCCCACTCTCAGCTCCCTGGGAGGAGGGGAGGAAGGCTCATCCCCAGACCTTGGGCCCCGGGGAGTAGGCTGCAGACCCAGAGCAAAGCTCACCTCTGTGGGACAGCTCTCCGGCGAGTCTTTGGGTGCCCCTCCCGGGTTTCATGTGGCAAACAGGGACCTGGGTAGATACAGCCCAGATACTTCCCTGCGAGAGAGAGAAGGGGTTGGAAAGTCACTGAAGGACTCTGCAGCCGGGGCCTCAGTTAAGTGACTGCCCCTTAAGGACTCAAGTGCCTTGAGAGCCACATCCATAGCGGTCTCCTGGGGCTCAGCCCCCAGGTCCCTCTGCCCTGACCTGGTGCCCAAGGAGCTGTCCCCTCTCTGGCCTCCAGTCTTTTTTTCTCAGCTATCTGCTCTGATGCCTGCCATTTCTGCTCCTTCCAGCTGTCCTGCCACGCACAGCCCCCAACATTCTCCTGCAGCACCCCCAGCTCCCTTGCTTTCCTCTCTTTTCCTCCGTACCCACCCCCCCTTCCTGTGGTGTTGTTTCCCTCTGCTGCGACAAATCGCCAATTAAGCAGCCCAGCTGCAGGACAGGGAACAGCTGGGGAGGCGCTGTGCGGCCACGGGGACAGCTGTGCACAGCTGGTGGGGGTGCTCCCCACCCCCTCACCGTGCCAGCTATCAGGTGGCACACAGCTGCCGCCAGATAACACCTCTGCTGGCGGCTGGGAGTTCGCCCTTCCCCCACCTCTTCCCTCTGCGGTTAAGACTGCAGCCCCCCCCACCCCACTCAGACTGATTCTATGCCTGAAAGATGGCAGCTCTGCAGCTCTGCTCCATTCCATCTTAGCCCTCCCAGCCCGGGCACAGCCTCCAGGCTCAGCCCAGGATAGGAGACAAGCTCCCCTGGAAGACCTGGTGCAGGGGCCCTGCTGTGTCAGAGCATCACTTGGACATCGTGCCCGCTGGGCACAGAGATGACCTTGGTTGGCAGCGTCAGGATCCTTCAGGCAGAGCTGCAACGGGGTGTACTGTGTACCCTGTCTCCCACTGAGTGCAACCCTGTCTCTGGCACCAGGAGCAGAGCAAAGCCCCAAAATGACCCATCCTACAGCTGCCCCCCCTCTGGATTTCCTGGCAGGGGAGTCCTTTCCTGTCCTGCTCTGCCCCCAGTGCCCACCCAGGTCCTCCAGCCTCTTCCCTACTCTCTCATCGGGTGTTATATCACCCCTGCGGTCCCTCCCGAGGACTTGTGGCTTCTTCCTACCAGAGCCTCCCCTGTCCAGGGCCCCACAGACCAGACTCAACCCAGCCCTCTTTCGGGTCCCCCCTCACTCTGAAGCTGACTCCCCGGGGCTCCTCCTGCATACCTTCTCTGCCCCCTGCCCCTGCATCCCACCTTTTCATCCTGTGCCCTATGAGATCCTTATCTGCTCATCAGGTAGCAAGATGGGCCCCCTTGCTCATCTCCTACCCAACATACCCAAGGGTCTCGTTTTCCTCTCTGGTCAGAGCACCTGTAGCGGCCTGTCCGCACACCAGGCCTGAGAACCTGAGTCGGAATGGGCCAAAGGAGGCAGGAAGAGGGTGTGGTGGGGAAGGGAAGCCGGGAGGGAGCCGAGGAGAGAAGGAGCTAGTTGCTGGCTTCCCACCTTCCCTTGCTCTCGCCCTGGCCCAGCTAAACCTGCCCTGTGTTGCTGATTCCTCCCCCCAGGCCCGGCTTCTCTAAAGAAGTCAGGAAAGCTGGACTTCTGCAGTGCCCTCTCCTCTCAGGGCAGCTCCCCGCGCATGGCTTTCACTCACCACCCGCTGCCTGTGCTTGCTGGAGTCAGACCAGGTGAGAAATGGGGGGCCTGGAGGGGGGCAGTGTGGGAGGCGGTGGAGCACTTAGGGGCAGCTGGCCAGGTGAAGGAGCTAGTGCGACAGCCCCTGAGTGACAGTCCCGAGCTCTCTGAGTAGGCCTCAGTCTGGCAGAGGGTGGACACGGGAATGGGCCCTCCCTCTGCAGCAGCCCCTCCTCACCCTGTTCCCAAGCACCCTCTCACTTGCTTCTACTCCCCATGTGCACGTCTGCGCACGTGTGCGTGCGTGTGTGCTTGTGCGTGTGCGCTTGTGCGTGTGCGCATGCGTGTGCTGTGCAACACGGGCCTGTCCCGAGGCCCTCTGCCACCTGCCTTTGACAATGGACGCCTCAGACCCACTCCTGCCCGCTCTCCTTTTCTCCTGCCAGTTGTGGGCGGGAAAGCCCAGGCTTTTCCCTCTGTCCTCCTCTCACCTCTTCTCTCCTAGCTCCCGGCTGAGCCCAGGCTCTGGTTTCCCAGCATCCACCCGGGTCGGTGTGGGGCCCAGACGGACAAGAGCACTCAGGGGAGCCCAGGCTCCCTTCTCAGGCCCTCCCTGCCCTTTTCCAAAAGTGAAGAGCTAGGCCCAGGGGCTGGTAGCACCTGGGTTGTTCTCCAGGGAAAGGAGTAAACCCACTGCCTTGGGGGGCTCTCTTGTTTTGGTCTCAGGAGAGGGTGCTTGGTTCGGGGCGGTGGTAGGGAGACATCTCAGCGTTCCTGAGGGGATTCCTGAGGGAATCAGGCAGGAAGGTGTGGGAGCTGAGTCCTCACCCTCCCCGCTCTCTCATTTGCTTTTTCCCTCCCTGGGTACCCTTCTGGGAGAAAGAGGTCTGGACTTTTTTCTGGACACTGCCCTGTGTCCACCCCACGTGCCGTCTTGCGGGCCTTCTGTAGGACATGGAGAAGAGTGAGGTTTACCCTCCCGGCTTCCTCCTCGGGGCCTCCTGGCTGAGAGCCCAGAGGCAGCCTGCACTGGGGCAGGGTGTGGTGGCCACAAGGTGGGGGCGGGGACCCCAGGCCCTCTGTGTAGGCAGCGGGAGGGCGGCAGGCCCAGCTCGGCTCAGCTTTTATGAACTCCAGAGAGAAGCCAAGTTTCCTCAGCCCCCTAATGAAACTGAGAGCAAGAGAGAGCTGATTGGAAACAGACCAGAGGGGGAGGACTCGGCTCAGGGAAGAGCTGGGGCCTGCGCCGGGGTGGGAGCTGTGTGTGGGGAGGATGCGTGTGCAAGGACCGGGGGGTTGAGCACGCAGGAACACGGCCTGGGCAGCAGTGGCCAGAGGCACAGCCGTGCGCATGCAGGAGCCGCTGTATGCATTTCAAGGGCTCGTCCTGCACAGGCGAGGGGCCCTGTCTCTAGCCAGAGCCTGGGAACCGTTGGCCTCCTCCGTCCCTCCCCCAGACTTGCACCTAGGCCCTGGACCAGGGTGAAGCCAGTGAGGCACTCACCACCATGTAGGGTGTCAGGAGGCACCAAAACCCTAGTCATCAAGATAAATAATATTTAATGTAATATTTTAAAAGATGGAAAAGATTGCAAAAAACGTATGACAAACAGCTATCAATGTTTTAAGCGAAAGAGGGGACTGGCCTTGCATTTGCACGATCTTGCCTTGTTCATGTTATCCTAGCTCCAGCCCCGGTTCTAGTCGGACTTTATTACAAAGACAAGCAGCTGGCTGACCAGCCCTAGTTTGCCGATTTGACTTTTTATTAAAAAAAAAAAAAAAAAAGATTTACTAATTTATTTTGGCGGGAAGAGGCCAAGGGAGAGGAGGGAGAGAGAGAATCTCTAGCAGACTCCCTGCTGAGCACAGAGCTGGGCATGGGTTCGATGTCACAACCCTGAGACCACGACCCTGAGATCATGACCTGAGCTGAAATCAAGAGCCCGATGCTTCACCGACTGAGCCACCCAGGCCCTCCGCCAATCCGGCTTTTTAAAAACACTGCATTAAGATGTTACTTACCTCAGTTGCCGAATTATCTGGCACCGCCTGAACTTTCTCACCAGAGACCAGTGCCTCACTCCCCTCACCCTGGTCCGGCCTTGATCTTACCCCATTCTCCCTTGTCCTCTGGCTCCTCAGCGCTCTGACCAGCAATCCCTCCCACCCCATCTTCCATCGCGCCCCCCTCTACCTCCTGAGCCCTGATCCCCTCTTCTTCTTGCCCACATGCATGCAGGGAGCCCCCGGGCCACAGCATCAGCGCTGCACTTCCCCTCCACATCCATCATCCAGCAGTCGAGCCCGTACTTCACGCACCCGACCATCCGCTACCACCACCACCACGGGCAGGACTCGCTGAAGGAGTTTGTGCAGTTCGTGTGCTCGGACGGCTCGGGCCAGGCCACGGGACAGGTGAGTCCAGAGGCCCCAGGAGCCCTGCCACAGCTCATCTCCGCATCTGTCCGTCTGTCTCGGGGCTCACAGAGAGAGGGTCCAAAAGCCGGGAGCCCTCCTGGGGCTGGAGCAGCAGAGAGCCGCTAGTGCCAAACACCTCCATCTTCTGGACCTGGGGGTAGGGGTCTGTGTGTAATGCCAGGGCCTGTCTGTCACAGTCCAGAGTTGGGGGCAGGGGCAGTGGCCGGGCCCACCTTGCTCAGGCTCCTTGCCTTCCCCTCAGTCTCTGTTCCCCCAGTAAGAGTGTATCCGTGATCTATCCAACCTGGCCCGGGCTCCGTACCTCGTAACCCCCTCTGAAAATCTCAGGGCTACAAGGATTGTGTAGGTTCTAGACCAAGGGTTCCCAGCCTTGGTACTGTTGACATCTGGGCTGTTCTTTCTCTGTTCCGTGGGGCCGGCCCGTGCACTGTGGGGTACTGAGCCGCATCTGCAGCCCCTGCCCACTCAGTGCCAGCTGCACCACCCCCTCCCAGTCCTGATGATCCAGAATGTTTCCAGATTTCACTGTGCCCTGGGGGCATCATCATTTCCTGGTGAGAAACCCTGGGTAGAGGAAAGGCCCTCCCTCCTTCCACAGGAGCTGTCCTGGGGTCTCCCATTGGCAGAACTCTTAGCAAGAGGTTCCCAGGTCAGTTACTGTTCTGGAGCAAAGCCCTTCTGCTCCTTAGCCTAGAAGAGACGCTGGTTGCCTGTGGAGCTCTGCCGCCCCGCTGCCCTTCTCCGTCAGCAAGCCCTAGGGCCCAGTCACTGACAAGCAGAAACACAGGCCACTCAGCAAAGGGCTTATGCCAGACAGCGGTGGGCCAGAGGTGACCATTCGGTGGGACAGTGGTCCTCCCTTAGTCCCCAGGAGACCACTCCGGGTTGGGACACAGTGGTCTCTAGACCTCTGGGAAGGTTCTAGAGTCCCAGCAGCGTACTGCGCTGTGAGAAGGCTCAGCCCCTCTTCCCGCATCTGGTCCAGCCTGGAAACCCGTTGTGAGAGGTCAGGTGGGGAGGACACTCAAAGGGCTGTGGTGGGGAAAGGCGTTCGGAAGCCCATGCAAGAGGTGGCCCAGGGAGAGCTGTGGCCGGCCCTTCGCCACTCAGCCCAGTGCTGCCTCAGGGCGGCCTGTGCAGAGTAGGCATTTGCTAAGTGCTGGTGTGTTGATTTGGGGCAGGGCTACGGCTCAGCCTCCTCGCTCTCGCTGTCCAGAACGGAGGCTGGTCCTCTTCCCTCTCTCCTGTTCTCCCTCCTTCTGCTTTCCTCGTTTCCTTTTCCCCTTTTCCCTGTAAGGTTTTCTCTTGCTGGCTCTGCAGCTCCTTAGTGCACTCAGAGCCTTGCCCACCTCTCTGGACAAGCTCTGTCCACTTTTAGGGGCATGGAGGGAGAAGTGGCCATGACCCGCGACGGCTACTATGCCTCCTTCAGAGATGCCAGCAGAGTCTACGGGAGCTGCCAGCCTATGTCCCAGCGCCCAAGGTGCCTGGGGTCTGGAATGTGGATCAGAGAGTCCAGGAACTCCACCTTGCCTGCCTTCTTGCCCACAGAGGCAGCTGGGGTTTGGAACCAAAATGAGACTGACCTGAGGGACCAGTTTAGCCCAAAGAGCCAAACCTAACCCACAGGACCCTCGGGAGTATGGGTCAGTCCATCCTTAAGCATCCTGATGATGGCTGGGTCCTGAGCCTCTCCCTTGACTTGACCATTCAAGATTAAGGGCTCGTCTGGTCCAGAAGGCAGATGCTTGCTCCGAGTAGACCATGGATAGAACACTGCAGACAGAAGGGCAAACAGTCACTCTGGCTAAACAGAGAGCCTAGCCGGGCTGGGGAGCAGTCTCTTTGGGTTTCCTCCTCTGGCCTGTTGTGCCCAGAGAGGGTGGTGGTGTCTTCAGTGAGTCTGCTCCCCAGGGCTCAGCAGCAGGCTCTGGAGGAGGAGCGAGCCAGAGTCCCCGGGCTCTGCAGCTGACCTGGTGACAGGGAGTGGCAGTACCAGGCTACTCTAGTTCCGTGGCGACCTCCAGAGCAATAGTTCTCAGTCTTAGCATGCACGAACCACCTGGAAGGCTCGCTAACACACAGGTGCCTGGCCTCACCTGATTCTGATTCAGCAGGCCTGGGGTGGGGCTGAGAATCTGCATTTCTCCCCACATTCCCAGGTGATGCTGTTTCTGGTCGGGTGACCCACTTTGAGAACCACTGATCTAAAGCCTAAAGGAGTAAATTCCTAACCTCTTTGAGAATGTGAAGTTACAGATCATCTTTGCAGAAAAAAAATATGCATACAAAATTTTTACAATTTGCAAAAGGGTTTCCAGGCACCACCCCTGTGCTCATCCTCGGACCACAGCATGAGGCCCTAATTGAGAAGAGCCAAATCAGTAAAGGCCAAGGCCAGATGGACACACCACTCAAAGGAGATGCAAAGGGCAGAAGGAGGATGCCTGGTTAGCTGTATTTCTGGCAGAGAGAAGAGACCGCCAAGTGAACGCGATGGACAAGTCACAGGGCCCGATGGGATAGCGTGACTCTGGGAGGCAGGAAGACTGGTTGTAGGTCGTCCTCAAGCACCAGCGCTGGAGCGGCCAGGCCTGCGTCTTCGTCTGTCAGTTGAAAGTGAAGAGCTATCCCATCTCCCGGTTCCTTCTAGCTTTTAACTCATGAGGTTTCAAGCCACCGCAAAATCACAAGACCTCGAGATTTTTTAAAACCTAAACTTGTACCCCAATCAGAGCTGAGATATCCTAGCCTGGTTGGAAGTAGCTTCCAGAAACTAAATGTTGTAAATCAGCGGTTTTCCATGTCTGGCCACGTCGGGCTAGGATTGGCTTCATCAAGTGCAATGAATGATTGAGGTCCTCCTGGGAGGAGACAGGGTCTTGGGGACTAGAAGGAGGCACAGGCCACCCTGTGGGAGCAAGGGCTGCCTGGAAGGCCGTGTGTCCCAGCCCCTCGGGGGGCCCAAGCTCAGGATGGCCTGGAGTAAAGGAGTGAGGCTGTGATCTCCTGAGACTCCGGTTTCCTGCCCTGATGGAAGAGCAAGCTAGGCACCGGATAGGCTGCAGACATGATGGGGGCAGTTGCCTGTTTCTGAAAGGACACCTGGCACAAAGGGTCTCCAGCCCAGGACACAAACAGGGATCAGCAGCCCCTGCTTGCTTTTGTCAGGGGACCTTTGAGTGGGCAGGAAAGAGCAAGTCAAGGGAACCATTTGGAGGGACAATGTCAACCCTAGGTGCTGGTCTTTAGAGGTGAAGGGTGGGGGAGGGGAACGGCCAGCGCTCAGAAGGGTGTGGCCTGCGCGGAGTCAGGCATGGAGCTCCATGGTTTGAAAGGCAGCAGGATGGACTGGTTGATTCAGCTTAGTCAGTGGGACTTGAACGCTGCACGCCTGGGCCACACAGAGGTGGCCGTCCCTGGGCTTGCTGGGGAGCCCGGGAGGCAGCCTGCTTCAAAGGCTATGGTGGAGGTCATGAGCATCCTAGAAAAGAAAGGCAGAGAGAGATGGATAGTGATGTAGGGTATCTGGCTGGTCCCATGTTGGGGATGGTGTTTTCTGAGCAGGCCTTAAGGGTTGTGGGAAGGGGTGTTGTAGGCAGAGGGTTCTGCAGTGAGCACGTGTGCAGCCCCCAACTGCTTAGGCTGTATTCTGGAAACCCCAGTTGGTTTGCAAAGGGAAGTACTTGAGAGGAGGTGAATGTAGGGGCATGAGTGGTGAAGGACCCCATCTGGGCTCCACCGTAGGGGCCTTGAAGGCCCAACTGGGGGGCTCGTATTTTATGTTACACCCAGTCAGAGCTGTGGAAGGGGAGGGGAGAAGCCTGAGCGCCTTTAGATTTGGAGAAGAGGGTTGGGATGAGCCTGCTGGAAAAAATCCACAGGATCCCTGGAGTGAGAGAGACATGGTTGTGAATTTCAGGCCTCACCAGTTAACCCCTGGGTGACTTTGGATAAACCACTCAGCTGCACAGAGCCTCAGTTTCCCCAGTTGTGAAAGGGGGAGAATGGAGCTTCCCTTGCATCAGGGTTTCCCAGCCACGGCACTGTTAATGTTTGGATCGTTGGGCCTTTATCCTGGGGGCCGTCTCACGCATTGTGGGGTATGTAGCAGCATCCCTGCCTCTACCCCCACCAGATGCCAGCAGCACCCCCCAGAAGTGGTGCTACCCAGCATGTCTCCAGACATTGTTAATGCCCCCTGCCGGAGCAGAATTCACCCCACCGCCCCGCCCCAGGCGAAAACTGATGCCTTACAGGGTTGGGGGACTGGACACCAGCTGAGTAAAGTCCCTGGTACGGAGCTGGGCACTGAGACACTAAGCTTAGGAGTGCATTGTTAGCACAGGGGAGAGCCCTTGGGAGTCTCGTTGTCCTAGTCCAGGTGGAACCAGTGGTGGAGGATGGGCTGGCTGGAGACATCAAGGGGGTGGACTCTGCACAGTTCACCCACCAACAGAAGGAGCAGCACAGGAGCCTCCCATAGCCTTGCACCTGGGTGGCTGGGGGGCAGAGCTCTGCCCCTTGGGAGAGGGGACCGTTTAGGACTCAGAGCTCTGGCCCACCCACCCTGAGCCCAGGCTATAGGTGGTCATCAAGAGCACTGCCCAGAGCAGTGGGAGATACATGCCCAGAACTCCAGGGAGGCCTCTCCAGGGAAGCTGTGACTGCAGGAGGCCAGGGACCTCTGCCCCTCGCTGTGGTGCCTACGTCCCCTGACCCCCAAAGGCTGATGCATGAAAGGCACGCATGGGGCTTGGGGAGGAAACTTGAGTTTGAGGCACAAGAGGGAATAAAGCCGAGGAATGGATCTGGCGACCGAGCATCCCGGACTTCCAGGGCACTGTACAGGGAAGTCCTCTCGAAGAGCCTCGTGGGAACTGGAGCTGGCAGCGATGGACTTTCCTCCTGGGCTGTTCTGTAGGAAATGGGCCAGCACTCCGCGATCCTCAGGCTGCCGGAGTCAAGGGCGAGCCCCCCAGCACCCAGCGTCTCCCCAGGCTGTGCTGTAGGGGTAGACGCTGAAGGGCCTGTAGTCCTTGGTGGGGTCAGCTGGCCCCACCCCAGGGGCCCACAGAGGGGAGGCATGCGTGTGTTTTCTGGGGACAGTGGGGGGAGAGCTGGCGCATCTTACTTGCTGCGGCAGAAGGTCTTCAAGAGCATGAGCGTTCTAGGTGCAGCTGCTTATATGGCTAGGTGGCATGTTTTGGTACCTAAAACATGTTCCCTAAGAAATAACAAACCACTCGTCGGACACCCCCTCTCATCCCTCCCACAACTTCAAAGAGGACCACAAAAAAAAAAAAAAAAAGAGAGAGAGAAACACCTGAGAGACCAAATAGAAGCCTCACACCCTCACCCACCCTGTGCCCCGGAGGAGACGACCCCATCCTGCATCTTCTACTGGGAGCGCCCGCTCTCAGGAGCGAGCTGGCGTGGCCGCGCAGGGGAGCGTGTGTCTGTGTGGGATGTGCCTTCATGCGTCACTCTATTTATGTTGTTCGCAGCCCAACGGTAGCGGCCAGGGCAAAGTCCCGGGGTCATTTTTGCTACCGCCGCCGCCTCCAGTGGCCAGACCTGTGCCCCTTCCTATGCCTGATTCCAAATCCACCAGCACTGCCCCAGACGGCGCCGCCTTGACTCCTCCATCACCTTGTAAGTGGACGATGAAACCGAAACCACAACGCCCAGCATCCCTGGCCCATCCAAACAGTCTCCACGGCAAAACGAAAAACCCCTGCCCCGCCCACTGCCAAAGCCCCCTGACCCAGAGCGCCATGGAGCCTCCCACCCGGACAAGAGCAGAGCTGAGCCCCCCAGTCATGGCCTCCTGGGCCTCAGTTGCACCAGCCAGCACCCCACGAGCGCCCCCTGCCCACCCGCTGCTCCCAGCCGGGGCCCCTGGCCCAGGCCCCTCCCGGGGGCGGGAGGGGGAGCACAGTGGGGCACGCAGGCCAGGGGTGCTGGCCAGGGTGGGAGGGGGGTGGGGAGGCGCAGCCATGCCATCTTCATGCCTGATTGCTGTTTTTTTCATTTTTCGTTTTTTTGTTTTTTGATTTTTGTTGTTTCGTTGTGCCCCGCTACACCAAAAAAATTAAATGTGACCACAAGGCGACGCCACCACCATCCCCTTTTGGCCTTGCCCCCTCACCTCCATTCCAGGGCCCTTGGGCCTCTAACTGTACAGCGGCCGGCCCCTGACCTCCTCCCCTCCAATCTCACATTTGGTTTCTCGTTGTTCCTCTTTTTTTTTTTTCTTTTTTTTTTTTTTCCCCTCCTCCCATCCCTCTCCCTTCCCCAGGTTGAATGTTCCAAGGACAAGGGAGGGCTCTGGGCCTCGGCTTACTTCATCTCTTTCTTTTTCTCTCTCTCTCTTTTAACCAATGACAAATTTTGTTAAAGGGAAAAGAAAAATCTGAGTTGAGAGGCCCAAGGTAGACCCGACGTGTGAAGGACAGGAGAGGTGGAGGGTGGGCGGTGTGCCGTCTGCGGGCAGGGGGTGGGCAGCGCTTCGGGCGCTCTGGGGGCTGGCAGGCCACAGGCCAGGACTTCCTGGTCAGCAGTGGGAGGGGCGGCCCATCTCACTTTTCTCCGTCTCGCGTCTCGCGCTCTCTGTTGCCTTCTTTCTCATGGTTTGAGTTCTTTTCCCCTCTCCATCCTCTTCATGCCATCTTCCCATCTGCATCCGCCATAAGACACCAAGTCATGGTCATGGTCATTGGAGGTGGGCAGGGTGGGGGAGGAGGCGCCAGGCTTCAGGGGGGTTGGGGGGCACCCTGGACAGAATCTGGTGAGCACGCAGTCCCTTGGGTGTACGTGGTAGAGGGTGTGGGGGGGGGATCCCTGGCAGCCTGTGACAGTCTTGTCCTTTTGGGGGACATCCTCCCTACTGGGGGTGCAGGACCCATTCCCTCCCGTAGGGCTCCAGCCAGAAAACTTGAGAAGAGCTCAGGGCTGTTTGGGTGCCCATTTGCCCCCTCAGGCTCCAAAACAACTGCTGCGGGGCCCCCGAGCCCTAAGGCTCCGCCAGGCCCTCCAGCCCTCTCCTCTTGTGCTCTGGCCCATCTCAGGCCCTGCAAACTGCAGGACCACGGGATCTGGCTCATCCATTAGAGGAGGATGCCTGTTGGGCCTGAGCCTTGCCACCTCTGGGCCCAAGCTGGCAGCCAGCTCCTCTCTCAGACCCTGTCCCACCCGACTCAGACCTCTGTTGGGCCCCTTCAGGTTTCCAGAGCCATCAGTCCCATCCTTGGGGCTGCCCAGTGTGATTCCGCGGTGCAACACCCAGCTAGCTGTGCCCTGGTTGGACAGGTGGCCTGGCAGAGCCGGCCTTCCCTGAGCAGGGTGGGGCTGGTCCGGCAGAGCCCCCAGCCTCCCACCCTCCCAGGCTCCCTCTTCCCAGACCCAAGAGAGGCCGTGGGAAAGCAAGGGTGCATCGTTTCAACAAGGGCCATCCTCAGTCCTGCTTAGTGCCTGGTGTGGGGACACAGCAGGGTCTATGGGACCTCAGCTAAAGCCTCCAGGGCCCCTCCCTCACCCCGGACCAGGAAAGAGGACACCTGGCTGAGGTGCAGTGCTAGGGGTGGGGGACAGTGTGTGCTCCTGGTCAGTGAGAGGATGATGGGACCCCTCCGGCCTGTCCTTCCCACGGCCAGCCTAAGCCCCGGCAGCATGGTCTAATCCAGTCTCTCCCTCTCTCAGCAGCCCCGAAGGGCAGTGCCTGGGCAGGCCCCAAGGCCTCACAGGGTCTCTCCCTCTCTTCCCTGCTCCCCACAGCATTCGCAACGACAGGCGCCTCCTCTGCCAACCGGTTTGTCAGCATCGGACCCCGGGACGGCAACTTTCTGAACATCCCACAGCAGTCTCAGGTAGGAGGCCCCACCCACCATGTGGATGTGGGCACAGGGAGAACAGGCAGGGGCAAGGGTTTGTCAGCATTGGACCCTGGGACGGCAACTTTCTGAACATCCCGAAGCAGTCTCAGGTAGGAGGCCCCACCCACCATGTGGATGTGGGCACAGGGGGAGCGGGCAGGGGCGGGGGCATCGCGGACGTCGGGGAAGAGGCCGGTTCCTTGGGGCCAATCCGGGAGAAGGGGCTAGGGCAGGGCTGGAGGGCCCAGGCTTTTGCAAGCCCAGCTGAGCCTGCCTCCCCAGGCAGCCCCCAGGTCCCCTGGCTAATCAGCTAATTGGATAATTAGCTCTGACAGCCCCGGCCCTGGGGAAGGCGGCCAAAGACCTGAGGCTAGAGGCGCTCTGGGCCAGGCCTGGTGGTAGCCCGAGGCCCCGTTAGGAAGAGGACAGCGTCTGCCTGTTGCTCTCCTCCCTCTCCAGCTGGAAGCCCTGGCCCCCAGCCCTCCCTCCTTCCTTGGCTTTGGGTGGGCTGGGCAAGGGGTGGGGGAGGGACAGAGCCGTCCTGGTGGGCTGCATGCCCAGAGACTCTGGCACCCAGGGTAGGGCAGGGCCTGTTGCCACCCTGGAGGCCCCTCCCTCACGTCCCCATGAATCCTGTTAGAGGGGAGGCTGGGCTGTTGGAACCTCCAGTCCAGCTCCCGTCTGTCCCCAGTTCTCACAAGGAAAACTCCAGCCCTCCTGCTGGAATGCCCTGGATCCGGCTTTGTACAGGCATCCGTGCACACATCCGCATGCGGGCCCCCTCCTCCCTGTGCCTGTCCCTGAGAGGCTGGGACTAGCCCACAGAGCCCCAGGCCCTAGGGTTCAGGGCAGGGTGGAGGCAGCTTTTACAGCATCACCCGGCTTCGGCTTCTCGGAAAAGAACATGCAAATACGGCTCTCTTTCGCACATTTTACAAAAACACCTCCCTGTGAGCCCAAGGCCTTGGAGGCTTTCTCAGCCCCAGGAAATCCACATCGGCCCAGAGCCGCAGGGCCACCTCTTTGGGCTCCTGCTCCTTTACTGCTCTGAGGCCCAAGTCCAGAGAAAGTTGGTGGATGGAAGTTTTGTGTGTGTGGTTTGAGGTTTTGTTTTTTTTTCCCTTTTCCTTTCCCTCCCTCTTTTTGTGTGTGTGTTTTGGGGTTTTGTTTTTTTTTCCCTTTTCCTTTCCCTCCCTCAAAAAAAAAAAAAAAAAAAAAAAGCCAAAAAACTTTGTCAAACTTCAAACTTCAGAGCTCCCTAGTGGCAAGGAGGGGAGGGGAGGGGAACTTCAACCCCCTCCAGCTTCCCACCCCCTTTCCCCAGAGTCACGTCTGACCCGTCTGGTTTCCAGGAGCAACCAGACATGATGTAACACCCAGATGAACTTGAACTTGGGGGTGTTGAGAAGAAAAACAATGGCTCCGAGCAGGGGCTGGAGCCAGCCCCCTCCGCTGCTCTGTGCCAGGGAGGCCGAGAGAGCCCTGCTGGCAGAGGGCGGGAGGGGGTGCCAGAGGAAGGGACAGCAGGCGGGCCTCCCCTCCTGGCTCTGGGCTGGCACCAGGCAGCAGGGCTCCATCGCTCTCGCCCGCCCGCCCGCCCTCCCTCCGCCCCTCCGCCCCAGCCGCCTAGAGCTCCGTGCGCGTGCTCACTCTTGGGGACCACTGCCGAGTCCTCCCCCGCTCACCCTGTTTCCGTCTCCGTGTGCTTTCCCTTCTTCACGTTCTCTGCTCACTTTGCTTGGACTTTGGGGCCAAGGCAGAGTTTGAGGCAAGTTTGGGAAACGGTTTTTCTTCCCCTTGTTTTGCAAGGGGCCCCAGCAGGCAGGTGTGTCTGGGGGTGACGGTGGGGGAGACTGGAGGAGCCGGACAAGGCCTGCACAGCCGAGAGCCCTTGGGCCTGGGGGCAGGCGGGCGGCTGCAGCGGGCGCAGGGGCTACAGTGGGGGGTGGTTTCCACAGTAACCAGTGACTTTAGCTGATCTCTGGAGCACCAGATGGAGAGAGAACAATAGAATGAGGGAAGAAAAGAGAATTTTAGCAATTTTGTCATTCCCTGGGCAGCGCTTTTTACTTAGTTTTAATCAATTTTGGACCTGGCTCAGGAAGCAGAAAGGGTGAGCAGAAAAAAGCCACTTTGTGCTTGGCGGCAGATGCCCCTCCCCCTTTTCTGGGACCTCTGGTAAGGCGCTGGGGAGCTATCCTGGAACCACCTTTGTCCCTAACTCCAGGCCTTGAACTGGAGTCTTCCCTTTCCTGAGGGGGGGTCCCCAGTCTGGGCACTGGTGGTTGTCCCCCTGCCATGCAGCTCAGGGGACCCCAAGGGCACCAGCCTGGCACCTTGGCTTGGTCCGACAAAGACAGAGGGGCCAAGCGGGCTCTCCACGTCCCAGTTGTCCTCTGCCTCCTCTCCCTGACAGGGAGGGTGGGTGAGGGCCGGGCCCACACAGCCATGCTGTAAGGGTCTCCGTGTAGTCAGTCTCCCCTTGGGAAGGGGTACCAGAGAATACCGAGGCTAGGCCACAGTGATAGGGACTCACCCAGGCAGCTCCCTTCTCCTCAGGCCAGGAATGGAACCCCAGGGGCTGGCTCCCGACTCAGCCCTCCACCCGACTCAGGGGGTGCCTCAGGCCTGGGTTTCCCCCATGCAGTGCCAAGTATCCCATGAGCCTCCCTTTAAAGGCCTTTAGGCAGTTGATGGGGTTGGACTTTGGGCAGTTCCTCCAGGAGCCCCCGCCACAGGAGGGCAGGTCTCTTCCGGGTGTTGTTTAGCACGGGGCAGGAAGTTCGTCACCTCTGCCCACCCAGTAAACGCCAGCAGCACCCCAGTCATTGTGGCCACCCCAAACCCCCATTCTTCCAAATGCCCTCCATCTGCACCACCCAGTGGGGCAGGCGCTGGCCATGTATGGCTGTTGAAGTTTAAATTAAATAACTAACTAGAGAAAACTTCAGTCCCTCAGTGACACTAAGCCACGTTTTACTTGCTTAGAAGCCGCATGTGGCTAGTGGCTACCACACTGGATAGGGCACGCAGAGAATGTTTCCACTGTCAAAGAAGGTTCTAGGTGATCTTGTAGGCCCTTTGTAACACTAAACTCGATGTGTTCATCTCACAGTGGAAGACCACCCAGACCAGAGCCTGAGGGGTGGGGTGGGCCTGCAGGCATAATCTGTGTGGCTGAAAAGAGAGGTTTTAAACACCAACAACTTTCACATGCAATGCTGTCTCGACTTCTGGCTTCTTTTGAAAAGCTGGCTGATCTAGCCGCCCCGGGCCCTCACTCCGATGTGCCAGCCTTGGCCCTGGGCTCCCTGTGAGCATGCCACGTGCAGTGGTTGGGAGCATGGACTCGGAACCGTCCCCGTGCTTGCGTGCTGGCTGGGCCGTGCGGGCACTGTGTAGCCTCAGGCGGGTCGTCCTCTCCTCGCTGGCTGCTGTGTGGGGCTTGGAGCAAGGGCAGAAGGGATACTACCCAGTGGTGGCTCTGTACTTAGCTCGGCTTGGCTCCTGCAGAGCTGAGTCTGTGACCCAGAGCCTGGTTGAGGCCCCGGAATACATTTTCAGGGACCCCTTTTTGGCCCCGAGGGTACTACCAGGCCTACCTCGGTCCTATAGCTGGTAGAGGAGAACACCTATGTTCCCACCCCTCCCCCGCTGGCCGCAAGGTGGGGCCAGAGCCTTGATGGAGGCCGTTGCCCGGCGGCCCAGCCTCGGGTCAGGTGTATTTTGTGAGGAAGAGCTGCCAGGACTCGTTTGTGGGAAGGTGGCTCCCCCTGCTGGCACCCTGAGGGAAGCGACTCCCGCTCCAGGGAGCCTTGCGTCCTTCCCCGTGCACCAGGTGCCCTGAGGGTAGAGGATCAAGCACAGTGGGCTCCAGGGCCCCTCCCCCAGGCCGGGTACCACTAGGGACTGAAGCCATGTGGTGTCTCCCCCCCCCAGCCTTTCAGCCTGTGGGACCTTGGCTGGGGAGTACAGACGGGAATTTCTGCTTTTAATCCAAAGAGACAGAAAGAAAACTCAGCAAGAAGCTGAGCTACCCCCACCCCACTCCCAAAACCCCTCTGGGGACAAAAGCTCCAGCCTGGCATCCTCCCCACCCTGCAGGACCCATACAAAAACCTAAACAATTGGAAACATGGCCCGATCCCAGGTCTGTGCCTGTGCCAGCTCCAGCCATGGGGGTCCCCCCCGCTGGGCACAGTGCCCACGGGAAGGCCAGCTGGACCCTAACACTGGGGCAGGGTCTCTTGGGGGCGGCAGGATTCCCATAGGAGGTTCCGACAGCGTGGGGATGTACCTCTTCGTGGGGTGTTGGTGTCCTTGCCTCTGCTGGAGGTGGGCCCTCCAGGGGCCTTGGGCTCAGGCCTGCAGTCAGTGGGCCAGGTGGGATGGAGAAGAGACTTGCCCCTGCTGTTCTCAATATGGCCTCTTTTTGTCCCATTTCAGTCCTGGTTCCTCTGATAAGATCGACAAAGAGAAATGACAAAATGTAAAGAAGAGGTTCCTCAAACGGGGGGAGAAGAAATTTTGAGACGTGGAAAAATCCCCCAGCCCAGCCCCACCGAAAAGCAAAAATTAGACGTCGTCAGCCACTCAGCCCTTCTCTCCTCCAGCCCGGGGAGCCCTGCAGGCCCCCAGAAGCAGCCCAGTTCTCGGAGAGCCCTCGGAAGAGGTCTCGGTGGAGCTGTGCACCAGCAGCCAAGCAGAAAGAAACATGCAAACGGACTCTGTTAAGTAGAGGACAGAAAGAAAGAAAGGATGCAGCAGAACTGCCTTTCTCCCCTCCCGCCCCCGCCCCGACCTTCCGGGGAAGGAACAAAATCAACCCAACAAAGCAGCCAGCACAGTTCTAAAGGGGCCTGTCCTCCACCCTCACCCTTCCTAGGGGAACCCCACCCCCAACTCGGGCCGGAGCTTCACTACGGAGCTCGGAGGACAAGCTTGTACAAATGATGGGGTGCAGATCCAGAGGGTTCTCCCTCCAGACTCCGCCCCC
>NW_024423786.1:48447228-48448730 GCF_017311325.1 Ursus maritimus | reverse complement strand
CTCCGCCCCCTCCCTGCCTGTCCCCCCACCCCCCACCCCCGCCCTGTCCCCACTGCCTTGGCCTCTGGCTTCTTCCCCCAACTGCTCTGGACTAGGTGAGGCCGGTGGCTTCCAGGTCTCCCTGCCCTACCTTTGGGCTAGAAGCCCCCCGGGAGGGGGGGCCCAGGGAGCGGGCCCCTGGAGCTAGTTTCTTGCTCCTGAAATGGAGGGTGTTCTGTCACCCCACCCTGAGCTTCAGGGGTAGTTTCAGGGCCCCAGACCCCTCTGTACAGTCCATAGGAAAAAGTCGGAATGCTACGACAGCCCATCCCAGCCTGGGACAGGCCCCCTCTTCCCTCTCTCCGCAGGCGGGGAAAGTCACTCTCTCGCCGCACCACGAGTGAGGGGAGGTGGGCCCCAGGTCGCCCCCACACCCCAGCCCCGCATGCTGGTGCCCTCGCTCTGCCCCACCGGTCCCTGCCCCTGCCCCTCACACAGACAGCCCTGCTGTGGCCGGGCCGGAGAGTGGAGCAGAAAGGGGACCCCGGAGCCGAGCGAGGAGGACGAGGCGGCCGCCGCTGCCACCGGCCAAGCCGCCACCGGCGCTAGGTAGGCGTCCTGCTCGCCGACTTGCAGCTCCTTTGGAGGGTGTTGGGTGTTGTCCTTTTTCAAAAGTGTTTTGGAGCTTTCTCTGTCCTCCCCTCCCAACCCCACTTTCTCCACCACAAGGGCCTCCTGGCCACTTCTTTCTGGATTTCAGCTGTAATGTCTTTACTCTTTATTTAGGGGTGGGGCATTCATTGTTCGGGTCTTTTGCCGTTGCAATTGGGAACTCCTCCTCCATTTGAGCAACTTGGGAACAATTTGGTAACACACCCCAGGAAGTAGCTCTCCCCCTCCCCCTGCAGCCCCTTCCTCCCCCCCAGGGATGGTTGGGGGCCTGTCCAGAGGGTCTTCTGTAGCCCCCTGGGAGGGAGGGAAGCAAGAGCATGCCCAGCCCCCTTCCAGGGTGTGACTTGGCCCCTCTGGCTTGTCTTTCTGTGCCTTACTCCCTCCTCCCTGCATCTCCCTTCCTAGGCCCCCTTCTCGAGTCCTTGTGCCTCTCTCTCTCTTTCTTAACTGTATGAAAACACAAAGCACAGGTCAGGATCCTCTGAAAGTCAGTCAACCCAACATTGCACCGGAGGGGTGGGTTGTGGGCTTTATTTATTGTGAATCTAGTTTGTGAGGCTGTGGCCCCAGCAGGGAGGGACAGAAGGAGGGGAGGGACCTGGCTGGAGAGGCGAGGAGGGCCCTGACCTGGGGCAGAAGGGGCCAGCGAGTGGCGCCTCCCCCTCGACTGGAAGCCACAGGGCGGCCGGCCCCCGGAGTGGCTTTTGTTGGAAGTTGAGCGAAGGCCCTCCCCCATCCGCGTGCAGCCCTCGGGGAAGACCGGGACTGAGAAGCTGGGGACAGGGGATCCCGCGGGAGCCTGGGTGGGGGGGCGTGGGGAGTAGGGCGGGTGGGGGGGTGGGGGGCCGGGT
>NW_024423786.1:48444036-48447218 GCF_017311325.1 Ursus maritimus | reverse complement strand
CTCCGCCCCCTCCCTGCCTGTCCCCCCACCCCCCACCCCCGCCCTGTCCCCACTGCCTTGGCCTCTGGCTTCTTCCCCCAACTGCTCTGGACTAGGTGAGGCCGGTGGCTTCCAGGTCTCCCTGCCCTACCTTTGGGCTAGAAGCCCCCCGGGAGGGGGGGCCCAGGGAGCGGGCCCCTGGAGCTAGTTTCTTGCTCCTGAAATGGAGGGTGTTCTGTCACCCCACCCTGAGCTTCAGGGGTAGTTTCAGGGCCCCAGACCCCTCTGTACAGTCCATAGGAAAAAGTCGGAATGCTACGACAGCCCATCCCAGCCTGGGACAGGCCCCCTCTTCCCTCTCTCCGCAGGCGGGGAAAGTCACTCTCTCGCCGCACCACGAGTGAGGGGAGGTGGGCCCCAGGTCGCCCCCACACCCCAGCCCCGCATGCTGGTGCCCTCGCTCTGCCCCACCGGTCCCTGCCCCTGCCCCTCACACAGACAGCCCTGCTGTGGCCGGGCCGGAGAGTGGAGCAGAAAGGGGACCCCGGAGCCGAGCGAGGAGGACGAGGCGGCCGCCGCTGCCACCGGCCAAGCCGCCACCGGCGCTAGGTAGGCGTCCTGCTCGCCGACTTGCAGCTCCTTTGGAGGGTGTTGGGTGTTGTCCTTTTTCAAAAGTGTTTTGGAGCTTTCTCTGTCCTCCCCTCCCAACCCCACTTTCTCCACCACAAGGGCCTCCTGGCCACTTCTTTCTGGATTTCAGCTGTAATGTCTTTACTCTTTATTTAGGGGTGGGGCATTCATTGTTCGGGTCTTTTGCCGTTGCAATTGGGAACTCCTCCTCCATTTGAGCAACTTGGGAACAATTTGGTAACACACCCCAGGAAGTAGCTCTCCCCCTCCCCCTGCAGCCCCTTCCTCCCCCCCAGGGATGGTTGGGGGCCTGTCCAGAGGGTCTTCTGTAGCCCCCTGGGAGGGAGGGAAGCAAGAGCATGCCCAGCCCCCTTCCAGGGTGTGACTTGGCCCCTCTGGCTTGTCTTTCTGTGCCTTACTCCCTCCTCCCTGCATCTCCCTTCCTAGGCCCCCTTCTCGAGTCCTTGTGCCTCTCTCTCTCTTTCTTAACTGTATGAAAACACAAAGCACAGGTCAGGATCCTCTGAAAGTCAGTCAACCCAACATTGCACCGGAGGGGTGGGTTGTGGGCTTTATTTATTGTGAATCTAGTTTGTGAGGCTGTGGCCCCAGCAGGGAGGGACAGAAGGAGGGGAGGGACCTGGCTGGAGAGGCGAGGAGGGCCCTGACCTGGGGCAGAAGGGGCCAGCGAGTGGCGCCTCCCCCTCGACTGGAAGCCACAGGGCGGCCGGCCCCCGGAGTGGCTTTTGTTGGAAGTTGAGCGAAGGCCCTCCCCCATCCGCGTGCAGCCCTCGGGGAAGACCGGGACTGAGAAGCTGGGGACAGGGGATCCCGCGGGAGCCTGGGTGGGGGGGCGTGGGGAGTAGGGCGGGTGGGGGGGTGGGGGGCCGGGTGGGCCGGGCGTGACGCGCGGTCAAAGTGCAATGATTTTTCAGTTTGGTTGGCTAAACAGGGTCAGAGCTGAGAGGGGAGCGGAAGGGACCCCCTGCCCGGCCGCACGCGCCCCTTCCCTCGAAGACAATCGGGGCCGCAGGCGCGGTGGGCCCGCGGGAGCCGGGGTCTGCGGGGCGCCCGCCCGGGCGAGGTCGGAAGCTGCAGGCCAGCTGGGCCGGAGCGGGAGCGCGCAGCCCGGGCGGGCAGGGGGGTGGGGGCCGCTCCTTTCCCAAGTGTCGTTGTGAGGGGCAGGCGAGGGGCGACGAGGGCGACAGGAGATGTGGGGATGTGTTTAGAAGAGAAAAAAAACCCACAAAAAATATATATGGGGGAAATGAACTTTTTTTTTCATTGAACCAAGTGCAATGCATCAGAGAGTTTTCCTATCTTTGTATGTTAAGAGATTGTTAAGAAAAATTCTATTTTTGTTGTAATGTCCTCGCGGCTCTGGGGACGCTAAAAGAACTGGGCCTGCCCCGCCCTGCGCGGGGATAACGAAAGCTGAGTGTTTTTTTCCTTTTTTTTTTTTTTTTTTGTTCGTTTTCTTTCTTTCTTTTTTTTTTTTTTTTTAAGTCGTTTTCCTATGTTGACGAGGATGATCTGGGGTTTTTATTTGTTTCGTCGTTCGTTCTCGGTTTCGGTGGGAGGGCTGAAGGAAACGTTCACATTTTAGAGTTAAAAAAAAAAAACCACCTCGACATTAAAAAAACAAAAACCACAAGATCAAAAAGGAAAAGGACGAGAGAAAATTATTTTTAAGATAATTCAACATAAAAACCCTGGTGCTTCTTACATTATAAAGTACGTTTTAAAAAAACCCACAAACTATTATACATAAGTTTATGAATCAATTAAATATCCTGCACTTGTTAGGAACACGCATATCCCTTCTTTGTTGAGTTTAACGGAACGGGACAGCGGCATACGCCCGGCGGCTGGGCTGCTCCGGCCGCGGGTCTCCCCGGGCGCCCCCTCCCCAGGGCCCAGCGCCCCCTCCTCGCCCCATCCCCGTCCGGGCACGGGGGCGCGGCGGGGGGGTCCCCAGCCCCTCCCCCGCAGAGGTCAATGCCAACGAACAAACGTCCCTTCCCTCCCTCCCTCTCCGCCCCGAGCGCCCTTCTTTGAGCCAGACGCCAACTTGACCCTCACCAGCATTATCAGGAGCGCGCTCAGCAAGTTGGTAGTTACCCCCCCTTTTCCCCGGCGCCCCCGACTCAACATCACTCCTCCCACCCCTACCCCTACCCCCGTCACCCACCGGGGAGCACGAGGAAGGCTCGAAGCTCCAGGACAGGACCAGCCAAGCTGACAGGTCGATTCGCCCAGGCCCGCGCACGCACGCACGCACGCACACGGCCCCGCACACAGCCCTACCCCACCCTGCAACCAGCCCCGTCGACTGCCTTACACACCCGCCCCCGCGCTGGCCGGCCGACCTAGTGCCTTGTTCTCACCCCCGTGCTGGCGGAGCGGACGCCGCGCTCTGGGTCCCAGAGGGGCCGGGTGGCTCAGACGACCCACCATTTCCTCACCCCGACCGTGCTGAACGGACCCCCCACACGAGAGAAAATAAAGGAGCAATAAAGTCACGAGAAATTTCGTCCCCCAATCGAGAGCCCGAGGGGCACCCCAGCCCCGCC
>NW_024423786.1:48440347-48444026 GCF_017311325.1 Ursus maritimus | reverse complement strand
GGGCAGAAGGGGCCAGCGAGTGGCGCCTCCCCCTCGACTGGAAGCCACAGGGCGGCCGGCCCCCGGAGTGGCTTTTGTTGGAAGTTGAGCGAAGGCCCTCCCCCATCCGCGTGCAGCCCTCGGGGAAGACCGGGACTGAGAAGCTGGGGACAGGGGATCCCGCGGGAGCCTGGGTGGGGGGGCGTGGGGAGTAGGGCGGGTGGGGGGGTGGGGGGCCGGGTGGGCCGGGCGTGACGCGCGGTCAAAGTGCAATGATTTTTCAGTTTGGTTGGCTAAACAGGGTCAGAGCTGAGAGGGGAGCGGAAGGGACCCCCTGCCCGGCCGCACGCGCCCCTTCCCTCGAAGACAATCGGGGCCGCAGGCGCGGTGGGCCCGCGGGAGCCGGGGTCTGCGGGGCGCCCGCCCGGGCGAGGTCGGAAGCTGCAGGCCAGCTGGGCCGGAGCGGGAGCGCGCAGCCCGGGCGGGCAGGGGGGTGGGGGCCGCTCCTTTCCCAAGTGTCGTTGTGAGGGGCAGGCGAGGGGCGACGAGGGCGACAGGAGATGTGGGGATGTGTTTAGAAGAGAAAAAAAACCCACAAAAAATATATATGGGGGAAATGAACTTTTTTTTTCATTGAACCAAGTGCAATGCATCAGAGAGTTTTCCTATCTTTGTATGTTAAGAGATTGTTAAGAAAAATTCTATTTTTGTTGTAATGTCCTCGCGGCTCTGGGGACGCTAAAAGAACTGGGCCTGCCCCGCCCTGCGCGGGGATAACGAAAGCTGAGTGTTTTTTTCCTTTTTTTTTTTTTTTTTTGTTCGTTTTCTTTCTTTCTTTTTTTTTTTTTTTTTAAGTCGTTTTCCTATGTTGACGAGGATGATCTGGGGTTTTTATTTGTTTCGTCGTTCGTTCTCGGTTTCGGTGGGAGGGCTGAAGGAAACGTTCACATTTTAGAGTTAAAAAAAAAAAACCACCTCGACATTAAAAAAACAAAAACCACAAGATCAAAAAGGAAAAGGACGAGAGAAAATTATTTTTAAGATAATTCAACATAAAAACCCTGGTGCTTCTTACATTATAAAGTACGTTTTAAAAAAACCCACAAACTATTATACATAAGTTTATGAATCAATTAAATATCCTGCACTTGTTAGGAACACGCATATCCCTTCTTTGTTGAGTTTAACGGAACGGGACAGCGGCATACGCCCGGCGGCTGGGCTGCTCCGGCCGCGGGTCTCCCCGGGCGCCCCCTCCCCAGGGCCCAGCGCCCCCTCCTCGCCCCATCCCCGTCCGGGCACGGGGGCGCGGCGGGGGGGTCCCCAGCCCCTCCCCCGCAGAGGTCAATGCCAACGAACAAACGTCCCTTCCCCCCCTCCCTCTCCGCCCCGAGCGCCCTTCTTTGAGCCAGACGCCAACTTGACCCTCACCAGCATTATCAGGAGCGCGCTCAGCAAGTTGGTAGTTACCCCCCCTTTTCCCCGGCGCCCCCGACTCAACATCACTCCTCCCACCCCTACCCCTACCCCCGTCACCCACCGGGGAGCACGAGGAAGGCTCGAAGCTCCAGGACAGGACCAGCCAAGCTGACAGGTCGATTCGCCCAGGCCCGCGCACGCACGCACGCACGCACACGGCCCCGCACACAGCCCTACCCCACCCTGCAACCAGCCCCGTCGACTGCCTTACACACCCGCCCCCGCGCTGGCCGGCCGACCTAGTGCCTTGTTCTCACCCCCGTGCTGGCGGAGCGGACGCCGCGCTCTGGGTCCCAGAGGGGCCGGGTGGCTCAGACGACCCACCATTTCCTCACCCCGACCGTGCTGAACGGACCCCCCACACGAGAGAAAATAAAGGAGCAATAAAGTCACGAGAAATTTCGTCCCCCAATCGAGAGCCCGAGGGGCACCCCAGCCCCGCCTCTGCTCCCCCCACCTCTGCTCCCCCCACCCACCCACCCTCGGGGCGCCCCCCTCCCCCCCAAGCCAGCCTGGGCCAGCCCCGCTTCGGCCCCTCCCGGGAGATCCGTGCGCCCGACCAGCACCAGCATCGCGGACCGCGAAGGCCGCCCGTCCCGTCAAACAAGTTTCTTCTTAGGCTAAGAAACGCAGTATATACGAGTATCTCTATATATAGTACTAATGGATTTGGTGTGCTTCCCCCTTAGCGTCCCCTGTCCCTCCGCTCCTCCTCCTTCAGCCTGGTCTCCCCCTCTCTCTGCCCTCCACCCCCGTCTCTGCACTGAGATACATAAGAAACAAGGGTAGTTTACTGTCTGTTTTGTTTTCTGGGTTTTCAGTGTCCTAGCGGAATGCAAGTAGGCAGCCAGCCCGTATGTTCCCTCTCCGCCCCGCCCCGCCCCGCCCCGCCCCCGTCACTGCGCTTCTGTTATACCATCTTTGCCTGACTCTCTCCGGCTTCTCCATTGAATGGCTAATGTGTATGTGAAATAAAGAAATAAAGAAAAACAAAAGTAAGAGCGCCCGCGCTTTCGCTAACGCCGTCGTACGGGGACCGGTTCGGGATTGGTGGGGTGGGCGGTGGCGTCGATTCTGTCTCCCCGGACGCGGTCCAGGAGCGGGGCGCCGGTGAGAAGGGCAAAGACTCCCCAGTCCCTCCCCACCTCTGTCGGTGACCCCAGCCCCGAAAAAAGAGGCACCACTTTAGTCCGATGACCTGTCTGCCATGTTGGTTCCCGGACCTCGTCCCCGGGAGGGAGACGCGGGAAAGGCCATTTCCAGCGGGCGGTGGGTGATGTAAAAAAAAAAAAAAAAAAAAAAATGTCTGCAGGGCTTTTGGGGGCGACAGTCGCCCTTCCAGACCCCCGGGCCCTTTTCCCTGTTGGGGACGTCCTCACTGGTCCCTCTTCGGGGGAGTTCGCTCCCGAGCAGTCGCAGGGCATCGTCCGCCCTTTCCTCGACCTCCCTGGGCTGAGTTCCCGGTGCCCCTCGGCTCAGAGGCAACGCTGCGGAGGTCACCGCACCTCAGGGCTCACGACCGCTCGTTCCGTCTTGATGGGCCGGGCCGCCCCATCGGGGCTGCCGCCGTCGGGGCCGGCCGGGGGCGCGGGCTGCGAGCGCACCACTGCCTCGGCCCTGCGACAAGGCCCGCGACGGGCGCCATCGTTGGGGCCCCGATGCGCGGGCCGTTTGCGGGGCCCGGACGGGGCGGGGCCTGCGGCCAGAGCGGCCGCCTGGTCGCGCAGCAGCCGCACCAGGAAGCCAATGTATTTCATGGCCAGGCGGAGCACCTCGTTCTTGCTCAGCTTCCGGTCGGGCGGGTGCGTTGGCAGCAGCTTCCTGAGCTCTGCGAAGGCGCCATTCACGTTCTGCTGCCGCCAGCGCTCCCGGCTGTTGGTGAACACACGCCGGGCCACCTTCTGGGGCTGGTGCCCTGTGAACAAGAGGGGTTGGGTTGGCACCGAGGTCCAGGGGGCGCCCCCTCCTGCCCTGGCTTCAGGAACCCAGAACCCTCCTGGGAACTTCCACACAGGCTGGGGCTCTCTCCATCCAAACGATCCCCAAGTAGGATCCACGTGTAGCTCCCCTGCTAGTGAGCAACCCGGCTCCCACCCCCACTCACCCCGGCAGCCTAGACAAGGACGATCACAGGCTCGGGCTGCAGGCAGCTGAGGCTTTCTGTATCTCTGACTGTCCACACCTTTATGTCAATGGCTGAGATTCCTAGGGAAAAGTTTCC
>NW_024423786.1:48438021-48440337 GCF_017311325.1 Ursus maritimus | reverse complement strand
CCCTCGGGGCGCCCCCCTCCCCCCCAAGCCAGCCTGGGCCAGCCCCGCTTCGGCCCCTCCCGGGAGATCCGTGCGCCCGACCAGCACCAGCATCGCGGACCGCGAAGGCCGCCCGTCCCGTCAAACAAGTTTCTTCTTAGGCTAAGAAACGCAGTATATACGAGTATCTCTATATATAGTACTAATGGATTTGGTGTGCTTCCCCCTTAGCGTCCCCTGTCCCTCCGCTCCTCCTCCTTCAGCCTGGTCTCCCCCTCTCTCTGCCCTCCACCCCCGTCTCTGCACTGAGATACATAAGAAACAAGGGTAGTTTACTGTCTGTTTTGTTTTCTGGGTTTTCAGTGTCCTAGCGGAATGCAAGTAGGCAGCCAGCCCGTATGTTCCCTCTCCGCCCCGCCCCGCCCCGCCCCGCCCCCGTCACTGCGCTTCTGTTATACCATCTTTGCCTGACTCTCTCCGGCTTCTCCATTGAATGGCTAATGTGTATGTGAAATAAAGAAATAAAGAAAAACAAAAGTAAGAGCGCCCGCGCTTTCGCTAACGCCGTCGTACGGGGACCGGTTCGGGATTGGTGGGGTGGGCGGTGGCGTCGATTCTGTCTCCCCGGACGCGGTCCAGGAGCGGGGCGCCGGTGAGAAGGGCAAAGACTCCCCAGTCCCTCCCCACCTCTGTCGGTGACCCCAGCCCCGAAAAAAGAGGCACCACTTTAGTCCGATGACCTGTCTGCCATGTTGGTTCCCGGACCTCGTCCCCGGGAGGGAGACGCGGGAAAGGCCATTTCCAGCGGGCGGTGGGTGATGTAAAAAAAAAAAAAAAAAAAAAAAAAAAAAAAATGTCTGCAGGGCTTTTGGGGGCGACAGTCGCCCTTCCAGACCCCCGGGCCCTTTTCCCTGTTGGGGACGTCCTCACTGGTCCCTCTTCGGGGGAGTTCGCTCCCGAGCAGTCGCAGGGCATCGTCCGCCCTTTCCTCGACCTCCCTGGGCTGAGTTCCCGGTGCCCCTCGGCTCAGAGGCAACGCTGCGGAGGTCACCGCACCTCAGGGCTCACGACCGCTCGTTCCGTCTTGATGGGCCGGGCCGCCCCATCGGGGCTGCCGCCGTCGGGGCCGGCCGGGGGCGCGGGCTGCGAGCGCACCACTGCCTCGGCCCTGCGACAAGGCCCGCGACGGGCGCCATCGTTGGGGCCCCGATGCGCGGGCCGTTTGCGGGGCCCGGACGGGGCGGGGCCTGCGGCCAGAGCGGCCGCCTGGTCGCGCAGCAGCCGCACCAGGAAGCCAATGTATTTCATGGCCAGGCGGAGCACCTCGTTCTTGCTCAGCTTCCGGTCGGGCGGGTGCGTTGGCAGCAGCTTCCTGAGCTCTGCGAAGGCGCCATTCACGTTCTGCTGCCGCCAGCGCTCCCGGCTGTTGGTGAACACACGCCGGGCCACCTTCTGGGGCTGGTGCCCTGTGAACAAGAGGGGTTGGGTTGGCACCGAGGTCCAGGGGGCGCCCCCTCCTGCCCTGGCTTCAGGAACCCAGAACCCTCCTGGGAACTTCCACACAGGCTGGGGCTCTCTCCATCCAAACGATCCCCAAGTAGGATCCACGTGTAGCTCCCCTGCTAGTGAGCAACCCGGCTCCCACCCCCACTCACCCCGGCAGCCTAGACAAGGACGATCACAGGCTCGGGCTGCAGGCAGCTGAGGCTTTCTGTATCTCTGACTGTCCACACCTTTATGTCAATGGCTGAGATTCCTAGGGAAAAGTTTCCTGTGGCTGTCAGTCTGGGGAGCCGTCCCTGCGGTCCTCATTCTGGAGTGTACCCCTGTATGTGGCTGGAGGTGGATGTGGGTCTGAGAAGTTCCCTAGGTGTGCATGTGGTCCTGTCTGTGTCTTGGGTGAATTCCTGGTATATCTAAATGGCTGTGGTTGTGTCTGATCATTGCCAGGTGGTTGTGGTCGTGTGGCTGTGGTTCTGTGGCTGACTCTTGTGTGGCCATGGTCCTAAGTGGCTGTGGTTGTGTGGCTGTCTTGTGTGGTTGTTGTCCTGTGGCTGTTTCCTGCGTGGCTGTGCATTCTATTGGGGCTGTCATTCTGTGGCCCCCCATGCCATGGTGCATTTTGCCATGACTCTTTGTGGCTTGTTGGGTGGTTGTGGTTGCGTGGGCCTGGCCATGGGTCTGTGGTTTTGCACATGGGTGTAACCTGCGTACTGAGTCCCCGTGTGGGCTGTCCTGTGTATGTCTGTGTGCACCTGCAGCACCTTTCCCTGTGGTAGACAGGAGCCCCAGCAGATGGATTTGCACACGAACCCCTACTCACCCTCGGCCAGCTCC
>NW_024423786.1:48409753-48438011 GCF_017311325.1 Ursus maritimus | reverse complement strand
CCCCCCAAGCCAGCCTGGGCCAGCCCCGCTTCGGCCCCTCCCGGGAGATCCGTGCGCCCGACCAGCACCAGCATCGCGGACCGCGAAGGCCGCCCGTCCCGTCAAACAAGTTTCTTCTTAGGCTAAGAAACGCAGTATATACGAGTATCTCTATATATAGTACTAATGGATTTGGTGTGCTTCCCCCTTAGCGTCCCCTGTCCCTCCGCTCCTCCTCCTTCAGCCTGGTCTCCCCCTCTCTCTGCCCTCCACCCCCGTCTCTGCACTGAGATACATAAGAAACAAGGGTAGTTTACTGTCTGTTTTGTTTTCTGGGTTTTCAGTGTCCTAGCGGAATGCAAGTAGGCAGCCAGCCCGTATGTTCCCTCTCCGCCCCGCCCCGCCCCGCCCCGCCCCCGTCACTGCGCTTCTGTTATACCATCTTTGCCTGACTCTCTCCGGCTTCTCCATTGAATGGCTAATGTGTATGTGAAATAAAGAAATAAAGAAAAACAAAAGTAAGAGCGCCCGCGCTTTCGCTAACGCCGTCGTACGGGGACCGGTTCGGGATTGGTGGGGTGGGCGGTGGCGTCGATTCTGTCTCCCCGGACGCGGTCCAGGAGCGGGGCGCCGGTGAGAAGGGCAAAGACTCCCCAGTCCCTCCCCACCTCTGTCGGTGACCCCAGCCCCGAAAAAAGAGGCACCACTTTAGTCCGATGACCTGTCTGCCATGTTGGTTCCCGGACCTCGTCCCCGGGAGGGAGACGCGGGAAAGGCCATTTCCAGCGGGCGGTGGGTGATGTAAAAAAAAAAAAAAAAAAAAAAATGTCTGCAGGGCTTTTGGGGGCGACAGTCGCCCTTCCAGACCCCCGGGCCCTTTTCCCTGTTGGGGACGTCCTCACTGGTCCCTCTTCGGGGGAGTTCGCTCCCGAGCAGTCGCAGGGCATCGTCCGCCCTTTCCTCGACCTCCCTGGGCTGAGTTCCCGGTGCCCCTCGGCTCAGAGGCAACGCTGCGGAGGTCACCGCACCTCAGGGCTCACGACCGCTCGTTCCGTCTTGATGGGCCGGGCCGCCCCATCGGGGCTGCCGCCGTCGGGGCCGGCCGGGGGCGCGGGCTGCGAGCGCACCACTGCCTCGGCCCTGCGACAAGGCCCGCGACGGGCGCCATCGTTGGGGCCCCGATGCGCGGGCCGTTTGCGGGGCCCGGACGGGGCGGGGCCTGCGGCCAGAGCGGCCGCCTGGTCGCGCAGCAGCCGCACCAGGAAGCCAATGTATTTCATGGCCAGGCGGAGCACCTCGTTCTTGCTCAGCTTCCGGTCGGGCGGGTGCGTTGGCAGCAGCTTCCTGAGCTCTGCGAAGGCGCCATTCACGTTCTGCTGCCGCCAGCGCTCCCGGCTGTTGGTGAACACACGCCGGGCCACCTTCTGGGGCTGGTGCCCTGTGAACAAGAGGGGTTGGGTTGGCACCGAGGTCCAGGGGGCGCCCCCTCCTGCCCTGGCTTCAGGAACCCAGAACCCTCCTGGGAACTTCCACACAGGCTGGGGCTCTCTCCATCCAAACGATCCCCAAGTAGGATCCACGTGTAGCTCCCCTGCTAGTGAGCAACCCGGCTCCCACCCCCACTCACCCCGGCAGCCTAGACAAGGACGATCACAGGCTCGGGCTGCAGGCAGCTGAGGCTTTCTGTATCTCTGACTGTCCACACCTTTATGTCAATGGCTGAGATTCCTAGGGAAAAGTTTCCTGTGGCTGTCAGTCTGGGGAGCCGTCCCTGCGGTCCTCATTCTGGAGTGTACCCCTGTATGTGGCTGGAGGTGGATGTGGGTCTGAGAAGTTCCCTAGGTGTGCATGTGGTCCTGTCTGTGTCTTGGGTGAATTCCTGGTATATCTAAATGGCTGTGGTTGTGTCTGATCATTGCCAGGTGGTTGTGGTCGTGTGGCTGTGGTTCTGTGGCTGACTCTTGTGTGGCCATGGTCCTAAGTGGCTGTGGTTGTGTGGCTGTCTTGTGTGGTTGTTGTCCTGTGGCTGTTTCCTGCGTGGCTGTGCATTCTATTGGGGCTGTCATTCTGTGGCCCCCCATGCCATGGTGCATTTTGCCATGACTCTTTGTGGCTTGTTGGGTGGTTGTGGTTGCGTGGGCCTGGCCATGGGTCTGTGGTTTTGCACATGGGTGTAACCTGCGTACTGAGTCCCCGTGTGGGCTGTCCTGTGTATGTCTGTGTGCACCTGCAGCACCTTTCCCTGTGGTAGACAGGAGCCCCAGCAGATGGATTTGCACACGAACCCCTACTCACCCTCGGCCAGCTCCAGCTCACAGTGGCTTGGTCTCCGCTTCAGCCGGCTGCTAGGGAAGATGCCAAAAGGTCCTGCCGGCCCAATGTAGAGGCTGTAAGGGGTCGTGGGTCACTAACGCCTTGTGGGCAAGGACCCTGGCCCGGGATTCCCCCCAGGCCCCAGCCCCCCACTGACCTGTTAAGGAAGGGGTGAGGGTGATAATGCAGGGCCAGGGGGGGTGGGACAGTTCCCAGGGTAGAGAGTTGCAGCAGCGGGGGCCGCAGGGCGCTCAGCTCCGTGGTGGCCATGGCTGCCCCTGGGGGCCTGGTGTGGCCCAGGCTGATCACTGGCACGCCAGGGGGCAGCCTGGGGGGTGAGGAGCCTTGGTGCCCCATCTCCTTCACCTTCGGGGGCCCAGGCGAGGCAGGCTTGGGGGGCAGAGCGGGTGCTGGGCTGGGGGCACACACCATTTCGGCCTTCTCAGTCATGGTGGGGCCCACCTCTGCCTGGGCCTGGGGCGGGCACATGGACCCCAAGGGGGTGCTCACCTGTGGGAGGGAAGGAAGCCAGCGGGGAGGGAGGAATCAGATGCCACGCACATCCCTCAGACCAACAGAGCCCTCAAAGGAGAGGGAAAGGGCGGGGGAGGGGGGTGGTTCAGTGCGTTAAGGCAGGTGGGCTCAGAAACCACCAGGACATGGGAGGGGGGTCTGACACAAGGGCAGGTGGTAGCCAATGAGTCTCTGGGCGGCCCTGAGCTCGGCAGGACCATCTCTGAGCTGTTTGTGACCCACGAGGGCCTCAGTTGCCCAGCTTCTGAGCAAATTTCCCTTATTCCAGAATCCCTTCTCACCTGGAACCTGGAGAGAGGGCTGAGGAAGGAACCCGTGATGGATCCTGCGGTCCCCAGGATGATCCCGAGACCCCCTCATTGATACCATGTGACCTTAGAATCCCTCTACAATTGACTCTGACCCTTCACTGATCCCCCACCCCCGCCCCAGCTGACCATGTGGCCCTCAGCTATGACCCTGGGGGCTCTTCTCATTGCCTCCATGTCACACCATGAAAGTCCCCCATAATCACTCCATTGACTCCCACCCCCACTGAAAATATCCCCCTTACTAACCCTGTAACCCCATCGCTGACACTATAATCAAAAATGCTGACCCAGAATCCCAAACCCTGACCCCACTGCCCAGAATATACAGGCGTGTCTTAATCCTTCTCTGGCCCTTCCTGGTGTCCCCCACACCCCATTTCCTACCCTGATCAGCATCAACTCCTTTGCAACCCTACTTAGAAGGTTTGGCCCTGTGACTTGCAGTGTCCAGCAACTTCTGGGACTCTTGGCCCCTCTGCCCTGTCTTCCCTACCTAGGCCCTGGGGAAGCTGGCCTGGATTCCCACTTAGTGGGTTCCCCCGATGAATGAATGAATGAATGAACGAACGAATGAATGAATGCAGGCACTCCCAGGATCCCCCACCTTCAGGCGGACTCCCCTCTTACCCCCGCACTGATCCTGCTGTTTGGTGAGTGCCCTGGCTCTGTCCTTCAGGGCCAGGATGCCATTGGGTTTCAGGCCAGGCTCCGTGGCCCCGATCGGTCCGGCCTCTGCGTTCAGGGCCGCTGGGAGCTTGCCGCCCCCTCCCGGCAGCGGCGTCGGGGCCGCGCCTCTTCCCGGGCTCCCAAGGCCCGCGGCAACGGCTGCGTGGATCCCTCGAGGGAAAGTGAGCTGCTCCAGGCCGGCCCGCCCTCTCCCCGCCCCCGGCGGCCCAGTTTCCTCCCTCTCACCCCTGGCCGCGCCGGAGGATGCTGGACCGGCACAGATAAGAGCCTGGCCGACTGGCCGCGCCTGATAAGGAGCCGGGCTGACCCCGGAGGAAACCGGCGGGCGGGGATCTCCGAGCGCGGGCCTCACAGCCCCGCCCCCGGCCGGCGACGGACCGGGCCGTCACCCCTCAGGGCCTCACCTTCCGTCGCCCCCAGGCACTGGAGTGGCCTCGGGCCTCTGAGGACCCCGACCCAGTGCACGGCTGGGAGTGAAGTACCCGGATGTACGCAGAGGGGAAACCGAGGCAGGGAAGTCGCGGCCTCTAGTGTCGCTTGGGTTCCGCCTCCGGCTTTGAACACCCCCTGCCCAAGTGTCCGTGCTGATGGGGGTGGAGGAGAGCCCTTTCCGGCAGTGCTGGGGCCTCGTGACCCAGGGCCCCCTGCTGCTCCTCCTCTCCTCACCCTGCTTGGTTCCTCTTTTTACGCCACCCCTCCCAGGCTTTGCACCACCCCCACCCCAGACGGGGGCACTGGAGGGAAGGCAGTTCTTACAGTCCGCCCTTGGGTGTCCAGCCAGGGCCGGTGTCCTGGGCGCCCAGGCCTGGTGTCCACACCACCTTTTAAGGCCCAGGAGGATGAGAGGAAGTGCCACGGCTGGGAGGGACTTCTTAGGGGGCCAGGGATGGCCAAGCTTTACAATAGGTGCCCCCAGCGCATCCCCACAGGATGCCGATCCTCTAGGCCACCAGAGCACACAGGCCCAGCTTGGTGGTCTCTGGCCCTCATCCCACATCATCGGCCACTCGGGGTGGAGGGGAGGATGGTGATAGGCGTTGGGCAGCTTTCTGGGAGTGGTGATGGAGCTCAACGCTGGCCTGCAGCCTCGCGGAAGGGAGCCCCCCCCCCCCCCATAGCTTGGTGGTAGGCACAAGACTATCCCTTTCTCCAGTGCCCTCCCACCTGGGCCGGTCCTGCTTTGCCTCAGGTGTGTCTAGCTGGGGCCCAGTAGGAGCCACGCCGACCCACACTCCCCAGCCTCCCAGGAATCTGGCGGAGCCCAGGACCAGTCCACCACCCACCCACCCGCGGCCCCGGGGAAACAAGAGTTCATCTCCAAGCACACGAGTTACCTGATGATCCCTACAAGCTAGGTTCTAGGATTTAGGTTCATTTTACAGATGGGGATGAAGTGAAGAGAAAGGTGTTTGGGAGGGCCCCACAGTTACCACGGGGGGGAGGGGGGGACTGGGCCCTAAGCTTCTCCGTTAACGTTGCTAACCCTCTGTCCTGGAGGGGAGGGGAAGCAGCAGGCCCGCCCGCGCCTCGCTCTGCTCGCCTGAGGGGCCGCGGAGCAGGAAGCACCTGGTCTGGAGCGGATGCACAAGGCGCCTGGTTCCGGTCCGGCTTCCGCCACCGCGGCCCGCGGGGAGCTCGGCCAGAGAAACCTGGCGGCGAGGCGAGGCAGGGTAGGGGTTGGGTGACTGGAGAGCCGGCCTGCTTGCCGACAGGGGGTGTGTTGCCGGGAGGGGGGCGGTGTGTGAAGGCCCCCCCGGGCACGAGGACACGGCTGCCGCCCCGTGGCCGCCTCGGGAACTGCAGGCACCCGCAACGGGGTGGCAGAGCGCCTCGTGCTGCACCTGGACAGACCACCGCTCCCACCGCACCTGCGGATGGTCCGCTCCCACCTCCTCCCACCCCCAGACAGAACACCCCAGACAACACTTCAGTCAGGCAGGGGCAAACAAACCCCCAGAATCACGGAGCTCTCTTGGGGAGTTAAAAAAACAACAACAACAACCCACAAACGGACAGAGGAAGAGACTCCAGACATGTCGCTGCAGAGATGGACAGAGGCCCTAAGGCAGATGGACAGACAGACCCCAGGCAGCCTTCTCATTCAGACAAATGACAGTTGAAGGGATGACATCTCTTTATTGGCTCAGTCTACTCCTGGACCAGTGGCCACACCAGGCCCAGGAGGGTTCTGGGAAGGAGTCTCTGGACGGTCGCCGGGGGCCACTTCAGCAGTGTCCTCGGGTGTGGGGGAGCTGTGGGAGTAGCAGCACTGGTCCCCGTGTTGACAGGTGCCCTGGTGGGAGGATGGTGGGTGAGAACCCTGGCCCAGAGCCCAGCAGCCTCTGCTGGGTCCTTCTCCTGGATGGGGAGCTCACCCCCACACCTTGCCCGCCCCAGGTCTCCCGGCCCAGCCTGCCCCTTGGCCTTGTCCTGTTGCTGGGAGGGGGATCCCTGGGTGCTGCAGGGTGAGGCAGGGGTGCTTCACCTCCTTGAATCTTTTACAGGGAAATGTCTTGAGCCAGGCAGCCCGCTGGACTGGGTCTTCAGCTGGCTCCTTCCTCTTATTCTGGTGCAGCCTGCGTCTCTCCCCCATAGCTTCACCTGCTGCCTTGCCCCTGTGCGGGGAGAGGAGTAGCTGGGACCCCCCATCTGGCCTTCGTGCCCCCCCCCCCAAGTCCCACCGCCACCAGGCTCTCACTCACCCTGGCCGGGCGCGGGGCCGGGGGCCCCAGTTGGCCTCAGGGTTAGCCTGGAAGCGCTTGAGTCCTCGCTGGCGGGAGCTGGGGTTGGCATCATCCCGGATGGTGAAGTTGGCCTGCAGCCTGGGGACGCGGGAGCAGGCACTGAGGGGCAGAGCCCGCGAGTGTGCAGAGACCACCTGCCAGCCTCAGCCGGCTCCACGTGCTTCGGGAGGACTCGAGACTCTCATCCATTTAATAAAGTTACCAAGTGCCTATTGTGTGCCTAAAATCTGCCGCTGGTAAAGCCCACGTTCCAGTGCATGAGATGATGAGACAAATCAGAAATAAGCAAATCACACAGTGTTCGGGCACGAGTAAGAGTTTTGAGAAAAACAGAGCAGGGTAAAGGGAACAGGGAGATGGGGGAAGGGGTGCAAGGCAGAGTGGTCAGAGACACCGGAAGGAGGTGAGGCAGAGCCATCGGGGGACCTGGGAACAGGCACTCCAGGTACAGAACAGCCCTTATAAAGGTGGTAAGGTGGGGCTGAGTCTGGGGAGTCAGAGCGAGGCCCAGTCCGGAGGGAGTGAGGTGGGGAGAGGGGAGATCGCAGGCAGAGGGTGCAGAGCCCACAGGCACAACTTCGGTTTCCAGTGAGTGAGGGGGGAGTCCCAAGGGGCTCTGACTCAGGTGCTCACAGGTGTTACCCTGGCTGCTGCGGGGCGAGGGTAGGGGTGAGGGGACGGGGCGGAGACGACAGCACTGGTGCAGGTGGGCAGTAATGCGGCCCCACCAGGGCGGGGGCAGAAGGGAAGGCCAGTGGGAAGATTCTGGATCTCACTGGAATGAGCACGTGTCTGTGTAGGGAGGTATCTGTGCTGTCTGCCCACACGGGGGGCTTCCCCTGGCCTCGGGCAGCCCTGTCAGTGCCTGTACCTGGGCTCCACACTGAGAATCCGGAACGCCGGGCTGCTCTCTGACAGGCGCTCCCGTTTCACCGGACACACCTTTTCCTGGGAGGCAAAGCTCAAAGGTCAGGGGATGGCAGGCCTGCCCATGTCCTGCGCTGCCGCCCCCCTTGGGTCAGGCCAGCCCTCACCCAGCATCGCATGATGTCCCAGAGGGCCGAGGAGGGGGCATCCGTCTTCACAGCATTCTTACAGGCGTGGGAAAGTGACACCCGGAAGCCGGCATGGAGGAGGGCCGACCTGGGGACCAAGAAGGGCCACGGTTGGCAGGGGGGTGGGGGTAGGCGGCCGGACCCCAAAGCCAGTGCTGCCCTGTGTGGGTGGGAGCCACCTCGACCGCGGCTACGTGGCCATCCTGCTGGTATGGCTGCCCCCTCACCAAGGCTCACGGCCCCCGAGCTGGGTTCTCAGCCCCTGCACACAGGCGCGCTGGATCTCCGCGTCACAGGAGACAGCTGGCCTGGGGGGCTGCACCTGCCCAAGGGCGCCCAGAGGTCAGGCCCTCACCGCAGCTGCAGGAGGCTGGGTGTGCTGCAGCGGACGGTGCTGCTGAGCTGGTCCAGTGCATAGTAGAGAGGCACGTCCGGGAGCTCCTGCGAGTGCCGACCGGGTGGATGTGGGGTGGGTGGAGGCGGGATGGCTGGGCACAGGCGGGGCCCCCCCTTCCCGGTCATGGCCTGCTCCCACCTCAGTGACGACGCTCAGGACCCCTCGGATCCGCTCTGAGGTGTGGAAGCGGCCAGGGTTGGTGCTCACAGCCTCTAGGACACGACCCACGAAGTCCAGGTCATGGATGGGCTCTGCCCACAGGGGACCGCCAAGCTACAGACACACAGTGGCCAGATGGGAGGGGTCAAGACAGCCACAACCCCAGGGCCCCCCTTGTTTCCCCTGCCCCGCCTCACCTGGTGTCGCTGCCCACAGTGCCCACACTCGGGGGCAACTGGGGGACCGCAGGCTGCAGAGAACTTGACCCTACAGGGAGAGGGGTGGTTGGGGGGAGCAGTGACCCTGGGACGCCCCCTCTTCCCCTTCCTCCCCGGCTCCCCCTTGCTCACCGGCCACCAGAGGCTCCCGACGCTTTGCCAAGGCGCTGAAGGTGGAAGGTCCCGCAGCCCACACACTGGAACACCAGCGCCTGCTTGCTGTGGGGGAGCAGGGGTGGCCTGAAGTCCCCAGCATGATCCCCGCACCCCAACTCCTCCCTCAGGCTAATTTCACCCCCATTAGGACCCCCATTTCCCCGGGGCGGGATGATGTCCCGCCCACACCCCAAAAGGCCCTGTTGCCTCCTTCCATCCATCACCCTTCCTTGCCCCAGACCAACCTGGCTGAGGCTTTGACCTTGGCCTGGCCGGTGAAGACGCGAACAAAAACGCGCACGTAGAAGTCAGCGCTGACGCTGAGCAGTGGCACCACGAAGCGCTGGTAGCAGTTGGCTCGGAGGTCCAAGCTATGCAGGACGATCCTCAGGGCCTGGGGGTGGGAAACAGGCATCGGGCATCAGCCACGCCTCCCCCACGGCCTCCCCGCTACTCTGAGGGCTCCCAGCTCCCTGGGTTCCAAGCCCAGCCCCAAACATCCCGGCTGCCTGACCCTTGCCAAAAGCCTCAGTTCCCTCATCTATGAAATCGGGACGGTCTGTGTCTCTTTATGGCCCTGCTGGGGGTACCCACAACGAAGGAGCCCATGGGCCCCCGCAACTGAACGTATTCCGATTAGCATAGACAGCAGCCTGAGCTGTGCGAGGTGCTCCACAGACCCGTGTTCCGGCTTCCCAGACTGACCTGATGACAGGGCCCTTAAGGAACAAAGAGGAGACATCCTCCTTTCCGGCCCATGGATGCAGCCAGCCCCTGCCTTCTCGAATCCCCCTTGCAACCCATCACCATCACGCCCATTGCACAGATGCAAAAACCAAGGCCCGGAAAGATAAGATCAATTGTCCAAAAACACCAGCAAAGCTAGGATGTGAACTCAAAGCCAAACCCAGACCCAAACACCACCTTGAAAAACAATCTTGGAAAATTGTTCAAACAGACGATACTGGGAAAAATGACATAAGCACTGGCTCCTACCCCGGGCAAAACCACTGCCCCCTAGACGACCAGATCGGGCACCCCAGGCTCTTAGTACTGCGCGGGTTACAGACGTGCTTGTCCTCCACATCTTGGGACGGCTATGGCCCCGGCTGCCCGGAGGAAGCTAAGCGGGTCTGCGGCCCGGGAAGCTGGGGAGCGCCCTCACCATCTCGTGGCAGGCACGGCTCTTGAGGGCCATGGCCCCGTACTTGCTGTAGCACGTCTCCCCGCTGTTGCCCGCCAGCACAGCCATGTCCGTGCACGTCACACACAGCAGCCCTGCAGGGACCACCCGAGCAGTGAGGACCCCGCCCCACACCGAGAGCCCGGCTCTGCGCCCCCCGTCAGCACGGCCTCACCTCCTTCGCTCACAGCCTGCACGGCGGCGTCCAAGAAGGGGGCAGGGCTGCCGTACGGGTCCAGGTCGATGACGTCAAACCGCTCCGAGGCCTTCTGATGCTGGTACATCAGCATCCTGGGAGTGAGAAGGCCAGGTCCTCAGTCCCCTGCACCGGGGACCTGCTCTGTCCCCTCCGTGTTTTCTGGCATTCAGGGTGACCATTTTGGCTTGGATTTAGGGGCCAGCTGCCTACGTTCAGTTCCTGGCTTGGCCAGTTGCTAACTGCATGACTCTTCCTCGTTGGGCCTCGGTGCACTCACGTCTAACAACGGCCAGAGTAAGAGCCAGCCGTGATGTAGCAAACAGACTCCTGACAACCATTTCAAGCAGTTCAGCTCATCAAATAATCTTCCAGACAAATCTATGGATTGGGAATGATGATCGTTCCCTTTGTAGGTGAGGAAATGCAAACGCTCCCTTCTCAGTGTAGCCTGCCCTGACCGTGTTAATTAATTAATTAATTTAGATTTTATTTATTTACTTGACAGAGAGAGACACAGCCAGAGAGAGAGGGAACACAAGCAGGGGGAGTGGGAAAGGGAAGAAGCAGGCTCCCAGCGGAGGAGCCTGATTCGGGGCACGATCCCAGAACGCCGGGATCACGCCCGGAGCCGAAGGCAGACGCTTAACTTAACGACTGAGCCACCAAAGCGCCCCTGACCGTGTTATTTAAAATGGCAACCCACCCACCACCTTCCTCCAGCCCCCACTCCGCCCTCCAACCCCCCACCCCACCCCAGCACTTTCCACCTCTAGCTTACTACAGTTTACTCATTCGTCTCATTATTTGTTATGGTCTTTGTTTCCTATCAGATTTTTTGTCTTTTTAAAGATTTTACTTATTTGAGAAAGAGCAAGAGCAGAGCAGAGGGAAAGGGAGAAGCAGACGCTCCACTGAGCAGGGAGCCTGCCGATCCCAGAACCTTGGGATCATGACCTGCCGGAAGGCAGACAGATGCAGATGCTTAAGAGAGCCACCCGGGTGCCCCCCATCAGCTTTTAATACAATCAGGAAAGCAAATACTTTTCATATCAAAGACTATTTGTTTCCTGTAAAGGGTCAGAGAGCAAAAATTTCAGGCTTTGTGGGCCACAAGTGGTACCCTTTTCAACCCTTTAAAAATGCAAAATCATTCTTAGCTGGTGGGCCCTAAAAAACCGGTCACCGGGCCTCACAGGTGGTTGTTTGCAGAGAATGTGAATGCCCCAAGGTCAGGGATTTTGTCTGCTTTGTTTACTAATGCCTGGCACATTGTGGACACTAGATACACGCTGGTTCTTTGAATGAACAAAAGAACCAGAGGTTGAGAAGTTAAGTCTAAAATGGAAACTGTGATGGTACCCATTTCTGGCTATTCAAGCATTAGCTCTCATTTAATCAACACACCATTAGTATTGCAAATCCTGTAATACTAATATCCTCATTTTACAGACAAGGAACCCGGGGCTCAGAGAGACTAAGGCACTCTCCCAAGGTCACAGAGGGAGAATATGCCAGACTCAGGGTTTGAGCCCAGGCGGCCCTGTTCTAGCATGCACCTTCCAGCCATCAGGCTCTACTGCCCCCAATCTACCTGGCGACCTACCGGGCGTCTGCCTGCCTGGGATGCACCAGGTGGGCCACACCATTGAGCTGCACGTTGCGGCACATGAGATCCACGGCTCGGGCAGAGGCATCGTTGGCAACCACAGACTGGAGCCCAGGCACCTCTCGTGCAAAGCGAATGGAACGGAGGCCCGAGGCTGCCAGACCCTCCAGCACTCGAAGGCCTTCCTGTTGGGAGTTATCAGGAAGCCCCACTGACATGGATCCCTCCATCCTCTGCTGGGCCCCAAGGAGCCCCCACCACCCAGCTCCTACAGCTCTCCCGCCCCAGGAGCCTTCTTTCCTCCATTACTGGAGGACTCCAGGGCTGCCACCTCCTATGTTCAGGCCCCACCTCGCAGATCTCCCCCACCGCAGCTGTTCGAGGTTGGTCTCCTGGGGCCAGGTTTGCACCCTCTTTCAGTTCAGCCTTTTCCTCCTCTTGCTCTGACAAGTTCACGACCACCTTTGGCACGTCCTTCTCACCTGGCACCTTGACTGCAGCCACCCAGAAGCACAAGTCAGGGGATATTAAAGCTCCCTCTGAGAGACCTCCCCCTATTTCTCAGGATACAGAAGATTCAGGGAAGAAAATCTTCCTCAAAATCCCAGGGGGAAAGCCTGAAGGAAATGAGCCCAGCGTCTGCTGTGTGGCTGGAGCCTTTCAGGACTTTAAGGGAATGGGGGCGGGACAGAGAGCGAGCTCGGTGTGACCCCCGCCCACCAGGAGAGTGGACCTCGACTCACTCTGGATTCCTTTGGCCGCAAGCTGAACGCGAGCAAACTCGGTGATCACTGCACATCTGCGGAAGACGGAGGGTTAGCTCACACCCCCCTCATCCTTGCTGTTCCATTGCCCTCTGCCAAGCTGACCCCAAGCCCCTGCTCACGTCAGGTCCCGGTTGAACTCCTGCACTGGGTTGTAGAAGACTTCGTTGGCGCTGGGGAATGCTATCTTGGCGGCCCCCTCGGTGACCGTCGTCTCCTGAGCCTCGGATGGGCGCTCTTCTCCGCAGGGTTCAGTGCCGTTCTCCATTGCGGCCGGATTCCGTAGCTCTTGCGGCTGCCCCTCCATACATCGGGCTCTATAGGGACTGCAGGCGGAGCGGAGAGTCAGGCTTAGTTACAGAACGATTCTCACACGGGACATCCGCGGGAGCCTCTGCCCGCCAAGCCTGGTTCGGGGGGGCGGGAGAAGGCATAGGAAGAGTATCAGAGAGCTGTGTCCCCGGGCCAGGTGGCCTATACATCCGTGAAGATTAAGAAGACCCTGCGGCCTCGGTAAGGTGACACCACACCCCATCTTCGGAAGACCGGCCCCTGAGAAGCCAGAAGCCCTCAAGCGGGCCCGACCCTGGCTTGGATCCTTCCCGGCGTCACCCACGCCTTTCTCACCCTCGCTCGAGGCGCGGAGGACCGAATTAGTCTGGGTGCACGTTTCCCGGATTAGGACCTGGGCGGCGCCATGTTGGCACAGTGGGAGGGCAGGTCACATGATAGATTTTAGCCAATCAGTGATGCTACCTACAGTGGGTGGCCGGGATCAAAATGCACGGCGGAAAGCTCGGAAAGTAGTGTGGATAACCTTAATCACGTCGGCTTCCCCGGGAGGGGACGCGTTCCTCGCCCCATTTCACGGATGAGGAAGGTGAGGCTCAGAGAGGGGGCGGTAAGCGGAGAAATTCAACACCTACTGATCGGCTTCTGTGTATTGAGTGCCGTAAGCACATTATTTCAGGGCGCTCTGCAGGAACAATTAAGGCTCTGAAATCAGATTTACTGTTTGAATCTCAGTCCTACCACATGGCCTTGGCAAGTTACTTAAACTCTCCGGGCCTCATTTTCTTTAACTGCTAAATAAGAATGCTAACTTCCAATATAGAACAAAGATTAAACTACAGAATGCCTGGAAATTGTGCAAAGCAGCCCCTCTCGTAGTAAGCTCTCGGTGGGTTCTAAATGGTGTGGGACCGGAGCAGAGAGTAGTGGTCTGCACTGCCTGGGTTCCAGGCCCAGCTCGCCTCACAACTTGTTCTTATCCCTCTCTATGCTTAAGTTTGCCCGTTTACAAAATGGACAGAACTTTTTAACATTCGTTATTGGGTTGTGGTGAATTTTAAACGAGTTAGTGCAGGTTAAATGCCGAGAACGTAATCTGGCATGGCATAAACATAAAATCGTTAACTTTTATTGTTGACTCTTCCCCTGGGTTTGATTCCTGACACCCGCCACCACGTACTTGCTGGTGATCTTGAGCGGGTTTTCTTCAGCTGTGTGCCTTCCTTTCTACAAAGTGTGTATAAGTGTGTAATGATTTCTACTTAAAAATGTTACTGTGAAGTTTAAACGAGATAATTCCCATAAAGAGCCTAAAACAGTGCCTGGCACAATAAATAGAACTCGTTGTTTTCGTTTTACAGGAAACGAATGTTCCGAAAGGCAGAGAGACTTGTCCAAGGTCGCGGAACTAAAAAGTGGCAGGGTTGGGAGTCGAACTCTTCAGCAGAGCCAAGGTACTGGTGGGGATCCTTGAGGGGCGAAGGGAGAAAGCCGGGGAAGAAGGGAGAAAAAGGGGATGGGAGGAAGGGACGCTCTCGGCGCTCAGCTGGCCTCGCCTCGGGGGCGGGGCCTGGGGCGGTGCGGGGGCGGGGCCGCGGCCGCTCCTCCCCGGCCGGGTTGCGGCGGCGGCGCGGCTTGCGCTCGCTCGGCGCTCGGCTGGGGCGGCCTGGCCCACAATGAATGGCCGCCGCGGCTGCCGCTGCTGCTGAGGCGGAGGCCGCGGAGGCCGCGGAGGCGGAGGCCGAGGCCCCGGCGCAGGGGGGTGCGCCCCGGGCCCAGGCCCGGCCCCAGCCGCCACTGCGGAGCCCGCCGGGAGCCCCCGGAGCGCGGCCACGGCGCAGGTGAGGCGGCCCGCCCCAGGCCCGGTTCCGGCCTCGTCTCGCAGGGGCGGCCCGAGGGCATCCGAGGGCCGGTTGTGGGCTGGGCGGGGAGGGCTAGGGGGCCTCCTCCGACAGAAAAGGAGCCGGGTCCGGAACCTGCACTGTACCCGGACCGGCGAGTGCGGAGAGGCCCGGCCCTCACTAGCGAGCTTGAGCGTCCAGTCCCGGGCCCGGCCGTGGGGTTTGAGGGTGGTAGAATCGGGCCCAGACCTTCCCCCCCACCTCGCTCTCGGCGATAGGGGGGCGCTAAGGCTGGGCTGGGGCAGGTGCCGGAGGCCCGGGAAGTTGGAGGGCCGGAGAAGGAAAAGTGAGGAGGCGCCCGGGGAGGCCGAGGGGGAGGGGGAGGAGGAGTCGGGCTTTGGGTTCGCCGAGTGGGGGAGGAGAGGAAAGCGGCGCGGCCGGAGGGAAACGGCCCGGAGAGGGGGCGGGGAGGGGCCGACTTGCAGGTAGTGTCCGGGCGCCGGAGGAGGTGGGTGGGTCAGGTTACAAGCCTGGGGGCCACTGAGGAGAAGCCCAGGAAGTGGGGCAGGGTGGGTGTGGGCGGAGTTAGTTCGGGTGGGGGCTGATAGGAGATCCCAGAGATGTTTGCAGGGGTCATATGAGGTTAGGGCTTGGAGAGATGTTGGGGTTGGGGGGGGGAGGCCAGATACGGGAGCCATCAGGTAGGTTGAGTAACTACTGTAGGAGCTTTGGGAGAGGGGGAAAGCAGCGCCTTTGCACTAGGCTCGTGGCCGCGAAACGGGGCGTCCCAAGAAACTAGTGTGATCAAAAGGCATATGCCACCTCTTCCCCCACCAGATGTTAGTTCTGGGCCAGATCTGGGGTCTTTCCTGTTTTCCTCACCCCAGTCATGCTCTGGGTCTCCGACCTACCCTTTGGGCAAGTCTCTGCTGGCTTTTCCGGGGTGCTGGCCCACCCGGTGGGTGTTTTTGTGGGCAGCTTGAGAAAGTCTAGAACACCTAGCTCGGGCATGTGTATTTGCAGAGAAGCAGCCCAACGGGCTTACCTGAGTATCTTGGGATTCTAGATTCTTTCTTCACTTTTTGTGAGCAGAGCCTTGGGGCTCAGGCCTAAGGGATGGGACTTCACAGCCACCATCTTATACCATGGCCCCCCAGGCACCAGCTTCCCAGAGGTGAAGAACTGGGAGGTGAGCCTATAAAGCTCTGTTCATTGTGTGTCGGAGGCTCCTGATAGGGTGAAGGCAGGCCACTGAGGAGATCAAATCCAGTATTTACACCCTGGCCCAGGCCTTTGGGGCCCCAGGGCCCTGCCTGTGGGGTGCTCTTCCTGGGTCAGGCCCTGGGATGAGCTCATTGATTGCTCACTACCACTGGGTCAGCTTAGGCCTTCTCCATTGTTGGAGGAAGCTGAGGCTCTGGGTGACTTGTCCCAGGTCACACAACTAGACAGTGGCAAACTGGGATTGACTGGTGCTCAGCTCAAAGGCACAGTCTCCCAGGCTGGCTTTTGAGGGGCATGACTGGAGGAGCTCCCGCTGTTCTGGATTGCCTGGTGGAAATTCTGCGCCCAGGCCTTTTCCCTTGCCCATCCTAAGGGGTAGGTCCATACCTTTGTGGACAGAATTTTCCTGGTGTGTCCCAGAGGGCTGGAATAGTGGAAGCTTCTTTCTCAGAGGCTTGGTCACACCTCATTTCTTGCCCCCCCCCCTTTTCTGGGAGCCCTAGAGGTCAGGGGTCACAGAACTGTAGGCTGGCAAGAGGCAGTTAGGAGGATGGGGCCTGGCTCCAGAGCTGCATCTTGCTTTGCTTGCCTGGTTTGTCTTATCCCCTCTTTGGTCCCAGGTCAGACCACCACAGCTTTCCTTCCTTCTCTCTGGGCTAATTGTTGCCATTGTGTCCTGGGAACATTGACTTGGGATCTTCGGCCCCTGAGGCAAGAGCCGCAGCAGACTGCTGGGTGAAGCTGTATCACCCAGGCCTGGGTTTAATGATAGGTTGTTACCCTTATTCCCTGCCTTCTCCCAATCTCCCTGCAGTTCCTAGAACTGATCCCACCTTGGCCCTGCTCTCCTCCTCTCCCTGGCTGGCCTCCTGGCTCTGGGAAGGGGGAGGGACTAGGCTGCAGCCCCACTTAAAGATGCTGTTTCCCTGCCTGGTTGGGCCGAGGCTGGCTTCTGTGGCACAGACTGGGACTCAGGGCTGGGTACTGAGGACGGGGGTGGCTACCTCTGGTCACATGGCTGGAATAGGGCCAGAGGCTGGTGGGGGCTGGCTGTGGTGTGTGGATGGCAGCGGAGGGCAGTGGCTCCTAGCTGCGCCTGGAGCTAGAGGAGAAGGCGCTCAAAAGCTGCTTTTCTGTGAGTTCGTAGGGGCACACAGACCAGGGGTGCCAGAGGAGGCCAAAATAGCAAGTACAATGAGTAAAGGGACCCGTGGGATAGTTTTATTTCCCTAAGGTGTCGACTGCCTGCTAGGGACCAGGGGAGCAGCCCTGAATAACAGATCCTGGTAGGGAGGGAGGATGGAGAATTTCAAATTGGGTGGTCAGGGAAGGCTTGTGGGAGAGCTGAGCCCTGAATAAGAAGAAATCAGCCTGGTGGGGGAAGCTGGGGCAGTGAGGGAGGAGCGAATGTTCTGGGCAGAGGGGACAGCACATTGAAAGCCTTTATTGAGCATGTGCCAGCCTCCTGCTAAGTACTCTAAATATCTTGTCCTCATGAGGAAGGAGTGAGGGGTGACCCTAGTGTGAAGATGAAGACCCTTAGTGCCATTTGCAGGAAAGCACCCAGTCTCAGGGTCTCCTGGATCTCCCCACTGCCCCCAGATTAAAGTCCAGACCCCTTGGCCTGCAGCCAGGCCTTTTAAAGCCTGGGGCCCAGGCCAGGCAGTGGGGAGCCCCAGTGAGCCAGGCTGTGAGGACGGCTGAGTTTCTGTCGGTGTTGGAGGATCCGTTGGGGGTTGGTCCAGCCAGGTCCGACTCAGAGTTCATCAGCGTCAGTGCCAGAGCAAGCGATGGAGAAGGGCGCCTGTGTTGGAGCCGATGATGAGCCTGCCAGGCTTGAAGACAAGTTGGTGGTGCTTGAACAGTCTGTGCTCCCTCTGTTGGGTCCTTCCTGCTCCTCATCACCCTGATCCCTTTCCCCCTTCCCCAGGCCCTTGGTGCCTCTTGTGCCTAGCAGGAGTGCCCAGGCCTGTTTCCCTGCCTCTGCTCCTGGGTCCTCTAGGCTGAGAATGCCGTCCTTCTGCCTCCCCTTGGAGAGCCGTTTGAGCTGCAGAGGCTGTGAAGTGGGACCCGTCTGGTGGCGGTTACAGGTTGGGCCCAGTGTCTGGTTGTGGTCATCGTCCCATCTCCTGTACCGTCTCATTTGGTGCAGGTCTCAGCACCCTTAGAGCTCCAAGAGCCTCTGTGAGGACGGCGACTTTGTTCTCTGAATTAAGCAGGGGTTGGGTAGAGGTGAGCAAAACGTGGTATAGTGGAGAGTCCGCTTCCCCCATTAGCACCACCCGGCTCATCCCTGAGACCTTGGGCCTAGGTTGTGACCTTGGCATCTCCCGTTTCCTTCTCTGATAAGTGGGGACCAGCAAGCACACCTGTGCAGCAGTGGTTCTCAATCAGGCATGATTCTGCCGCCTCTGAAGGGAAGCTTGGGGAATGTCTGGAGACACTTGTAGTTGTCACAGCGGGGGCTGGTCCTGGCCTCTAGTGGGTGTAGGGGCCAGCGATCCTGCTCAACATCGTAAAAACTGTACAGTTCCCCTCCCCCAAAGAATGATCCGGCCCCAGTGGCTGCAGGGCCAAGGTCAGGGGATCCTCTGCTGTGTTGTTACCACGAGGAACGCAGAGGTTGGCGTCTGGGGTGTTTGATGATGCTGGGAAGGCACTGGGTGGGGAGCCCCCAGGAAGTACTGCCTGATTCAATCACGAGATGGCAAGAGGTTCTGGGAGTTGGTGAGTGGTGTAGGATGTCTCCGCTACTGTCTGAGGCTTTACAGCCCTGCAAGGGGCTTAGGGGGACGAACAGAAGGGGACGTGACTAATAATCACAACTGGCGTTACTGGATATGACTCGTAGGGTAAGCACCAATCTACCCGAGTTGCTTGTTGGTTTAATCCTTGAAACAGCCTTGTGTGGCAGCGGCTGCCATTCAGCCCATTTCATAGCTGGGAAGACTGATGTCAGGGGGCGAGTACTGCTCTGGGCGAATGTTTTCTGGCAGTATAGAGAAAGGGAAGCACAATTCTAAGCAGGAAGCTTTGAGCTTCGGGTAAAATAATAAGATTCAGATTCTCAAGCCTTGCCGAGTCCCCGCATGGTCTCCTAGCATATGTCGACAAGCCCCATCCCAGTAGCCACGTTCCCTGCAGCCCCACCAGCCCCCTTCCTCGGCTCCGCCAGTGTCACTTCAGGGCCTTCACACTTGACGCTCCCTTCACCACACTTGGTACAGCTGCTGCCACCAGGTCCTTCAAGTCTGAAGGCACACAGGGATTAGGCTGTAATTCAGAAAGGTGGGCCAGTGGGGAGAGGGAGGGCTGCTGCCCATCTCCTTCTCCAAGGAGCTGCTGCTGGCAGAGGCCAGATTCCCCAGGGCTGCAAGGAGAGAGTGGGAGGAGAGAGGGAGAAGCATTGGGCTAGACTGTTCATTCCCGGAGGTGGCAGGGAGGGGAGGAAGGGTGGAGAGTGGCTGGGGGAGGCTGGGCAGAGAAGGCTTCCCCCAGGGGAGCAGAAGGAGCAGCACCCTGTCTGGCCCTCAGAGGGCACCCAAGACCCCATTTCTGGAGAGGACATATCCAGTGAGGATAAAGAGCCCCAGCTCTGGCCTCGTCCTGTCTTGGCTTCCTTTCTTGCTCTGGCCTCTCTGAGCCCCAGTTTTCCCGTCCACAAAATGGGTCTGGTCACAGTGGCTGCGTGCCTTGGGGAGCGATGGGACCACGTAAAGCGTGAGCTTGGCAGGGGCCAGCCATGATCAGGAAGTCTCAGCTGCTGTTACCTCCGGATTCCGGGAGAGGAGCCAGACATGGCCTCGGTGTGATCCTGGGCTTTGCTCTCCTCACCCAGAAAATGGCGGGAAGAGTCATTTCTGCCTCAGAAACTAGCAAGATGTATAATTGAGCCCTTGCCGGGCGCCATGCACCATAGGGGCGATGTGAATGCTAATTGCCAGCTATCAGCCTGTCACAATCCTGTCACCCACCGTGGATTTAATGGCAGCTTTTTGGGGGAGAAGAAAATGAATTAAGTGTGCACGTACTTTAAAAACGCCAGCAGTAGGAGGGCGCGTGCCTGGCTCAGTTGGAAGAGCATGTGGCTCTTAATTTTGGGACTCTTAACCTTGGGGTCGTGAGTTCGAGCTCCACATGGGGTGTAGAGATTACAAAAAAAAAAGTTAAAAAAAGATGCCAACAGTAGGGATCTGTACAGTCAGGTAACACTTCGTTGGTCTTCGCTAGCAAATGTTTGCCTAAGCTGCCTTCCAATTCACCTCCTGCAGAGGGTCCGAATGGCCCTGGGCCAGGAAGGCTCCTCAGGCAGCCTGGGGGTGTGTCCCCCACCCCCCCTTTACTCTGACCTCATGCTGAGCTGCGTGAAGGATTGTGAGGGCTTTCCAAGGGCTTTTGGTCCTTCTACTTGGAGTTGGTGGTTTCTCTTAATTGGCCTATATGTCACTGGGCAGCTCACTGCCTCCCTGGAAAGTGTGCGGGAAAGATGGTCCATGGTGGCGGCACACATCTGTACCCCTCGCTTCTGCTGCGTGGGAAATTTGGAGGCCCCTCTCCAAACCACTGGCAGTTTCTCCTCCCAGGAGTCGCCCTGCCACACAATCACTTGCAGTTCAGGCCTGCCGTACCCCGGCGTGATCGGGCAGCAGTGGGAGCAGTTGGTGGGAATCCAGAATTCAGTTACACCGAGTCGAGAGCGGGACCCTGCCTGCAGGCCACCCACCTGGCGCAGCTGCCAGAGGAGGGCACCTGCCTGCCCAGCCCCCTCCTTGCTGGCCCTGGGGACTCCCCCTGTGGCGTGGATGGCACGCTGGGCCCAGCTCAGAGACCTCTTCTGAGTCCCACTGTTTTGAGTCACGTTAATGGGGAACAGAAAAGGGAGTGAGGTTGGAGGTAATGGAAATAATTCTTTGTTCCACAAACAACTATCGAGCACCCATTGTGTGCCGATCCGGTCCTAGGGGCAGCGGACACTGCAGTCTGAACCAGAGAGGCAGGCACTGTGCCCTGGTGGAGGTGACACAAAGCCCAAGACACATCTAGTTAGCTAGACAGTGGGAAGTGCCACAGAGGACAAATCAAGCAGGAGACGCGCAGGAGTCGGGGTTGGGAGAGGTTCTGTCTTGGGAAGTTCGAGCCAGGTGACTAGGAAGATATGAAGAGCTGTGGCTGTCTCGGGGACAGCATGCTACGGAGTCCATAGAGCCGGTAGTGAAAACTGGTTTTGAAAGAGTTTGGGGTCGAATCCGAGGGTCTTGATCCAAGCAAGGAGGGCTGGAGCTGGTGAGAGCTACGGCCACCGGATTGGGGTGGAGTTGGGTTGTAGGCACATTGAGCTGGTATCTGGGACATCCGCAGGCCCTGCACACACAAGAAGTCGAGGCCGGGGGCTCCACGGGGGAGTTGTAGGTGAGTGGATGGTACTTTCCGTCTGTCTCGAGTCCGTCTGCCATAACAGAATGCCATAGACGGGTGGCTTTAGCAGCAGACACTGTTCACGGTTCTGGGGGCTGGAGGTCAGAGATCAGGTGTGCCCACAGGGCCTTTGTGCACATGCTTCTAGAGAGAGAAACCTCTCTCTTTTTCTTCTCTAAGAACGCCAGTCCTAGCAGATCAGGGCCCCGCTTTTATGTCCTTGTTTAATCTTAATTACCTCTTAAAGACTGTATCTCCAAATACAGACATTTTGGGGGTTAGAATTTCAACACATGCATCGGGGTGAGGGGCACAGTTTGGTCCGGAGCAGAGCCCTGAGTCTGGGTTCAATTCCTGGGAGGAGAGAGGTTGACCAAGGATTGAGCCTGGCATCAGCCTTTATTTACCTTCAGTTTCTGGAAGGACCGTGCCTGCCTCTCCCTCGGGGCTCTGCATGACTTCCCCGTACGTTGAGGGCTATGCTCCCATTCCACCACTGCCTCGCTAGATCTGCGCCCCCCCGCCCAAGATACCAGCTCTAATGTCACCTCTTCTGGGCAAGATCAGAGGCCCAGGTATGCAGCATGTTAATCTGTTTGACTCTGGACGGATGGCCACGTTCCCCATTGGACCATGAGCCCTTGGAGACAGGCCTTCTTTTAGTCCTGCCCTGCCCCAGGTTCCCAGGCACTTCATGCCCCAGGCAGGCGCTTGGCAAATATTTGTTGAGTGACTTGGGAGGTCATGGAAACCGTATGCTGGGCCCTTGCATCACACTGGGAGACCTGCTCACATTTGTGGCCAGGACACTAGCGATGCCAGGACAGTCCCCTCGGCCCTGTTTAGGGCTGGGGGCTGCCCCTTCCCTTGGGGGGTCTGAGGACCCCAGAAGATGGGCAGGCTAAGACACCGAGTTCTGAGGAGAGGATTCGAATGGTTTTGTGCCCTAAGGGAGTCTATAGTCAAGTGGGATTTAGTGGTCTCAGAGGTAAGCATAAGAGCGCTGCAGATTGGTGGTGGGGAGAGTGTGTGGAAGAGAGGTATCTTCTCTCGTCTGGACAATTCTCAGAGCCAGAGGGTGATGAAGGGTGGAAGAGGAGGATGTGGACATTGGGAGGAAAGGGGGATTCTGGGCCAGGTGCACGGCTGGGCAAGGGCCTGGCTGGGGTCGGAGAGCCATGCAGCGTGCTTGGTGGGGACAGAATTGTTGGATGGTGTAGAGACCCCCAACTCTTGGCTCCATCACATCTCTTCCAAGGCAGCAGGTGACCCAGGCCAGGTATCGGGTACTTTGGACCTGTTTTTGTGAGAGCCCATCATGGCTCCATGGTCCCTCCCTTCCAGGGCTGGTGTTGGTAAGGGGCTTCATGCAGAGCCAGGGCAGCTGTTCCTTCTGGGTCCAGATGACTGGATTGGAGTAGTTGCCTAGGAATGAAAGGAGGGAGGGGAGCCTGGGGATGGCCTGTCACTGTGCTTCTAAAACCAGCCAAGGCCTTGCTTTCCCTGTCCTTGCAGGGGCAACAAGGCCATGAAGGATTTCTGCAACTCAAGACCTGCCACCCCACTCCCCTGCAGGCGGGGGGGGGGGAGTTGTGGGGTTCCTCGGTGCTGATTGGTTGAGCCATTTATACCAGTTGTCTCCCTTCCCCTCCGAATGGTTAGTCAAAGGCTTCAAAGCCCCGGGTGCTGGGCTCTGAGCCTGGGGTTCACAGGCTTGTGGGACCCCAGCCTGAATGTTGGGTGGCTCTCGCCCTCAGGGGGGCCCTCCCTGTGCGTGTTCCCTCCTGTGACCTCAGGGACCTCAGTGCCCCTGTTGGTGAGCTTTCCCTGAAGGCCAGCTGCCGGGGAAGGAGCGGGGCTGCCCTTCAGTCCCCATCTATCAAGTGGGGCAGTCCTAGCCCCCCCCCCCCCGTGGAGGGGACCCTGAGGGGAGCGCCTGCAGCAGCGCCTGGCATGCTGAGCATAGCTGGGAGCACCCCTGAGAATGCCCTCTTCGCAGCCGCTCACTTGCTAGTCTGACTGTCCTCCCTCTGTCCCTGCCACTGCCACCTGCCTCTCCACTTTCCCAGCCTTCAGCGTCTCAACCTGTTTCCGTTCTTCACGCTGCTCCTGGGAGTTCTCCCCGAGCTGGTGTGGACCTGTGCCTCCCTTGCTCCAGGCTTCCCCCTGCTCCCTCAGAAACATTGGTCCTCACCAGGCCAGCCCCCCCCGGCCCGTCCCATCCCACACCCTTCTCATAAGCCCTGTTGCCCCTGCACTCTCTCAAGCCAACACTGGCCTCCTGGGAGGTCTCCACACTTTGCCTCACTCCCAGAGTCAGCCCCTCAGTGACACACTCAACCCCAGTTGTATCACTCCGTGTCTCCCCACCAGACAACTGCATGTAGAAACAGCCAGTCTTCTTCAGAGCTGTGTCCCCGAGCCTTGCAGTTTATTGGGGTGGGTTGGATGAAGGAGTCCCCATTTTACAGATGAACAAACCAAGGCACAGAGGTGAGGGGCTGGCATCTGAAACCAGCTTTGGGGTTAGGGGGGTGCTCTGACTCTACTGCAGGCCTCTCCTGCCTTGGTCCTCCCCCTTACGGTATGAGCCTTCCAAGCTGGGAGTCTAGAGCTCTCTTTCAGGGACTGGGAGCTAGCCTCTCCCTTGACCCCCTTGACTCTGGTCACTTGGGCCTCAGTACCTGGAGCAGGCTCATTTTGGCAGCCTTGGGAGTTGGGTCGGGGCTGTGAGGCCCCTGGAACAGGCTCTCTGGGTTCTATCCTTTGCCGACACTCAGTGCCTCTGTTTCTCCTGTCTCCACACAGAGGGTCAGCTCCTACCCATCTGGCACTGAGTTTGAGCTCCTGGAAGTAGTGTTCTGCCTTCTGATGGGAGAGTCCCTGTCTCCGCTTTGCCCCCTGATGACCCAAAATTGTTTTTCCTGGCAGTGACCGTGATTTTGATGATGACGAGGCTGAGGGCATAGCCAAGGGAAATCACAAGTTTCAGTGCCCACTCAGACCCTGGTTTGAATCTTGTCCCTTCTACTTACTCACCAGTGATCTTGGGACAGTTCTTAGCTTCCCTGTGGCCTCAGTTTTCCCATTTGAGAATTGGGAGTCTGAAATTGGCCCCATAGGTTTGCTAAGAGGGTTCAGAGAGCTCCTTCCTGCAGGTCATCTGTCAGCTCTTTGGAAGCATGGGTGCTGGGAGGGGCGGGGCCTGCTGGTGTCTCTCTCACGGCCGACCACATGTAGCAACTTACTGAGGACAGACTTGAATTTGCAGGATCAGTTTGGCCTTATCAACATTTGTTTCCAAATGGAGAAGTAGAGGTTTGGAGTTCCTCCTCTCAGGAGTGAGTTGGTTCTGGAGCCAGCACTTGCCCATGAGCGCGTGGCTGCCTCTCTTCATCTGTGCAGTCTTCTTTGAGCCCGGTGGTACCAGGTAGGGCCCCTGTCTCCCAGTGCTCAGCCCCTGGAGGCAGCTCAGAATGGACTCACTAGTGAATGAAAACTGTGAAAGATGCATGAAAGCTAATCTGGGAATGAGGGGAAACAGCTGGGGACTCTAGTTGGTACCTGCCCCAGGGCCTTTGCACACCTGTTTCCTCCTTTCTCCTCAGCAGCCCAACTCTTCTCATACCCGCCCTGCCCATTCAGGACCACCACCTTCTATATTTAATAGAATTGCAGGGGACTCACTTTTACCATGGGTGCAGTTGTAAAGCCACATTGTCCTTCAAACCCCTTTTATGAGTGCCCTCAGAGTATTGGACATGCCCAGTTCTGGATTGGAATGTGCTGGAATGTGCACTGATGGAATAGGCTGTGATACAGAAGTTCACATTTGAGAGTTGCCTGCGCTCCCTGCCCAGGGTCACTGACAGTTCCTTTTTTTTTTTTTTAAGATTTATTTTATTATTATGTATTTTAGAGAGAGGGAATGGGGGAGGGGTAAAGGAAAGGGGAGAGAGAATCCCAAGCAGACTCTGTGCTGAGCACGGAACATATTATTTATTTTTGTAAATAGACAATATAATCACCAAGTTCAAAATTCAAAAGATCCTGAGAGTTCATGGCAAGTATGGATTTTTTCTTCCTTCCTCGGCTTTATTGAGATGCACGTATCCTGGAGTCCATTTAAAGGGTACAATTGAATCGATTTTAGTATAGTTGACCCTTTAACGATGAGTGCATTAGGGGCGCTAACACCCCCCACCAGTGCGCACACAAAGTCAAAAGTCCACATATAACTTTTGACTCCCCCCAAAACTTAACAGCCTACTGTTGACCGGAAGCCTTACTGATATTAGTCAATTAACACATGTTTTGTATGTCGTATGTGTTAAATGCAATAAAGTAAGTTAGAGGAAAAAATGTTACTAAGAAAATCGTAAGATTTGCTGGCGGGCTCAGTTGGTAGAGCATGCGACTCTTGATCTTGGGGTGGTGAGTCCAAGCCCCGCCTTGGGTGTAGAGATTACTTGAAAAAGGCGGGGGGGGGGAATCATAAGGAAGGGAAAATACATTTACACTCCTGAACTATTGAAAAAATTCTGCGCATAAGTGGACCCACACAGTTCAGACCCGTGGTGTTTGAAGATCAACTCTCGATTCAGAGTTGTGTGCGCATGACCACAGTTTTAGACCATTTTACGTTATGGCAAGAAGAAACCCCCTCATCCTTCTGCTTGCTACCCCACACCCCGCCTAGCCCCTGGCAGCCACTAGTCTGCTTTGTTTGGCTCTGGATTTGCCTGTTTTGGACGTCTTACATAAATGGGATCGTGTAATACACAGTTCTTTTGTCCGCCTTCTTGCATTTAGCGTATTGTTTTCAGGGTTCACCCATAGAATATGTATCAGGGCTTCATTCCTTTATATGGCTGAATAATATTCCATTGTATGACTGGACCATACTTTAGCCATTCATCAGTCAGTCAGTGGACGTTCGGCTTGTTCCCATCTTTTTGGCGATCGCGAATGGTGCTGTAAACATTCACGGACAGGTTTTTCTGTGGATATAGGTGTTCGTTTCTCTTGGGTACAATTCTGAGGAATGGAATTGCTGGGTCATATGGTAATTCCATGTTTAATCATTTGAGGAACTGCCAGACTGTTTTCCATAGCAACTGCACCATTTTACATTCCCACCCTCGGTGTAGGAGGACTCCGATCTCTTCCTTGCCAACATTGGTTGTCTGTCTATTTTATTCTTCCGGCCCTCGCTGGTATGAACTGGTGTTTCCTTGTGGTTTGCATTTGCATTCCCTGCTGACGGGTGATGTTCCTGTGCAGCCTCGGGGTTTCTTGAGTGATCATTCAGTCATTCAACCAACAGTGATTGGGGTCATGTGCGCGGCACTGCGGACAGTGTGAAGAATCCGATGCCCCTGACCCCTTGGTGTTTCGATGCCAGTGCCCTTCAGAGTTACCCTGTGTGTGTCGCGCTGGGGATCGTTAACGCTCATGGAGTTCTCACTGTGTTAGCTCGTTTAGTATTCAAACACACGGGTAAGTATGCTTTCCCCCCACCCCCGCAAGGGACAGCCGGTGGCCACCCAGGCCTGGAGCTGACATAAGTGATTTGACAGTCTGTCATAGAGGCAAGGCCGTGCTGGGACTGAGGGTGTGGGTGGCGCCAGGCGATTCTCACCACCACGGCAAATTCCACCACGTGGATATCCGCTCCCACATGTCTCCCCACAGCAGGTGAGGTTCGTGAGAGGGGGGTGCTGGGTCTGCTGCCTGACCCCGTCGCTCTGTCTGTCTCTCCCTGTCCCCCGTGCAGCTGCCGCCATGGCCCAGACCCTGCAGATGGAGATCCCGAACTTTGGCAACAGCATTCTGGAGTGTCTGAACGAGCAGCGGCTGCAGGGCCTGTACTGTGACGTGTCCGTGGTGGTCAAGGGCCACGCCTTTAAAGCGCACCGGGCCGTGCTGGCCGCCAGCAGCTCGTACTTCCGGGACCTGTTCAACAGCAGCCGGAGCGCGGTGGTGGAGCTGCCGGCTGCCGTGCAGCCCCAGTCCTTCCAGCGGATCCTCAGCTTCTGCTACACGGGCCGGCTGAGCATGAACGTGGGCGACCAGTTCCTGCTCATGTACACGGCCGGCTTCCTGCAGATCCAGGAGATCATGGAGAAGGGCACCGAGTTCTTCCTCAAGGTGAGCTCCCCCAGCTGCGACTCGCAGGGCCTGCACGCCGAGGAGGCCCCGTCGTCGGAGCCCCAGAGCCCTGTGGCCCAGACGTCAAGCTGGCCGGCCTGTGGCACCCCGCTGCCCCTCGTGTCCCGTGTCAAGACGGAGCAGCAGGAGTCGGACTCTGTGCAGTGCACGCCTGTGGCCAAGCGGCTGTGGGACAGCAGCGGCAGTGGTGGCGGCAATGGCAGCCGCAAGATGGCTAAGTTCTCCACACCGGACCTGGCTGCCAACCGGCCGCCCCAGCAGGCCCCGGTGGTGGCGGCGGCGCAGCCGGCCGGGGGGGCTGTGGCAGCGGCTGCAGGGGCCGGCCCTGGGCAGCCGGCTGGGGGGGCGGCGGCGGCAGCAGGGGGCGTGGTGAGTGGGCCCAGCACGTCGGAGAGGACCAGCCCGGGCACGTCGAGCGCCTATACCAGCGACAGCCCTGGCTCCTACCACAACGAAGAGGATGAGGAGGAGGACGCGGGCGAGGAGGGCGCGGATGAGCAGTACCGGCAGATCTGCAACATGTACACCATGTACAGCATGATGAACGTCGGCCAGACAGGTGAGGTGCCTGCCCTGCCCGCCCCTCCCAGCCCGGCCCCTGCCTCCTCCTCCCTCCCCCGCAGCCCCGTCCCCGACACATGCTGCTCTCTGCCCCTGAAGCCGAGAAGGTGGAGGCCCTCCCTGAGCAGGTGGCCCCCGAGTCCCGGAATCGCATCCGGGTGCGGCAAGACCTGGCATCTCTCCCGGCTGAGCTCATCAACCAGATTGGCAACCGCTGCCACCCCAAGCTCTACGATGAGGGTGACCCCTCCGAGAAGCTGGAGCTGGTGACAGGTGGGCCAGCATCACTTCCTGCCCAGATTCCCTGCTTCCTTCCACATTGGGCCTCGGTGCCCTCCGAGCCAGTGGCTTGTGGGATGGTGGTTAGGAGCCAGACTCGGGGTCTAACCCCACCCCTGCTGCCACCCGCCGGCTGTGTCCTAGGGTGGCTGACCGCCGCCCCCCCCCCCC
>NW_024423786.1:48403716-48409743 GCF_017311325.1 Ursus maritimus | reverse complement strand
AACATTGGTTGTCTGTCTATTTTATTCTTCCGGCCCTCGCTGGTATGAACTGGTGTTTCCTTGTGGTTTGCATTTGCATTCCCTGCTGACGGGTGATGTTCCTGTGCAGCCTCGGGGTTTCTTGAGTGATCATTCAGTCATTCAACCAACAGTGATTGGGGTCATGTGCGCGGCACTGCGGACAGTGTGAAGAATCCGATGCCCCTGACCCCTTGGTGTTTCGATGCCAGTGCCCTTCAGAGTTACCCTGTGTGTGTCGCGCTGGGGATCGTTAACGCTCATGGAGTTCTCACTGTGTTAGCTCGTTTAGTATTCAAACACACGGGTAAGTATGCTTTCCCCCCACCCCCGCAAGGGACAGCCGGTGGCCACCCAGGCCTGGAGCTGACATAAGTGATTTGACAGTCTGTCATAGAGGCAAGGCCGTGCTGGGACTGAGGGTGTGGGTGGCGCCAGGCGATTCTCACCACCACGGCAAATTCCACCACGTGGATATCCGCTCCCACATGTCTCCCCACAGCAGGTGAGGTTCGTGAGAGGGGGGTGCTGGGTCTGCTGCCTGACCCCGTCGCTCTGTCTGTCTCTCCCTGTCCCCCGTGCAGCTGCCGCCATGGCCCAGACCCTGCAGATGGAGATCCCGAACTTTGGCAACAGCATTCTGGAGTGTCTGAACGAGCAGCGGCTGCAGGGCCTGTACTGTGACGTGTCCGTGGTGGTCAAGGGCCACGCCTTTAAAGCGCACCGGGCCGTGCTGGCCGCCAGCAGCTCGTACTTCCGGGACCTGTTCAACAGCAGCCGGAGCGCGGTGGTGGAGCTGCCGGCTGCCGTGCAGCCCCAGTCCTTCCAGCGGATCCTCAGCTTCTGCTACACGGGCCGGCTGAGCATGAACGTGGGCGACCAGTTCCTGCTCATGTACACGGCCGGCTTCCTGCAGATCCAGGAGATCATGGAGAAGGGCACCGAGTTCTTCCTCAAGGTGAGCTCCCCCAGCTGCGACTCGCAGGGCCTGCACGCCGAGGAGGCCCCGTCGTCGGAGCCCCAGAGCCCTGTGGCCCAGACGTCAAGCTGGCCGGCCTGTGGCACCCCGCTGCCCCTCGTGTCCCGTGTCAAGACGGAGCAGCAGGAGTCGGACTCTGTGCAGTGCACGCCTGTGGCCAAGCGGCTGTGGGACAGCAGCGGCAGTGGTGGCGGCAATGGCAGCCGCAAGATGGCTAAGTTCTCCACACCGGACCTGGCTGCCAACCGGCCGCCCCAGCAGGCCCCGGTGGTGGCGGCGGCGCAGCCGGCCGGGGGGGCTGTGGCAGCGGCTGCAGGGGCCGGCCCTGGGCAGCCGGCTGGGGGGGCGGCGGCGGCAGCAGGGGGCGTGGTGAGTGGGCCCAGCACGTCGGAGAGGACCAGCCCGGGCACGTCGAGCGCCTATACCAGCGACAGCCCTGGCTCCTACCACAACGAAGAGGATGAGGAGGAGGACGCGGGCGAGGAGGGCGCGGATGAGCAGTACCGGCAGATCTGCAACATGTACACCATGTACAGCATGATGAACGTCGGCCAGACAGGTGAGGTGCCTGCCCTGCCCGCCCCTCCCAGCCCGGCCCCTGCCTCCTCCTCCCTCCCCCGCAGCCCCGTCCCCGACACATGCTGCTCTCTGCCCCTGAAGCCGAGAAGGTGGAGGCCCTCCCTGAGCAGGTGGCCCCCGAGTCCCGGAATCGCATCCGGGTGCGGCAAGACCTGGCATCTCTCCCGGCTGAGCTCATCAACCAGATTGGCAACCGCTGCCACCCCAAGCTCTACGATGAGGGTGACCCCTCCGAGAAGCTGGAGCTGGTGACAGGTGGGCCAGCATCACTTCCTGCCCAGATTCCCTGCTTCCTTCCACATTGGGCCTCGGTGCCCTCCGAGCCAGTGGCTTGTGGGATGGTGGTTAGGAGCCAGACTCGGGGTCTAACCCCACCCCTGCTGCCACCCGCCGGCTGTGTCCTAGGGTGGCTGACCGCCGCCCCCCCCCCCTTGGGATTGATCCGTGCCAGAGACCGGCCTCCAGGTTTCCACCCCGGAGGCTGGTGTGAGCATTGGCTGGCGTTGTTGGCCACACGGGTAGATCAGTGGCTTCCTAGGGTGGTTTGAGGGAGAACTAGTACAGCGGGTAAGAATCTTGGCTCTTGGTGTCAGGGTGCCTTGGTGTGAGCTTCCACTGCCTATTCTCTTTGATGCCCAGGTGGTTGTGTGGGCAAAAGCCACCCACGCGCCAGCAGGGCTCGGCACGTTGTAGGTGCCCCGTGGACAGTGGCACCACCAGCTGTCCTTTCCTGATCGCTGACGAGGCCATGCTGGGGCGAGTTGCCAGGGCGCGTCTTGGCCGGGCCCAGGCCAGGGCCTGGCCAAGTGGGGAGCGTGGCAGTCTGGGGCCCCCGGCTACCCTCCTGCTCCCCACTCCAGGCACCAATGTGTACATCACGAGGGCTCAGCTCATGAACTGCCACGTCAGCGCGGGCACACGGCACAAGGTCCTGCTGCGGCGCCTCCTGGCCTCCTTCTTTGACCGGTGAGGCCCTCACAGAGCCCGGATGGAGGGGAGGGGGCTGCCCCCTGCCCCCACCACAGGGGGCCTGACTTCCCTCCCTCACGCCCCCCCATCTCAGGAACACGCTGGCTAACAGCTGTGGCACCGGCATCCGCTCTTCCTCCAACAACCCCAGCCGCAAACCGCTGGACAGTCGCGTCCTTCATGCTGTCAAGTGTGAGTATCTGGCCTTTTGGAGTCAGGCTGGGATGGGGTCTGGGGCCGGCAGATGGTCCTCTTCCCTCTTGGCCCTGATAGGTGAATGGGGGTTGATGTTCAGAAGGATTCTGAGGTTCAGTCTGAACTTGCCAGGAAGAGGGCTGTGGTGGCTTAAAGATTTCTTCATAGTGGGGGTGCGGGGCGGACACTGAAGGTGAGCCTGTGTCAGATGTCAGATGTGGGGTGGGCATGGGGGAAGGGTCCTTGGGTAGTCATGGGAGCGATGAAGCAGCCAGGCCCCAGCCATTTGTCAGGAGGGAAGTCTAGATTTTTCACGTGGAATCTTCCCCATTCCTAAATTCAGGCAAATGACCCAGGTTTTTCAAGAGCCCTGGGCCACCGTCTCAAAGCCCACACATGGCCGAACTCAGTCAGGCGTGGGGCCAACTGATGTGCTCTGGCGTCCTGGCTTGCGAGTCCTCCATTCTGTCACCTCTGAGAGAGGTTCAGGAGTGCCGCGCGCGTGTTGGGGATTAAGGAGCAGTGTGGCTGAGTGTCTGTCATCAAGGTGAGAGGCCAGGGCCACGCTCTGCCTGAGCCGCCCCCTCTGCCCTCACAGACTACTGCCAGAACTTCGCTCCCAACTTCAAGGAGAGTGAGATGAACGCCATCGCAGCTGACATGTGCACCAACGCCCGCCGCGTTGTGCGGAAGAGCTGGATCCCCAAGCTCAAGGTGCTCATGGCCGAGGGCGACGCCTACACCACCTTCATCAGCGACACGGGCAAGATAGAGCCGGACATGATGGGCGTGGAGCACAGCTTCGAGACGGCTAGCCACGACGGCGAGGCCGGCCCCTCGGCTGAGGCCCTCCAGTAACTACCACCGGACCCTCCCCGCGGGGCGTCACACTCCCCTCCCTCCCCCGTCACACCCGCCCACCATCTTGGTCACGAGCTACTGTCTGTCCCTCCCCAGGACCCGCGGGGGGCGCTGCATGCTCCCAGCCCCTCTGCCTCCCCATCCCAACCCCCGCCCCCCCCCATCCGAGCGGGCTAGGAGAGGGCAGCAGCTGGTGCGAGCTCTGCGCTGCCTCTCTGGCACGCCCGGCCGTTGGGAGCTTCCGCTCCCCTTCCCCTAACCCCAGCAGTGGTCTCCCCACTCACCAGGCCAGGTGTGGGGAGGGGCCGGCCTGGGGAGTTCAGGAAGGCCCCCTTCCCAGGCCCTGGGCCCCTTGCTGCAACTCCTTGGGACTTGCAGGGGCCCTAGGGTTCTCAGGACCCCTCCTGCCACCACCTCCCAGTGCTTCCATGTTTCCAAAAGCGCCTTCCTGTCTCCCTCGTCTGTCCCTGCGCCTGGGGGCTGGGGTAGGCGAGGCCGAGGGGACTGCCCATTTCACAGCTGAGGGAACCGAGGCTCAGAGGAGCTCCACCATTGACCTAAGGTGGTGGGCAGTGGCGGGCCCGGCGCCCTTCTCTCTCCCCCACTCTGTGCCCACCTCTGTTGCCCCCATCTGTCCCCTGGGGCCTGAGGGGCAGGTCCCAAGTGGGGGGGCTCTTGGGGGCTGACCGAGGGTCTCTGTGAATAGAACGAGAGGTTTCCTGGGCTCACAGAAGTGTGTGCGTGTGTGTGTGCGCGCGTGTGTGTATAAGTTTTGCTTTTAAACAGATGAAGATGATAGAGGCAGTAGGGCCAGGGCTGGAAGTCAGGGGAGCAGGTTGGGGGGCTGCTGCCCTTCCCCCCTCACCCCCCTGCCCCCGCCCCCTGTACATACTTTTTAAAGCATTTTTTTAGCTAATGAAATATTGAAGTATAAGATTCCTTTTATTTTTCAAACCAACGGGACTGTGTCTGATGTCCCCTTCAGTCCCCGGGGACGTGGCAGGCAGGACGGGGTGGGGGCTGGGGGCAGACTGAATGCGTGCGTGCGTGTGGAGTGTGGGTGTGCATTTCTGAGGTGGGGGCTCGGCCAGGCCTCTGCTCGGGCTCCTGTGGGTCTGACCAGGTCCCCCTTCGCTCCGCTGCTCCCCAGTGGGGCTCCATTTGAAGGGTGGCCCTGGCTTTGGCCTGTTGGCTGAGCCCAGCTTCTGGGGACAAGGCAGGGCCCACTTCTATTGTTTGCAGTTTGCAGAATTTTTTCTAACCATTCCTCTCTTTTTATCCTTGTCTAGTGCGAGGATTTTTTTTTTTTTTTTTTTTTTTTTTTGAGTTTTACATGTGAACTCTGGAGGGTTCCTCTTTTTTTTTTTACTCCCTGTCCCCCCACACTGGGTGTCCTTTCTTGACAATTTTCACCTTTTTCTCTCTAGCCCTGTCCCCACTGCCTCTCGTCTCCTCCCTGATCTGACCGGCCCATTGCTCCCATTGCTCCCAGTGGCCTCTCCAGAGGCAGGGGGATTGCTTGGGGGGGGGGGTGGCCAGCCCTGACTAGACCCTTGGAATCTGACTTGGAGGCCTCCCCCCCCACCCAGCAGCCCCCACCGGTCTGTGAGGGGGGCCCTCCTGACATCTTGTGGTGGGGGGTGTCTGGTCTGGCCAGGGTCCTGGCACTCTGCTTTCCTGGCCTGGCCCCTGCACCTTAGCCCTCAGCTGGCCCAGTGTATGGGGGGATTCGACGCCCCAGCTAAAGCACAAGCACCTTAGTCGCACCTCCCCCACGCCCTTGTCCTGGCCTTGACATCCTACCCCAGCATCGATCCCAAAGCACAATATCCTGGTCACTTGGCAAGCTGCCGGGCCGGCCAAGGCCGAGGGGCCGGCTGGGGCTCCAGCCAGACCCCACAAGGAAGGAGTCCCTAGGCGCTCCCCTCCTTCCAGGCCTTAGCAGGGGCCAGCTCTCTGGGACTGGGGTCTTCTCCCTCCCCACCCCTTTGTCCTGGACAGGCCCCTGCCCAGCCCCTCTCTGCCTTGTCCTCGGGTGGGGCTTGCCCCTGTCCCGCCTCCAAGCCCCTGCAGCACTGGGTTGGGTGGCAGAGCCCCCTCATTTCAGGGACCCCAGGAGGTGACCCTGGCTCCCGGGACTGTGTGTTGGGGGGGAGAGGGGAGGGGAGGGGCCGGGCAGGGGTGCAGGGGAGGAAACTCCTCACCAGGAGAGCCAAAGACAGGGTTGTGCCTTACCCCAGGAGCCACCCCTGCGCCCCTCCCGCCCTGCCCTCCCCACCTCACCTCCTGGGCGGCCTGCTGCTTTTCCTTCTCTCCCTCCCCTGCCCTGCCCTGCTCTGAGCTGCATGGTCCCCCCACCCCGGGCAGCCCAGGGAGGAGCACGAATGGAGAATCACCAACCAACGCAAAAAAAAAAAAAAAAAAAA
>NW_024423786.1:48390654-48403706 GCF_017311325.1 Ursus maritimus | reverse complement strand
AAAAAAAAAAAAAAAAAAAAAGACTGTGGGCCCCCCCACCTTCCCCGGCCGCCCACTCACCCGCCTCTTTCACGCAGGACAGACCGCCCGCCCTGTCCGTGTGAAGTGCCAACGCCCTCCCCGCCCTGGGCCGACCCCCCACTCCCCGGGCCCGTAAGTGAGATTGCACATTAACTACTGTAAGGAGAGGAGCCGCACTGGGAAATGTGAACCATGAGAATATCAGTGACACTGATGAGAATAAACTAAACGCCTTTGTAACAGCCCTGCCGCATACTGGTCTCTGGGGACACGGGGCCCAGGAAGGGACAGTCGCTGCTCACAAGGGCTCTGCACTTGGGCACAGCCATTCCAGACATCACATTGCAGAACATCAGTGGGTGTGTTGGGGGGGGGCAGTGTCCCCCTTTCAGATGGGAGAAACAGGCTTAAAACCAAGCTGCCAGTAGCTTCCACTTAAAGTGGGGCACCTAGCTGGCTTAGTCAGTAAAGCACATGACTCTTGACTTCAGGGTCGTGAGCTCAAGCCCCACGTTGGGTGTGGAGCCTAACTCAACAAAGTAGCTTCTACCCACAGCACCCTTCTGGCTACCCTGGTGTGTATAGACACGACGCCCGGGGTGTTGTGCACATGTGGGCGCCCTAGACCTGCGTCCGCCGCCTCCAAGAGGGCCCTCCATTGAATTGGCTGCACGACAGGCCCACTGGCTCGCTCCCCTTCTGTGGCTGTGCGACACCCCCAGCCCCAGATACACATCCTGGACACACCCACACCCTTCACCGCATCTGAGCCAGTGTACCCACGCACTCCTGTGTCAGAAGAGGGAACACAGAAGTGGAGATGGCAAGTCAAATTCAGCGGGTGTCCTTTAACATACCTTGAAGAGCTGTAGGCCCTGAGGTTAGAGAAGGACAAAATGTTCTCGAGTCAGATGGAAAAGACACAGATGGGCCCTAGGGTCCCCCAATTCAGAAATGTTTCTAGTAGCACGGGAAGGTTACTCACCAGTACTAGGGGTCCCATCGAGTCAGAAGATAATTTGCCTTGAGGTGGGAAAGGAAGGTTCGTCCTCTGCCCAGGCCAGGCCTGTCCACTCCCTGATTAGGGGGAGCACCCAGACATCTTGGGGAGATGATCAAGTGGGATTTCAGTTCCCAGGGAGGCTCGGGGGAACTTTAAGAAAACCAGCCCCAGCCTCAGCTGCCAGAAAGTTGGGTTTTGAGAGCCAGCAGCAGCAACAAAAAAACCAGTCACCTCAGGTAACAGGAAGTCTTGTCTGTCTGGACACGTAGGCAACCCCAGGTAAGTGCAAACACCCGTCTGACTCCAGAAGTCCTGTCTTTTAACCCCAGGAAGACCTGAAACTAAGTACAGAAAGATCAGGCGAACCCAAATCATAGCAGTGGGTTTGCATCAAAAAGGGAATCTATCTATTTGGTTCTTTTTATGGTTTGACAGATGAGCCTAAGGCTAACGACATCCTTGTAACAGGCAGCACTTCGCAATGTGTAAATGGGCGACTGAGACCCGTGGTTCTGAGGCCTGACCGCGCACCTCGCAGGATGCAGACCTCCGAGACGGTGGGCTAAGGGTCACCGCACTTCCAAGTTTTCCCGGCTCACAGGAACCACTCTGTACTTGGGCAAGCTCTGGAAAAACCGCTGCCTTAGTGACCTGGTGTGCCACGGAGCCCAGTGTTATTGGGGCCCCTCAGAAGTGACCGCTCGGCTCCATGGCTAGGGGGCTGGCCTACGTGGGCCCAAAACAAGCAGACGTTGAAGCTAAACTTCAAAAGCTCAAGGAAGCATCAGGGTTGGAATGGTTCGATGTTATCAGTGGTGAAACCCAGAAATAAATGGGAATGTTTTTTCTGCACCAAATCCTGACCACTGAAATCCCTGACAGGCACGTGGGCGCGCAGGCACACGCGCACACATATGGACACGCCTGGGCCCCACGGTGCGTGCAAGCAGGGGGCTTTCCACGGGAGTCCCGCTCAACGAGCCACAAGACAACAGGCAGTAGGATACAAATGTGTATAAAAAAAAAAAAAGGCTGGGATTTTATTTCCAAATTAGCACGTGTAGAAGGCACAGGAGCAAACAGTTTGGGGCATCAGAGTGGAAATGCGGAGGAGTGTGTCTGAGGTTCCCCTGCCTCCACCACCTCCTAAGCGCACTTGAGACAGGCCCAGTGACAGGGGCTCTGGCCCAGGGCCCTGAAGGCCCCACTGGCTCTGGATGAGAACCTTGGGACAGCTCCCGAGGAAGGAACCCCTTCTCCCAGGGGGGGGCAGGACCTTGCCAGCTCTCCCGGCTAGACAGACGAGCGCCCTCGGGAGGGCCGGGGTCAGAGAGAGAAGAGCAGGATGAGAACCAGAAGAAGCACCCCCAGCAGCACCACAATGGCACACCACTGTCGGCGGTCTGGGGGCAAAAGGGTCAGAGGTTACAGGGGGACGGGGTACCACCCTTGCAGCCCCCTCCCCAACCCCAGTTGCCTCCCAAAGGGGACTTACCACTTGTCATGTGGGATACTTTGGCCATCTTCCTGAGGACCCCATCCATCCGGGACTGGGTGTGGTCCATCTCATGAGCGAAGGCATCCAGCATGCTGTCGATACCAAGACGGTGTCAGCCCCCAAAGTTCTGTGCACACCAGTGCTGCTAACAGGACTCCCAGCCCACCCCTAGGATCCTGGCCTCACATGCCCTGCTCATCCAGCTCCTCCCCAACACGGCCGGACATGTGTTTCAGAACCCGGATGCTCCCAGACACCATCTCTAGCTGTTGATCTTGTTGGTCCATGATCAGCTGCAGGAGGAGTGGGAACTGCTGTCAGCAAGGGGCCCTGAGCTGTCCCCAGGCTCCTCCAGCCCAGGATCCCCAACCACACGCACACACACCTGCTGTGTGGCCTGCTGCTCCTCAATGTAACGAGAGGTGACCGAGGCCATGCTGGCGTCCAGCAGGTCGCTGGATGACTTCTGGGCAGCTAGCTTGCCTGTCAGCATCTATGTGCGCACAGACCACAGGTTCAGGGAGAGACGGCCACTCGGAACAGTCAGACACAGGTTTGTGGCAAATCGAGATGGTTGTTAGAAAGGTAGTCTTGGGAATGGGATAGCCTGGGTTCCCCAGACCCACCACTTACTAGCATGGTGACCCCAAGGCCATATCACTTGACCTCCCTGTGCCTCAGTTTCCTCATCTGTAAAATGGGGGAAATTCCTGGGGCTGGAATGAGGATTTACCGAATTAATCCATGGAGAACATTTATCACATAAACAGATGTATTTAAGAATTTGGACTTGAATCCTCAAGGCAGCACACCTGGAAAGCATGTGGGCACTGATACAAGACTCTAAACTTGCGCAGGCCTCACAGCTCCCCCTCTCCCAGATTCCATGATGGGATGGAGACAGGCTGGTTTCACAACATGCAAAGAATGGACACGCAGCACAGAAGGAAAAAGTGTGCCAACAGAGGCAGCTGGGAGAGTGCCCACAAAAGGCATGGGCAGGCACACCCACAGAGGGAGATGGTATGCAAGCCGACCGCAGAGGGGGATCCACTCAGAGGCCAAGTTCACCCGCTCAGATGCCCAGGTACATACACAGAAAAAAAGTAGGCATACATACACCCTGGAAACAGTAACATACCAAACAAAAGAAGAAAAAGGAAACAGGCATCTAGACCCACACCAGGAGGCAAAAAGTATTATATACACAGAGAGGGCTCAGGTGTTCACAGCCAGAAAGAGCAGGCAGGTGCACAACCAGGAGAAAACTGCACACAGAGAAGATGGGCACTGACACAGAAGGGACAGACAGACATGCAAGGGGGACAGGTGAACACACACAGAGGGGTCAGGATTGCACGCAAAGGGGAGGGTCTCTCTGAGAGGCTCAGGTGAGGATGTTGGGTCTGGATGACTTACCTCTCTATTATTCCTCTCCATGAAGGCTATGGCTGCGGGGCTGACCATATGGTCCTTCATATCCTGGGGGCGAGGACGCCATCAGTGAGTAAAGATACCCCAACCTCCCCACACTCAGGCCACCGGAAACTCTCCTCACCTGGACTGCCTCCCGCATCCGCTCCACGAACACCTTTCTCTCCTGCAGGTCTCCGGCTGGGAGCTTGAACTTTCCTGGGTTGGCTTCCACTATGCGTAAGCCCCGCGTCAGGAGTCAAGGCCAAAGCCAGACACAACCCTCTCCTCTGCCTCAAGCCCTTAACTCCTCCCCGGTATCCAGCCGCCCCCTGCCACAGCAGTGGGCTCTCCCAGGACGTCTTGCAACCCCCCAGGATATCGATGGTCTCCTCCAGGTCCTCGAGGTCCCACTCGATGCTGCGAAGGCCGTTCCGCAGCTCATTGGTCGTCCAGTCCAGCTCTTCGCGGCCGACCGCCGCGTCCTCTTGCAGGAGCTCGCACCAGCGCTGGTACAGCCCGCGGGCCGTGTTCACCGCCTTCTGCACCTCACTGCGGGCAGGGACACACACAGCGGTCACGGCTGGGGGCAGGCGGTCCTCCCGCCCGCCACTGCGCCCCCAAATGATGGGGGGGCTCAGGATACCCTCCCACTCGGCCACGGGTCTACTACCCTGATCCGCGCACCCCGACGGCCCTGCCCAGACCAACTAGCACGCTCTGGCGGGCACGCGGGCACTAGCTGGCACGGGGACCGAGCACCCTCCTCCCTTCCTCATTGCTGTCACTCACCCGCGGACAACAAAAAATGGGTCTTCGAGAGACATGTCACCTCCCCCCGCCCGAGGCCGAGCCCCCCCTCCCCTCTCGGCTTTGATAGCGGGTCCCAGTAGAGGGGACCGCGCCGCCACCCCCGCCCCCGTCACGTGACCCGTGCCACCATCGAGAGCAGGGACGCCAGGGTAGAAAGAGAGGCCTCGGAGGCCCGAAGTGCGGAAACTTCCGCCCTTCTCCACAGCCATCTTTATTGTGGGCAGAGAAGTCTTCGCGTCTGCGTACCCCGCCGCCCCCAGCAATGTCCCAGTTATGTCTGGCTGGGTTGGGGGTCGGAGCTCGTGATCTGTCGGTTCGAGACCCGGCCCCTCGATTTGTTGCTGCGCAACCTGTTTCCTTTTGGGGCAATGTGAATAATAATAACCTCCTTCAAATCAGAGATTCTAGGTGGGGAGGAGGATCATTGGATTCCGAAATCCTCTTAACAGACTTCCGGAGCCTGCACCTTGGTTCGCCCCTGGGAGATAGTCCCAGCCTAGGGTTGGGAAAGGGTGGGGGAAGAGGTGGTCCTCTCCACTCTCCCACCGGGATGGAAGTGCGGAGTCTTGTTGGACTCTTCTGCTGCACTCTGCCCTCCTCTTTTTTCCTGCGGAGGAGGGGCGCCTCGAGATCGCCCTGGGGCGGGGTGGCTGAGTGGGGGCCCCAGAGATGCTCCCGGGGTGTGGAGTCTGGGTGCGAGGAGGGCAGTCGCGGGAGGGGGTGTGGTGGTGGCTGAGGATGGTGTGTACAAGGAAGTCCTCTGCGTGTGGGGTCTGCATCTGGCAAGGGGCCAGGAATGTCTGGAGAGAGGCTCACAGAGTTGACCCCTGTGTGACAGGGGCGCTCTGTGTGGGGTCTCCGGGAATGCATTTTGTCGGAGGTGAGCCATCACCTGAGTGGGGTCGCCGTCTGTTTCTGGAGACACTGGGCGAGATGTCTGAAGATCTTGGAGAGTTTGTGTGCCCCTGTGCTTCAGAGTTGCTGCGTAGAGTCTGAGAGATAGTTCCTGGGCTGGGGATGTCATTATGGATTCGCCGAAGTGGTGCAGGGGGAGACGGGGGCGTCCTCAGCAGGTCGCCGTAGTGTGTGGCAGGAATGCTGAATACGGACAGTTTTAAGAGCAAATAATTGCTAAGTACCCAAGGGCGGGGGGGTGGGGCCGGAGGGCGGTGCGTGAGGGTTCTCCAACGATGCATGGTTTGGCTGGGGGTGGGGGTGGGGGGAGAAGCAGAAATACCTGGGAGAGAACCTTGTAGAGAGACATAATTGTGGGGGTCTCTATGGCGGAACAAGGATGAAGGGATCCTCAGAGAATCGCCCCTTGTGTTGGCGAGGTCTTTGTGGAGGGTCTCAGGGAGTTGGCGTCAGTGGAAGCCCTGAGATCGCCCCTATCTGCCGGCGGGGGTTTTCCCGGAGGCATCACGCCTCCTTCGTCTCGGGAGCCCGCGGGGCTGGACTCTGGTCCGGAAGCCGGGGACTACAGCCAGTCCTACCTGCCGGGAGAGGGGGAGGGTAAGGGAGGGGGCGTGTTCCGAGGCCAAGGCACCGCCCCCGCCCGCCCGGAAGGAGGCTGCCGCAGCTCAGAGTAGAAATCCCGGCCCCTGTCCTTATATGGGCAGCCGGAAGCGGCTCGCGCGCCTGCCCTACGTCATTATATCCAAATTTAGTCGTGGAAGTCTGGCGCTTCCAGTGGCCGGAAGATTCTGCCCGCCTGTCGGCGGCTGGGGGAGGGGGAGAGAGGAGCCTTCCCTTAAAGGGCCCTTGCCACGAATGAATGGAGCTGTAGGAACAATTCTGCATCTTGTTTTGGAGGAACTGGGAATAGGTTTTCTTGGAGCGATAGGGCGTAGCGGAAGGTGGGGGCCGATGTTTTCCCTCTATCTGCTCGGTCTCCGCGTTGCTCAGTTTACAGCTCCTACCCCAACCTCGCTTCCCGGGGCGCAGAGGCGGAGCAGAGCCGTGTATTCCAGGGGCGCTGCCACGTGTTCACCCGGACTGTCCCGTTGCCGGGTCCTCGGTCTTGCGAGTACCCAGCCCACCCGTGGAGCTCGTGTAGAGGGAAACTGGGGGGGGGGGATGTACGGTGTGGGACGCATCAATGGCAGCCCGGGCTGGGCTCGTGTCTGCAGACATCCGCTGCCCGTGGAGTGGGCGGCTATGTCCTGGAGCCAGCCGCGCTGCCCGCCGCCTCACTGCCTACAGACAGGGGAGTGAGGAGGGCTGGCTTAGGCTAGAGACGCAAGAGCTGGAGGCCTCCGTGGCCTCTTTGTTCGTTCAGCAAATATTGAACCAATCACTCTATCTCGATTTCCCCACCTGAAGAAATCAGGTATAACACTACCCTCCGCGGAGTGGAGGTGAGGCACCAATGAGGTATTTAGTAAAGGAAAGCCCTTAACAGCGCCTGGCGGGTAGTGCTTAGTGTTAGCACGGTTATTGATTCAAAAAACATTAATCGGTTACTGATTCAAAAAAATATCAGACACCTGGTAGATGCTAGGAACTGTGCCCACGGGGGATGTACCGGTTCGAAACCCGGTCTTCCCCGGCGCGAAGGGAAACTTGCCGCCTACAACCAGCTGGGGTTTCAGACGCAAGCACGTGGGTGGACTCTGCCCCACATCCGCGGCCCCCCTCCTCTGGGCCTGCGCGCTAGTGCATTGAGGGCCCTGAGAAAGGAGACCACCCGAGAGCTCCGCGTGGACTGGGGGACGCTCCTCCTAGCCCCGACTCCCGTCCCTTCTCCCCGACTCGGTAAATTCCACCCTGTCGCTTTAAGGAGTCTCCTGCCTTGGTGCGTTGGGAAGCCCGGATGCGGCTCTCTGATTGGGCGGGGCGTCTCGGTGACTTCACTCCGGGTACAAAAGGGCTCGGGTGGCGGGCGCCAGGACAGTGCGTCCTAGCGGTGTCACAGCGTGGGTTGGCGTGAGGGGAGAAGCGTGAGGGAGCGCGTTGCCCGGAGTGCACCTGCTACCTGTCCTGCCCAACCAGGGAGTCCCCGCCGCCCTCGCCCCCGCCGTCGAGCCGCCATGGAAGTGCAGAAGGAGGCGCAACGCATCATGACTCTGTCGGTGTGGAAGATGTACCACTCGCGCATGCAGCGCGGTGGCCTGCGGCTGCACCGGAGTCTGCAGTTATCGCTGGTCATGCGCAGCGCCCGAGAGCTCTACCTCTCAGCCAAGGTGGAAGCCCACGAGCCCGAGGTGCCCTTGCCGCCCGTCCGCTCGCCTGATCCTCGCCTGCACCAGTCGTGGGAAGCGGAAGCTGTAGCCGAGGCAGCGCCCCCCGACGGTGAGCAGTCCTCTCCGGAGCCCATGGACACGCGGGAGGCGCCCCGAGCGGAGGAGACCCCAGCCCTCTGTGCCCCGCGCCCCACGAAAGTCAGCCGAAAGCGGCGGAACAGCAGCCTGAGTGACGGCGGGGACGTCGGACTGGTCCCAAGCAAGAAAGCCCGTCTAGAAGAGGAGGAGGAGGAAGGAGCCTCTTCGGAGGTCCCTGATCGCCTGCAGCCACCTCCCGCGCAAGCTGAGGGCGCCTTCCCCAACCTGGCACGCGTCCTACAGAGGCGCTTCTCTGGTCTCCTGAACTGCAGCCCCGCCGCCCCCCCGACGGCGCCGCCGGCGTGCGAGGCGAAGCCGGCCTGTCGCCCGGCGGACAGCATGCTGAACGTGCTCGTGCGGGCCGTGGTGGCCTTCTGAGGGTCCCCGAGCGGCGCTACCGGAGCCCAGAGCGCGGGCCGAACCGTCGGCCGGAGTGTGCAGACCGCAGGCGAGGCCCACCCCCGGGGGAGTGCCCGCCGAAACGATGGAGAGGAGCTGCCGCCCGGGCTACTGAGAGGCCTGAAGAGGGACTCTGCCCTCGGGGAGCCGTCGCCGCCTGTGTGCCGCGGCGGCGCCGAGGAGCCTGAGCCGGGAGCGCGAGCGCCTTCCGCCGAGACCTGCTGCGCCCACAGGTGCTGTCTTAACGGACTGGGACGTGGACCTTTCCCTCTCCTTCTGGGACTGGGAGCAGGGAGGCTTGGTTCTTGAAACTCCTCAGGGTCGGACTTTTATTTTTTATTGGGAGCTGTGCTGCCCTTTCAAGGTTTTTCAGTAGTTGGTGTTTGCATTTCCAACCTCAGAGAATTCCAGGCAGGCGCTCCCCTTCCCCCACCAATGACATACTTGTGCAAGCGGTCATCGTTGCGTCATGGGGCAGACGTGGGGAGCTTCCTGTTGCCTTGCGTGGGTGTGGGGCCTGGGAGGAGGGTCTGGGGTGTGGATCGCCCTGGGGACTGGGAGGAGGGCGTCCTGAGTCACGTCGCCCCGCTTGCTGCGGGTTTGTGCCCCGCGCCCCTGCGCCTTCGGGCGAATAGCGGGGGAGGGGGGGGCTGATCTAATTTCAGGTTACAATTTTTGTCATCTGGTGCGTTAGAGGTGGGAACATATTCACAATCTCAAGCGTGACCATCCCTCAGACACACACAACCCAGACGATCCTGGTCTGAATCACAGAAATTGGTGGGGGTGTTTAAAGCGCTGTAAGGCTGAGCTGGGACCAGTTGCTGGTGGGACTGGGCCAATTTGGGGAGGGGAAGATTCTTGCCAGGGCGTCCTGAGGTCTGTTTACCTTTACTGTGGTGAATTCTGTTTAACTTCATCTATCTGGCCTTTTGCTAGAAACGCCAGATAAAATAAAGACCATTTGAATAAAGTAAGTGCTGCCCGTCTGGTTTTCTTCCCTGGTGGGGGAGGGGCAGGGTTAAGGGGTCAGGAGCTGGCGGCGGCTTGCTGGGGCCCCAGAAACCGGTCTGACCGGCTATCACGTGGGCAGAGTGGGCGGGATGGGGTTGGGCCCCCTTTTCTTTGCCAGAGCATTTCCGTGCTGGGTGCTCTGGTGTTCCGACTCCTTAACCTCCCCCATATTTAGGAGTTTCTTCGAAATTCTACAACTCGGGTGGGGGGTGTACTTGACGAATTTGAGACGTCTGGGGGGAAATACTGCTGGGTCCAGTGCCCCAGGCGGATTTGGGAGGTCCATGCCTCCTTTGGAGACTTTGGAAGGACGGCAGGTCTCACCCCCCCCACCCCACTTGACCAACAGAATCAGCTTTGGCGGGGGCCCTACGGCCTGCGGGGGAGCTGAGGTGAGCTTTGGAGCGCTCTTTATACCCCTGTTCTAATCTCTGGCGGGTTAATTGTGTGACTCAGGCTGGGAGGTGAGTTACCAGCCTCAGTTTCCTCATCTGTGAAGTGGGCCTCTAAACAGCTTTCCCTCGAGGCGGCTGTAGATTTAGAAATGCCCGCGAGAGCCCTCGTTATTTGCTTCGGCTTCATCCAGCTCCATTTCAGTCACCGCAGAGGATAAAACGCTCATAATCTACCCTCCGCTGATCTAAGAGGGGCTGTCAGGCGTTGCCCCAGGGCGGGTGGCGGGGTGGATGTCGGGAGGACAAAGGAGCCGCAGGTGCGGGCAGTGAGGGCGGCTGGAGGCTCCGGGAAAGCGGCCGCCCCGCCTCCAGCCGGCTGGCTCCGGCGCTGCGAGCCTCCTGCGACCCCGGGGGACCTGACCCCGTGGCCCTAGGGTGGGAGGAGGAGGGTGCGGTGGAGGGCGGACCCGCCCCAGAACGCCCGCCTCCGGATCCCCTCCTGCCTGGTCCACCCGCCCCACTCCCTACTCCCCGCCTCCCTCAGGGCTCCCCCAGGGGAATCTAGCCTCGCTCGCCTCCATGGCCACCTGATTCTTTTCTGGGAAACATGGGAGACTTTAGCGCCACCCACTCGGGGTCCTGACCCATAACTCCCCAGTGGGACGTGCGGGGGCGGGAGCCCCCCCCCCCGCGGCAGTTCAGTGCGTTCGCGTGGGAGCAACTCCCCCGAGAACCTAGCCCGCCGGGGAAGTCCCTGGCGGCTGGGGAGGGGGCCTCGCTGCGCATCCTGTCGCAGGAACCTCCTGGCCCTTCCTTCCTCCCGGGAAGCGGCCTGGCTGATCCCTGACCCTGCCTCCCAGGGGGTTTCCGGGCTGGGGGCTGGAGATGATGCGGTGGGAGACAGGAGAAGCTCCCCCACGCACCTCCCTTTAAGATAGACCCCTTCCCGAGACCCCCATTTCACCCTTCAGAATAGGCAACATTTGTCACAAAAACCAGCTCTGATGAGATTTGGGGTTTTCACACCTTTACATGGCATTGGGTTATTGGGACAGGCCCTCCGGGGGGTAATTGATGGGGCAATAGCCGTGAAAACCAAAAATGTCACCTATCCCTTGATCAGTGGATTCTCCAGGGAGCCTCAAGCCTGCAGCGGGAGGCTCCAGGACCGTGTTCACTACTGGGCTGTCCAGACTGGCACCAATTGCAAACAACCTACACGCCCAGCAAACCGGACTGGTCTGGTAGAACGCGCACGACCCATGCCTCCCCAGAGAGTAAATGGCCTGAGTGGGACAGGTCTACACACCCTGGCAACACAGATACCTCAGAACTGTGATGCAGAGTGACAAAGGCCAGCTGGAGAAGTTGCGGGGTCAGAACACAGATTCTGGGGGCGCCTGGGTGGCTCGGTTGTTAAGCGTCTGCTTTAGGCTCAGGTCGTGATCCCAGGGTCCTGGTTTTGAGCCCCGCATCCAGCTCCCTGCTCAGCGGGAAGCCTGCCTCTCCCTCTCCCACTCCCCCTGCTTGTGTTCCCTCTCTCTCTGTGTCTCTCTCTGTCAAATAAATAAAATCTTAAAAAAAAAAAAAAAAGAAAAGAAAGAAAGAAAGAAAAAGAACACATTCTGGAGCCGGGCTACCAGCCCCGCTTGCTGGCTGTGCAGCACTGAACAAGTCACCTCACCTCTCTGGGCCTCAGTTTTCCCCCGGCTGCAAATTGTGGTTCATTGCGGAAGAGGAAGTGAGATACTATGTATAAAGTGCATAGTGAAAGCCTGGCACACCGGAAGTGTTATTTTATTATTGTTAGAACCCAGGATGGTAACAGTGCCGACCGTTTAGAAGCACATACAGCCATACCGACATATATGTAATGTGTATACAGATGCTGTGCATGTCCCAGAGAGCTGGAAAATAGTCCCCGCCTCCAGTAACTCCATATGAGAGTTTGGTCTCCTCCTAGTGATTTGACAAGGTTGACTCTTCCCTCCTCCAGGCCCCCACACTTCCAGCCCTCAGGCCCCAGGCGTCTGTCTACACTCACCCCTTGGTAGGTAGTCTCATTCAGTCTTCAGACTCTAAATGCCACTCTATGCTGACTCCCATATTTCCCTCCCCATCCTGGACCTGCCCCCCACCCCCAGACTTTCTGTCCAAGCCCCCTCCCTATGTCTCCTGGTGGGGCACTAAGGTATGCCAAACATAACAGGACCCAAAGAGATTTCTTGCTGTTTCCTGCCAGGCTCCCAACTGAGGAATCCTCCTTGAATCCCTTTTTCTCCTTCCCTCACAGGGCACCCAGTCACAGGTGCTGTAGATTTGACCTCTCACCCCACTCCACTCTCCTGCCTTCAGGACTCCCATCTTGGTGTGAGCTGCCATCACCTCTCCTCTGGATCAGGGCAGAGCTTCTTCGCTGCCCTTGCCCACACCGTCTATTCTGCACAGCAGCTACACAGATCTTACAAAATGCAAATTGGATCATTTCACTGTCCAGCTCCCTTCTGCTTCATCCACAGTGGCCTCCTTCCTGCCTGGAGAACAGGCCAAGTAGGTTCCAGCCCAGGGCCTTTGCACTTGCTATTCCTTCTGCCTACAATGCTCTTCCCCCAGACACCCATTCTTACTTTCTTCGGATTTCTGCTGCAATGTCACCTCCTTGGAGTGGTCTTCTTTGGCCCCTGATCTAAAATAGCTCCCCATTCTGCCACTCAGCTCCTTTACCCCTCTTCTTGGCCATCCTTAGGTCACTGCTCACCGTCTGAAAGGGTAGATTCAAGTTCTAGTTAGCATCTGTGCCCTCATTTGAATGTCACTTCCACGAATGCCCAACACAGGCCTGAAAGAGTGAATGAAGCTGTCTTGGGTAGGCAAGTGCTAAGTGCTTAATATTTATTGTCTCATTTAATCAGTGGCTTCTCATGGCTCTTAGAATAGAATTTCCCAAATTTCAGACAGTTGACAGTCAGGATTTTTGTCATATCTGCATACCGACTATACTATTATTTATCTCAAGATTTTTCTTAACGTAACTTACTTGTTAATCATTAGCCATACTTAGAAGATAACAGTTAATAAAAGTTACAGTGAAAACAAAACGTCGTAAGAGCCTGCTGAAACAGACAACTTTCTTAGGAAGGGAGATTAGCAAGAGTTAAAGACATATTATTAGGATT
>NW_024423786.1:48389079-48390644 GCF_017311325.1 Ursus maritimus | reverse complement strand
GGAAGAGGCCTAGCTTTAGTCAGAAGACTAGGTGAAGACAAAGCTGAAAAGAGAGAAACTGAGGGATTCATTGTCTTCTTTAAATATTAGCATTAGAGGGGCGCCTGGGTGGCTCAGTCGTTAAGCATCTGCCTTCAGCTCAGGGCGTGATCTGGGAGTTGTGGGATGGAGCCCCAGGTAGGGCTCTTCTGCTGGGAGTCTGTTTCTTTCTCTCTCACTCCCCCTGCTTGTGTTCCCTCTCTCGCTAGCTGTCTCTCTCTGTCAAATAAATAAATAAATAAAATCTTTAAAAATATATATATTAGCATTAGATCACTTTGTCCACTGTTCCAGAGTTAAGAAAATTCTGCTTCTGGAAGAGAGACAAAGCTACAAATGCCCCCATTTTGGTCCAAGACTCCTGTTTACTGACACTCAGCTCAGGAGCGTTTTGTTTGGTTGGTTGGTTGTTTTTGTTTTTTTTTTTTTTTTAGTATCACGGTTGCAATTTTACATTGGTTTCCGGGTTTTACTCTTCTAGCCTATGGCCTCCAAGCGAGGGCAGAAACAAGTCTAGCAGTGATTTTTGTGAATGAATGATGCATTTGCAACTCTCCTTTTGAGATCAGTCCTTTGAACTCCACTTTTTACGGATCGGGAAACTGAGGCCAGAGAGGATCGCCCTGCATGAGAGCAAGTAGGGGACAGCTCTAGACGTGCCCGCCATCCCAAGATCCCCTCCCCTCTCTGCGGTGCAGGACAGGCGCCCCGATGAAGCCTCCGCAGAGCTGGGAAAGGGCTGGGTCACAGAAGCAGCGCCCAGACCGGTTTACCCGGTTCCAGGAACCTGGGCGAGGTCCACGCGTCCGAGAGGGGAAGACAGACGCAGGCCTCGGCCAGGCGGGGCGAGGACCGGGCTTGATCCCCGCGAGGAAGTTTGAGCCGCAGGCAGGACTGTCGGAGTCCGTAACTAGCCACAACGCGAGGCGGAGCGATGTGGGTGTCAATCACAGACGGGAGCGGGATATACGCGTTTCCCCGCTCGCGCTCTGCTCCGGTCCCGCCCCCGCGCGCTGCACCTAGTGACTTCCAGGAACTGCCACTGTAGTGGTGTGGCCCGGGCCACGCCCCTCGCCCCCAAACCGGTCCCTTCCGGAACCCGCCCAGGCCGTCCGCGCGTGGCCCTCCACCCCCAGCACGCCCCGCGGAGGCAAGGGCGTGACTTAGGGGCCGCGCCGCAAGGCGGAGGCCGCGCCGGGGGCGTCTGGGGCTGGGGGCCCGCCGGCATCAGGTAAATCGCGGAAAACGCGGAAGGGAAATGGGGATTGCCAGAGTTTGAGGCTCACGCTCCCCGTCGTCGTCGTGGAGGCTGCTGAAACCTCCATGTGTCCAGAGGAGCCCAGAACCCCACACCAGTGTCCAGGGGGGCCAGAGCCCCCACAGCAGTGTCTACTGGAGCTCAGATCCACATACCTATGTTCCGGGGAGCCCACACCTTCTCCACCTGTGTCCAGAGTTCCGCTCACTAGGCTACTTCTATGTTTCCTGAGGCTCAGCCTAGGGCTTTATTCCCCCCCCCCCCCCCC
>NW_024423786.1:48387526-48389069 GCF_017311325.1 Ursus maritimus | reverse complement strand
GGAAGAGGCCTAGCTTTAGTCAGAAGACTAGGTGAAGACAAAGCTGAAAAGAGAGAAACTGAGGGATTCATTGTCTTCTTTAAATATTAGCATTAGAGGGGCGCCTGGGTGGCTCAGTCGTTAAGCATCTGCCTTCAGCTCAGGGCGTGATCTGGGAGTTGTGGGATGGAGCCCCAGGTAGGGCTCTTCTGCTGGGAGTCTGTTTCTTTCTCTCTCACTCCCCCTGCTTGTGTTCCCTCTCTCGCTAGCTGTCTCTCTCTGTCAAATAAATAAATAAATAAAATCTTTAAAAATATATATATTAGCATTAGATCACTTTGTCCACTGTTCCAGAGTTAAGAAAATTCTGCTTCTGGAAGAGAGACAAAGCTACAAATGCCCCCATTTTGGTCCAAGACTCCTGTTTACTGACACTCAGCTCAGGAGCGTTTTGTTTGGTTGGTTGGTTGTTTTTGTTTTTTTTTTTTTTTTAGTATCACGGTTGCAATTTTACATTGGTTTCCGGGTTTTACTCTTCTAGCCTATGGCCTCCAAGCGAGGGCAGAAACAAGTCTAGCAGTGATTTTTGTGAATGAATGATGCATTTGCAACTCTCCTTTTGAGATCAGTCCTTTGAACTCCACTTTTTACGGATCGGGAAACTGAGGCCAGAGAGGATCGCCCTGCATGAGAGCAAGTAGGGGACAGCTCTAGACGTGCCCGCCATCCCAAGATCCCCTCCCCTCTCTGCGGTGCAGGACAGGCGCCCCGATGAAGCCTCCGCAGAGCTGGGAAAGGGCTGGGTCACAGAAGCAGCGCCCAGACCGGTTTACCCGGTTCCAGGAACCTGGGCGAGGTCCACGCGTCCGAGAGGGGAAGACAGACGCAGGCCTCGGCCAGGCGGGGCGAGGACCGGGCTTGATCCCCGCGAGGAAGTTTGAGCCGCAGGCAGGACTGTCGGAGTCCGTAACTAGCCACAACGCGAGGCGGAGCGATGTGGGTGTCAATCACAGACGGGAGCGGGATATACGCGTTTCCCCGCTCGCGCTCTGCTCCGGTCCCGCCCCCGCGCGCTGCACCTAGTGACTTCCAGGAACTGCCACTGTAGTGGTGTGGCCCGGGCCACGCCCCTCGCCCCCAAACCGGTCCCTTCCGGAACCCGCCCAGGCCGTCCGCGCGTGGCCCTCCACCCCCAGCACGCCCCGCGGAGGCAAGGGCGTGACTTAGGGGCCGCGCCGCAAGGCGGAGGCCGCGCCGGGGGCGTCTGGGGCTGGGGGCCCGCCGGCATCAGGTAAATCGCGGAAAACGCGGAAGGGAAATGGGGATTGCCAGAGTTTGAGGCTCACGCTCCCCGTCGTCGTCGTGGAGGCTGCTGAAACCTCCATGTGTCCAGAGGAGCCCAGAACCCCACACCAGTGTCCAGGGGGGCCAGAGCCCCCACAGCAGTGTCTACTGGAGCTCAGATCCACATACCTATGTTCCGGGGAGCCCACACCTTCTCCACCTGTGTCCAGAGTTCCGCTCACTAGGCTACTTCTATGTTTCCTGAGGCTCAGCCTAGGGC
>NW_024423786.1:48386112-48387508 GCF_017311325.1 Ursus maritimus | reverse complement strand
GTGTGTTAAGGGGAGCTTAGGTCTCCCCAGATTTGTGTCCCGGAGAGCTGAGCCCAAGGCCGAAGGCCCTCCACCTATTTGTCCAGGCTTGAGCCCTCCCCACACCCACCTCCCTGCCTGATCCTTTTTAACGCAGCCCCTCTCGGCAGAAATCCCCCTGGGTCCCCGCCCCCCCCCAGCCCTTTTTATTCCTCGTGGCCTTCCAATCTCCCGGCCCCATTCGGTCCAGGATCAGCCCCCCTCCCCCAAATCGTTGACTCTCAGCTAAGAAATAATCTCAACATTCACTGTCACCCCCACCCCCGCCCCTTCAGCTCCGTCCCGCACCTAGGCGGCTCCCCTGGCCCCTGGGGACCTGCCTTTCCCCGCCTGCCACCGACTGGCACCAATTAATTTCCTCAGCCTGTCCACCCACATCTGGTGGCCAGCTGCTCGCCCTCGCCCTGCCCGCCCCCAGGGTCTCCCAGGGAATTGCTAACAGCTCTCCTCCTCCCTGCGCCCCTCAAATCCGGGACGCCCCACCAAAGCACACGTTTCCCCCCTCCTCCACCGGAGTCTGCTAATCGGAAAAAGCTGACAGTTAGGACCTGGAGAAGATCTGAAATCAGATGGAGGAGGGGTGGGGTGTGAAACTTTCTGAACCAGAGATGGGGGAGGGGTGGTGGTGTGAAGGGGGGAAACGGGTGGAGAGAGGCAGGAGCTTAAGTTGTACCTAAAGGCTGGAGATCAAAGCTTTCTGGTTTCCAGATGGGGACTGTAGGGAGGGCTGCCCCCACCCAGGGGCAGGCAAGGCGGAGCACCCCCCTTCCTCGGAAACCCCCTGAGACGTGGCGGTGACAGCTGTGCCCCAGCCCGCGCCCGGCGGGCTTCCTTTTCCTGTGCTCACTCTCCCGACAGGCTGGCCAGCAGCCTGGAGACACCGGTCAGACCCTTTTGAAGGGGCTCCCCAGAGGGTCTTCCTGGACGAGGGGGAGGGGACTGGCAGAGAACAATGGGCTTCTGTAGCTGCAGGACGCCAGACGCTTCCTGTTAACCCCCTCGGCTTGCAGCTTGGGGCGCATCTCAGAGGCCTGCACTGCGGAGGGGGACAGGGAGGGGAATGCCAAAGCGAGCAAACATGCAGTTCCTTTTCTCCTGTTGGGGGTCTTCTTTTCCAAAGTGATCAGAAACGGTGAGCTGAGAGCAGACCTTGCGTTCCTCCATGGAGTCATAGAGCCTGGTTCTTTGCGTTCTGTTGAGCTGAGGGTTGGACAGCCAAGGGACAGGGCATAGCTAGCCTGGGAGAATCCTCCACGCTGCGCACCGAGACATCCCAGGATCTCTGGTGGCGGGCAGGGCTCGGCGGAGGGACCCAGGTGAATCCAAGATTCAGCCCTGTTTGCTGCCCTGCCAGATT
>NW_024423786.1:48381421-48386102 GCF_017311325.1 Ursus maritimus | reverse complement strand
CCCCCCCCCCCCCCGCCTGTGTGTTAAGGGGAGCTTAGGTCTCCCCAGATTTGTGTCCCGGAGAGCTGAGCCCAAGGCCGAAGGCCCTCCACCTATTTGTCCAGGCTTGAGCCCTCCCCACACCCACCTCCCTGCCTGATCCTTTTTAACGCAGCCCCTCTCGGCAGAAATCCCCCTGGGTCCCCGCCCCCCCCCAGCCCTTTTTATTCCTCGTGGCCTTCCAATCTCCCGGCCCCATTCGGTCCAGGATCAGCCCCCCTCCCCCAAATCGTTGACTCTCAGCTAAGAAATAATCTCAACATTCACTGTCACCCCCACCCCCGCCCCTTCAGCTCCGTCCCGCACCTAGGCGGCTCCCCTGGCCCCTGGGGACCTGCCTTTCCCCGCCTGCCACCGACTGGCACCAATTAATTTCCTCAGCCTGTCCACCCACATCTGGTGGCCAGCTGCTCGCCCTCGCCCTGCCCGCCCCCAGGGTCTCCCAGGGAATTGCTAACAGCTCTCCTCCTCCCTGCGCCCCTCAAATCCGGGACGCCCCACCAAAGCACACGTTTCCCCCCTCCTCCACCGGAGTCTGCTAATCGGAAAAAGCTGACAGTTAGGACCTGGAGAAGATCTGAAATCAGATGGAGGAGGGGTGGGGTGTGAAACTTTCTGAACCAGAGATGGGGGAGGGGTGGTGGTGTGAAGGGGGGAAACGGGTGGAGAGAGGCAGGAGCTTAAGTTGTACCTAAAGGCTGGAGATCAAAGCTTTCTGGTTTCCAGATGGGGACTGTAGGGAGGGCTGCCCCCACCCAGGGGCAGGCAAGGCGGAGCACCCCCCTTCCTCGGAAACCCCCTGAGACGTGGCGGTGACAGCTGTGCCCCAGCCCGCGCCCGGCGGGCTTCCTTTTCCTGTGCTCACTCTCCCGACAGGCTGGCCAGCAGCCTGGAGACACCGGTCAGACCCTTTTGAAGGGGCTCCCCAGAGGGTCTTCCTGGACGAGGGGGAGGGGACTGGCAGAGAACAATGGGCTTCTGTAGCTGCAGGACGCCAGACGCTTCCTGTTAACCCCCTCGGCTTGCAGCTTGGGGCGCATCTCAGAGGCCTGCACTGCGGAGGGGGACAGGGAGGGGAATGCCAAAGCGAGCAAACATGCAGTTCCTTTTCTCCTGTTGGGGGTCTTCTTTTCCAAAGTGATCAGAAACGGTGAGCTGAGAGCAGACCTTGCGTTCCTCCATGGAGTCATAGAGCCTGGTTCTTTGCGTTCTGTTGAGCTGAGGGTTGGACAGCCAAGGGACAGGGCATAGCTAGCCTGGGAGAATCCTCCACGCTGCGCACCGAGACATCCCAGGATCTCTGGTGGCGGGCAGGGCTCGGCGGAGGGACCCAGGTGAATCCAAGATTCAGCCCTGTTTGCTGCCCTGCCAGATTAGCTGGAGGTCACGCCCCCTGAGCCAATTCCCTGGGTGGTCTGGGCCTCAGTTTCCCTGTCTGGGAAGTTCTCCCAAGGGCCTGAGTGGAGCACAGGGTGGTCCTAACGGACCAGAGCAACCTGAGCTAGGGGTCCTGGAAACCTTTTGCTGTTCCTTGGAGCCCTGGGAAGCCATGATGGGGAATAAGCTGCTGTGTTAATTTGAGGATTCATGCAAAGTCCCTTCTGTTTACAGAGCTAGCCTGAGAAGCTCACCCCCAAGAGATTCTGTGAGCCTCCAAGAGCCTCTGAGGGCCCCTGGGGACTCAGCATCCGGCCCTGGAGGCTTTCGGGTAGTTAGAAACCAGATAACACGCCCTGTTTTAAGAAGAGACTACATCTGATGCCTTCCACCAGCCAGGTAACTATGTTTGGCTCCTCCCCTGTGTTCACTAATGCCTCCCCGCTAGCCTAGGTCAGAATTAAAGTAGGCACTTTCACTGGTCCCATTTTACAGATGAGGGAGTTGAGGCACAGAGCAAATGTGTGTCTATTAAAACACAGTCCATTGTTTTTCTTTCTCTCTTGGATTGGGGGTTGGGGCAGGGGTTACGTAGGGGCCCTTGTCCACACCAGTGGACTTTTGCTTGTATATACCCAGCAGCTTATCTTCCCTTCACAGATAAGGAAGGAGCTCAGTGGGGGTGAGAGCCACGCGCGCCACCACTGGCGGCCTTTTCTCTCTCTTCCTCCATCCTCGCAGACTGCCCATCAGGTTTGTCCACCAAATGCCCTCTTCAGCTTTTTCAGACCCAATTGCTGGGTGACTTGGTATCATCTTTTGTCCCAGCAAAAAGCTCCCCAAGGGCTTGGTGAGGACAAAGTTGGCTTGGGGGGTTTTTGTTTGTTTGTTTTTATTTGTTTGTTTGTTTTGTTTTTGTAATCATTATTTACTGAGCAAAAGCAAACTTCTAGACTGGAAAGGTTGTTGCCAGGCCCCCTTGCTGGTATCTGGAACAGGAAGTGGCTCAGTGCGTTTGCCTTTCAGCCCGGCAGGCAGGCGGGGAGGGCCTGCTGGAGGCCGGGCAGCTGGGGTTTGGGCTGCTCTGGGGTTTGGGCCCCAGGCCAGCCTACCACCAACCAGCCTCCACCTGAGGCCCCCTCCCTCTCCCTCCCCTCCCTTTTGTGGCCCGCCCTTCCGGAATGAACCTTGTCCTGGCTTCTGGCCACCGGGAAGGCAAAACTAGCCTGCCATTACTCATTGCTGGGTCCCTGCGGGCCCGCAGCTCTCAGACTCGTCGGGGTGGGCTGGGGGTGAGGGTGTCTTGAGACCCTTTCCCTCTTGGGCTCTGTGTCGGAGTGGCGGCTGGAGTCTGCAGCCCTGAGTTCCATGGATTCCCCAGCTCCCATCGAAATCCCCACAGATGCTGCCTTGTAAACAGGTCCTGGAATTTTCAAAGTGCTGTCCTGTAGTTTGGGACCAGGCAGTCTCTTCTGAGAGGGGTGGGTGTGAAGCCAGTTCTGAAGAAAAACGAGACACAGGCTGTGAGAAGGGGTGCGCACTGGGACCAGCAAAGCTCTCCTTCCTGCCTGGGTCTCCCCCTCTTGTCGCTTCGCTTTGCTTTACATCTCTGGCTGCTGTGAGGCGAGGCTGCCATTTGCGAGGGAAGGCCCTGGGGGACCCCGTATGCATCAGTGGCCATTTCTGTGGCTTCCTGGGCAGCCTGGGCATCATCGTATTTCCCCTCGCCTCCTTCATTTCTCCTCAAGCCCATCCCTCTTTCTCTTGGCTCTCTGTACACACGTGGGAGGGGTGCGGGCCTGCATGGACGGGTCCAAGCTCCCAGGAGGCCCACTGTAGGGCTGGGAAGCCCAGAGCCGGGATCCATCCCCAGACCATGTCTCCAGCTTGGACCTGGGTTTCTGGTCAGACAGGGAGGGCGGGCTCAGTCTCCTCAACAGCAAGAGCTCAGTGTAGGCCCTGTGGGTTACACACACACACACACACACACACACACACACACACACACACGACTCCTGGGCATTCTCTGCCCCTGATTGTCCTGGATTACCCTGTGTGCCCGTTCCCTGCTTCCAGTAACTTCCCCTCCTTTCCGCTGGCCTGTACATTCTAGAAAGCTGGGGGGGACGTTCCTCAGAACGCTCCTGCCAGCCACACTCCAGGTTGGCCGGGTCTCACGCATGCACAGAGCCATATGCTTCCTGCTTGGTGCTTGGGGCCAGCGTGAATCCTCCCCGAAACCTTCTCCTCCCGCTCTCTTGCACCTGAGCCCATCCTGTCCTGTTGCCATGGCATCCTTGGAACCCAGAAGCCAGATGGTCTTGTGTCCCCTAGTGCCCCTTCCAGGCTCAGGCACTTCTAAGCTCAGCAAGCGTTTCCTCTGCACCCCTGTGTCCCCAAACGCGCACTGAGGCTGTGTGCCCAGTAGCTCGTCTTTCTCCTCGTGACTCCTGCGACAGGCATCAACAGCACTTGTCCAAATTCAGTTCAGAAGTGTCTTTTTTTTTTTTTAAGTAAGGTGTACACATGACATAGGGCTTGAACTCACCTGAGCCAGCCAGATGCCCCATGACAAGTGTCGGATTTTAATTCGAGTCTATGGGACTTGGAGCCTGAGGTCTTAAGAATGACAGCAGGGGCGGGTGCCCGGGCAGTTGGTTAGGCCGCTGCCTTTGGCTCAGGGCATGATCTCAGGATCCTGGGGTCCTGGGGTTGGGGCTACCTGCTCAGTGGGGAGCCTGCTTTTCCCTCTCCCTCTGTCCGCCCCGCCCCCGCTCATGCTCTCTCTCTTTCTGCCAAATAAATAAATAAAATTAAAAAAAAAAAAAGAAGAATGAGAACAGGGGCACCTGGCTGGCTCAGTCCGTACGACCTAAGAGTCGTGAGTTCGAGCGCCATGTTGGGCATAGAGATTACTTAAAGAAAAAGAAAAAAAGAATGACAACAGTCATAGAAACTAGTGCTGATTACTTGAAGTACTTCACTCAGAGTCCTCACCGCTTGATTGATTACGGCGTTCCCCTCATTTCACACTGAGGAAACGGAGGCACCCTGTGGGTAGAGAGCTTTCCTACTGTGTATAGTGTTTATAGCTAAAAAGTGCCGTAGCCTGGATTTGAACCCAGGCATATGCGGGCAGTTTCTTGACTTTTGTGGCTGGAGTGTTCTCTGTGGTGGGGCTGCCGTGTGCCTCGGGGGATGTCCCACCTCGGCCCAGTCATGGTGATCAAACTGTCCCCAGATGTGGCTGACTGTTGGGGGGGGG
>NW_024423786.1:48339551-48381409 GCF_017311325.1 Ursus maritimus | reverse complement strand
GGGGGGGGGAGGGGGAAGGGGTAGGCTCATCCCCCGCCATCCACTGCCCTGCATCTCTACACGTGTGTCCCTCTGCAAAGCATCACTGTGTGTGTGTGTGTGTGTGTGTGTGTGTGTGTGTGTGTGTTTGTGTGTGTTTTTTCCCAAGTATAGCTGTGGCGTATAGGCTGGGGCCTTGGCTTGAGTCCTGGAGACGGAGGCGATTGGCAGGTCCTGGCATGTTGGCGGAGGGGTGGTCAGCAGGGCCACCTTTCTAGGCCACATCCCCTCTACCTGGAGGGAGGGGTGCCGGCTCCCCAGCCCCTGATGGCCGGACTTGCCCATGCAGCGGCTTGAGCAGTGCCCCAGGTGGGTGGAGACAGGCGGCCCTTCCTTCCTGGTTCCCAGGGGTGGGTGGTGGCGGCAGCAGCTGCCCGGAGCAGAGGGCGTGGGGAGCCCTGACCCGGCCCCTGGATTTACTGAGTGGGTGCTGGGGTGTGTGCTCTGAGACCCAAGGCCCTTGTGGGCGCTCAGGAGAAACCAGAGGCTAAAGTAGGTCTCCCCGCCCGCCTGCCTGCCGCCCTGCGGGCCCACCCAGCCCTGGCTCCCTGCCAGCGAATGCCGGGATGGTGACTCACAGAGCTGCCGAGCGTGGAGAGAAGCGCTGGGCAGGGTGGGGGGATCCCCCGCATTCTCAGCTTCCCCAGCATCCCCATCCCGACCGGGACCCTTGAGGCCACATCTCAGACAAGTCACACTGGCTCTCTCCCTCCTCCTTTTCCTCTCCCGGTGTGCCCCCCGACCTCCCCCCCCCTCTGGATTTCTGTTCTTGGCACCATGCTAGGGCAGAAGGGCGGAAATGAGTGTGGGGCGGGGAATGTCTCTGAGGTTGGAATATATTTAGGCCTGGACGAGAGAGTGTGTGTGTGTGGTACAGAGCAGACCTCAGCGCTGGCTTGGGCTGGGGTGGAGAGGGGGACCCCGAGGAGTGAGGTTCCGGGCCTGAGCCCGGGCAGGAGGCTTCTGTCTTCTCTCTCTCCAAGACGGAGCTTCCTGGTTTCCTGGGGGCAGGGGGGCGAATGAGAAAGAGTGGGAGGAACCAAACGAGGATCTAGCGGAGGACGGCCCCGCACGGGGCTAGACCAGATCATGGACAGCCGCAAAGCTGAGGCCTGGAGAGCTGGATCGGCTTTCATGAGGTTGCTCGGGAAGGAAGGGAAGGGACCAGGGTTTGCTTGCGGGCCAGCTGGCTGCGACACTGGCGTGCTGTTGCCATCTTGCTGCACGCGTCCGTTGTTCGTGGAGCAGCTCTGAGCATGGCCCGGGCCTGCGCTGGTCCAGAGGCACAATAGGCAGGAGACCAGGCAAACGGGACCAGGGTCTCCAAACCCCAGGCTGCGGGCCACCTCCTCTCGTCCTCTGCACGAGCCTCAGGTTCAGAATGGCTTCTGCATTATTAAACAGATGAAAGGAAAAGAATATTCCACGAAACATAAAAACCAGATGAAATTACAGCTTTAGCAGGCATAGCTAGTGTGTACTCAGTCATGCCCATTCATGTCCCTGTTGTCTGTGGCTGTTTTTTTTTTTTTTTTTTAATTGAGTTAAAATGCACTTACCCAAGAATTTTACCCTCGGAGCCATTTTTAAGTGTCCAGATGAGTGTATGAGTCCATTCACAGTGTTGTGCAGCCGTCCCCACCATCCTCCAGAACTCTGTAAATCTGACCCTCTGTCCCTATGCAAGACTGACCCCATTCCCCCTCCGCCAGCCCCTGGCGCCCACCACCCTACTTTCCGCCTCTGTGAACTTGACTCCTTTGGGGACCTCGTATAAAGTGGAATCCGAGAGTATTTGTCTTTCTGGGTCCAGCTTATTTCACTCATCATCATCTCAGGGTTCACCCACGTTGTAGCAGGTGTCAAAATCCCCTCCCTTGGTCAGGCTGAATACTCTTCCCTTATGTGGATGGACCACATTTTGCTTATCCATCAGTTCGTGCATGAACACCTGCTTTGCCTCCGTCTGCATTTTAGCTCTTGTCAATAATGTTGCTAGGAACGTGAGTGTGCGTATCTCTCTTTAAGACCCCGTTTTCCATTCTTTAGGGGTGTATACTCAGAAACGGCATTGCTGGGTCACATAGTAGGTCTGTTTTCAATCTTTGGAGGAACCGGCATACTGTTTGCCATGGTGGTTGACTGTTTGGCACCATTTGGCATTCCCACCAACGGTGCACAGGGGCTCTAATTTCCCCACATCCCCACCAACACCTGTTTGGGGTTTTGGGCTACTAGCCGTCCCGATGGGTGGGAGGCGCTGTCCGGCTGCTTTGTCCTCCGGCGGCCAAACGCACTTGTAGCACCAGAGACCCACAGGGCCAAGCGTATTTCCCATCTGGCCCTTTACGGGAGTTTGCCAGTCCCTGGACTGGACGGGTGGGGGGGTCCCCATCCTTGGAGACCTTGTTTTCTACTGGGGTGGGGGCACAGGCTGTGTCGAATAGTCTCGGGCACCGGTGAGCCAGCTAAAGGTAAACAGTATGAGGAAACACAATAGGGTTATGGGAGAAGGAGAGAGTTCTGGGGGGTTGGGGAGAGTGGTGGCTCATCGAGGAAGGAGTCGCAGGGGGCACCCTGGAGTGCTCGGCTCCCCTCTCCAGGCCAGGAGAGGTCTGGTGTGTTGCAGCAAAGACCCCTCATCTGGCCTCTTCCGGCCGGTTTCTCCTGGGCAGCTGGGGGCCCTGGGAGTACCTGGGGCTCTTCAGGGCCTCTGGCTCAGCAGTGTGGTGCCGGCGCGTGTAGCTTCTGACTGTGGTCGAGCCTGGGTGACGTGTCTGAGGGTTCAGGACAGCATCTTGGGGCAGTTTGACCTGGGGATTTGGAAGGTGGCAGATGGGGGGGGGAGAGAAGGAGGCTGTCCCCAGCCAGTGGCAGAGACTGAGGTGATCTGCCGTCCTCCTCATAGTCACCCCGCGCTGGCAGGCCGGATGCAGAGCCGGGCCAGCCTCCTGTACACTGTCTCTTGATCCTTAACCACGAGGACTTGTCCTGTCCTGTCCTGTTTCCTGTGCGTCTTTGTCCTCGGCGCTCCCACCCCTGGTGTTTGTAGTGCGGGCTGGGAGCAGGAGGCCGGGAGGGCAGGAGCCCCGCAGGGCGGTGGGCACATCCTTGCTGGGGATGCCGCCGTCACCCAATGGGCTGACTTCACCTTCTGGGCTGCCTTGGGAGAACTCGCACCCTGTTCCTCTGTCCCCTTAGAGCTGGACTTAAAATGTGGGACCTTTCTAGAAAACCACCAGGCTTCCCCAGAGTTCAGGAAGAAGGCGTCTATGTCCTTCTCTCTGTTTTGCTGGACTCCTCAGACTTCGCACGCCCCCCATCCCCAAACTGCGGCGTTGAAGGCGCTCCCCTTAGCCAGCCGGCTTCTCTGTCGACAGAACTGTGGTGCTGCGGACGAAAGCCGCTTCCGAATGTTGATCACTGACTGATGGATCCATTCACGCACGTCACACACATTTGCCGAGCTTGTGCAAACCATCAAGGGCTGGGTGCAGAGCTGGCCTGCTGCGTAAAAACTCAAGTCACCAGACCCTAAAGGATTAAAAACCATTGTTCAAACAAATCCCCGTATGCCCGTGTGATTCACAATCGTCACAAGGTGGAAACAACCCAGGGGTCCATGGATGACTAGATGGATAGGGGCGCCTGACTGGCTCGGTCGGTGGGGCGCGCGACTCTGGATCTCAGGGTTGGGAGTTCAAGCCCCACGTTGGGTGTAGCGATGACTTAAAATCTGGGGCGCCTAGGAGGCTCCGTCAGTTCGGCGTCGGACTCTTGATCTCAGCTGAGGTCATGATCTCAGGGTCCTGGGACCGAGACCCCACGCTCAGCATGGAGTCTGCTTGGGATTCTCTCTCTCCCTTTCCCTCTAACCCTCCCCTGGCTCGAGCTCTCTCTTTTTCTCTCTCTCAGTAAATAAATAAAATAATAAAATCTTTTTTTTTCAAGATTTTATTTATTTATTTGGCAGAGAGAGAGCACGAGTAGGCAGAGTGAGAGGGAGAGGGAGAAGCAGGCTCCCCACTGATCAGGGAGCCCGACACGGGACCCGATCCCAGGACCCCGGGATCATGAGCTGAGCCAAAGGCAGGTGCTTAACCGACTGAGGCACTCAGGCATCCCCCCCCCAAATAAAATCTTAAGAAAAAGCAAATGAATGAATCGACAATGCATTCCATTCATACTATGGAATATTATTTGGCCATAAAAAGGAATGAAGCTTGGACACAGGCTCTGACGTGGATGAAACTCGAACCGTGGTATTCAGAGAAAGAAGCCGGTCACGCACGAGAGGCCACATATCATAACTTCCTTTATAGGACATATTCAGAACAGGCCAATCGACAGAGACAGAAAGTGGATTCGTGGCTGCTGGGGGCTGGGGAGGGGGGCGTGGGGAGTGACTGCTTAACGGGTCCAAGTTCTCCTTTGGGGCTGATGGAAATATTCTGGAACTAGATAGTGAGTGGCTAGTGGTTGTGCGGCAGCGTGAGTGCAGTAAATGCTGCTGAATCATACACTTTAACATGGTTAAGGGTTAATTTTATGTTATGTGAATTTCGTCTCAACGTCAGCACGCTGGGTTCAAATGAAAGGATTTGGTGCCTGTGGGAGGCAGTGCGGGCTCACCCCTGCTCTTCTGGGCACCCGAGTCTTCCGTCCCTGTAGCCCATACGTGCAAGTGCAGCAGGCCTTCGGGCTGTGGGGACGGTGCCTCCTGGGTGCCTGCCCCTGGGAGCCACTCAGAAACGGAAGTCTCAGGACGCTGGGGAGAGCAGAGCCGCAACGTAGACCAGGTGGCTAACAGTGGTCGCCCAGGTGGGAGGGGAGACGGGGTCAGGGGCCACTTTGATCACGAGCCCACAGAATGACAAGGGATGACAAGGGTATCTTTTTTTTTTTATGGAAATCTGAGGTCATTTTTTAAAAAGATTTTATTTATTTCTTTGACAGAGAGAGCACAAGCTGGGGAGACAGGCAGAGGGAGAGGGAGAAGTAGGCTCCTGCCGAGCAGGGAGCCCGATGTGGGGCTCGATCCCAGGACCCTGGGATCATGACCTGAGTCGAAGGCAGACGCTTAACCGACTGAGCCACCAGGCGCCCACCACAATCTGTAGAAAGAGGCTTGTGGGTCCATGGAATGGGTCATCCTACTCACTTGGTTATTAAAATAATCCTCCTGTGCAGAGGTCACCCTTTGGTGAGTGTCAGTCCGTTCGGGCTGCTGTGATGAAAATTCCGTAGGCCATGTGGCTTTTGAACAACAGACATTTGTTTCTCATCGTTCTGGAGGCTGGAAGCCTAAGATCAAGGCGCTGGCAGATCTGGTTCGTAGACCAGATTTTTTCGCTGTGTCCTCACGTGGTAGAAGGGACTGGGAGCTGTCTGGGGTCTCCCTGTAGTTCGTGGCAACTCCAGTGATCTCAGCACCTCCCCAAGTCCCCGCCTCCTAGTACCGTTACTTTGGGGGTTAGGATTTCAACATATGACTCTGGAGGTGGGGGTGGGGGGTGCATAACCATTCCGACCAGAGTAGTGTGCATTCACACAGGACACAAAATCATTCAGAGACGTCTACGCACACAGCTCCCTCCCAGACTTCCCAGGCATGGATTTTCCAATCATTTTCCTTTCAAGTCACTGACCATCCAGCCAAACCTTGGCCACAGCCCACGAATCAGCATATGATTGCACATCCGGCCCTTTCTCCTTCCAGCCAAAATGAACAGCCAGGTGCCCTGCTGGGAGTTCTGCCCGCGGGGACGGTTTCCCTTCACAACCGTCCTTCCAGAATGTTCCGGGAAGGGATGTGGTGCTGCAGCTGCCAGCTTTCAGGTGGTGCCTACAACCCCCAGCAGGACCATCTGTAACCCCTGTCTGAATTTTCTCCTCCTTAACTGATTATAGTGACCTCCCCGTGAAGCTACAGGGGCAGGATGGGAGAGAGGAGGAGGCAAGGGGGGGGGGGACGACTCTGTACCACGTGACCTTTTGCTCATAACATTGTGGATTTGTATGCTCCTCATAGTGACATATTTTTAAAAACCTGGATCAGGGACGCTTGGGTGGCTCAGTTGGTTAAGCGTCTGCCTTGGGCTCAGGTCTCAGGTCATGATCCCAGGGTCCTGGGGTTGAGCCCCACATGAGGCTCCTTGCTCAGTGGAGAGCCTGCTTCTCCCTCTGCCTGCCATTCCCCCTGCTTGTGCTCTCTCTCTCTCTCTCTGATGAATAAATAAATAAATGAAATCTTTAAAAAAATATAAAAATAAAAACCTGGATCATCCTTCCAGACTCCCTGATACGGTATTAGAAGGAGCCGATGGGGGGCGAGAGGTGGTGTTGGAACCTTCCACAGCCTTGCTTTGCTAAATGCAGCCGCTGCCGTTTCTGCACAGCCTGCAAGTTGAGAATGGCCTTTTCAATTTTAAATGGTTGGGGAAGAAAAACCACGATGTGAAAATTAGATGCAATTCAAATTTCGGTGTCCAAGGGAGTTGGAGGGACAGGACAGATGTTGTTTAAGGGTACAAACTGGCTCGGAGTAGAAGATAAGTCCTGGAGAGCTAACGCACAGTGGAGTGACTATAGACAACAATATCGTATTATAACCCCAGACTTACTAAGAGACTGGAAGTCTTAATTATTCCAGCTACTAAAAAGAAATGATAATTATGGGATGTGATACAGGTGCTAATTATCACTACAACGGCAATCGTATTACAATATTTAAATATACCAAATTAGCCTGTTGTACACCTTGATTTCACACAACATTGCATGTCAAGGATCTCTCAATGGAAGAATTCGGTGTCCACAGATAAAGTTTTATTGACACCATAGCTGTGCTCATTCATTCACCTGTCATCTCTGGCTGCTTTTATTCCAAGTAGCAGAATTGAATCATTGCCACAGGGACTCCCTGGCCCATGAAGCAGAAAATATTTCCTGCCTGGCCCTTTTGGCAAGTTTGCAGATCCCTCTGCCCTACGGGGCCTGGGACCCCAACAGCAACCTGCCTCGGACTGGGGGCTTCCTGCCGTGTTTCCTCAGTGAAGAGGTGGCCGGGATTTGGAGTCTGCGTGGAGTGGCTGTGGGACACACAGGGGACCAGCAGTCACACTGGGAAGAGGAGGATGAGGATGGTCCCCAGGGGCAGGGGACATCTGGGCCTTCAAAGTGGAGCGGGATTGAGCACTGGGATGGGCCGGCTGGTGGTGGGCACAGCTGGGGCGCAGGGTAATGGCTCTGCCCCCAGCTGGCAGACGCTTAACCGACTGAGCCACCCAGGCGCCCCTCTTCCTTCCTTCCTCCCTCCCTCCCCTCCTTCCTCCCTCCCTCCCTGCCTTCCTTCTTTCCTCCCTCCCTCCCTCCTTTCTTCCTTCCTTCTTTCTTCCTTTTCAACAAAATACATGTAGCACTAAGTTAACCTTTATTTGTTTGTTTGTTTATTTATTTATTTAAGTGAGCTCTACACCCAGTGTGGGACTTGAACTCATGGCCCTGAGATCAAGACTCAAGAACCTCTACTGGCTGAGCCACCCAGGCACCCCTAACTTAACCATTTTATTTTATTTAAAAAATTTGTTTAAAAAAGATTTTATTTATTTGACAGAGAGAGACAGCGAGAGAGGGAACACAAGCAGGGGGAGTGGGAGAGGGAGAAGCAGGCTCCCTGCCGAGCAAGGAGCCGATGCGGGGCTCAATCCCAGGACCCTGGGGTCATGACCCGAGCTGAAGGCAGACGCTTAACAACTGAGCCACCCAGGCGCCCCTAACTTGACCATTTTAATGTGAGCAATGGCCTGGCGTGTAGCACCTTCACTCTGTTGCCCAGCCACCCCCCCCCCATCCATCTCCACAACATTCCCATCGCGCCAAGTGACCCTGTAGCCATCAGTCGCCACTCTGGTCCCCACTGTCCCAGCCCCCAGTGTGTTCTCTGTCTCTAGGCTACTTGCCCGTGCAGGACATGCCGTATCAGTGGGATCATGGACATGTGGTCTTCTGCGTCCGGCTTCTTTTAGTTGGCATGTTTTTGAGATTCATCACGTCGTAGTGTGAATCAAAACGTTTCTCTTCTGGCTGAATACTTTGTCGTACGGCTAGACCGCGGTCTGTCTAGCCGTTCGTCCATTGATGGACATGCGGGTTGTTTTGTTTTCCCTTTAGCCAATGACCTTTTTGTGTATGTGCGTGTGTTAAAAGATATATAATATAAAATTTACCATTGTAGGGGCGCCGGGGCGGCTCAGTCAGTTATGTGGCTGCCTTCGGCTCAGGTCATGATCCCAGGGTCCTGGGATCGAGCCCCATGTCGGGCTCCTTGCTCTGCAGGGAGCCTGCTTCTCCCCTGCCTGCCACTCCCCTTGCTTGTACGTGTTCTCTCCCCCTCTCTCGGTGTCAAATAAATACAATCTTTAAAAAAAAATTTGCCATTGTAACCATTTATTTTTACTTTTTAAAATTGTCATACGGGACACATAAGATTTACCATTTTAACCATTCTTAAGTGAAGGTGCAGTGGCTTTGCAGACATTTACGTTGTCATGCAGCCATCATCACCATCCATCTCCAGAACTTTCTCATTTTCCCAAACCGAACCTCTGTTTCCATGAAACACTAACTCCCCTTTCCCTCCCTGAGCTTGTGCTAATCACTGATCCACTTTCTGTCTGTAAGTCAGTGAGCTTTTACAAATGGAAGTCTGATCATGCCAGCTCTCCTGAGCCTTCAGTGGCTCCCTACCACCCTCAGGATAAAGACCAAAGAGTCCCCAGGAGGATGCACTTTGCATCTTGGTCCTCTCAATTTGCTCCTTTTCAGTCTCACGGACACCTGCCCTTCCCCTTCTGAGGAAGGTCGACCTTTCTACAGTGCTTAGGACTGCTTCCTCACAGCGTATACCCTCGTTATAATTCATTATTTCCATGCTTTTTTCCTTTAGTTTGTTGATGTAGGTCTCTGGATGTGCTCTCTGCCTCCTCCATCTGACTGGACGGTATGGGCAATGCCGTCTTACTCGCTACCGTGCATCCCGGGCTCCTGGGCCTGGGCCTGACACATAGTTGGTGCTCAACATAGAGCAGAAGGAATGGCAGAAAGTGCTGGTGCGGGAGGGCCGAGGGAGTGGTCGGCTGCCCAGGGTGGTGGGCAGACTGAGGCGGGAGGTGGATGCCAGGAGGCTCTGGGTGGGTGTGGGGCGCTCATGGGCTGCAGGATGGGTGGGTGGATGAGCAGAGAATGGGGCTGGCTGGGTGGAGGAAGCAGAGGAGAAGCCGGGGGCATGGAGAGGTGCCCCCCCCACCCCCTGGGCAGAAGCGTAGCTGGCAAGTGGAGTCTGGGGGCAGTGGGACTGGGAAAGCAGATGGACGATGCTGTTGTATCCGGGGCCATCCTGCATGTGAGGGGCCAGTGCCGGGCTGGAGCCCTATCAGGATGTCCCCGTGTCCTCAATTCGAGGTAAGTTCCTGGGGCAGCCTCAACCCACCTCGCTGGGTGGGGGGGGGGCATTTGCACAATTTGCAATTTCTGGGGCTCAGCTTTGGCCAAGGAGAGAGGCCTGTTTAAAGTCAGACTTGGCTTTCCCCCAACTGGCTGGCCTCCTTATGCCTGATGCTAAATGCTGGCTTGTCACAGTGTGTGCAGCAGGCACCCGCCTGCACCTCTCCGGGGGGTGTGTTTGCAGTGCTAGGGGCAGTATGGGGGCGGCATCTCTTAGCAAGCCAGTGGCCCCTCCCCACCCCGGCCGCCCCCCCCCCACGGTTCTTTTTATATCTCACGTTTACAGGGAGCCTCAAACATCTGAGCCCGCGAGGGAAGGGGCGGCAAGGCGGAGAGGCAGGGATGTCTGAACCCAGCGTGGAGGGAGGCTGGCTGGGTCAGGGGCGGCCCCTGGCTTCCTTCCATCAGTCCCCGAAGCATCAGATGGTGCCGAGCTATATTTAAAGGCTGCTCTCTCCGCCTCCACTGCGGGGTCCTCACCAGGATGAATGAGTCAGAAGGAGGCCTGGTGTGGCCCCGAGGGCTGGCCGGGTCTGCCCTGAGAAGCTGGGGACATCTCCCCAGGAAGCAATCCCCTAGCAGCCCTGTTGACTTGAGGTCTCCCTGGCCGGGCTTCGCATCAAAGCCCCGGGTCCGACCCCCGACTCGGGAATGCACAGGCAGCTGACGAAGGCCCACGGTGGCTCCCTGGCCTTCCGCAGTGGCCTTTGCAGCCTGCAACTTCTGTGGGATTCCCAAGGCCCCTGCCTCCTCCCAGGGGCACACAGCCCATCTTCTTGCTTTGTAACGTCATCATGTGCTACCGTGCTTGGCAACGCGCCCTCACGTCCTTCCTATTTTACCCCCATCGTGTTGATCCCCCAGGTTGGGGTGTATCTTCGTCAGCTCCAGCTGCTATAACAAAATGCTGGGGACCAAGGGACTTCTAAACAACAGACCTTGATTTCCCGTAGCTCTGGAGGCTGGAAGTCCAAGATCAAGGAGCCAGCAGGTGACGTATCTGGTGAGAGCGCTCTCCCTGGCTCAGAGATGGCGTTTTCTCACTGCGCCCTCACCAGGCAGAGAGGCCGAGGGAGCTCTCTGGGGTCTCCTTTATAAGGGCCCGGCTCCCATTCACAAGGGCTCTCCCTCGGGATCTAATCGCGCCTCATAATAGCATCACCTTGGGGGTTAGGGCGTCAACGTACGAATTGGGGGTGGGGTGGGGACACATTCACAGCAGGATGTGTGCATGTGTGGGCTAGATGCAGCAGAACAGGGATTGGAGGACAGTCTGGCCCCCCCCCACAGCTGTGCGGGCATCACTGACTTACCCCAGGCCAAGCCCACAGATAGGCCACTCATGGAGGGGGTGAGCCCCCAGGCATGATCCCAACAGTGCGAGACCGCACCTGTGCTGTCCACGACAGTCGCCATGGGCCACATGTGGCTCTTGAGCACTGTTGAAGCATAGCTGGTGCGCAAAACACACAGGTTGGGTTTTAAAAACTTACTAGAACACAATGTAAAAGACCGTAGTATTATTTGTGTTGGTTACATGTTTCAGTGGTTATATTTTGGATTTGTTGTATTAAATGAATGTATTATTTAAAATAATTTCACCATCCCCCGGGGCGCCTGGTGGCTCAGTCGGTTAAGTGTCTGCCTTCAGCTCAGGTCATGATCCTGGGTTGCTGGGATCGAGCCCCGCGTCGGACTCCCTGCTTCTCCCTCTCCCTCTGCTGCTCCCCCTGCTTGTGCGCTCTCTCTTTCTGTCAAATAAGTAAAATAAAATCTTAAAATAATAGCAATAATAATAATTTCACTATCCTCCAAAAGCTAAACAAAGGGCTATCCTAGGACCCAGAAATTCCACTCCTAGGTATATAACCAGAATAATTGGAAACAGTCATTCAGGTAAATATTTGTACACAGCAGCATGGTTCACGACAGCCAAAAGGTAGAAGCATCCCAGATGTCCCTCAACAGATGAACGGATACACAAAATGTGGTGGATCCCGACTATGGAATATTCTTCAGCCATAAAAAGGAATGGAGTCCCCATACATACCACAGCGTGGGTGTGCCTTGAAGACATTATGCTCAGTGAAAAAAGCGAGACTAAAAAGTCACATATTGTATGATCCCATCCATGTGAAATGCCAGAATAAGCAATTCCATAGAGACAGAAAGTAGATTGGTGGTTGCCAGAGGCTGAGAGAGGGGGGATGGGGAGTGACTGCCCACGGGGACAGGGTTGATTTCAAAACTAGACAGAGGTGATAGGTTGCATAATATTGTGAATGTACAATGTGCCGTGGAATTGAACACTTGAAATGGTTAATCTTTTAAATAAGTCTTATTATTTTTTAAAGATTCTATTTATTTATTTATTTGACAGAGAGAAAGAGAGAGAGAGCACAGGCAGGGGCAGCAGCAGACAGAGGGAGAGGGAGAAGCCTGATGTGGGGCTTGATCGCAGGACCCTGGGATCATGATCTGAGCCAAAGACAGCCGCTTAACCGACTGAGCCACCCAGGTGCCCCTGGGTGTTCTGTTTGATTGTGTTCTGTTCCTGAGGCAGCAAGACCTCGCTGTCCCTGGCCAGTGGGGAGGGGTGGTGGATAGAGATTGGTGCGAAGCTTGAGCCACCTTGGACTTTTGGCGACCTGAAGTTCAAAGACCTGGAGACTGTTGTTCCTGGTTGGTGGCTTAGTGGTTTGCACGCCCAGTGGTCCTGGGCAGGGAGGTAGCACTTGGGAGGGAGCGGTTTAGGATGAGAGGACAAGAGAACCAGAAAAGGGGTCACAGCATGATGGACAGGGCAAGAGGTCACTAGGTTCCAGCCAGGAGAGGCGTGGCGTCACCCTGTGGGAGGCAAAAGGGCTCATTGGAGGGAAATCAGCTGGGTGTGTTTTTAAGGTTCATCCTTTTATCTCCCTGTGTGACTTTGGGCAAGATCTTGGACAAGTGATTGAACGTTTCTGGCCCTTAGTTTTCTGAACTGCAGGTGTCTTCCTCAACTTCTCCTTTTAGCCAGCGCCTCCTCCCACTGTGCTCCCAGAGCTCTGCTTCCGCCCTCCCGCCTCCCCTGGGCTCTTCCTGAGAAAGTGGAGGCAGAAACAAGGAGACCCACCGGGCCTCCAACTCCAGCCAGCCTCTCTGGCTCCTGAATGTTTGATCTTCCTGAGCCATCTGCCCTGTTCTGAGTAGTCATTAGAAAGTTCTTCCCATAGAGCGGCCGGGCATTTACATCCGTGATGTCCCCGCTGGTGCAGCTTCTGTCTCTGGAGCAGGGAGTAGGGGTACTTTTAAGCCCCTCACTCCCAACCCTGTCTCTACTCCTAGCTCCACCCCAGGTTCCCCGGTCAGTTACCCCCTTCACCCCTTAGCCATTCACTTTCTGGCCTCTAGGTGGCGCTGCCTATCAGGTGCACCTTGACCCGTCCTGCAGGTGCAACCTTAGCTCAACCAAATGCTCCCCTGGGCCGCCTCGGGGCCCAGGAGTGGGGCTGGAGTTGGGGATACCACCTTGAACAAGGTCCAGGCCTCGGTTTTGAGGGGCTCTGAGTCCCATTTGGTTGTCCAATCGGCTGATTATTACAATATGGTCTTTGATCCTACAGGGAAATGTGGGGCTCACGAAGCATTTTTTGGAGAAGAAGGAATCTGGGTGCTTTAATTAATTAATTAATTAATTAATTAATTTAAAGATTTTATTTACTCATTTGACAGAGAGAGAGAGAGCGCAGCAGGCAGAGGGAGGGGGAGAAGCAGGCTCCCCTCTGAGCAGGGAGCCAATGCAGGGCTGGATCGCAGGACCCTGGGATCATGACCTGAGCCAGGAGCAGATGCTTAACCGATTGAACCACCCGGACGGCCCCCTCCAGCTCATTTTCTACAGAGGAAACGTAGTCTTGGAGGATATGTTGTGCGTGGTGAGGCCTTTCTCGTGTTTAAGGGCTGGAGCAGGGTGGGGGGGGGAGGGGAGGCTGGGCCTGGGCAGAACTGTGTGGGAGGCTGGGAGGGGGCCTGGAGCTCTGGGAAGCTCACAGGGCCCGAGGTGGTGGGCACGTTGGGAAGACTGCAGAGGGGCTCGGGCTGCTATTCCGGGCAGGGACAGGAGGCCAGATGGAATGTGGGTGTCACGTTTAGCAGATGGGGCTGTCATGGCAGATCCAGGGCAGGGGTGGAATGGGAGTGGTTCTGTGTCCACCCCCTCTGAAGACGCTCCTCCGGCCAGCAGTCCTTGTCCCCTCATCCTCCACAGCGATATGCACTGGGCCCTCAGCAGGTGTTCAGGCCGCTGCAACAGAATCCTGGGGACCGGGTGGCTTATAAATAACAGTCATTGCTCACAGTTCTGGGGGCTGGAAGTCCGAGATGAAGGCGCTGGCAGATTTGGTGTCTGGCGGGGTCTGCTTGCCTCCTGATTCATCGACATCGCCTTCTCGCTGGGTCCTCACGTTCTGGAAGGGGTGAGAGCACTCCTGGGTTTCTTTTATAAGGGCGTTAATCCCATTCATGGGGGCTCCGCCCTCATCACCTAATCACCTCCCAAAGGCCCCACCTCCAGAGACCACCACACTGGGCATGAGATCATAATACATGAATTTTTTTGGGGGGGACACCAACATTCAGTCCATAGCCATGGCCAACATTGGCAAGTGTATGGTGACTCCTCATCTCAGTAATTGTGTTCCTGAGACACAGGCTCCTGGTGAAGTCAGCTCCTGTAGGACACACAGACGGTGTCAGAGGTTGGGGTGGGCCTCAAAGCTCCCCCCTCTAATGATTTGGTCTGTCTGGGGACCAGCCCCATCTTGAAGCTACCTAAGGGGCCCACTCTAAGTCATCTCATTAACATAAACTCAACTGTGATCTAAAGGGCCTCCTTATGGGGGGCGCCTGGCAGGCTCAGTCAGTGGAGCATGTGACTCTTGACCTCGGGGCTGTGAGTTCGAGCCCCACGTTGAGTTTAGAGGTGACTTAAAAATAAAATCTTAAAAAAGGGGGGGTGCTAATGACTGATAGAAGATACTCCCATGACTTAGGAAATTCCAAGGGTTTTAGGAGATCTGTACCAGGAACTGGGGACAATCATATGTCTTTACATCTTTTTTTGTTTTTTAAAGATTTTATTTATTTATTTGTCAGAGAGAGAGAATGAGCACAAGCAGGGGGAGTGGCAGGCAGAGGGAGAAGCAGGCTCCCCGCCGAGGAAGGAACCCGATGCGGGACTGGATCCTGGGACCCTGGGACCCTGGGATCATGACCTGAGCCAAAGGCAGATGCTTAACCGACTGAGCCACCCAGGCGCCCCAAATGTACTTATTAAACCACAGGGACCTTATATGGAAATAGGATCTTTGCAGATGTGATTAAGGTGAGGACAGAGATGAGATCATACTGGATTGGGGAGGGTGCTAAACCCAGTAGAAGTGTCCTCATAAGAGACAGAAGAGGACACACACAAACACAGGGACAAGGCCAGAGATTGTGGTGACACAGCCGCAAGCCCAGGAACGCCAAAGGATTGCCAGTAGCCACCGGGAGCTAGACAAGAGCTATGGACAGATTCTCCTTCAGAGGCTTCAGTGGGAGCCAACTCTGCCGATACCTTGATTTCAGGACTTCTTGCCTCCTGAGTCGTAAGACAATACATTTCTGTTGTTTTAAGCCATTCAGTCTGTGGTAACTTGTTACATCGGTCTTTGGAGAGCAATATTGCTACTATTTCTTTAATTTTTTTTCAGCCGTTTGTTTTCCTTTTACTTTTTTTTAACTTATATGTTTTATCCCTCTAAGCGCCGGTCTCTGTAAGATAGCTGGTTCGCTGTGTTGGTGAGGCTTTTCCAATGCTGGGTGTCTTGTTCCCGTCCTCCTTCTGGTTGCTTCCCTAAAATCAGGCCTTTACCTCAATGCTGCACAGAGTTCCTGAGGAACCAGTAGTTCCCATCCTGGGGTGCTCTGGTTGGCGCCCACACAGAGATCTGGCTTTCCCACAAGTCTTCGAGCCAAGCGTTGTCACCCATCCACACCCTGCCAGTCATTTGATGGCAGCTGAAGGGGGTCAGATGTGCCACCCCCAAATATGCCACTTTAGTAAAAGGATTATTTTGAGCTGAAGGCAAGTGAGATGCAGAAGAGGTCTCTGTCCTCCCCTTTTCTACCTAAAAGCAGGGCATATGTTTCCTTTTAAGAAGGTGACATAAATTTCCCTTTTTGAAGGTGTCCCCTTTTCTCCTGTATCAGGAAGAGAAGAGTGACTCGTCACTGAAGATGGGAGAGGCACCAAGATGAGTCTGTATCATCAACAGACCTTATGAAAATAACCCTTGTCTTCCATTTGTTTCCACCAGACATTTCCTAGTCATTTCCCCACAATTTATCATCCCTGGAAGCCCAAACCCCCTTTTCTTTTCTTTTCTTTTCTTTTTTTAAGATTTTATTTATTTATTTGACAGAGATAGAGACAGCCAGCGAGAGAGGGAACACAAGCAGGGGGAGTGGGAGAGGAAGAAGCAGGCTCCTAGCAGAGCCTGATGTGGGGCTCGATCCCATAACGCTGGGATCACGCCCTGAGCCGAAGGCAGACACTTAACCGCTGTGCCACCCAGGCGCCCCCCAAACCCCCTTTTCTTTGTTAAAATGGTATATAAACCCTTGGGTCTAATCATGTCTTTGGATTTCACTGATTTTCTATGCATGTAAATATTAATAAAAATTGTGAGCCTTTTTTCCCTATTAATCTGTCATTTGTTAGTTTAATTCACAGGCTCCAGTCACTGAATCTAAGAGTGTAGAGGAAATGTTCGCCTCCCTGACACAGTGGTAAGTCCCCATTTCACAGATGGAACATTGAGGCTCAGAGAGATAGCAACTGGAATCTGTGGATTACAGGGAAGCAGTTCCTTGAAGCCCTGAGGGCACACCTGTCATAAGCCTGGGTCTCTCAGACTACTTCTCCCAGGAGGAGAGCTGCCCAGGGCATTTGCATGGCAGGCCTGGCTTCCAGAGTCTCCATTTCCTTGCCCTTTCCTCAACTTTCCAGATGTTGTGGCTAAGGCCGGGGACTGGGAATGTGAGAGCAGGGCTTAAGCCAAGCCGCCCCCTGCTTCTTCCTCTCCTGATTCCCTCACTCTGAGTCTCCTGGGGAGTTTACACTTGCTCCAGCCTGAAGGTGGGGGCCTGGGGTCCAGCTTCCCAGCACTCAGCCACAGGTTTGGCCTTTGGGTCCAGGGGTTGTGGGGCGCTCTGGCAGTGGGCCTTGTTCCCTCGTGGACAGGTGGCTGTGGCTTCCCTGGCCCCAGATGGGCCCGCGTGCTCCTGAATAGCTTCAGCACCAGGGGCGGTGGACCTCCGCCAGAGGCCAGCCCTGCCTTGGGCAGGCAGCTGGTCTAGAAGTCTGCAGGGGTTGTGATTGGCTAACCTGCCTGGGTAGGAAGTCAAAACCCTCTATTTTGCTTTTTGCTGGACTGGTCACTTCCTAGATGCCATGATTATAGAAGGAACTCTGCCTGCCTTGCCATCTGGAGTCTCTCAGCCTTCTTCGCCCAAGGTAAGCTCAAGGCTTGGGGTCTGGAGCAAGACATGTCAAAATTCCTGCTTTGGTGCTATGGTAATAATGTCAGTGGTGAACAATTGCTCGCTCTGGGACAGGTGAGGTTCTGAAACCAGCAGTTGTCAAAGGGGTCGAGGCCCCTGGGGGCTGTTGAGATCATTCCAGGAAGTCCATAAGGCCAACTATTTTTATAATAGTATTAAGATGTTCTGTGCCTGTAATATTTTCATTCTCTCACATGTGTGTGGTCGAGCTTCCAGAAGATAAGGGCTATTGCAACAAGCTGAATGCAGAAACAGATGTGAGAACCTAGCTGTCTTCTGTAAGCTGACATGAATGAGATGCAAAAATGTAAAACAAGGCCTCTCTTTTCATGGATTTTTTTTTCTTGAAAATGTGGTTATTTTTCATTAAAAATATTGTTACTATTAGGTTTATTTTATTTTTTTACGATTAGTAGGTTTATTATTGATTGTGATTTAAAAACTAATACATAGTTTAAAAAATTCTCAGTTTTAATTCCTAAGTGGTAAATATCAGTAACCATAGCCCACATAAATAGATATGCTTTGGGGCCCTCAGTAATTTTTTAAACAATGTGAAGGAGGGAGGCACCTGGGTGGCTCAGTGGGTTAAGTATGAGACTCTTGATTTCGGCTCAGGTCATGATATCAGAGTCGTGGGCCCTAGCCCCATGTCGGGCTTCAAACTCAACATGGAGTCAGTTGGCTTGTCCCTCTCCCTCTGCTCCTCCCCCTGTTCGCTCGCTCTCTCTCTCAAATAAATAAATACAATCTTAAAAAAAAAAAAAGAAGAATGTAAAGAGGTGCTGACACCAAAAAGTTTGGGAACCACTGATGTAGGACAAGGGCCCAATCTGGCCCACTGCCTGTGTTTATAAATAAAGTTTTATTGGAACACAGCCACATTCACTTGTTAACATGTTATCTCTGGCTGCTTTCCTAGTACAAGGGTAGGGTTGAAGAGTTGCAACAGAGATTGGGTCACAAAGCTGAAAATATTACTCTGATCCTTTAAGGCAAAGTTTGCTGGCGGCTGATGTAGAATGATGCATTTAATTTTCATAAATAGTCTTATTATTTCACAGATGGAAGAACAGAGGCACAGAAAGGTTAAGTTACTTTCCTAAGGTCACACAGCCAGTGAGGCTGGAGCTGAGTTGGGAGTGGTTTTAGGGAGGGTGGTGGTGCCAAGCTTCTCAGGGTCCAATGACTGACCCAAAATTTGGGGTGTGGTAGATGTCTGGTTAGTCTCCCACTGCCTGGCCTCTGATTTTCCTTCTTCTGGTACCCTGATGTTCCCCGAGGACCACCCACCTCTCTGTGTCTATAGATTTTGTGGGATTCTCTGAAGCCCTTTCGAGGGATACCAGGAGCTGCTCTTTCAGACCAAAGAAAGGCCTCTTAGCTCAAGTTGAACAAGGGGTTATAACTGGCCTTCTGCTCCCCTGAATCTACACAGCCCTCTGACTTCCTAATCCCACTGGCTCTAGTTTTGTAGCTTCTGCCCGTATTCACGGAAACATTCACGGACTAGGCAGGGAGGTGAGGTCCTGGGGATGGGGGCAGGCTGGGAGTCGTCTGCATCTTCGTCTGTGGGGCCGGCTTCCGGAAGTCTGGAGTGGGGGTGTACAGGCAGGTGCCCTGGGTGGGCTGGAAGGGGGACAGAGGGAAGGCTGTCAGTCCCTTGTGTAAGAACCCCACCTCCATCTGTACCTCTGCTCGGCTGCCTGCGTCTTGAGCTGGCCAGGGACCATCCCCTGCCCCCATGGGGGGACTGCGCTGACCTTTGACCTCTAGCACTCCCCACTGCCAGGGTGTTTCCAATAGGAGTTCTGCTTGGGGCCTCACAGGTGGTGCCTAGGGTCCCCCTGGCCCCATCACGCAGGATGGTCATGCAGGATGGTTGATCTTCCAGAATGGTTACTTTTAGGTAGAACCTGATGGGCAGGCTGACAGCCGGAGACCTGGATGCCCGAGGGTGGACGCCAGGGGGTGACAGTGGGGTGGGGGGACTGCTCCGCCTTCCAGCCAGGACAGCTGGCAAGGACCTGGCTAACATCTTTGGCCTTTGCTTTCCTGGGCTTGTTAAGGCAGCCAGGATTTCTAGAGCTCTGGCCACCAAGCGCGGTGAGGAACAGAGCTTGTCCGCCTTGTTCTTTGCTGGCTCTGGAGCAACCCAGACGTCGCAAAGACTGGATGACTAGAGAGTCACAGCTTTCTTAGCTACTTTCAAACACTTTCAAAGGGTCTTCTTCCACCTTCCCCCAAAGAGGCCCGGGGAGCACTTTGCAGAAGGATAAAGACCAGTCCAATCAAAAGCCCTTTGATTCAACTTTTTTATTTTTTTTTTTCTTTTTGAATGTCATGCAGTAATTCACAGTCCCAAGCCCACAGTTTTCAAACAAGGTAGGAAAAAGGAAAAAAGAAGCAAAGGAAATCGGTGGTGGTGGTTTTTTTTTTTCTTTTGTTATTTCAAGCAGGACCAAATGTCAGAAAAAATGCTTCTTTTCTCAATCATTAATTTTTTTGTCCTTTTTAAAATTGTTTATTTTTTTAAATTGATTTCTGCAGGCAGTAATAGTAGGGTTTGGTATAACCAGCAAGCACTCCTGTGTGTGTCTGAGAACGTGTGTGGGGTGTGAGTGTCTGGTGGAGGTCTGTGTGGGACGCTGGGTTTCGGCTTCACTTCTGGCTTCTCCGCCACACACGGGCCACCAGCTCGCGTTCACCAGGGAAAGGAAAGATTCGATTGAGATGATAAAACTCATCAATAGAAGCGATTTTTTTTCTCCCCGTTTTTCTTTTAAAAATGTTTTTTTTTTTTTTTAATTTCCATTTCCCCAAGGTTCTCCAAAAATGGCTGAGTTAATTCGAATCCCTTGGCTGTGTGGTTTGTCTGCCCCCGAGGGCCCCCGTCGTGGGTGGGGGAGTCGGGGTTGGGTGGGGGGCGCATCACTGCCCAGGAGCGGCTTTTCCGGCCGAGGGTCTTTGCGGGACACTCTGGTGTGTCCGGGTCCTGGGGACTCCCTCCAGAGTCCGGGGTCGTCCGGCAGGTCCTCTCCTGGGCCCTCCCGGGCCTCCCCTGTGTGCTGGGCAGGTGGCAGCGAGGTGGCCCCGCGGCCTGTGCGCGGCTCCTCCCCGTGGGGCGTGTGCGTGGGGTGCGTGGGGGGGCCGGGCGGGCGCGGGTGCCACCTCGCCCGGGCTTAGCACCAGTCGTCGTCGTCGGTCTCGCTGTAGGCTTCGTGCAGGCCTTTCCGGGAGCCCGGCCCGCGGGGCCTGGCCAGTCCGTGGGCCAGGTAGTAGCCGTTGGGGAGTCGCCGGCCGTGCCGGGAAGGCGAGGCGCAGGCCGGGCCCGGGGCCCGGGGAGTCCTGGGCGAGCACGCGTGTCGCGCAGGGGGTGGCGCGTCATAAGCCGCGGCCCGGGGCTCCTCCCCGCCACCGCCGCCCGGGCCATCGGCCTCGTCGTAGTCGGAGCCCCGGTAGTAACCGTGGTGCCGGGGACCGGGGGGCCCCTCGGACGCGTGCGCGCCCGACGCCGGCCACCGCGCCCCGCCGTGGCGACACGCCCTGGGGGACTCGCTCCGGGCCGGGCCCCGCCGCTCCATCGCGGGCGAGCGGCTGCTGCCGTGGCCCCCCGCGGGCGGCCGCTCCCCGGCCAGAGGCTCGGCCGCGGGGCCCGGGTACCTCCGCGGGCCGCTGGGGGCCGCCCGGCCCGGCCGCGCCGCCGGCTGCTGCTGCTGTGGCTGCTGCTGCTGCTGTGGGGGCCCCGAGCCGCCGGCCTTACGGATCACGGGGGAATAGGACACGTGTGGCCGGGGGGTGGAGGGGGTCTGGGGGAGCTGGCGGCGTCCCCGCCGCGGAGTGCTGGTGCCAGATGTTGAGGGGGCTGGGCTTCCACTTACGGAACTACTGCCCTACACGAAAATTGAAACAAAGGAAATCAAAAAAAAAGATACAACAAAATCAACCAGAAGGAGACGGAGGAGACACAGAGGACGAGAGGGAGAGAGGGAGGGGGCAAAGGAAAACCAAAGGGGACAGGGGAGGGACCGGGAAGAGGAGGGGGGGACACAGGACATTTGAATGGAAAAAAAGGAGAAAAGCAACAAGCCACAGGGAGGAGGAGGGGGAGGAGGAGGAGGAGGAGGAGGAGGAGGAGGAGGAGGGGAGGAGGAGGGAGAGACAAGGAGGGAGGGGAAGTCAAAAACCAACACAACAAAGTGAAAAGAGAAATGAGAAATGGAGTTTTGTAAGTTCCGGGGTTAAATAGCAGAAGTTTCAAAAATTACTCACAGGCGTCCAGAGGACAGAAATCATAATCGAAACAAAAACGGAAGCCGGGTTAAAGGAAAGCAAAAGGCAGCAGGCAGCCAGCGGGGGCGTGAGCTGTGAGGACCTCGCTGGCCAGAAACTCAAACGTGATCCACAACCAAAGAGGAAGCAGCTGCGGGGCAGGGGAGGGGGCGGCAGGCGGGCAGGGGGGCTGGGGGGGCAGAGTGGGGAGCCAGAGTGGCTGGGGGCAGTGCCTACCCCTGCCCGGTTCCCCTGGGGCTTGGGGACCCCCAATGGTGGGCAGGGTCAGAGGTCACGGGGAGAGGGGAGAGGGAGGACCCTGCCTAGAGTGGCTATCTGGTGTGCCCCTCCATGACCTCCCCCCACCCGCACTGGTCTCCCAGGGCCTCGGGTCAGGGGCGACTGGTGCCACACCCACCTGCCGGTGCGCCATGTGCTCACGGCCCTCGCTGGGCGAGCGGGACCAGCGCTGGTCCCGGGCCCGGGCCCGGCCATGGTCAGGCCGCTCCTGGGCATAGCGCTCCTTGTCGGAAGGTGGGGGGTGGTGGTGGTGGTGGTGGTGATGGTGCTGCCGATGCTTCCGGTCCTTGGGCCGGCCCCGCTCCTGGTCTCGCTCCTTAGATGGTAGGTCCCCGGACTGGGTGGTCATGCTCAGGTCTGTCCCCAAGCCTGGGCCAAGTGGGGGGGGGGGGTCAGACAAAGAGATACCGTGAAGGAGGGATAGGTGGGTGGGATGTATGCCCAGGAGGTCACCCAGGGGGTCTGCTGGCTCTGGAGAGGGGCCTCTTCCCCTGGACCGAGGAGGGCCTGGTGGGCTTCGGGGGTCTGGTACCCAGGCTCTGAGCAGCACTTGGCCCAACTTGGGGCCCCTCGGTCCTGTCCTGAGTGTCCTGTTCCCCATCCAGGCCTCTCCTTTTCTCCCTCAATGTTTGCCCTGCTCTGCCTTATCTTTCCCCCTGCCCTCCTGTCTCCTGGGTCCCGCGGGGTAGCCCACCTGTGTCCACGTCTGTGTAGCGGCCCAGGGAGCGCTCAGAGGCTCGGTGGCCACGGTCCCGGCGCCGCTGGTGGTGCCGCTGGTTCTCTTCCGGCGGCACCCTCTCCAGGGAGTAGTCGTCCAGGCGCCGGGCTTTGGGGCCCAGCACGGAGGCCGAGCGCTTCATGGGGCTGGTGTCTGAGATGGTCTGGGGGGGTGGACAGGCCAGCGGGCCAGGGTCAGCGGCCCGCACCAAGTGGTCCTGGTCTGTCCTGCCCCATCAGCCCTCGGTGACCAGTTGTGACCATCTGGGGCAGAGTACGAGTGGGCCATGGGGCTCGGCTTCTCATACGCCAGGGTCCCAGGACACCTCTGCCTCCTCCCAGGCCCATCCTGGGTTCTGGCCCGGAGGCCCCATCCGATCCCCCACTGCTGCTTCTCAGGACCACCCTGGGGGGTACCACCCAGCCCTGGGCGTCCAGCCAGGGACAGGCAGGTGCGCTGAATGGGACAGCTTCCCCCATCCAGAGAGCCATCCGGGGGCACGGGGCAGCAGCGCCCTGCATTCACTCCTGCCTACTCTCCTCCCACAGCGGCGGTCAGGCCTCCTACGTGTTCAGGGCCAGGCGCCCAGCATCCCCCTCACTGTCTTTCCTCGGGCTAGCTGGGACCAGGCTTTCCTGATCGCCCAAGTCTGGTTCCCGCACCCAGCCCTTGAGGGGCTGCTCTGGCATCTGAGGCCCTGGGGGGAACTGCTCCTCTTGGCCTGCAGCCTGGGAGCCTGCACGAGCTGCGCCTCCTGGGTCAGACCCCAGAGAGGGACCTGTGGTTCTCTGGCGCTGGGAGAGGAGAGGAGGAAGACGACACCCAGGGCTGGCCCAGCCGAGTGGCCAGTGGCACTGCAGTTTTAAGGGACATAGGGCTTCGGCACCAGAGGGTTGGGGTGGGGGGGTGTCAGGGGAACGAGGCTCTGAAAAGGAGTGGGCCAGGCGGGGCTGCAGATCAGGCTTCTCGGAAGGATGGCACCTCCTGGCTGGTGGGGGTTGGGGGGCAGCTCCCCCCCATCCCGGGAGGGCACACAGAGGACACAACACACAAGGATGGGGCTTCACAGGGGAAGGGGGCGCAGTCTGCAAAGAAAGGGTGGGGTCCAAGGGGTGGAGTAGATGACAGGACTCCCACGAGGGGGGGTGGGCGGGAAGAGGGGGCCGGAGCCCAGCTGGGAGGCGGGCGGTGCGGTACATACACTGAGGTTATTCCCACGTGGCCGGCCCCTTCTCCTCTGTCACAGCCCCACGGGATGGTGCACACAGAAAAACAGAAAGAAGAAAATAAATATAAAAGCCAGGAGGGAGAGTGAGGAGTGCTACATGGAGATGCCAGGGTTGGGGACAGGAACCTGGGCGGGGGGAGGGGGGGGCAGGGAGAAAGGGGTTAAAGTCCCTGGTGCGTGGGTGACCCCAGGCCGGGCTGGCCAGCGTCTCTCGGGCACAGAGGAGACAGACAGGAGACACCACACAGACAGACAGATGGCAGAGGCACGAGACCGACAGATGGGATGGCGTGGCCACGGCCCCTGGCCCTGGGCTCGGCCTCATGCAATGCGCCCGGCCCTGGCTCTGGCTGACACTCAAAGCTTGGGGAGGGGGGGCCGTCAGCCGGCTTGTCCCGACCCTCTCCTGGGGCCCAGCGACTCCATCCTGGGGGCGGACAGGGGGCCTGGCAGCCACATGCAGCTAGGTGCCCAAGTTCTCAGCAGCCAGAGGCCAGGTCCCTGGGCCACCCCGGCCCAGCACAGCCTTCAACCCCGTGCAGACGCCACGGCACAGCACACGGGAAGCCCGCCACAGCCAGACACGCCACCCTGCCTCCCAGGCTGGGCGGGCAGCCAGCCATGCTTCTGGCTTCTGGTGCCCCCGTCCCTGCGAGCCTGGGGCAGTGGGATCACGCCCCCCGCCCCCCCATAACCCAGTGGGCGCCGCAGCTGGGCAAAGCAGCCACACACAGACACGCACCAGGCACACGCCCCTGTCCCTCCTCGCCGGCCCCCACAAAGACCAGATGGGAAATACAAACCCCAGCTGCCCCCAGGCCCACCCCACACTCTGCTACCGGGTCCTAGGACCCGCCAAATTCCCGATAGCAGACCCGTGTGCACGCGTGTGCGTTCATGTGTGCAGTATGAGCACATATGCACGTGTAGTGTGTGTGCGTGCGTGTGTGTGTGTGTGTGTGTGTATTCTTGATTGCAGCTCACCTGGCCCCGACAACCCCCCCCCACACCCCTACATGCCCTCCGCATCCTCTTGCCTGGGCACCTCCAAACTGGGTGGAGGGAAAGCACTTGGCAGTGACGGCTGTATCCTGCCCCAGGGGGAGCCCCTTCCCCTCTCTGCCCTCCATCAGGGAGGAGGTAAGAGGGCCAGGTCTTTCGGGCACCCCAGTGTGGCCAGGAAGGGTGGCAGGGCCTGCCCCCTGCTGCCAAGGGTGCAGGTGGCCTCACCCAAGCCTGGGTCCCAGAGGACAGAGACGCCCTGGGCTGCGTGTTGGACCCCAGGGGCCCGAGTCCAGCCCCGGGGGTGGGTGAAAGCCCTCACCTGGTTCTCCGCGGGGAGGCGGGGCATGGAGGCGGCCCGGGCCTGGCCTTCCATGGGGAGGTAGCGCTCACTGTCAGAGTAGCCGTCTCTGCCCATCTCTCGCAGCTCCACGGACTGTGGGACAGAGTGAGAGGCCAGGTGAGTCCTGCGGCCCAACCGTCGGGCCTCGGGGGTGGCCTGGTGTGTATGTGGCTGCGGCTGTGGGGCCCGCACCTGTTCCTCCTGTACTCCTTGGGCCTGGGAGGTGGTGGGGGACAGAGGTACCTGGGAGTTGGGCTGGCTGTTGGGCATGTCAGTGGGAGGCCCCCGCTCTGGGCTCCATGTTCCTGTCTTCTGGAACATCTCCTGGGCTCGCTGGGTCACCCAGGACGGGCTCTCCTTGATGCTGCTTTCATGAGCCATCCTGTGTGGGGGGACAGAGGGCAGGGTGGCGGGGGGCACCCCAGGGGTGTCCGCGTGGGAGAATGGCACCCCCTGCCCTCCCATCCCCACCTCCTGGCCAGAGCCACACTCACAGGCCTCCACCTGGGTCCAGCTGGGAGGAGGGAAGGGCGTTCTGGCCGGGCCCCCCCTCCTGTGTTGGAGACGGGGGCTCCATGCGCTGGAACATGAGTGGCGTCCGGTTCTGGAGAGGCAGAGAGCGATGTGTGGGCACAGGGTGGAAAGGCAGGGAGCGGGCTGGGGAGGGTGTTCAAGGCTCAGGGTCCGGCCAGAGCTGCAGCTGAGAGAGAGCTGGGATGTTGTGCAGAGGATGCTCCCCACTCCCGCACTCCCCCAGCCCCCCTAGCCCAAGACATTCTTGACACCCCAGCACACACACACACACACACACACACACACGCACACTCACACTCAGGTTCCATCCAGCAGCCAGTCCGCTAGGCTCCTCCTTGCAAGTCCACGCAGAATGTGATCACTTCTCACCCAGGTCTGGCCCTCCCAGGGCTCCCTGCTCCAGCCCTTACCCGCCATGGCCACCAGGGGGCGCCAGCGATCACCAGCGTGTGCTCACTTCCCTCCTCTAAGAGGAGCCCCGAGGAGCTCCCGTCTGACCCAGAGCAAAAGTCAAAATTCTCCCCAGGGACCCCAAGGCTCTACCTAGTCTGCCCTGTCACCTCCCCACCCTTGTCTCCACTCTTTTTTGAACTCAACACCCTGAGTTCAAGACCGGAGCTGAGATCATGAGTCCGACGCTTTACTGACTGAGCTACCCAGGCGCCCCCTCGCCGCCACTCTTGCTCACTGTGTTCTGCCGTATTGGCCATTGGCCGTATCGCTGTTCTCCAAACTCAAAGTCCTGCCGCAGGGCCTCTGAGGGGGCTGTTCCCTTTGCTGGAGTGCTCTTCCCTCAGATATCTACGTGGCTCACTCCCTATCCTTTTCCTTCGGGTCTCTGGACATCACCTCCTCAGGGAGGCCTCCCTGATCACCTGTTTCAAAACTGCATCCCTCTCCCCCAGCACTCCTTCTCATGGCATTTACTGTTTCCTGCCATGTAAGTCATTTTCCCCAACTGGAATGTCTGCTTCACAGGGATTCTGGTCTGTTTTGCTCACGGTTGCATCCCCAGGGCTGAGAACAGTGCCTGGCACACAGTAGGTGTCCAATAAGTGTTGGCTGAATTGATGAATTTATCCAGGCCACCTCCTGGGCACAGCCCTACTTTCCGGTGACCTGTCCTGGGTCCTGGCCACTCCCCGCTGTTCTGGTTTGTCACTGTGGGGCCCATAGGGCAAAGGGCACGAGAGGGGAGGGTGCCAGGGCCCAGGGCCATACCTGCTCCTCGCGCAGGGCCTGCAGCTTCTTGGCCTTGCTCTGCCGGTAGTACTCCATAATCATCATGGCCGCGTAGATCTTGCCCACGGTCAGGTCTGTGGCTGCGGGCAGAGGGCGAGCTCACCGTGGGTGCGGGCTCTGTAGGCACCAGCCCAGCCCCTGCACCCGCCTCCTCTCTCCCCACCCCCGTCCGTCCTGGAGGGGCAGAGCCCAGGCCAGGCGAGGCTCTTACACTTGTGAGGGGTGACCAGCAGGTCCAGTGTCTTCTGGGACAGGTTGGGCCAGATGGCCATCATCTCCTTCCTCAGCTCAGCGTCCATCTGCTGTTTGTCGGCTCCGCCTGCAACGTGGGCACAGAGAGGCCCTGACTGCCTGCCTGGGTGTCAGCCAGCCTCCGGGGCAGCTGGAAAGCCGGCAACTCCTGCCAGCTCAGGCTTCCCACGGGTCACCAGTTCCCTGGGGGCTTGTCCCAGGGGAGGAATCACCATGTGGGCTCCGGTCCGTGTCAGGGCTAGGGCCGTGGAGTTGCTGTGTGGGGGACAGTCAGCAGCAGGAGGAGTGGGACGGCACAGGTCCTAGCCTGGCTCCCACTTACCGACTGCGCGGCCCAGGTCTTAGTCTACCACTGTGTGCCTCAGTTTTCCCATCTGCAAAATGGGATGACAGCAGTAGGCCCTACCTCACCGAACGTTTGACGATCAAAGCAGTTCATACGTGTGTAGCTTTAGGACAGTGTCTGCCATAGAATTACTGCGACAGCGGCCCATGGGTCTGAGGCGGGGCCTGAGGTAAGCCCCGGAGAGGCCAGGCTGTCCCAGAGCTGTCCCGATGGGGGATGTTTCGCCCTCAACCAAGTGTCCCCTCCCATGGACGTGACCCCTAGCCACAGACGATCCCTGATCCCTCACCCCGGCCACCGTGGTCATTAAGGCTCTTTGCCAGTGATTCCTGGTCCATCCTGCCTGACTGCGCGGGAGCCTGACTTCCCGCCCCTGTGGTTGGCCGGGGGCCATGCCAATGAGGCGTGAGCGCGGGCACAGGGAGCTGCCCCTTCGGGGCCAGGGCATTTAGTGGCCAGTAAGGGACACTCCTGCGTTCTTTTTCTAAAACTCTGTTACGGTGGCTGGTGAACAGAGCCCACTGCCAACCCAGGAAGGGCATGGAACAGGAGTGGGAAGCAAATCTTAGTGGGCTGGAGACCCCGGGGCTGTTGCAGGGACACGTTCTCCTCCATCTTGGCTGCTATGCCAACCCGGCCGCCAATTCTACTTCCGTTTCAGATGCCCCAACTCTGGGCACAGGGACACCGGCCCAAACTTCTACCAGCAGGTCTGGAGGGACAGAGCTAGAGCAAGGGTCAGAAGGCCCCCTGTTGGGCCAAATATTAACCCTGTAGTTGCTGAATTGGGTGGGGGGGCATTCCGGGGGGGGGAGGGGCAGGGGCCGGTACCAGCCAGCAGAGAAGTGTTTCAGGGTGCTGCAGCCATCCCCTGGGGCCTGCCGGCTGCTTAGCTGCTCCTGGCCTCAGCACCCCCATCATCCCGCTCTGCCTCCACTCCTTGTGGAGCTGTCCTTGCCCAGCGTCTGCCCTCTCGGCCCTTCCATTTCCCCCGCCCGCCCCCTGCACCGCCGCTCGAGCCCCTCCTCCTCCGCAACCGTGGGTCAAAGCACAGACTTCTGCCGGGCACTGTCTGGAGTTTTCACTCATCTTCGCCCGTGTAACTGTGACCCTGGACACGGGTGTCTTTATGTGGGAAAGATCCTTCAGAAGGGCCTTTTTGCTACTGCGCAGGGAAAGCTCAGAACCTGTTCTGGAGCGAGAATATCGAGGCCACGCGGGACGGACCGGCTTGGACTAGCACAGGAGCCTCTGCTCCGGGCTCCGTGTCCGCTCCCCGCCTCCGCCACCAGAGGGCGCCTGTGGCCGTCCGAGTCAGTCCCGTGCCGCCTCTGCTCCCAGCCCTCGGCGCTCTGCCATTCCCTCGCTCCTGTGATTGCCCAAGTCCTCAACCGGAGCCCACAAGGCCCCCCGGCCTCATTTCCTCTACTTCCTCCCTTGCGCACTCGGTTCCAGACACACCAAGCTCGCTCGCTGTTTCTCAAACATGCCAGGCACGGTCCTGCCTCAGGGCCTTTGCTCAGGCTATGTCCTTTGCCAGGATCGTTCTTTCTACGAATGTCTGTGTGGCTCCCTTCCTCACCTCCTTCAGGTCCCTGCCCAAACCCAGACAGGTCAAGCTGGCCTTCCTCCCTGAAACAGCCCTCCCCCATCCTCTTGAAGGCGCTTCTCCTGCTTTATTTCTCTTCCTACAAATCACCTCATGTTGTTGTTCCCCATCTCACCCACTAGAGGGCGAACTCCATGGTCTGGTCTTTACACGACTGGTGATGCAGGGGGCTGTGGTCGCTGGGGCCAAGCCGCATGGGGTGGGGCTGATTCGTGGGTCAGGACTCAGGCTGGGAAGTCAGGACTATCCTCGGAGACCCTGCGGGAAAGTCCCCTGTGCTGTTAAGCTCTCAAGACCCTTCACCTAACCTATAGCTTGTCTTTCCTTATGGGAAGCAGCTGGAATGAACAGCTGTCTGCTGTCCGCTGTAGCCAAGTGAGATGCCCGGGGGCTGTGTGGCTCCTTCTCAGAGACCCAGGAAGGGAAAAAAGAGAACATGGCATTTTCTATTAAAAGTCACTTTCTCCTTCCAGCTTATTATGTTTCCTGTTCCTCGTGAAAAAAAGGAACACACCTGCCATCAAGGACTGAATTTTGTCCCCCCCCCCGAATTCATGTTGGAGCCCTAATCCCCAATGTCACTGCATTCACAGGTAGGGCCTCTAAAGAGGTAATTAAAGTTACATGAGGTCATAAGGGTGGTTCCTGATCTGAGAGGACTGGTGTCCCTGTAAGACAGAGACACCAGGCCATGTGAGGACACAGCAAGAAGGTGGCTGTCTACAAGCCGAGGGGAAGGCCTCAGCAGGAACCAACCCCACTGGCACCTTGACCTTGGACTTCCAGCCTCCCACCATGAGAAAATAAATTGTGGAAGCCGCCCCGTCTCTGGTATTTTGTTACGACAGCCCGGGCAGACGGCTGCGCCCGCTCTTGGCATGCGAGTTAGGTAAGGGAGTCTGCGCAGGGTTTCTCAACCTAGTTAGCACCGTGGACACTTGGGGCTGGATCATTCTCGGTTTGGGGGTCATCCCAGGCACCGTAGGGTGGAGAGCGGTCTCCCTGGCCTCCACGTTCTAGGTACTAGTGGCACCTCTTTCCCCAAGTCCTGACAACCATACTGTCCCTAGACATTGCCAAGTGTCCCCTGGTTGAGAACCACTGTTTCTGCTTCAACTCACTGGGAAGTCTCCCATTCAGGACTGTCATTCACATTTAAACAAAGGGAAAATTCTTGAGGGGGGTGGATTTCAAGGTGGCCTCCAGCTGGGGTCCTGGGGTTCCCTCCAGACTGATTCAGTCTTATTCCTCCCCCAGGTACAGAATTACAACACCCGGGGTGGGGGGTGGGGGGTGGGGGCAGGACAAGCAAGTCCTCCTGGATGCAGACAACAGTCCCCACAAACCAGTTGTGTCCCAGGGTTTATCGTTCTGGGGTCCTCCCCTCCCCCATCCCACCCTGCATGATGCTGGTCTCAGAGTCTGTCCCTGCAAGACATGTGACTGCATCCCTGGCCTCTACACCCCCCTAGATGTGACAACCAAAAATGTCACCAGACCTTGCCCATGTGCCTTGGGGGCAGGATTGCGCCCTGCTGACCTAGGGTTTACCCCTCCCCTACCGGAATCCCCAGGCCACACCCCTGCCCCCCCATTGTTTCCACTGCATGCCTCACCTTCCAACGGTACATACTCTGAGCATTCATCATGTTATTGTTTGTCGCCTGTTTGTCTGCAGCCCCAGGAGGGCTGGAGGTTCATTGGTCTTTCAGGGCTGTGTCCCACATACCAACCACAGGGCTGGGCATACAGCAGGCACTCAACGAATGCTCTCCTTCAGTAAGCCATGGCCAACATGGTAGGAGGTCACCCTCTCTGGTGCACGCGGGGCAAAAGCCTTTTAGCTCCCACGAGGCCCATCCCAGAACCTTCCAGAATATGGCAGATCCCACCTGCAGAGAGAGTCTGGTCTTTGGGGGGGGGGATTAAAGGGCAGGACAGTGGCCTTTTGGCCGGTCAGCCATGTGGAGTCCTGAATGGCCCTGGGTGGGGTTAGACCACACTGTGGCCCTTTCTAAGACAATGGCAGGAGGCACTCCTGTTTTGGGAAGCTGAGGTCCCCCTACAACCAGTGGCATGTCAGGGCTGAGACCACGCAGACACGGGGGATGCCAGGCAGGCACAGAGATGTCTGGTACTAGTTGGCTCTGGGTTTATCTTTCCAGCCAGTAGCGCACAGGGGCTCCGTGTTTATACAGCTCTGTGTGCTCCCCCTGGAAGTCGGAGCGTTAGCGTGCAGCTGGGGGTGTGGGTCTGCTAACTGGGTTTCCGTCTGTTCAGGTGTTTGGCTCTGCCCTCAGTGCCTGGCCAGGGGAAGCAGGAGGGCAGGGGGGCAATGAAGGGACACAGACGGAGTCCCTTGGAGGAAGAATTCAGGGGTTCAGACACGACATCAAGGAAAAAGAGAAACATGAAGAGAGAAGGACTTTCCCCAAAGATGAGCTTCTGCTGGGTGTGGAGAAGAGAGGGGTGGGGAGGAGGGAGAGACAGACAGAGGACGGAGAGGGACGGACAGAGAGGGGACACAGAGGCGAGCAGAGGGAGCTGCCCCCTCTCTCCCAAGTATCTAGCTAAGAATGGCCTCCCAGTTTTTGGAGGAGCTGAATGACCGAGGTTAATCCGTTCTCCCACGCTGCCCCCTGCCCGCTGGAAACGAGCTCAGTGTGTTTAGAAGTAAATCGAGCTGCTGAAAAAGAAAGTGTTACACTCTCAGCCTGCCTGAGACTCACTTCAGCCAAAAAGGCTGTGGCTGTCATCACTGTTGTAACTGTTCCCCAAGCACTTCCTGAACCCCGGAGACTGGCTCAGCTGCTCCCCGTGGAGCTCCAGCAGGGCCTGGTGCCCTCACCAAGGTCAGGACAAGGAGAGGTGCCTGGCTCCGAGACGCGGGGGCATGACCCTCCGGGAACTGAGTAGCGTCCTGCGTGGGAGTGCCAACGGCAACAGCGGAACTCAGGCACATTCCCAGGAGCCTTTGAGATCCTCAGGTGGGGAATCTGGTGGGTGTCGTAGTGTCTGGCCTGACTGGGGTCTCACAGAAGGTGTCCTCATGGTAAAGGACAACTCAGAAGGTTGTCCAAACCCTACACGTTCCATAAGAAAGGACTGCTCCCTGACCGGCTCCTGGGAGGTCCCCTCTAACTCCTTAGAGTGTCCTGTGGGATGAAAGTGTCTTTGTTTATCTGAGGGCCTCGGGCACACAGTTTACCCCAACAATGGGATTTACCGTGGGGGCCTTGGGCCGTGTGACCCACTGTTAGTGTGACCTCTGGAGGGGCTGGAGTCTCAGGGACTAAGATCAGCCCACACGACCCACCCCCAGCACACACTCTGGTCACGAAAGCTGGGTGGGCTTCCGTGCTTGGCCGCACTTCATCTGGGCTGTCACGCCCTGTTTCTGGGGGCATCAGTGCTGCCCACGAGACTCCACTGGGAGGGGACACCTGGAAGATTGCACCTGGTCTCCCCTGGACCCTGACCCCTGTGCCTCTGCTTTCCAGATTTTAACCGGTATCCTTCTGTCATAGTAAACCGTAACTGTGAGTCCAACAGTGCCTCTTGGTTCTGAGTCTTTCTAGGGAATCACTGAATTCGAGTCTTGAGTTCTCTCAGGACCCCTGAACAGGTCCCCAGAGAGAAACAGCAGCTGGGTCACAAAGGCATCGCAGACCAAGAGTGGGTGCACTCTTAGACCCATTTTATAGGTGACAGAAGCATGACAGGCAGAATTCTAAAGCTGCCCCCGCCTCCTGCCCCAAGATTCTGGTTATTTGATCAAATGCTACCCTAGGGACTGCCTGGAAAGGCCTTTGCAAATCTAATTAAAGTCCCAAGTCAGCCGACTGTAAGATACAGGGCTTATCTGGGTGGGCCTGACCTAATCAGGTGAGCCCTTGCAAATCTGAGTGCTTTCTCCAGCTTGTGGCAGGAGAGGTCAGACAGATTTGGAGTACACAAAAGATGAGCTGCACTGCACCCCTGGGAGCTAAGTGCAGCCTCTGGCTAAATGCCAGCAATGAAACAGGCCTTCAGTCCCACAGCCACAAGCGACTGAATTCTGCCCCCACCTGAATGAGTCTGGAAGTAACATTTCCCCCCAGTGCTTCCAGAGAAGAGCCCAGCCTGGCCGACAGCTTGATTTCAGCCTTGTGGGACCCTGGAGAGCCCAGCTGGGCCCGCCTGGACTTCTGACTGACAGGACTGAGAGCTCCTAAGTGGGTGTTTTAAGCTGTTACATTTGTGGTCGTTTGTTACGTGGCGTAGGTAGCTAATACGTGGACTGAGGCTTGGAGGGGGTGAGATCACCTGCTCAGGTTTATGGCGAGGACAGGGCAGGGCAGGTGGGCGAGATGAGCCCACAGAACATAACTCTCTCACTTGATTATAAGAAATCTGCTGCCTGCCCTTCTGCTTCCTCCCCTCCCTGGGCTGGGACGTGGACCAGTTTCAACCACAATGACATGAAAACAGTCTTGGGAGTGCAGAGCCACAAACGGCCAGAACCTGGGCCCGGACTTCTGCCGGGCACCAAGCTGCCTGGTAGGCTTGAACCGCTCACGTCTGACTTACTGCATGAGAAAGAGTTTCCAGGCTGTGCTGGACGAGGGCCTGATCCCCCGCCCCCACTTCTGCCCTCCCCTGGGCCTTATCTTTGCTCTGATTCTCTCTTGCTATGGGGTGGGGGGGGGCTCCTTCTGCTCTCTGAACCATCACCTGCACACTTCCTGGCTAAGTCTGTCTGTCCTCAACCTACCCTCCTCTGCTGGGCATGTCCCAGTGGAAGCCGCTGACTTCCCTCCTGGAAACCTTCCACCTTTCCAGCAACTGCTGGCCTTAGCTCTTCCTCCCCCACTTCCCCTCGGGATCCTGGAATGAACGTGGGTCCCTGAAGTTCTGTCTTCCTTCCTCTTGACCTCCCGGTGGCTTCAGCTGGTGGAACCCTGACCCCTCTCTTTAGCCCCCCGATTTCCTGCCTGGTGCTGGACGATGCACTCAGCCTTCTGCCAGCCCCTGGGCCCCCTGATGACCTGCGTGCACCTTTCTCTCTGCCCTGTTGTCCCGTCAGCTGCCAAGTCACATTGGGGCTACTGGCAGGCCTCCAAACCCCATTCCAGGCGTTGGGGTGGGCTTGGCCCCTCCCCCAGAACTGCCTGTCACAAAATCCACGGGTCACTCTTGGTCCTTGTCAGTGTCTGACACGCTGGAGACACCCTCCAGGAGCCCATGCCACCTTGGCCTTCACTCACCTCCCTGGTCACCCTTTCTCAGTCGCCTCTAACCCTGCGGTGGCCCCGGGCTGTCTTTGCAGGGCGGGGGGGGGGGGGGTGTCTCTCTGCTCACACTCATCTCCCTGGAGAGCTTGTCCAGTCTCCTGTCAGCGTCTGATGCCTCCTGACTTCTCACCTTCAGCCCAGCCAGGAAAACCCATTCCTTTGCCTCCTTCAGAACCCTCCTGGGGAGGCGTCCCCCACAGGACGTATAAGCTGGAGAGTCGCCTGCTTCCTGTGTCTCCAGGCCGACACCCACCTCCTGCCCTTCCTTCACCCCAAACCTACCCCTCCCACCTTTCCCTTGTCTCAGGCAACAACAGCTCTGTCCTTCTTGCGTTTAGGCCCCAACCCCTGGGGGTGGCCTTGATTCCTCTCTTTCCTTCACACCCTACATCAGCCATTGGCTGGGTCAGCTCCCAAGAGATATCCAGAACCCAAACCCTCCATATCCCCTGAGTCTAGGCAGCCATACTGCGTGTGCCTGGATTATGCCAGTGGCCTCCACTGAGACCTCGTCCCAATCCATTCTGCCCTGTGGCCGGAGGGAGCCTGTTCACATGTGAGTCTGTCATGCACCCCCTCGCTCAGAGGGCAAGTCGGTTCAACACACCGGTGGACGGCCTCCTACCTCAGGGCCTTTGCACCTGCTGGTCCCTCTGCCTGGAGCTTTTTCTCCCCCAGGTGTCCACATGACTCCTCCGGACCCTCCTGGGAAAGCCCCTCCCACTGGAAGCGGAAGTGCCGGCGCAGGAAGCATGCACCGGGTGTTTGCCGAGGGAGTGCCTGGGTCGTGGAGATCAGGACGCAGCAGTGGCTCCTCTGATTTCAGGGGGCGAGTGGGAGCCCTGGCTGCCCATGGCTCTCCCCTCCCAGGCCCCAATTCCATTCTGTCCTACCTCTCTGCTCCCACCCCTGCCCTTACCCTTGGCGATCTTGATGTCCAGGGCCGTGCGGATCAGAGCCATGAGGGTAGAATTGAAGTGGACGGTGTTGTCATCGGCCACGGGCAGATCCATGCGAAGGAGCCTCTACAGAAAACCAAAGGCGGGGGCAGTCATTACCAGGCACCCCTCCCGGTCCCCCGTGAGCCAGACCCACACTACCCGGGGAGCCCGGGAAGAACTCTGAAGGCAGTGGCTAAGGCGCTCCCCACCCTCAGGTAACCCGTCCCCTGCACTCCCTTTACCGATTTCCCTTTGCAGCCTGCAGGGAGAGCTCTGGGGCTCTCCTAGGCCACCAGCCCCCGCCCTTCCCTCTACCGCACGCTGGACCCCAAAGCTGGCATTTCCCGGGGTGGCCCAGACCCTTCCTTGCCCTGCCCCAGAGTTCTTCTGGATGGCTCCGTGCCATTCTGACCCCAAAGAAGAAGAGCGCAAGGCGAATCGCAGCAGATCATGCAGCAGCCAGGCACAGGGGTCCACGGCCACAGCCGCCGGGGGGCCGCCGGCTCCCACCTCCACCCCCGGCTCGGCCCCGACCAGACCAGATGGGCACAGACCACATCATTCCTCTGAGAAGCAGCAGGCTGGCAGCCCCCCCGCTGACGGGGCGGCCCCTCGCAGACATGCAGCGAGGCCGTGACACACAGAACAGCAGACAGGGGTGCACATGCAGACGGAATCTCGAGACTCATTCATAGCTCCGTGGGAAGTGTTTCTCAGGGGCATGTCCAGATCTTGGCTCTGTGCGATGGCAGGGGGAAGGGTGAGGGGGCATTCCCGTGGCCCAGGGAAGAAAAGACTCCCCATGTCCCAAGCAGGGGCTCTGTCCCCTATGCTTGGTGATGTAGGAGAGGATGCTGGACTGGTGGGCACCAGACCAGGCCGAGGTGGCATGGAGATGGGGGTTGAGGGTGAGTTAGGCGTTCACTAGGGGATTCAGACACGTGTCGGCAGGAAACACAGAGCTGGAGATGGGGAGAGGGATGGCAAACCCAGAACAGAACACAAGAGAGGGACTGGGGTGGGGCAGGGAGGGAGGTGGTAGACAGAGAAACACACACAGACTGGGCTACTGTGCACAGCTGTCCAGGTTGTGCACTGCACAAAGGGCTCACCGTCTTAGAAATCATGGATTTGTATATTTAAATGACAACTTTTCAGCCTATAGCAAAGAAGTTTCTTGTTCTTGCCACATGGATGGATTACAACAATTTTCCAAGAGACAAAATGTTTTGTGGAAAGGGTGTCCTTTTCAAATTTGCACAAAGGTGCCTTATGGACTCCTGGTGGCCCTGCACAGAGACCGGGAAGGGGGTTCATGCGCATGCTCTCCCTCTCTCTCTCTCTCTCTCTCTCTCACACACACACACACACACACACACACACACACGCAGCCAAGCAGAGGCCAAGAGAAGGTACAAAAGGAAAGCTAAAGGAAGGACAGGTGCTGGGAGAGGCTTGTCAGAGATGCTGGTGGGAAAAGCTCTTCCCAGCCTTGACTGGGAAGGAGGAGGACGAGGAGGAAGAGGAGGAATGAGGTCGCAGGGAGATGGCTACTTGAGGCAGGAAGGAGGGAGGACTCTCACAGACACGGGGGGGGGGGGGGAGGGGGGGGGGGGGGGGTCAAGGTGGATGGGAGAATAGGATGATGGGGAAATTTTCTGGGAGAGGGGGCGGCAATTTTTAAGGTTATCCCTAAACTTCTCGTGGATGAGCTGGAGGGAACAGAGCATCTGTCCTTGGGTGCCAAGGGAGATTCCGGGACAGGGGTCTGGAGGGGTGGCCCAGCCCAGCCGCCTGGCGGCAGGACCCCTGCTCCTTCAGCCAGCATGCACCATCCCCCGGTCGGCCATGGTGCCTGCCCGCCCCAGGCCCCCGCCAAGGCAGCGTGCATGGCCTGCATCAGGGTGCCACGGTCCAGGGGTCCAGCTGCGGCCTGCCTGCCCACTCTGGAACAATGGAGAGGCATGTTGGGGTGTCTGGGGGAGAATGGGTGGCATAGGGGTGGGGGCTTGGGAAGCAACTTTGGGGGGGACGGAGAGGTGGAGGGAGGAGAGGCTCTGGGTACTCCTTGGGAGGTCTCGAATCCCCCAAGGCCCTAGGTCAGAGATCAGCTTCAGGTGTATGTGGGGGGCCGCTGGACCTGGGGGCTTAAGCTACAAAAGATGGTGGGGCAGGGCCTCGCCTTTTTGGGGCCAAAGCCCCTCCCCCCTGGGCCTCGAGGTACCTGCCCCGGCCTGGGCGTGGGTGTGGGGGCCGCTCTGGGTGGGCAGAAAGGAGGCGAGGTGGCGTTCCCTCTGAAGCATGTTTATGTCCAATTTGGTTCCCAGGGGACCAGGTGCAAGGGGACTGGGGGCTCCCCTCCCCCTCCCCCTGGCGTGTCGGCCATAATGGAGTCTCAAAACACCAAGACACACTCATCAGAAAAGACGGACACAGTGTGCTGCTTAGAGTCAAGGGACGGTCATGATCCAGTTACTCGAGGAGGAAAGGGAAAAAAAGAAAAAGAGGGAAAAAAAAAAAAGGAAGAGTAACTCCGGAAAAAGAGACTCGGCTGGTTGCTCCTGGTCAGCGCTGAAAAATCCCCAGTGCCCGACGCCGGTGCTCGGCCAGGGTAGACTACCTTGTAAGCCACTCTGGCCGGGCACTTCTTCCCCAGACCCAGGGGCGGAGACATGTGTCTCAGCATCTGATACATGTCCGGGTAAGGCATGCGGCCCCTGGCAGCACCGAAAACAAAACAGGGTGGGAACGGAGAACCAAAGGAAGGGGTGGGTGGAGGGAGAGGGAGAAACGGAAGAAAAAAAAAAAAAACCAAAAAAACCCAAAACCAAAACCAAACCAGAAAAAAAACAAAACAAAACAAAAAACCAACCAAACCAAAAAAACCACACGAGCCGAAAAAATAGAGAGAGAAAGATGCAGAGAACAATAAAATAGGTGTTTCAAATAAATGGAAAACAGGAGGAAAAAAATGGAAGAAAAGGTCATTAAAAAAAGGATTATTTCACTGCTCATGAGCAGGGAGAGAGAGAGAGAAAAGAGAAAAGTCAGCTTCAATTTTGACTCTGAGCTATGGTTCTGGTGGGACTTGGAGGAAAGGCGGGTTCTCATTGTGGAGGGCCTGGCACAGCTCTGGCTCAATGTTATTTTAAAAGTTGGGTCAAGTTCTCTGGTTTGGCTGAGGCTGGTCTCTGAGGGGGCCTAGACGGGGAGGGGGGGCCGGGGCGGCGGGAGGAGGGCTGCGGGCTTTGGGAGGCGAAGGGTGGAGGGGGAGAGAGTGGAGGTGATGGGGGGGGTCAATGTACAGTTCCGACCCCCCCCATGTGTCTGATTTGGGGTGCCGTTGAGACCCTGGGATGGGCAGTTTCAGCTAACAGCAAGCAGAAATGGCTGAAGGGAACAGAGAGACTATGTCCCATGCTTCATCGAGTCTACGTGACTGCATTCTGTTGCCTAAGAATTCTCTAGTTTAATGCAAGAGAGAGAGATGGCTCTGTTTTTTATATATATATATATATATATGAAATATATATATTGAAGAACCCCAAGCCACACTCATTCCATGGATGCTAGCAGGTTTTAGTGGAATTCAAACCTTGCAAGCAACCCTATGAGGACATTTCTTGCCTAAGCCGAGAGGGGGAGATATCACGCGCAATAAACTGTACATATCCTTATAATGAATCCGACCACTGAAAGGAGAAGACAGGGGTTAGTGGAAGGCGGGGCTCAGGCTGCTCCCCGCGCACGCAGCAAGGTCGTGACGCCAGGGGCTGGGGACCCCCTGGCTCTGAAGCGGTGGGGGAGACTCAGGGACGAGGGAGGGTCCCCGAGCTGTTCCCAGATAGACTGGGGGCAGAGGGTCTCGGTTGGGGTGGGCGAAAACTCTGGGCCAGGGTGGGGGTGGGATTGGGGGCTGGGGGGCCCTCCCCCAGGGCTATCTCTGTATCTCCCTTCTCCACAATCTACAGGGGCTACACTGCAGGGAGGGGGAGCTCGAGGAGTAGAGGGCAGGGGGACAGCATCCAACTGCTATGACCTAAAATCGAAAGAGGAAGAGTTAGGAACCAGCCAAAAGTCAAGCCCCCAGACCCATGGCTCACCCCAGCCTCTCGGTCTCTGGGAGGACTTGTCTAGGGCTGTGGGAACGGCAAAGCTGGGCTCCTCCCCACCTTCCTCCTGAGGCCTCCCCTCCAGCACCCCGGCTGCTGAGGGCCCCCGTTTAATGCTTTCTCAGGCCCCAGGCCCAGCCTGGACTAGACTGTCCAGTTAGCGGTCGGTGGGGGCTGAGGGTTGGGATGGTTCCTCTGAGCAGCTTCGTACTGCTTCCCACGTGCACAGGGTGGAGACGACCCTCTGGAACCCTCGCCTGTCAGTCCGTCGGGAGCACTCTGGTGCCCAAGGGTAGGAGAGCTCGCTCCCTTTGCGACCGTGGAAATGTGAGAGACCCTGAGGCCCTGTGTCTTCTGCCCTGGCCTCCTGTGATCACTGTCCAGCGCCACTGTGATCTCTCAGCCAATCCCCTCTGCCAAGGGAGCTAGGCCGGCCCCGTTCCCATCGCTCCCGGGACAGCAGAGGCTGAGAGACCGCTGGCTTCCTCCCCGGGGGCCTGGCTAGCTTGTCCTCACCATCTGGAGGCCTCTCAGTGAGGGGGAGAGTATTGGAGGCAAAATCCTCAGTGCCTGATTCCTTCCCTCATCTCCCAGAAAGCCTGGGCCTTGGGCAGGGGTGGTCCCCAACCATTTCACCTATAGTGTGTGGGGGCGCTGACTCTCATCTCTTTCCTCCAGGTTGACCCCTCGGAGATCCCAGCTACCTCCCCAGGGACCCCATGCCGCAAAGTCCGGGGCCTGACCTAGCCTCGCGGGCTCTAGTACCAGAGAAAGGTGGGCAATGTGGCTGGAGGATGCGGGTGACTCCTTACCACGCTGCGGGGTCGTACTCGGCCCAGACACGCACGTACTCATCCAGGTGGTGGGGACCCAGGATGGAGGAATCTCGGGTGAGGTACTCAAAGTTGTCCATGATGACGGCGACAAAGAGGTTCAGCATCTGTGGGGACCCCGGGGGCCGAGAGGGAGTGGGGGAGAGCAAGACACACGCAAACACACATACACGGAGGCCCAGAGAGAGAGGGAGGGAGAGAGGTAAGATGGGGAAAGGGAGATAGAGAATGAAAAAGATGGGGGGGACGGGAAGGCGAGACACACACTCACACAAGGAGCCCCAGAGACAGATGCAGAGATGGAGATGGGACAGAAAGACAGAGACCAAGATGGAGACAGAAAAATACAAAGAGACAGAGACCAACAGTGATGGACAGAGACAGAGTTGGGGGGGGGGGAGAGGCTACGTGAAATGGGGCCAACCCCAAGGGACCATCATGACCCCAAATCTTCCCACACCAGCCCCCCAACAGGGCCAAAGTCAGCACTCCATGTGGGTTGTATCCCCAGCCCCAGCACAAAGTAAGCAATCAGCAAGTATTTCCTAGATGGATGGATGGAAGGATGGACGGACAGATGAATTAATTTTCCTGCCCTCATCTGCACCTCGTAGCACCTTTTCACGTGTTCTTCTAGCCCTCAGCACATGGGAAGCTTGCATCAATTTGCCTCCAAGCCTTTGCAAATGTTGCTCCTTTACCGAACATCGAGATTTGTCTCCCCGTGGGTAGCAGCATCTGGGGAACCCCCCTCCTTTATAGGTAACAGGTCGTAGCTGGATGTGGCTGACACCCACTTTCTGGCTCCCCAGACAGTGGTCATATAACCCAGGGCTGTGATTGGTTAGGGAGAGGCACATGACCCAGGGTGGCTGATGAGAGCCTTCCCTGGGATTTGTGCTAACACCCCGGTCGCCATTTTGCCTCTACAAGGAGAAAGTCTGAGAACGAAGCCAGTGTGAGGAAGAGCAGGGAGGATGGGGTCTGCTGTCTGCATCCAGCCTCACTGGGACCTTTCCGGTACACAAGTCCGTGAACTATATATGCTGCTTACGTCAGCAAAGTTTCTGCTACTGGCAACCAATCTGGTTCAAACGTGCTCTAGTTCTTGCTCATGGTCCCTGCAGGCCACTCTTTGAAATCTTCCTTCCCTTGGTCTGAATCGCCTCATCACAGCACGTATCAGGCCACATGGCTATTACCTGTCGACTCGTCAGCCGATTGCCCCTGCAGCCTGAGACAACCGTGGTCTGTCCCTGTACCCCAGTGCCTAGCATCAGGTCCGGCACATAGTAGGTATTCAACAAATGTGTAGATAGAAACATAGTAGGTGCTTAACAAATAACCTGTAATCCTGGGCGTCCCTAACTTCAGGACTCAATTTTTAATTCATCTTCACGATATCGACTGAGCACCTGCTGTGTGCCAGGCACTGTCCTAGGTGCTGAGGATATGGCAGTGAAAAAAAAAGAAATCCCTGCCCTTGGGGGGCTGATGGTCAAGTGAAGATGTCCTCTGGGGTGCCTTCCCTTCCCAGCTGGGCTGTATTATAAGATCTTGTCCCCACATGTACCCATAGCTGCTTGGACAATGGTGGCCGTTTGACCAGGGGCTGGGCTGGCCCATTCAGACTCTCTCTCCTAGGCATTTGGAACTGGGCAATGAATGGAGCTTCGGGGTCGGCAGCTGTGGACGCTGCTGGACGGGGGGGGGGGGGGGGGGG
>NW_024423786.1:48282095-48339541 GCF_017311325.1 Ursus maritimus | reverse complement strand
GGGGGGGGGGGGGGGGGGGGGGGCTCAGAGATAGAGGCTGCGATTCTCTCAGGGTGAGGCCACTATTCTGAAGGGGGTGAGGGTGCTGGGCTTTCGCTGATAGACGCCGGCGTTTGGCCAGGGTCTGCACCTGTCTCACGCTCTCTTGGCAGCTGGCTTCCTATATCCTGATGGTGGGATCCATGGTCAGGAAACCAGACCAGGGAGGACAGGAGAAGGGACCCCTCCTGCCTCCAGTGTGGGTCTGTCTTGTGGGTTGAACTGTGTCCCCCTCCAAAGACATGTTCAGATCCTAACCGCCGGTATCTGTGAACCTGACCTTATTTGGAAAAAGGGTCTTCGTGATGTCCTCAAGTTAGGATGAGGTCATACTGGATTAGGGTGGGCCTAAATCCAATCTGACTGCTATTACCCTAAAAGAGGAATCTGGACACAGACACACAGGGGAGAAGATGGAGGTAGACACCGGAGGGACACAGCCACAAGCCAAGGAATGCCTGGGACCCCCAGAAGCTGGAAGACGCCGGCAAGGACTCTCCCCAAGAGGCTTTGGAGGGAGCACGGCCCTGCTGACACATTGATCGGTTTTAGCCTCCAGAACCGTGGGAGGGTCAATTTCTGTTGTTTTAAGCCGCCACGTTTATGGTACTTAGTCACAGCAGGCACAGGAAGCCATCACCATCTGCAAGTGTCCAGGGGCCGCGGACAGCATGGTGCCACGGGCAGCGGGGGTGGGGGGGTGGTGTTGATCCTCCCTCTTTTCAATTCTCGCAGCCAGGTGGCTCCAGGGTCCTCTAGTTCTCTTTCAACCCCACGTAGCCAATCCTTGCATTACCTCAGCTTAAGATATCTAGAGAGTTTGCGTTCCTCTGACTTCGCTCTGACTGCTCCAGAAGAGGGGGGGGCACAGCTTGTGTCCTGTGTAACTGGGCTGGCGGGGGACCAGCTCTCAGCTCAGTGATACCCAGCAGTTCTCAGATGGGGGAGATTCTGTCCTGCCCCCAATCCCCGGGGGGTCACTGTCAATGTCGGAAGGCAGGTTTGCTTATCACACCTGAGAGTGGAGGCCGGGGATGTTGCTAAACACACTGCAACGCCCAGGACAACCCCCCGCCCCCCGAGAAGGAGCCAGACCCCCATCAACAGCTGAGAATCCCTGGGTCACCTAATTGCCAGCTGGCTCAGAGACGCTCTGCAGGGAGCAAGCCCGTGACACAGCCGTGCGCGAGAGAAACCTATGGCCCAGAGTAGGAGCCAGGCCAGGGAGCTCCCCCGGCCCCCCCATGTGCACAGACTCACCAGAAATGAGCACAGGAAGATGAAGGACACGAAGTAAAAATAAGCAAATTCGTTGCCACACTCGGGCGTCAGGATGCCGGAGTTCTTATCGCACGGCTTCCCGCTGAGGCAGGAGAGCATGATGTTGTGCCAAGCCTCCCCAGTGGCGCTCCTGAGGAACCGACAGGGGGCTTCATCAGGGACCCGGCCACCCAGCCCTGGACACTAACATCCTTTGGGGATATTAGCACAGGGCTTGGGAGCTGGACTGGCCTGAGTTCAAGTTCCAGGTACGCCACCTTTTGTCTCTGGGAGCTCCGAGAGGTGATTCTCATCCTTTGGCTGTGCATTAAAGTTCCTTGGGGCGGGGTGGGGGTGCTTTAAACAAGGCTGATGCCAAAGCCCATTCCCACAGACTTGCTTTCAATTGGTCCGGGGTGGGGTCTGGGGGTATAGGGAGGTATGTTTTCAAAGCTTCTGTTCCCCCAGGCGATAATCATCTCTTACTACCTTCTCCCTAGGGCTCTCTGCTCCAGGCACACTGGGATCTCACTGTCCCCAAACATGCCAGCCATGCTCCTGCCTCAGGGCCTTTGCACTTGCTCTACCTTCTGCCTGGCCTGCCCTTCCTCAGATATCCACACAGATATCCATCCTCCCTCACCTATTTCTCTCACGTGTCACCTGCCTCCAGGGCGGCGTGACCCACCAGCCCTCCATTCCTTTAGATGTTGCTGCTAAATTAAAAAAAAATTTTTTTCTCATCCCCAAATGTACATGATTGATCATTGTAACTATTTTTAAGGGTAGAGTTCAGTGGCATTCAGTACATTCACAATGCTGTGCACCCATCACCACTGTCCACCTCTGGAATCTTTCATCCATCCCAAACCGGGAACTCTACCTGTTAAACACTAGCTCCCCACTGTCCACTCACGCAGCCCCTGGCAATCTCCTCTCCACCTTTTCTTCTCTATGAATTTGCCTCTTCTGGACACCTCATAGAAATGGAATCATACATTATTTGTTCTTTTGTGCCTCCATTTCCCTCTTGACCTTGAATTTTATCCCCTTCTTGCACTCTCCGTTATTAGCTTACGATTGCCTTTCTCCCCCACAGGAACAGAAGCATCTGGAGGGCACCGAGTAGCTCTTTCTGCTTTCTTTACCCTTCAGTGATGCCTGGCACACAGTAGGTGCTCAACAAACTTCCGCTGAATGGAAGGAAGGAACTTTCGTTCGAAGGAACTTTAAGGTGCAGCCAGGATTAAGAATCGAGCCTCACGGTCTATAAGCCTCAATTTCCTCACCTGTCAGATGGGGTTGCCAGGAATCCCCACCTCACTGGATGGTTAGGAGGATTCAATGAGGTAATGCCTGAAAATGCTTTCTATGCTTGTGTCCCAGGGCCTTCAGATTCTACCCAGCCAGGGTCCCTGGGCCCCCACCAGCCCATCCCCAGCCTCACTGGAAAGAAAGGAAGATGGCACGCCCCCTACAGAAAGAGGAAGGAGAGGACACGCCACCACAGGACGAGGACACGCCCCCTACAGGAAGAGACAGGGAGGACACGCCCCCTACAGGAAGAGGACACGCCCCCACCAGAAGAGGCGCATGAGAGCAGTGCCCCTCTCACCTGAAGAGAAGCATGAGGGCCTGGAAGAAGGTCCGAAAGTTATTGTGCTCCGTGATTTGGAACTCATCCTCATCACTGTCCTCATCCTCCACGTCGATGCCGATGTTGCCAAACACCTGGGGAATCAGACGGTGATGATCCGGGGCAGCCACACCCCCAGTGGCTTCAGGAAAACCACTCAACCGTCATGGCTGTCTCTCCGAACTGGGTTCCCCTCACCCACCCCTGCCTAAGGACGGTGGCCCTTGCAGGGAGGGCTCTAGGAACGCGAGGGGGGCGGCACTCACCTGCATCCCAATGATGGCGTAGATAAAGAAAAGCATGGCAATCAGCAGACAGACATATGGCAGGGCCTGGTGGGAAGGAAGGCAATGAAGGAGAGTGTCAGGGGGGCCTCTTACCTCCACCATTTCCCTCCCTTGTTGCAGTGCTCTGCCCCACGGGGCTCGGTGGCCCCATGCTGTGCCAGAGTGGTGCCAGGGCTTTGTGGGCCTCAAAGTATCAGGGGTAATCCCCCTGGAGCTCTCAAGCCACACCGGGGGCAGGCAATCTAAAGAAGAGCCATGCAGGTCACAGACTCCCAGCAAAGTGCACCAGAGGCATTTCCATCTGATTGCTCCTTTCAGCCAGAGCAGGGGTGGGGGTAGGATCTTGTCAGGCCTAGGCTGGCACCAGGGGCTCACCTTGAAGGACTGCACGAAGGTCCAGAGAAGGATTCGGATGGTGTAACCCTGACGGAGGAGCTTGATGAGCCGGGCAGCTCGGAAGAGTCGGAGGAAGCTCAAGTTGATGAAGTTATTCTGGGGAGATGGAGAGAAAAGGGTGACCATCCACCCACCCCTGGGGCTCAGAGCCGTCACCACTCACAGAGGCCCCTACATGAAGCCAACCAACAGGAAAAGCAAGCCAGACCCCAAATAAGGAGGGAGAGAAAGCACTATTAATGCAATGGCGCGGAGGAAAAACGTTGAAAAAGGAACAAAGTTGGGGGGGAGGGAGAGGGTGGAAGGGAGGAAAAGGCAACTCAAAAGCATAAACCCTCCCTGCCAGCCCCACCCGCAATGGGGAAAAGGAAAGAAAAAGGAAGGAAGAGAAAGGAACCGGGTGGGGTGGGGGTGGGGAAGAAATAACAAAAGAACAAGGAAAAGAAAATATATCCGAATCATCCAATCAGGAAAAAAATCGAGATGGTTTTTGTTTCTCCCAACAACCAAATGCACTGAGACGATAGGACACAAGCGGGTCAAGTTGCCGAATCCATCACACGTGTACGATGCACAAACACCAGGGCGGGGTGGGGGTAGCCAGCGCACGCAGGCCTGGTGGACATGTGCGGGTTCCCAGGGCATGTTACGCTCCGGGCCAGAAATGCATCTGTCGTGGGACTCAACGGGCACCCTGCCCTGCCCTGCCGAGCTGCCCACCCACTCCTGCCCGCCCTGACCTCACCCCACGGCCAAGAGGAGCAGCGGCTCAAGCCAATCGGAGAAGCGGAAGAGCATCTTTTCTTACCCCCTTGGCGAGCGGGAATGGGGAGGACGGGAGGGAGCTGGGGCTGGTCGGCTGCAGGGCGAGTCCTCGCTGCCCGCTGAGTCGGAGAAGATGCATTTGGGGCCCTTTTCCCCCCTCTCAGGGATGGCTTCTCAGCTTCTGGGGCTGGGTGGAGTAGCACGGGACCAGGCCTGCGGGAAGCAGGAAGTACGCAGCGCCCGTGGGTGGGTGAGCTCGCAAACAGCCCAGGCCCACCGAGGGGCCGGTGCTGGAGGTGGGGCCGTCCCTGCCCCCAGGACCTCCCTGCGTGGACCCTGCCTCTAGTCAAAGACCCCCTGACTAGTCACTGCCTCTACCTCCTCCCGCCCAAGCCGGGAGAACCCCCCAGGGAAGGGGGCGATCAGCTGGGAGGGGAGCCAAGAGAGCAGCGGGAGGTGGGTGCTGGCTGCCCTGGGGGGGGGCGGGGCGCTTGACGGCTGGGGCCTCAGGGTTGCTGGTGGGGGACAGGTGGCTCAAAGTCACAGGCGGACCAAATCTGGCTGACGAAGCTATCTAGTAGGGCCTGAGCAGTTTTGTTTGATTAAAACAAGTTGCCAGTGTTTAAAAATCAGGTGTCTCCCCCAAATCTGGTGATTCTGGCAACTCTGGACCTGCCTCCAGGTTGGCAAAAGTTAGTTGGGGCTTAGATGTAGCTGCCCCATGAAGCAGGCCATGTGGCCTCCAGTTTGCTGAGGTCCCCCACGTTCTAGAAGTGGCACCCGCTTTCCTGCCTTACGGTACGTGCTTGGATGCCAGAGGCGTTGGGTCCGACACCCTTGCCCCAGGCAGACAAGGAAAGCCCCGCCAGTCAGTCGGCTAGCAGGCTGGAGGCACAGGAGCTCGAACGGGGCTCTGCTCTAGGGGGTCTAGAAGAGCCCTAGACACAGGCCATGTAGCAAGTTTTCCACTGGCCCAGCCCTCACCCCTCCAATGGCGCAGGGGTGACCGTGCAGGTTGCCGTGGCAGTCACAGCACCCCTCTTGCTCTCAAAAGTTCAGATGATGAATTCTATGTGACATCCTACTTGGTGGCTCCTGGGGGGCTATCCAGCTACGGGGTCTGGCCTGGGAGCTGAGAGGCAGGGATGGGAGTTCAAGGAATTTCTGGGGCTGACAAGAGGCCTCTGGATTTGCTGGCAAAGTCTAGGATGCTCGTTGGGACCCATCAGTTGGCCCTTAGGCCTCTAGGATGGGGAAGGGGGCTGGGACATCCTGCCCTGACCATACTGGGCCCAACCACTGTGAGAATGTCCCAGGGGCCTCGAACAAGCTCCCACACCCAGCTCAGCTGAGAGTCACCCCCTGTGCCCAGCTGACCTGACTCCCAGCCCTGCCTGGCCACCCAGCTCTACCTGGGGACAGGCCGATGGCCCAGGTGTCCCCGGCCCCTCCCGACCATCCCCAGAGTACAAGCCATCCCTTCACGGGGCGGGTCATAACATGTGGACTCTGCCCAGCATGCAAAGGCAGGCGGGCCTTGAGGAGCCTCTGGGGACTCAGGGTAGAGCGGGGGGGGAGGGGGGGAGCCTGCCATCATGCAGGAGAAGCAAGGGGGTCTCGCAGGGAGACACGTGCAGAGAGCATGCTGCCCTTTTTGGAGCAGGGGGAGGAGACACATGGGGGAGGGAGGGGGAGGAGATGAGAAGTCCAGGGGACAGGGCAGGGGAAAGTACTCATCTGCCCTCATCCACCCCTCCATTTCTTCATGGCTCTGGATGGAGTCCTTCACGTGCTCGCAGAACTTCTGGTGACTTCCCTTCTCCTAGCTTCCATCTTTCCATCCACAGCCCAAGAAGGAGCAGCTGTGCTCTCCTTTAAGCCTGCCCTGTGCTTCCTGGTTCAAGGGTGACGGGGTGGGACACAGGCCCTGGAAGGCTCTTCACCCTCAGAAAGACGTGAGATCCAGCCACCTGAAGGCTCTGGAGAAATCCTGCCACTTGCACACCCCACCTCAGCAGACCTTGCCCTCATGCTCCAGATCTCAAAACCACCTGCCTCCTTGACTCCTTCCGGGGAGCCCTTTACGGCACCTCCAACCCTCTTTGCCTGTACCTGTGCTAGTGCCCCAACCTGGCCCTCTTCTGGCATTCCCTCACTTCCGTCTCCCAGTTCAAGCCAGACTCCGCTCCCTCCAGGTACCTTTCTCCCCCAGCCTAGACCCAACCCAACCCCAGGTCCCCAGAGAAGCCCCTGCTCAGGTGGCCAGGCCCCTCTCACGGGGATCCTGGTGCTCCCTCCCAGCCCAGCCCCCTGCCTGGCTGCTCCCCTAGCCATCTTGTCCAATGACACTTCCAAAGCTGCCCCTACTCCAGCTCCTCTCAGACTTCTGCAAGACCCCTCCTGCCCTTTTCGCTTTCTCTGGGTCAGCCGGCCTTCCCTCTCTTTGCTCTGGCCACACCCCCTCACTTGTAGACCCAGACCCCTGCAGGATTCCTCTTGCTACCGGGCCTTTGCACGTGCTGTTCTGGGCCTCGAATGCTCTTCTCCCCTCTCTTTTGTTAACAATGCTTATCCTTTAGTTCCTCACACAGTTGCAATTTCAGGTGGGTTCTAGAGCGGCTAGTTGACCAATGCCTGGCTTCCCCACTCTGGGTTTAGGTGAGGGGGTGGCAGTGATGGTGGCCACCTCGGCCCACCATTCCGCTTGCAGCACTGCACGTGGGATCGTGAAATGTCTGGTGGATGAGTCCACGTGGTGCTGCTGGTGCGGGAGGGGTCCTGGTGCAGAGGTGCCATTCAGGGGGTCCTTCAAAGGGGGGCAGAGGTGGTGGGCGTGAGGCGGGGGCAGATGGAATTTACCAGAGTGAGAAGTGTGCAAGGAGCCGAGTAAAGGAGGTGGGAGTGATGGAGATGGTGTGTGCTGGGGCAGGAGCCTGGGTGTGCAGGGTGGATGGATGAAACTGAGAGGGACAGGTATGGATGGGTGTGTTTGGTGGGGAGAGGAGAGGGCACATGGGTTCAGTGACTGCGTGTACGTGGGGGCACACAAGCATGTGAAGACCAGAGCTCCAAGGGAGGGCCTTGTCTGGCCTGCTCTGAGTTTCTCTCCTCTGAGAGTCTTTGGCTGCCTGCTGCCCAGCCCTCGGACCTCCTCCTCGGACTTCGAGATTGACGTCTCTAGCCAGTCAAACCCATGGGGCTAGAGTGGGTTGAGCTATCCTGGAGCCCAGGCTCCAGGAAGACAAACGGGACAGGAGCAATGAGCAGGTGGCCGAGCGCTCCGAGTGTAGGGATGTGGGTAAGGGATGGGGGGGGAGACCCAGCCAGCTGAACCGTCTTGCAGGGGGTGCATACCTAGGGCAAACCCAGTCTTCTCTTTGCAAAAGAGGCCAACCAACCCACGCAGAAAACCGCCATTCAGAACCCAATAAAAACAATGGGGGTGGGGAAGAGAGAAAGAGAGGAGGGGGAGGGAGGGTCTGCAGGAGTGAGGAGGGAGTGGGAGTGGGCTGGGGAGACAGACAGACGGGGTGGGGGGCAGGGGAGGGGCATCAGGCAACCCAAGTCCAAAGCCCAGGGCAGGACATGCAGTGCTGACGCGAGAAGATGCGTTCACAGTTAATGTAAAGCATTTAGACTTCAGAAAGAAGTAAGACCAACCGGATTCTAGATGCAGATGTTGAAGATGGAGGGGGAGCGGGCGGGCGGGGGCAGTTGGGGACGCGTGTTCAGCGTTTTTTAGGTTGATTTGTAACCAGTGCCAAAAAACCAATGGGTTTCGGTTCCCGGGCGGGGAGTGGGGGTGGTGGGTTGGGAGATAGTCATTGGTGTATGAACACACAGACCACGTCATGGATGAACAAATGAATTTCATAGTGCATTTTGATTGGATGAGTTTTTCAGACGGCGTTGTGCCAATATACAGTTTAAAGAGCAGGCATGAAAAGAGACAAGACAAGAAACACAGTCATTATCCATTGAACGCAGGGCAAACCCACGTCACCCGGCCACTTGGGGGCGGCAGCTGAGGCCCAGGGGGCGCCCCCCCCCCCGAGCCCTCCCCCCCCCCAAACCCTGGGGACTTGCCCTCGCAAGGGTCTGGCTCTCCCTGCCTCAGCCTGGCTGAGCTCTTGGCCTGAGCTAGAGGGCTTACCTGGGAGGCAGAAAGGGGGGGCTGTGGGCCCCTTGCCCGGCAGTTGGGAAATAAATCCTAAAAGGGTCCACACACCCACCCTCTATCTTTCCCTCCAAATGATTCTAATTCAGGGCCCCGGGGGCCGGGGGCGGGGGAGGTGGCTGGTGCACACAGTGCAGACCCACGTGCCTTCGTGGTCACAATAGCAATAATAGTAACCTTCATCCGGGAACGATCTATCCCCTCGCAGGTTCTGTGCCAAACCCTTCACGTGGATCGCTCACACTTGTGAAAAGTTGCCGACTCCCTTTCTAGAACATCAGCCTTGTGGGGGCAGGCATGCTTGTCTCTTTTTGCTTTGTTCAGTCTCCGGGCACGTACAGCAATGCCCGGCATGCAGCAGGCGCTCAGTGAATGCCTACTGAATGCATGAGTGAACGTGGAGCTTGCAGGGATCCGGTGAGGTTCATTCCAACAGTTATCCCCATTCTACATGACAGGAGCTGATGCAAGCCACCCAGAGTCAAACAGCTTGTGGGGAGGGCTGTTTGGGTGCTGTAATAGTCCCGATGTCCTTGAATTGGGCCCTGTGCCTCACCCTCCTGCCCTTCCCTACCCTGCCAGCCTGGACAATGAATGGGCCATTGAGGTCCAGCCCTATGGATCTCTTACTGGTGACTGGAGGTTTCAACCAACTTCCTCCACTTGCCCGGCTGGGGTCCCGGGCCACCCTTCTGACCTCTTGACCGACCACCCAGAGGGCTGCTGGTTCAAAACTGTCATGTGCTCAGCGGGATGGTGGGTTATTTTGACTGCCAGTTGGAACTTCGGATCCCTTAGAAACTTAGGACAGAGATGAGGCCGAGGCTCTGGCACAGGGGCTGGGGGGGGGAAGCCCAATGGTGACAGCGCCCCGGCCTCTCCAGAGGAAGGTGTTAGGCATGGGATGAAGGGAAGGGAGAATTTCAGCTCAGTGCAGCTGAAGGCAGAGGTATGGCCAGGATACCTCTTGGGATGGAGGTGTCGGGGGACACTTCGAGAATGGCCTCCTCTTCTGTGGAGCTCCTCAGCCCCACCAGCCTTCCAGGATGGAAGAATGGATCAGCTGGTCCCTTTCTGCTGGGGGCTCCAATGGGGCCACCAGTGAGCTCTCAAGGGTCAAGAGGTCGGGGTGCATGACCTTAGGCAGGTCCCTCACTTGCTCAAGTACCGAGCATTAGCTTCCTCATCTGTGAAATGGGGCCACACCCCAACCAGATCTATTCTCCACTTTTCTCCGCCTATTTTGGGCATTCCCCTCCCCATACCCCCCACCCCGGGCTCCCTGGCCTTCTGACTCCCTTCTGGCTAGGCTTGGCCAAGGGGATGAACTGGCAGGAGCTGAAGGGTGGAGAAGAGATGGGCTTGGGTATTTCTCCCAGTGTTCTGGGCCTGCTTTGGCCTTCCTCTCGGGCAGGGGCTCTGTCCCTCCAAGTCCATGGCTCCTGCCAAGTGGCCCCTCCCCCTTCCAGCTCAGATTTCCTCCCTGCTTCAGCACCTGGGCAGGTAACAGCTCCCCATGGTGGCAGGGTGCTGGGCACTTTGCCATCCTGGTCTGTCCCCCTCCCCTCCTTTCCGTGAGTGGTCTCTGCTTTCCAGTCCCTTCAGTTGAACCCTCCAAGGGAATTCTTTTCTGTCCTGACCCGACCTGCACCACGAGCTAATTCATGTGAACCGCTTGGCACAGTGCCTGTCATGCAACTGAGTTGTACCATTCTTGCTGGGCATTATTTTTATTGCTCTTATTTTTATTGCTATTATGATGAGGTTGAGAACCCCTCCTGCCCTTGGCTCCAACAGTCTTTGCCCTTATGCTCTCCCTGTGAGGATCTCCTGCCCTCCCCCCAGTCTCCTGACGGCTCCCAAGCCTGGGCTCACTCGCAAATGGCCAAGGAGGGGGTCTGAGATAGGAGCTCTGGGGCCCTGAGTCTTTCAGATGAGGGTGAAGGACAATGTGGCCTGTGGGGCCACCACAGAGGGGTCCAGAGACACCCCCCCAGGTCACAAGCCTCCCAAGCCTGGGGATGGAAGAGGGTGGACATCCTGGAGACCTTGCTAAGGCCCTGGCAGTGGTGTCCCCTGTTGGCTCAAGGGCCATGGCTCCCTCCTGAACCTCCCCCCATGAACCAGAAGGTGGTTAGTTCAAGCAGAATGGACTTGAAACTGGTTCTTTCTGGGTCCCCAACACTGTGTGGTGTTTGGGGGCAGGGCTCAGCCTTGGGGTCCTTTAATTGTCTCAATCCATATTATACATTTGTAAGTCAACAGCCAAGAGGCAGGGGAATTCACACTGCAGAGCTGGCCCCACAGCCGCGGCTTTGGGCTCCCCCGTCTCCCTGAGTTGCCCTCCTGAGGGGCTGCCCTTGCCTCTGGGGTCCCCGCTTCTCCCTCTTTGGTCACGGTCAAGGGCTGGCCCAAGTCAGCTGTGGCTTTTGGGACCACTGCTTCTGGAAGACCCCCTCCCCCCCATTTTCCACCCAGCCAGGAGTGACCCAGAGAGAAGCTGGCGGGAAACTTACCCCAAACTCAGTCACGAGGATGTCGGTGATGCTGCCCAGAACAGTCACAAAGTCGAAGATGTTCCAGGCATCGCGGAAATAATTCTAGAATGGGGACCCACAAGACAGGGATGCCAACGCAGGGCTCCACGCCCGGCTGCCGCGGCCGGCCCCGGGGTGCATTAGGGGCTCAGCTGCCGATCATTCCGGGTGCCCACAACACTCACGGTCATTCAAGTAGCAAAACGCTGCTGTGTGTGCTACTGAGTGTCATCTGCTCTGAGTTCCCCTCCCTGGGACCCCATGGCTCTCCCGGCCCCAGAGGGGGCCTCCACAGCCCGATTCAGCTCTGTTGGAGACAGACGGCTACCCCGTGGGCCTGCCTGTCTCTCTGACACATCTGAGGGCTCCCTGACACCCCAGAGGCTTTATGAATGATGTCACTGGGATCCTCACTGAGACCCTTGGAGCAAATTATCAACCATTTTTACGAAGCAGCTGACGCTCAGACAGTGATGTTACTCGCCCATCTGAGGAGTGCAGCATGGATGTAAGAGTCAGAATTTGAACCCAGGCCTGGGTGAGTCCGGAGTTTATGTTCAAGACCCCACTTGTTACAGCACGCTCGCTAAGAGAGTGGATTGTGGGTTCATATCCCTGCTTTGCCACCATCCTGCTGTGTGGCTGTGGGCCTGTGACTTAACCTCTCTGTTCTTCCCCCACCTAATATGAAGAAGGGGGATAGGAACAGGGGCACAAAGGCTTCCCGGGCACTTGCCAGGCTTCACCTCCTGGCCCCCCTTGGGGTTCGATGGGGCCGCGTGTCTAGTTACAGCCAATGGGTTTTGAGCAGAGACGATGTGAGCCACCTCAAGGCCAGCATGGGACTCACCAGAACTCCTTTAACCCTGGGCTTGGTGACCATCGATGTTCCAGGTGGCGGCTGCTCTGTGGGCCTGGGTCCCTGTGTGACTACCAGGCAAAGAGGCCCCCGCCCCCCGCCGAATGTCAACAAAAGCTTTGTTGACCTAGGTGACTGAGATGTGGGGGTTGTTTGTGACCGTACCTAAACCCGATCTTCCCTGACTGGCACACCCCTGGGCTGGCTCGATCGGGGCACACAGGCACAGCACACCGCTGTGAAAATCCTGAAGCGTTCCGCACGGTTTGAGCTCACACTGAGCAGCGCCTCGGTCTGAATCCAAGGGTCTGGCTCCAAGAGAGAGCCCCCCCTCAAGGCTCAGTGCCACCCACACCAAACGCAGGCCTTCTCGGCATCCTCACAAAGCAGAGGCCAGGATGGGGCTCGGGTCCCATTCTGAGGGGTCAGTTCCTCCCCTGAGCATCTGACCCTGTGGCAGCCCCCCTGCCTCACAGAGAAGAACCCAGGCTGTGGAGCCGTGCTTTCCAGGATCAAATTCTTTCAGCATGTGTGAGTTAAATGTCCTCGGAGTTGGACTGGTTGGGCCTTAGAGCCCTCTTCTGGAAGACAGGGGTATAACAGCAATCAGATCGTGAACGTGAATCTAGGCGAGGAGTTCGGTTATACAGTAGGCGCTCAGTGAAGGGATTACTATTCTACACTCAGCTAAAAGGAATCTGTGTCCCACTGGCACTTTCGGTATTTTAGCAGATGCTGCTGGGTGCTGTCCAGACCCCCTCAGATTTCGACTACACACCTTCAGTTACTCTGCCCAGGGGCGCCCTCTGGTGGCAGATTTGCTGGGGGAATTCACAGCTCCCCTGGGAGCAGCCCTTAACTCTGACTGATGGGCCCTGGAGGATAAATACCCCAGCTCTCTCCTCTCCTCAAGTGGAAGGACTCTGGACTCATGTGCTCTCTGCTCCCTCCTGTTGACCCTCCATGGAACTGTGCCCCATAACACACCCCATACTGGCCGCCTTCTGGCTCTGGCCTCACTCCCCCTCCCCCACACCGAGCTTCCTGCGTTTTCAGATAAATTCCTTGCACTCAAGCCTTATCTCAGGCTGTGTTCTGGAGAGTCCCAATGCAGGCAACTTTCTAGGTGTCTGGCCATAAGCCTCCAGCCTCTGGATTAGAAAGCTCCCCTCATCACCTAAATTGCATGTGGTGACCTTGGGGCTTCATCTAAACTGGAGAGGGAGGCTCCAGGCAGGGCCCTGGGGGATGGTCAGGGGTGGGAGAGTTCGAGGCCAGCCCTCAGGCAGAACCACGCTATTACCAGCAGACTGACTGGGGATTTAACACAGCAGCTGTGTTGGGCAGGTCCCGTGCCAGAGTCTACTCTCCCCTCAGCCACGGAGCTGGCTGTATGGTCCTGCTATCTTGTAGATGTGGAAACGGCAGAAAAAAGCCAAGTGCCTTGCTTGAGGCCACGCAGCTAGAAAGGGGCTGAGGCAGGATTCGCCGGGGACTGATCCCCACTCCCCATACGTGTTCTGCCACCATCCGGGTGGCACCGCCAGGACCGAAATGCTGAGTTGGTGACACAGCTCTGGATGCAGGGCGCCCCCCCCCACCCCCGCCTGCCTGATGTTCAGCGCCGGCCCTGACGGCCCAGGCTGTCCCTTGGACTCTCCTGGGGTATTCGTTAAAAATACAGACTCGGGGGCCCCCACCCGACCAAGTGAATCTGAACTTCTGGGCTTGGCTCTGGGGCATCACTCAGTTCTAAGAAATCTCCCAAGTGCTCCTGATGGGTAACAGGGTTGGGAGCCACTGCCTTGGAGGAGAAAGGTGGGGTGAGGAGCCTTCCTGTGGCCCCTCCTGGCATCGACGGGGCCCTCCATGTCAGGCTTCACCCTCACTTCGTCCAGACGCACTTGACCTGTGCTGGAGTCCGCACGGGCCCTTCTGAGGAAGAGGCAGAGGACAGGCCCTTGTGATGGAGAGAGGTGAGGTGACACAGCCGGGGTGTGATTTGAACCAAGGGCTCTCTGGCGCCAGTGCTGACACCCTTTGCCACCTCGGGAAGCCAAGGTGAGAAGCCAGCCTCCACCCCACTGCGAGCCTGGCTGAGGCCACGGACCGTAGGCCATCTCCTCAGAGAGGTGGACTCAGGGGGTGGTCAGCAGGGAAGCCATCTTGTGTCAAGCCTGAGCTTGGCCACTCCCTGGGGATCTTCTCGAAGTCACCCCAACACACGACCCCACCAGTTCGGGCCTTCTTCACTTTTTTTTTTTTTTCCTGGCTGTGAACCTCCTTGGCCACCTGGGAAGACCTTCTTAGAGGAAGCTTTGTAAATGCATAAAATAAAATACCCAGGATTGCAAGGGCCCCTGTTATCTTAAAATATGCTTATCACAATATTTTTTCCAATGATCTAATGATTAATACACTTCTTCATTAACACGCTAAATAATTCCTCGCTGTTGGTTTGAGAGTCACCAGCATTTGAAGCAAGGATGAACACAAACAGAACTGGGAGGTGCCTGAGATCTCTCTCACGCACCAGGAAAATATCTGATTTTTATCGGCGACCCAGGCTGTACTGGTAACACTGCAGGGGGCTGTTTGCCCTCAAGATGGGAGGAGATGTGAAAGTCTGGTTAGCGGCTTGTGAAAAATGAAGATGTGGTGTTTTTTTTTTCACATCTAATTTCACAGACACTCCCCCACCCCTACCCCGGCCGCATCCACAGATCCCTTCAGGGATCAATGGGCCTCCGGTTAAGAATGCTTGTATTAGTGGGAGATGAAGGCAAGCTAGTGGGTCTTGGACTGCATTTAAAAAGAAAGGCAAGGCCATCAGTAGAACACACGGCTTCAGAGCAAGGACACACGACAAGGGAAGACACAGATCTGGGAACAATACATCTCAGCTGTGTCTGCAGGTCTGCATGCTGCCTCCATTGTAAAATATACGTCTTACTATGGACTGCGGTTAGAACTGCCGTGGACTTGGCCGGTCTGGATCTCAGTTTCCTAACAGTGGATGGGAATTACTCCCACCCTTTGGGTCACTTTGAGGAATGGCTGCACCAGGACACGCATGGGACACAGTAACCTTCAACAGGTGTTGGGTCTCGTTGGTGTTACTTGGCAAGCGCGTGAACGCCTACTAGGGTCCGTGGGCACTGGAGGGATGCTCAGCTGCTGGGGTTGGGGGTCTTGGGGCCGGGGGGGAGACCAGCGCCCAGCACCCAGTGCCCCTCCGGGTTCCCCCGCCCCCCAACCCGCAGCTCTAGTCCCAAGGCCGTACTTACCAGAATCCCAAAAGCCATGACTTTCAGCAGACATTCCAGAGAGAAGAGGGAGGTGAAGACGATGTTGAATACTCTCAGAGCGTTTTCATAAGCCACCGAGGCCCCGTAGAACTGGAGTAGGGAGGAGGAAGGACAGTGGGGTCAGCGGGCAGGGTGAGGACTGGGGAGACGGCTTTGCGACTATCCTGTCCTGGGGGAAGGTGGGACTTGGACACTGGGCTTCCCAACATCCTGTGGAGGGGACCCAAGCAAGCCCTTTGTGGGCGGGACTAATCTGTTCACACCCAAACAAGCGCTTTCTTGAGTCCTGCCTTGGCATCGGGGTCCCAGGCCTGCCTGCCTGACGACGCTCCTGAAGGGATATAGGAGGATGTCTACGGCATCTTCTTTGCGGGATTTTTTTTTTTTTTTCAGATCTCTCCCTCTCTCTCTTTAAATCTTTACTTGTGCCCTCCCATAAGACCACTCCCCAGACTAAGACTTAGAACAAGTCCAGCACCCCCAAAAGTCTCCTTGCACCCTTTTCCAGTCAGCAACCTGTCCCAGAGGTCACTCCTTTTCTGACTCCTAATGAACTCTTCTTGCCAAAACTATTTAATTAGACTCAAGTTTATAACCTTTAGCCCTGAGTACCAGGTTACAGGAGACACGGCAGGGGGAAGAAGAGGTTACAGTATGCCATGAGAAAACCAGTGCACCCGGAAGCGGGACCACCTGGTTTCTTCAAAAAGTCAACAGTATGGGGGGAAAAAGGTATGGGGAAGACAGAGACTTAAAAGATAAACACCAGAGACCATGTGTAGCCATTTGGATCTTGGCTCAAAAAACAACTCATGGGGCGCCTGGGTGGCTCAGTTGGTTAGGGGTCTGACTCTTGATTTTGGCTCAGGTCATGATCTCAGGGTCAGGAGATCGAGCACCGTGTCGGGCTCTGCGCTCAGCAGGGATTCTCTCTCTGCCTCCTCCTCTGCCCTTCCCCACTTATAAAAAACAAAAAAACCTCCAACTCATGCTGTAAAAGACATTTTGGGGACAATTCAATATGAATCTTAGAGAATTATCACTCATCCAGTCGAGCATAATATGTAGGAAGGGGCGCCTGGGTGCCTCAGTCTGTGAAGCGTTTGCCTTTGGCTCGGGTCATGATCCCAGGATCTTGGGATCAAGCCCCGCTTCGGGCTCCCAGCTCAGCAGAGAGTCTGCTTCTCCCACTCCCCCTGCCCCTGCTCCTGCTCCCTCTCTCTAATAAATAAAAAAATAAAAAATAAAAAAAAGAATATGTAGGAAAATTTATTATTTCTTAGAAATACACACTGAAGGATTTAAGGGCAAAATACGGTGATGTCTATAATTTAAAATAATTAAAAAAAAAAAACAGATGAAGTGTCCGGAATGGGTAAATCCATAGAAACAGAATGCAGATTGGTGGTTGCCAGGGGTTGGGGGGGGACGGGGCAGGGCGATGACCGCTCATGCCCCTTTTGGGGCAATGAAAATGTTCTGGAAGTGGGGAGAGCTGGTTGCACAACATGGTGAAGGTACTAAATCACCCCTGAACCGCACACTTTGAAACTGTTAATTTTATGTTATGCGAATTTCACATTAAGAAAAAGGGGAGAACAGAGTAGATGAGGCAAACCTAGTCCGTGCCCACAACGGGCACCTCTGGGTGCTGGAGACCCGGTATTCACGAGGCTGGGGTCCAGGGAACTGCAGCCCCGGCATCCGGGGGATGCTGCTTGGAATGTCAGGATCCCAGCCCCACCCCGGAATCTGCATGTTAAGGTCCCCAGATGATCCGAGAACACACGGCTGTCTGGGAAGCGCTGTGCTCTACCATTCCTTTCTGTTTGAAACTGCTCATGATTCTAACAATGAAAAGATAAAAGAACTTGCTTATGGAGAAGCGTTTCAAGCAAAAATAGGCACTGCTTTTTCGCCAATTCAAAAATTGGCAGCTTCAATATCGGGTGTTTTTTGAAGTGTCGAGAAATGTGCTCATGTCTTTGCCTGAACATCCTCATTCAATCCTTGTCCCCGCCTGGGGATGGGAGGGACATGCTCTTATGATCGTCCCCATTTCATTGACAGGGAAACTGAGGCCCAAGAGTTGCTGGTCCCTTGCGCAAAGTTAAATGCTGAGATAAACAGCACAGCTGGGCTTACATCCCACCCTTTGGTCTCCAAACCACAGGGTGAAAGGTTCTGACTTTACACCCCGAAGAGGCTCCGGGGCCCCAGGCGTTGCAAGATCCCCGCCTGCCCCTCCTTCCTCAGTTCAACCGCCGAACATTTATCGAGGGCCTCCAGTGCCCTCAGACCCAGGGATTCGCTGAACCCCAGGAATTCGGGGGTGACTGCGACTTGCCTGGGCTTTAGGAGCTCACAGGCTGGTGGGGGAGAACGCCGGGCAACCCGGCGCTGATATTATGACATATGGGATCACCGATGGGGTGCTTGCAAAGACAGGTGCCTCGTGCGGTCATGGGAGGTCAGGAAAGGCTTCCTGGAGATGCAGCTGGAAGGAGTTGGCCAGGCCGAAGGGCGGGAACCGTGTGTCAGGCAGAGGGAACAGCTGGAGCAGAGGCTCGGTGGCAGTGACGGAGTGTGGTCTGCCTGGAGAAACCTGCGGCGCATGGCTCCATTTGGCCAGAGGAGGGCGCGCGTGGGGGTTAAGCAGTGCTGGGGGCTCACCTTCATCATGAGCACGATGGTGTTGAGCGCGATCATGGCCATGATGGTGTACTCGAAGGGCGGAGACACCACGAACTGCCACATGCGGTACTGGAAGCTCTGCTTGTTCTGGGGCATGTGTCGGGTCAGCGGCTTGGCACTGATGGCGAAGTCGATGCAGGCTCTCTGCGGGAGAGAGGCTGGCGGTGTGAGGGCCGGGGGCAGGAGAGAGGCGGCTGGACCCTGAGCACCCCCCATCTCACTGGCCACGGCTCTCTGGCACATCTGCTCAAGCCTGTCCCCACTCGGGATTCCTCACTCCCGGAAGCCCTTCACCACGAAGACTTTCTTCTGCCAACAGCTCTGGCTCCTTGAGACGTCATCGTCTGCCAGATCTTGTGCTAGCACGTTCCTCATGACCTCCCTGAATCCCCTCAGCAAACGTAGGAGGTGGGTACTATCAATAACCCTACTTTGCAGGGGAGGAAAACAGAAGCTCAGAGAGGTTAAGCCACTTGCCTGACGTGGCACAGCTGCCGAGGGGGCCAAACCTGCACTTGAACCAAATTCTGACTTTGAAGGCTAACCATTCTTTCCTATGAATCCTTTGCTTCTTTTCCTCTCTCTCTTTGAGGGAGGGAGGGAGGAATAATGGCTACTTAGTCTTAGGGGCCAACAGAGCAGAGGAAGGATGAATTCTAGCTCCTCCACCTAGCTTGGACGATTCTAGAAGGGCAAAGAGCCATGTCTGTACTCTCTGGAGGACTGGATTTTCATTCATAAATATTCACCACCCTGCCCTCGGGGAGATCACCCTGACTGACATGAGACATTGCTGCTCTGTCTAATGAGAGGCAGGCAGGAGGGACACGTGTCACTTCTGGGCACAGACCACAAGAACTGGACTGGGGTTTGCCATTCTCTCTTCTTGATCCGAAGTGTCTCAGAGAGGAACCAGAATAAAGATGACGTGGACTGGAGCCCCCTGGACAGAGCTGAGCTGAAATCAGTCAATCCCTGTGCAGGTATCTGGCCCTGAGATGCTGGGACTGCCTGTTACTGCGGCATAACCTGGTCCAAACTGACCGACGCAGACATCTTCTGTCGGTGCGCTCGCCTCTGGGAACCCCACAAAGGGCTGCCCTGCAGACTGAATTCTGCCTGCACAAGGCTGCTGTGCCCTCCCCAGATGCCCCCAAAAGCTGTCTCCTGGGTATGTGTGCATGCGTGCACGTGTGTGTTGTGGGGGTGTCATCAATGTTTCAATGAGGGACAAGGCCGGGGAGGTGGCACCTCGTTTTTCTCCAGGCTGTATTCCTCCATCATCTTGTCCCCCTGCTCCTGGAAGGTGATGATGATTAAGGCCACGAAGATATTGACGAAGAAGAAGGGGAACACCACGAAGTAGACGACGTAGAAAATGGACATCTCCATGCGGTACCCGGGGCTGGGGCCCTGGTTCTCAAAGGTGGCGTCCACGGAGTGCTTGAGGACCCTGTGAGGGGCGGGGCGGGGAGCGGGGGAAAGCGGGGCAGGCAGCAGGAATGGAGGGAAATATTAAGAGAAAACAGCAAAGAAATGAAAGTGGTCGCTGTTTTCTGACTCTAATTGCTGTGGTTACTTCCCGGAGCCAGAAGCCTTCCCACCGCCTTCGTCTGTGGGCAGCGTGGACCACAGTTATCTCTACCACTGCGCGTTGAGGGTTCTTAAGTGCTGGGCGTGATTTTATTTATTTTCTCAGCCACCCTCTCGGGGACGTTATCACTGGCCCCCGTTTACGCACGAGGAAATTGAGGTTTAGCCATTTAAAGTGACTTCCTGAACTTCACCCACTAAGGCCTGGCCAAGCTGGGATGGGAAACCAGGTTGGTGGTGATGGATGGGAGGGTGTATGGGGTCATGGAGGCAGATAGAAGCGTGTGGGGGGCCATTTAAGCACAGCGGGTGGTGGGAGCTGAGAAGGGGTGGTGGGGATGAACATGGCAGTATGTAGGTGCATAGCTGCTCTGAACAGTTGTACAGATTGTGCACTGCTCAAGGGTTCTGTGTCTAAAGGGTGCCATTCATACTGTAGACGTGATAGATTTGTGTATTTATGATGACAACTTTTGGGCGGGTGGCCATGAAGTACCTTATTTGAATAAAATCATTAAGTATATTGCAGTGATTTTCTGACAGATGGAAGTGAAGTCCATCGAGGAAGGGCTGTCTAAAAAATTTGCTCAAAGGTGCCGTGGGCTAGCACTGGCCTCACGTGAGTGGGCGTGGGTACTGAGTGTGCATGTGGGTGGGTGGAAAGGCACACGAGGGTTGGTGTGCTTCCTGAGAGTGGGAGGGAGGGAGGCGAGGATGCCGGGGGCACACCCTGGAATCAGCTTGCATTTCTGAGACCTCTAGGAGGAGGACTGGGACCAGGGTGAGGAGAGTGAGGCACTTGCCTTGGACACAAATTAAGGAGGTGCCAAACCTCTCTGTTGTCAAGAGAAATAGTATTTTACTGCAATATTTAAATAATCACAACAAATGCCAAAAAAACCCATGATGAAAAAAAATCAACATTTTAAGTAAAGACGGGTCTGGCCCTGGACTCGTGCACAATTCAGCCTCACCCCAGCCCTCGCCCTATTCTGGGCAACGAATGGTCCTGTGGTCAAAGGGACTTGGGAAATGCCACATCCATGCACCCTGGTCTTGGAGATCTGCGCTCACCGGCGCAGGAAGGGTTAAGAGGATGTGACTGCCTGGGTCTGGGGAGCCTTTCTGCAAATTAGAAGCGCTGCCCTTCTGACACTCAGGGTCTGGCAGACGGAGCCCGATAAGGGCTGGGTTTCTGCCCCTGCAGGCCCAGGCGCACAGACAGGCTGCTGCCCGGTGATGGCCCCTCGTGCGCCCAGCTGGGTTTCCACCTTGGGAAGCCAGGAGCCAGCCTCCCCTTAGCCAGGCCTTTCTCAGCACTGGGCTCTCAGACCCTTTCCCACCCTGCTCCCCGGGGTCCCCCTGACTCCTCTGTGGGGCTCTGTGGCGGGCCACTTACTGTGGCCAGCCTTCTCCCGTGGACACGGTGAAGAGGGTCAGCAGGGCCCACAGCACGTTGTCATAATGGAACTCGTATTTCTTCCACTGTCTGTCCCGGGCCTTCACCTCGTTCTTCTCGTACAGCAGGTACTTGCCGCTGCCACAGAAAATGGGGGCCATTAGTAAACAGAAGAAGGGGACACGCATCTTCGGCAGGCGGAGACAGGAGGAAGAGGGAGGGGCCCACCAGCCCACACGGCATCCCTGAGCCCAGGAAGCGGCGGCCCCTCTGTGTCTCCCTGACATATGTGCGCATTCGCTTGGAGACAAATCCTCAGATGACGCCTGACTCGGGGCCAACAGCCGACTCAGGACCAAGCACTCTCTTGCAACAAGAAAACTTCTAGTCCTGCGAGAAGGGTGGGAGCCTCAGGCTTGAGGGGCTTGAGAGCAGGGAGAGAGACAGGCACATCTCTGGGTTCATCAGGCCGGAGGGGGAGGCTGCTGTTCCTTTTCAGGGCAGGACACAAGGCTTAGCCCCAGACACACATGGCCAAGTGTCTGGGGTCCTTCCAGTGTCAGGACACAGCCACCAAAATAGCAGGCCGCCATTTCCTGCATATTAACGCTTTACACCAGCGCCAGTGTTTAGGGGACGCTAGTTAAGGGCTTAGCAAGTTCTATCACCGGGATGACCCGAAGAGGGGGCAACTGCAGGCCCACAACCTCTCATCCACGACTCCAAAATCTAGAGAGTTCCGAAAACCAAACATTTTTCTCTTAAGTCAGGGGACGGCAAGTTATGACCCACAGACCAAATGTGCCCCAGCTTCTGTGTGGCCCACAAACCAAGAACGGTGGTCTGCATTTTTAAGTGGTTGAAAACAAATCAAAAGAACACATTCGTGACAAATTAAATTTATCCGACGTTCACATTTTCGTTTCTAGAAATGAGAACACAGACTCGCCCGTTCGTCTCCGAGTTGTCCGGCTGTCCTGTGTTAGCCCGCAGCAGACAGGAGCTGCCCCAGAGGTTGCAGGCCCCACGGAGGTCAAAGTACCTAGGATCTGGCCCTTGGCAGGCCAAGTTCGTCCATTTCTGATCTAATGAGTCTGGCAACGAAGCCTGACCTGACTGGACAGGAGGCTCTTCACACTGGACGTTTGTCCCATTTGGTGCAAATACTTGCCTGTTTCCCAACAACAACCAAAAAAACCCAATCCAAAACCCCAAAACAGTTTGATTACAGGGATGCCTTAGCCCCAGCTGAGGGGGACTGACGTCTTAGGCGGAACACGTGCTATACAATCTTCCTAAAATCCCCAAATATTCTGACTCTTGGAAACACATTCCCAATAAGTGGACGCGTATGAATAACCCCCACTTGACAAAGGTGGGGACGGAAGCCGCGCGCGGCAACTCCAACACCGAACCTTTCCTTCCGACTCCGGCCCAAGCTGCTTGCGCTTGGGTCATGCCCAGGACCCGACGCTCCCGTTTGCAAGCCCAGAGGCGCTTCTGCCGCCCCCGCCCCCCGCCGCCAGCCCCCACGGGGACATCGACGAGAGCAGAGACCCACCGGCAGTCTTTCTCGAACTCCTTGGACTCGTCGGTGCAGTGGAAGAACTTCCCCTTGAAGAGCTGCACTGCCACCACGGCGAAAATGAACATGAACAGCATGTAGACGATGAGGATGTTGAAGACGTTCTTGAGCGAGTTCACCACACAGTCGAACACGGCCTGCGGGGACGGGGCTCTGCTCAGGCGCCTTAACGCGGGAAGCTGCCTTCCGCGGCCTCTCCCAGGACCGGAAGAGTGGGCAGGGGGTGCTACAGGGGCTGGCACAGCAGACGGGCTGACCCTGGCAGCACATTTGCCGGACAGGCCACCTAAGTGAGGGTGACCAGGTCAAGCAGCGTCAGGGGGGCTGACACGGAGGGAAAGGGGTGGAGACGGACATGTGGCCTAACCACAAGTGGGTAAGGGTCCTCGAACCTACTGTAATGACAGGCCAGCTCTGCCAGCTTTCCCCGGGCGGGGGGTGGGGGAGTGCACAGCTTTCCCGGGGGCTCGGGAAGGGGGCTGCCACCCAGAAATGGGTGAGGAACCGCAGCACTGAATACGGCTGGACTTCCACGGATTTCAACGCAAGCAAGCTTGCTCTCATGTCCAATGGGCAGCCACATATGGCGAGCGAGGGTGCCAAAGTCACGGGGGAGGGGCACGCCCAGGTGACAAGAGGACTTTCCTTTAGGTCCTGCAGGAGCCCGACACTAAGTACTGCTGAATCGCGCGGTCACAAAGTTATTCACTTTCCACTTTTCCCTTCAATCCTTTTGAGTGAAGGAGCAAGTCTTGCTTTCTTGCCACGTTGTTAACACCAAAATCCTGATACTTTTCCTTTTCAACCCAGGAAGAGCGAGCACCCATGTCCAAAGCCTTTTCCAGGCAACCTTTTTGGCTAGATTTTACTAATGGTGTCTTATTTTGGGGAGAATGTATTTAGTTTTACCTTCTATTAACATTGGGTTCTGGTTTTCCAGCTTGAGAACCTTGGCATAGAATTTCCTTTTAAAATACGTTCGTTTAAAAAGAAAAAATGAACTTGTGGGACTTCAACAAAATAAAAAATTTCTGCACAGCAAAGGAAGCAGTCATTAAAACAAAGAGGCAGCCCACAGAATGGGAGAAGATATTTGCAAATGAAACTACAGATAAAAGGCTGGTATCCAAGATCTATAAAGAACTTCTCAAATTCAACACCCAAAAAACAAATAATCAAGTCAAAAAATGGGCAGTAGACATGAACAGACACATCTACAATGAAGACATACAAATGGCTAACAGACACATGAAAAAATGTTCGAAATCATTAGCCATCAGGGAAATTCAAATCAAAACCACACTGAGATACCACCGTACGCCAGTTAGAATGGCAAAAATGGACAAGGCAAGAAACAATTGGAGAGGATGTGGAGAAAGGGGATCCCTCCTACATTGCTGGTGGGAATGCAAGTTGGTACAGCCGCTCTGGAAAACAGTGTGGAGGTCCCTTAAAGTTAAAAATTGAGGTACTATGATCCAGCAATTGCACTCCTGGGTATTTACCCCAAAAATAAAGACATAGTGAAGAGAAGGGCCATATGCACCCCAATGTTCATAGCGGCATTGCCCACAATAGCTAAATAGTGGAAGGAGCCGAGATGCCCTTCAACAGATGACTGGATTAAGAAGATGTGGTCCATATATACAATGGAATATTACTCAGCTATCAGAAGGAACGAGTTCTCAACATTTGCTGCAACATGGACGGGACTGGAGGAGATAATGCTAAGTGAAATAAGTCAAGCAGAGAAAGACAATTATCATATGGTTTCACTCATTTGTGGAACATAAGAACGAGGAAGATCGGTAGGAGAAGGAAGGGAAGAATGAAGGAGGAGTAAACAGAAGGCGGAATGAACCACGAGAGACTATGGACTCTGGGAAACAAACTGAGGGTTTTGGGGGGGGGTTGGGAGATGGGCTAGCCTGGTGATGGGTATTAAGGAGGGCACGTATTGCATGGAGCACTGGGTGTTATATGCAAATAATGAATCATGGAACACTACATCGAAAACTAATGATGTACTGTATGGTGACTGACATGACATAATAAAAAATTAAAAAATTAAAAAATAAAATACGTTCGTTTAAATAAATTTTAAAAAGCGATGACTTTAACATTAACTAGGAGATAATACAGGTGGCCCTAAGGTGGAAATCAGTGAAAAAGGTGTGTTTGAGTGACTAGGTTGCATTTCCTTTTCTGTTCTCCTGTTTCTCCTGAATGACAAGCTTTGGGAAATGCTGGTTCACGCTATTTTGGAACAGGAGATAATAGAGCCTAGAACAGGTGGGTGAAGAGTCAAAAGTTATGTGGGAGCAGAAACCTGGTTTCCTGCTTCTCACATTACGGTTGTGCCCTATTTTATCCATATGATGTCCTCCTGTGAATTAGGAAAAGGGATCCCCATTTAAGACGTTTCATTTAATGGAAAACTGTCATAATACAGAGATTTTGTTAGATCAACTCACTTTACTGCCATCTGCTGGAAAGTTGTAATAAATATATCCATATATGACGGATGTGATGTTATCAGCATCCCTTTCAATGTAGTGTCCTTGAGCAGCGTGCAACCTGCCCAACTGTACATGGCAACCCTGATAGGCCTCCCACATGCCCCAATCTCACCTTGAGCTTTGGCAACCGCTTGATGGTTTTAAGAGGTCGTAGCACCCGGAGGACTCGGAGGGATTTAATTGTGTTGATGTCCTTTCCTTTGCTGTTGCCACTGTGGAGGGATGTTAAGGTGCGGAGACGGGAAGAGAGGGAGCAGAAGTCAGTGTGGGTGGTGGGTGGCCCACAACTCTATGTGACCCCACCCTCTCAGGACTAGGAGTCTGGGGTGAGCCTGGCACTTGCTGGGGAAGAGTGGGGAGCACCTCTGCTATGTTTGAGCTGAAGAGGTAGTCAGTAGATGGCCTTCTGTGGTTCTGGTCTCTGGATTCCTTAAGGGCCCTCCACCACTTGGCCAGGCCTGAGCAGCTGGGGGCGAGCTCAGACCCAGCAGAGGGGAGCTGGCTGTCCCCGTATGTTCACTGGAGGTGGTCTTGGTGGGCTCTTAGGAAATGGGATTCCTTGCCCCGCTTCCAACAGGATTCAGGAAATACTTAACGTGGCTCTCTCCCAGAATTCCCTGAGCCCACACAAAAGGAAAGAACCAGGAGATCAGATGCCGATGTCGAACCTCTGCCAGGGTCCCTTAGCCCGTCTTTGCAGAGAGCGGCATAGAAGTTCAGTCCAGGGTCTGCTGGACCCGAGCTTCAGTAGTGCGGCCCCCGCAGATGCCTTGCTACCCTTAGCCAACCATGATTCAGGTCCCCCAAGAGAAGGGCATTGGGTGCAGCCATCAAAGCATGGTGGTTAATAGAACTCACCACCCACCCAGTCACCCAAGCCAGAAACCCAAGTGTCACGTTCAGCTTCTTGTCCTCCACCCCCGATGGGTTACCCCCCCTAACATCTCCATCATCGTCCCCGGCCACCAGCTTACACTGGATTCCCGTTACCCACTTCCCAGCTTCCCTCGACTCCCTCTCTCTCCTTCGATCGTTTTTGCGCACAGTGGCCCACGCCAATGACCATGCTGTTCTCCCTCTCAGAATCCTTCTGGATCATCTGAATTCCTAGAAGTGCGAACTTTGGGCACGGCACTCAAGGCTCTTGGAAATCTAGCCCAACTTACCTTTACCTTTGCATTCCCATCGACTGCAACACACCCCAAACCCCAGCCACACTCTTTTGCCTCCCTCTGCTTTTGCACATACTGTTCCTGCTGCCAGAAATGCCCTTCCTCCACTTCTCCATTCACAGGACCCTGCAGCCCCCAGAGCCAAGTCAGATGCTCCTTTATCTGAAAGCCTGTCCTGATTGCCGCGGGGGGGGGGGGGTTTTGACCAGCCCCTACTGCTGTTCCATAGTCATCTTGGTTTCTGCCTTTGGCTTCAGGCTTTAGACAGAAAACCCCTCAAAGGCTTAAATTGTGATTTCTTCCTTTACGTCTCCATGTTCCCTTTACTCTTGGTTCTTGTCCCAGCCCCCATCATGCCCCTGGCGTGTGGCCTCAGGACACACGTGAATGGATCCAGATCAGAGTTCTCTGAGGCTCTCCCAGGGAACATTTCTAGTTACCTCGTGGGTCATGTGGGGAGCTATCCCAGGGACCCCGACCATGGTGTGTCTGGGTATCGGGGCACAAAAACATTCCTCCTTTAGGTCTCCTTTCTCTCATTTGTCGGGCAATGAAGAGGGGAACCGGACATTACCCTGCAGGGCACAAGCTGTGCTCCGGGATTCAGCTGGAACATATTTTGCCCTTTTTAAAGCCAAAGTCATCATTGTTATCTCAAGGCTGTGACCCTGAAGCTGGCGACATACATCAAGAGAGTCACTGAGATAATCTGGGGCAGCACAGGGACACGATTAAGTAACTGGACCACACAGGGAAACCAGCTCTTTCTTCTTCAAGCATCTTTCAGGCCTTTTGCTTTGGTAAGAGCGGAAGGTCTCCGAGATGTGCTAGGAGGTCTGTAATGCTTCCCTAGCACTCCTGTCTTTGGAATTCCTAGAACCCAGCTGGAATGTGACAAGCCACAATGCCACTGTTTCGTGCCTGTGGGATTCACCTTTCCAGCCGCGGTTCTGTCTGAGGTTGTCAATACTGGTTGTAAGGGGACGATCTAGTTTCCCGGCAAAAACTGAAGCAAAGTTTAGACTACAAGTTGGTGGAAAAAATGTCAAGTAAGTGGACATCTAGGTTGTATGTGGAACCGGCTACAATCTTGAAGTGCTGAACGGCTGACATTTGGAAACATGCCTCCCTACGGGCACATCCACTCCTCTGAAAAGGACTCCCTACCTCTCCCCCAGGAGGTACTTTGCCCTCGGGCGAGGCTGAGAAACAATCTTGTTTATTGAGGCAGTGAGGAGTGTTCCTGGCAGACTGGGTCCAAGCATGCAGGAGCGGCTTGATCACTCTCACAGAAAACAATCCGACTTTGACCCACTTCGCTGAAAGAGTAGATGCTCCTTGGGAGGCTAATTTCTCCTTTTAGAGCCCAAGTCCTGGCTGTGTAGCTTGTCTGCCCTTCTCCCATCTTGGGGTCTGGACACACTCCTCTGGGAACCACCCCACCACACCCGGCTGCTTTATTGAAATCAGACCCTGGAGAGGCCCTGCTCCCCCATGTCTCTTCTATCCTTTGCCAAGAACTGGACTCTTGGTGGGTCATGGTGGGAGGTGGTGGCCAAGACCCCTCAGGGCTCCTCCTCCCTGGGGCGAGAATGAGGGCGGCTCTGGTCACTGCAAGCAACGGATGGCAGCAAAAACAGAAGGCCATGGAGCCAGGCCCAGAACCAACACAGCTGCACCAGGGCACGGAGAACGAGAGACAAAATGAGAGAGAGAGAGAGAGAGAGAGAGAGAGAACTTTACCGTGTACTGCTCCTGGTGACGTGGCGTCGGAGGGAGAGACAGATCGTAAGTGGCCTCAGAAGAAAGAACACAGAACACACACGCACACATACACGCACACACACCTGAGCGCCCCCTGCCCTGCCCGGGCACCAGGAGGGGCAGCCTCAGGCTTGCGGCTCTGGCCGACGTCCATCCTTCCATCTGGAAGCCCCCCGTTCGGTCCCCTGCCCTCGGCAGGCTCCCGGCACTGCCCGACAGCACCAAGAAAGCCAAATTTCCAAGTAGCAGGACAGCCAGAAAGTCGTCAATGACCACAGGCGAAATCGCCACGGAAGGTCACTGCCCAGAGCCAGAGAAACCCCTCTGCTCCAGAGGTTCTGCGGCTGGAAGGTCTTAGAATGGCTTGGAAGCTGTGAGCTTTGGAGTTGGACCACCAGGGTTTGAATCCCAGCTCCGCCCCTTGCTGTAGCCCTCATCTGTAAACCAGACCTCCGACGCTTGATCCGTAGTAGCTATGGCCTTGGCTTTACCCCCTAAGATGTGAAGGAGAGGGGGTCAGCGAAGAGCTCCAATTTGGGGTGTAGGTAGAGCAGCTCTTGGGGGTCTGGCTCAGCCCTCGCACAGCTCGTCTTTGGAATCAGGCTCGGTCTCATGACAACTCTCCAACCATGGCTGGAGGTCAAGGCCAGAGAAACCCGAGGGCCAGGCAGGGACGCTCCGGAACTCCCTACCTGCTGCCTCTTTCGAAGTGAGTGAACTTTCCTTTCTTCCTTCCTTCCCTCCCTCTCTCCCTCCTTCCCTCCCTCACTCCCTTCCTCTCCTTTAATATTTTATTCAAAGTTAGTGATATTTCTAAAACCAGAATGGCTTAAATGTCTACAAATATTCCACTGGATTCCCCTCCCCCCACCTTTTTATTTCATCTTAGTGGTTGGCAAAGCTCAGTGTGTCTAGTTCTCTCATTCATAGAATCACGTAGATTCTCCTCTATGGATTACTGACAGATCTTTCAAGGACAGTGATTTCTGCCTGACCTGCTGACTTTAGCTGTAAGATGTGAGCCTTCTGAATGTCACTACGTTTGCCTGTGGGGAAGGTGGCACCATCATGCCTGTTTTCCAGATGAGGAAGCTGAGGCCCAGAGAGGGAGAGCGACTTGCCCAAGGTCACACAGCTAGGAAGCAGCAGACTGAGATTCAAACCCCAGCTCGTGTCTCTTGCGCTCAAATCTTCTCGTCCATTTTATCCCACACAAGAAAAATAACGCCTTCAGTGCAGGGGCTGTGTTGAGGATGGGATTAAAAATGTGGCCGCCTGAGGGCTCCTTCTTTGGCTTCCTGGCGGTTCGGCTCGGAGCATGCAAGAGAGTTTTGACCAAGGCGTTCCGCCAGCTGTGCTGGCCTGCCTGGCTGGAGGAGCGGCAGTGCCAGATGGACTCTTGGCAGGGAGGGCAGGGTCACGATCCGCCAGCTGCCGAGACATGTCAGTCGGCCGCCCCAATGCGTGGGCACAGAGCGTGCTGTCATGGGCGATGGCTCATGGGATGGTGTTTCATGGTGCTCGCGTGGACATGGCACAGTCCGTGGAAGGAACAGGACACACACACACACACACACACACACAGATTCGGGTGAGGTGCAGGAGGGGTGGAAACTGTCAGCAGAGCTTCGACGCATCCCTTGGAGGACCATAGGGATAGCTTTCCTACACCCGAGACGGGGCCATGACCACAGCACTGCGGCAGAATCCTTGCCTCCACCCCAAAGGCCAGAACAGCAAGGTTCCTTTCGGCGAGGAAGGGAGCGGCCTCGTGACCCTTTCCCCCGGCTTTTGGGGGACCCAGGCTGGCTAAGCTACCAAGTGTCCTTCTGCTGCTTTGTGAAGGCTTCCACGTTCACGGCTGGGAGACGGGCAGCACCCCTGAATCTGATGGTTGAGCTCCACCTCAGGGAACCTGCCAGAGTCGCTTCCCTTCAGTCTCTCTGGGCCTCAGTTTCCTCACCTATAGAACGAGAATGAGACAACTTCCCACCGGAGGTTGTTGGTGGGGATTAAATATATGGAAGCTGTCACTGTTACCACCCAGTCAAGTTTTTTGGCTTTATGGGGAAACTGAGGCACAGTGCAGCTAAGGGAGTTGCGTGTAAGAGACAAATCAGATAGACTTATAGGAGCCTCTTTCTAAAGCAATAAGATTAATCTAACACCTCTCGGGGTTCTCGGCTTTGTCGATGAGGAGATGGGCACAGGACTGATAAATCGAGCTAAAGGACCAGAAAGGAAAGATGCAAAGGACTCTGGGGTTGGGCACTCAGGCCGAGACCCTCAGAGAATCCCTCGCTCCTGCCAATGCGACAACCATGTGGTAACAAGAGAAGACAGTAAGCGCAGTCCTTATAGGGTGAGAAACGTTCTCAGGTGAAAGAGGCCAGAAACCTGCAACCAGGGGGCAGGATTTGGAGACTTTTCTGGGCAGAAAAGTAACAGCCTGAGGGCTCCTTCTCAGGCTTTTGGACAGATTAGCCTTGGACATGCAGGAGCGGCTTGATCAAGGCGCCTGGCCAGCTGTGCCAGGCCTGCAGCCCTGCCTTGAAAGAGAGGTGGCAGCACCAGATGGATTCTTTGCAGCAAGGCAGGGAGGGTCTTGGCGGGGGGGACCTCTCTCCTATCCTTGTGACCATGATATAAAGGTGCTCCCATGGCTGTCCGCTCTTCCAAAACCCCTTGAGAGCTGCTGGCACTTGTCAGGATCCCGTTGGCAAAATCTCACCTCCCCCATCCCCCAGTTCCTGTGAGATCTACAAGCCCATTGAGGCTTAGAGGATGTCCTTAAATCCCAGTCTGGACCTTTTCCTTGCATAGGAATTAAAAAAAAAAAAAAACCCATTCAAAACGGGGATTTTCAAGGTCATGGGCTGGTTGGCTTTATGCCTGTAGCAACTTCATCGAAGCAGTTTGAAAGACTAGTTATGCTGCCAGACTTCTGTGGGTTGTAGGCGCATTTTGAACGCCCTTGTATAACTTCATACATAAAATGAAAATTCAAAAAAAAAAATCAGCTCCCTCTAGCAGATTCTTTTGCAACACAAAGAATCATTCTGCTGATTGATTTTTGGTGGAAAAATAATTTTGATTTTGCACATTGTTTGCTTCAAGTAGAGCCTAATTGTAGCTCCAGGGACCCTAGAAACAGCATATTGTAAACGATAGCTCATTATGGCAAAAGTTCTCTGGTTGAAAGGCCCACGTCTTTGGAACGCCACCCCTTCCCCAAATCGTGAGTTCAAATTGGGGGATGGAGGTGAGGCAGGGCAATGGAATTGGGGGTCCTCCTTTTCACTGAAGCATGTTGGCTCTGACGGAGGTCTGGGAGGAAAGCACCAGGGCCAAGGGCGAGTTGATGGGCCTCGGGCACCACTCCTTTTGTTCCACACCCAGTGGTGGCCACAGAGGGCAAAACCCACCACCCCGGGCAAAGCTGGCAAAGCAGTGGTTGTGTGTGGACAGATGGATGTGGCTGATAGGGTCCCCCCCGACCCATCACCTCCTCAGCTCTAGGAGACTTGGGGGCTCTTGGGAGGACATCATCCTGGAAGGCCTGAGGAAGTACGAGCAAGGTGCCTGCTAGAGCTTGCCCTCCCTTGTCGCAGAGACCGTCCCTGGTCAGAACATGTTGGGGGCTGGGTCTCCTGATGCCAGAGCACATGGCAGAGTGTCCCCTTTCTCTAGCCCCCACAGGCTTGGTAGATGGTCAGGCCCACGGGGCCAAGGTCAGAGGAGGGAGGGAGAGGGGGAGAGAGAGAGAGAGAGAGGGGAGAGGAGAGAGGATATGAACCAGACAGAGGGACAGAGGCAGAGACACACACGTGCTAGGGCGGGCTCGGTGGGTAAAGAGAAACAGAGGTGACACAGAGACACAGAAGGTGATAAACAGAAAAGAGAAAACGCAGGGTTGGGGAAAAGGGAGGAAAAAGGAGAGAGACACACTGAAAGAGAGAGGGAAGGAGGGAGGGAGAGAAACAGAGAAGGACAAAGAGCAGGAGAGGCAGTCAGAGGGAAGAAGAAAAAAAAGGAGAAAGAGAAAGAAGGAGAAAGAAACAGGAGCGAGGGAGGGAAGGGGATTTGGGATAGAAACAGACAGACACACAGTATGTAGATAATTTCCACAGGAGATGGATTCACTCCAGGCTGAGGGCGGTAAAACGTTTTGGCTCTTCAGAGCTGAGATTTGCTCAGGTCCTAATATGGCGCCTACCAGACACCTTGTAGGAGTCGCTCAAATAGCTGCTAGAGGGAGGGAGGAGCATATTTCATGACATTCTCGCATACACTTCAAAAATCTTTTTGGGGGCGCCTGGGTGGCTCAGTCATTGAGCGTCTGCCTTCGGCTCAGGGCGTGATCCCGGAGTTCTGGGATCGAGCCCCACATCAGGCTCCTCCGCTAAGAGCCTGCTTCTTCCTCTCCCACTCCCCCTACTTGTGTTCCCTCTCTCGCTGGCTCTGTCTAATAAATAAATAAATAAATAAATAAATAAATAAATCTTTAAAAAAAAACTTTTTGGAAGAAATTCCTTGGTAGGAAACAAATTGTATCTTATTTGTATGTTACAATTCTCTGAATTCCCAGGAGGCTGATTTTTTAAATCATTTTTATTAATTGTCAGCATCCTGAAAAATTTCTGTGTACATCCCTTGCCCATTTATATCCTGAGTTTCATGTTTCTTATTGATTTGTAATTGCTTTTTATATATGAAGGCCAACAATTATTTGTCTTATTTGTGGCCATCTTTCTCCTCTAATTCACTGTGGACTTTATTTTTTGAAACTTCGGGACACGTTAATAACATGGCCAAAATTTAGGGTTGTTGTTGTTGTTGCTTTACAGTGTTTTCCATTGCTCTAATATGTAAATAAATACTCAATCATTTAAAAAAGGGTGACAGAGAGGAACACAGAGGAGGAAGGAGTGAGGAAGGAGAAAGAAAGGAGACAAGGTGGAAGGAGAGCAGACATAGAAAGAGGAAAAGAAAGTAGAAGGGAAAGAGAAAGGGGGGGGTGGAAAGTCTGGCCAGGGTCAGAAATAAGATCAGCCTCCTGACCCTCATGGTACCTCTCCACCAGCTTGGAGGCATCCAGAACCCTGGAGCTTTCTGGCTGTTCTGACACACTTGACCTCACTGTGTTGTTCCCAGAGAAAAATCCGAGAGTGGCCCAAGTTAGTCCTTAAATTGGAAACGAGCCACCACTCTGGCCTCCTGACAAACCAGGTCTTTGTTATTTGGTTGGGGGGCCATTCAAGAACCCCTGAAGATCTGCTGAGATGGAAGCTAGGGGGCAGAGGCACAAAGGAAGCCTCTGATTTCTCACTATGGGGGTGAGGTGGGTCAGAGCCCCTCTGAGACTTTCCTTTCTGGGAATGACCCACAGTGGTGGGCACAGACAGGGTCCCCAAGATTTGTTTCTGGATCATGAGCTGGTTAGGTCTTCTCAAACTGCTCCAAACATCTGTACCTTGAGGAATGTACTGCTAAGTTTGCTATCAAGGCCCTAAGATCTAGTGGCTGCCCAGCCCTTGGGTGCCATCTTGAAATGCTGTCCAGAACTTAGGTGCCATCTTGGACCGGGACCCCACAACCCAGGTGCCATCTTGGAGTTGCACAATGATGCATGGCCTTTCAGGAGGGAGAGGGTCCTAGGACTGCCAGGAGAAGTAAAAGACACACAAAGGGAGTCACAGGTCTACAACCACAGGGCCTTCAGGCACAGGGTGGGGGGTCTGAATTCTCATGCACATTCATTTCCTGGTTTTCTTTTTAGGGGCTCTTAGAGACAGCGGTTGGGGTGGAGCTTGTAGAGCAGAAGGAAGATGAGATGTCCCGGCGGGGCTATTCTACTGAAAGCAGCAGAGCAAGGGGTCGGTGACGCGGCTGTGTGAGGAGGCAGAAGGTGGGGTCCCTTCTCCTTCTTCCTCCACAGTGGTCGTCATGCAAAAGCCAGTCGAAGCTCTTCTTGGAGGCATGCGGATGTTCCCACCCCCCAGAGCCCACTCTCCCCATCTCTACGCCCTGAGAACACATTCCCTGATCCAGTGGGCAGCCCCACGCCAGGGGCGGGGGGCAAAGAGGCAAGTAGAAGCCTCAGGAGGAGACTTACGTGAAGGCAAAGGCCACCAGGGCCCCACTGACCACTATGAAGTCGAGAATGTTCCAGAGGTCGCGGAAGTAGGCACCCTGGTGCAGGACGAGCCCCAGGTCGATCATCTAGGGGTGAGAAGAGATGGTGGTCAGAACCCTCATCCCACCTTGGGGAGCGAGACCCACCTTTCCAGCCTCTGGGGGAGGGGTATCAGGAGGGGGCATCGCCGCCCCCTCCTAGTTCTCTTGGCTCCCACCCGCCCTGCCCCTCCCTTGAGTCTGTCCTCTCCAACGAGGCCGGAGGGTGCCCACAGGCATGGGCATGAGTCGAGTCCCCCCTCCGCTCAGAACCTTCCATGGCTCCCACCTCACTTGGGGTAAAAGTCAAAGTTCTCCCCGTGGCCCACAAGGCCCTGCAGGATCTATGCCTGTCACCTCCCTGCTCTCATCTCCCTGCCCTGGTTTTCCCCACGCTCCTCGCTCACTCCTTCCAGTCCTTGCTGCTGCTCTAACACACCAAACATTTCTAATCCCCTGGGGAAGCCACCTACGCAGGGTGGCATTCTTGAGGGTGGAGTCCCTTGGATCCCTGGCTCTCTCAGCACTCACCTTGATCACCATCTCAAAGGTAAAGACGCCTGTAAAAACGTAGTCAAAATATCGCAGCACCTGTAGGGAATAAAAGCAAGGGGGCAGCAGATCACTGGCTTGCTCCAGCAGAGTCCCCATGAACCTAGTGATGGCCCACTGGGGTGTGTGGTCTCCAGCAAAGTTCCCGAGAAACACACTCTCACGAGCAGAGGAGGAAACACGGCTGCCCCATACAGTTGAGCAGGATGTGCACTGCCCAAGGCCCCTCCCATCCTGTCTCAGAGTACAGCTTTGTATGTTGTGTATGAAACTGTCCAGCAGATGGCAGCAAAGTCCTAACAAAATCACTCAGGACCATTGGCTCACCAGTAGGAAGGGCTTCTTTTTTATTTGCCCGAAGCTCAAATATAAAGTAAAGGTGGTCTTGGGGAAGTTCAGGGAGGACTGCATCCCTGTTGGTGATGAGTCTGGCCTCCCAATGCCCTTGACCTGTTGGGCCTCTTAGGTGATAAATCGTAGGGTCTCTTAAACATGACCAACTGTCTAAGTCGGACCCTGGGGCTCCAACTCACCACTGTGGTCTCCCACCCAACTCTGCGGCCACATCCTCACCACGGTGGGGTGGTTCCCCCCTCCCCCCCCATTACACAGGGCCAGGACCGGGTGGTTTCTGCCTGGATGAGCAACGGCCTGCAGCCTGGCCCCTCCCAGGCCATGTCGTGGCACACCTCTGGTGCGACCTTCGTGTGAGGATGTGACTGTGCCGGCACCGCATCGGGTAGGTGGCAAACAGGGGGCTGACTCCATCGGATTCGTGTTAGAAAGGAGCTGATATTTACTGAGCCCCACCACCAGAGGACGCCTCGGAGCACCCGAGTCAGGTTCGGGTCCTTCTCTGCTCTAGAATCCTCTGTGGCTCTGATCGCACTTGAGGTAAAAGCCACAGTCCTCCTGGGGGCCCCCAGGGCCTTGAGACCTCTGCCGGGTCACCTCTACACCCTCACCTCCTCTCACTCCCCCTTGCTATCTCTGCTCCTGCCGCCCTGTCTTCACCTCAGGGCCTTTGCACAGGACGCTACCTCTGTCTGGAATGCTCCTCCCCACATCCCACCGGATTGCCAATCTCTCCTCCTTTATGGCTTGGCTCACACATTACTTTCTCAGTTCCGCCTTCCCCTACCGCCTGTTTCAAGTCCTACTTCCTGGTGTTTGCGATTTTCCTTACCTAGTCTACCACCTACCTTGTAAACTATTTGTTATCATTTGTTATAGTTATTAGTGATCTCATCATTCATGTTCCTGACCCGATATCAGCCCTGTGAAGGCACGGATGTTCGCCTGTCCCTGTAGCGCCTCTGGCTCAATATTCAAGCCCAAGCATACAGCTGGCGCTCAAGAAATGTTTGCTGAATGAATGCATGAGTAGCTGGAACTGTACTGGGTCCTGTGGGCGCTGGGCTCTGTGATCCGTGTGGTCGCAACTCGCATTCCCGCTATGTGTGGTGCTCACAGGGCCAGCAGGGACCAGAGTGGCCAGGATGGCTGGCTTCCTGAGGTGGGGCGACAGGTGCAAGGGGCTGGCAGAGAAAGCATTTCAGGCGCACGGGGTGGCGGGCTCGGCATGGCCCAGGCCTGGTGCTCTGTGAGCTCTGGGAAGGCAGGGACCCTCTCACTCCGGGTCAATCCCTGACACTTAGCTCTGTGCATGGCACATACTCGTTGCTCATTTAGTAATAACGAAACAAAGCAACAGATGAAAAACAGAGAGGAAAAATGGAAGGCAGGGAGTGGGGAAAGGGCAGGCCCGGTGGTCAGGGGAATCTAATTCTGGAGAACTGAATGAACTAGTCGGGCAAGAGGAAATCAAGAGACCAACGAATTAGGTTTGACTATCGAATATGGAGCTCCTCGGACCTCTACGAATGACAGTTTCCTGTGGTTCAGTTGAATTCGACCATGTTCTCAGACGCATTTATCCCAAGGAAATGCAAATCAAAGTCGCAGAGAGATTCCACTCTCTACCCCACCAGGCCCACCAAGCGCGAGAGTCTCCAGCACCAAAAGCTGACGAGCCCGCGGAGCAGTGGGCGCCCCCACGCTGCCTGCGCGAATGTCACCGTATCACCCAGCCAACAGCGGGCTGCTCCTAGTAAGCCTGACCGCACGCACATTCTCTGCTCCAGAAACTCTGCTTATGGCTTTCTACGCTGGAGGAAGTCACGCCCAGCATCCCTGGAGACACACGCAGGGTAGGGGGCGTGTGGCCAGCGATTTCAACTGGAAACATCCAAACGGGCATCAATAGGTCATGCCACACAGTGGAATATGAAAGAGCAGTGAAAAAGGATGGCCGTCCCTCCCCGCAACATTACGTGCTCATCTCGCGGGGGACACGATGTTGGGTGACAGAGGCATAGAAGGACGCCATCTGTTGAGGGTCAGAAACGAGCAAAACCGAATTCTAGTGCTTGCGGATGCACAAGCTGGTGGGACAATTAGAGATGCTAAGCTCATTCCAGAAGGGGAGGGGTCACAGTTGCCTCCAGGGTGGGTTTGCCAAGGTCAGCGCTAATGACACTCAGCGCAGGGTTGTTCTCTGCGGTGCGGCCGCCCAGGTCACCGTTAGGGGGCCGAGCAGCACCCCGGCCTCCGCCCTCCAGATGCCAGGGGCTCCCCGCCAACCGCCCCGCGTCACGACAACCAAACGTGTCTGCAGGCGTTGTCCCCGCTGGGGAACCCCAACTCCAGAGAGAAGAAGGGGGCTACTACAGAGGCTATGGTCTCAGGTGGTTCATTCTACTTCTCATCCCGGGGGGGAGGTGGGGTGTGGGCGCTTTAAATCATTGAGACATGGGTCATGCGCGTTTCCTGCACTTTTCTGAGGTCTGTTCTAGTTCAGCCAACAAAAGAACGGGGGGAGCGGTCCCAGGCATCAGCTGGCAGTGCGGGGCCACAGTGTCCTTGAAGGGGGCGGGAGCTGGAGGAGAGAAGTTTCAGCGGCAAAACGCAGCAGGCAGGGCTTGGGGTCCGACGCATTGCAAATGCTCCATGGGGCTGGTCTGAGCCCGGCTGGGTTTCCTCAGCCCCTGCACGCACCGCAGCGGCACCCCGGCCAGCCAGCGACCTCTCCCATCGCCTAAAGTCGGCAGGGGGTTTGCCGACCCCTCTCGGGGTGCCCCGTCCCGGGCCTGGCTCCCTGGCGTCCCTAGGGGAGAGCGGGCAGTAGGAAAGGACAGAGCGTAGCCTCAGCCCCGCCCTGGTCCTAGTTTCTTCCGGGAGCCTTGTTCTAATTATTTCCTTCCGACTCCCCCCATTGGGTCCCCAGGGGCCCTGCCAGGCCTGCAGAGGAAGGGAAAGTGCAAGGTAAGCTGCTGTCGGGCAGGCTTGATTTATGGGGCTTGCCAGCCTCGCCAGGCTCCTAACCTACTTAGTGAGGGCGGCAGGGCCCGGCTCCCAGCGGAAAATGTACCTTTGGCTCCGGGCAGGGGGGCAGGGATGGGGGGCAGGAAGGAGCTGGGGCAGGGGTGCTGCTGCCAGTCCAGAGTCTGCCACGCCCCCGTCTGTCAATCTCTTGCTCCCCCCTCTCAACCATGGGCACACACTCATTCTTGCTTGGCAGGACTCAAGGGGAGCCGTGCACACAGTAGGTGCTCAAAAAACAGAGAGAGTTGAGGGAAGCAGCAGGAGCCCCGGGGAGGCAGAATTGGAACTGTGCTGTGTAATCTTGGTCGGATCACTTAGCCTTCCTGAGCCTCAGTTTCCCCATCTGTCAAGTGGGGATACCTGGGAGAGCTTACGTGCCAAGTGCCTGGGGTTGTGCCTGGAATACAGCAAGCACTCAATTAACAGGAACCGCTAGCAGACCCTGGACTCCTGAAGGGAGAGGTTTTTAGCTCTCCAAAAGGCTAAAAGTGTAGGCTGTGTTTCTGAGTCAAAATAGTCCTTTCTTTCAAAGCGCGTGTCCACACCCAGAAGCCTGTTTGGGGAGACCCGGCTGCCAAGGGGATTGACTATACAGCACCCCCCACCTGAGGCCTCCCTACCTGCCATGCACAGCGTGCATCTCCCCATATAATGCCAGCCCCGCTCCCTCCACCAGGGATTCCAGCAATTTCTAGCCCCACAGCTCTAGGCCACATTTTCCCCTGCCAGTGCACAGAGCCGCTGCGCCCTCAAGGAACAGCCTGCCCCCAGGCGTGTCCTCAGGGAATCAGAACCTCCTCTCCCCGTGGTGTGCCCAGGGCCGTACCCAGGGGTACCCCGGACATTCCTTCCACCGTGGCAATCAGCTTTTAGGGTGCAGGACACAGGAACCTGTAACAGAGGAGCCCGGCCAGGAAGGGGCCCGCTGGGCGGGACTCACGTTGTTCCGCGGTGCGTTGGGCTGCACGGGGTCCTCGGCCGCCAGGGCGATGCTGCTCATGGCGATGACCATGAGGATGCACATCTCAAAGTAGCGCAGATTCAGGATGTAATGGCACAGGCGGCGCAGGCTGTGGGGACAGGTGGGTGTGCAGGGGTCCACTCAGACTGTGGACTCATAAACCCTTTCCTTCTGTAACCTCCTGATGTCACCTACCACCCCCCGAGACCTCTAACGCCCAAGATCCCACGCCCAGGAAAGTATCAAGATCCTCCAACTGGGGGCCCTCCTGGGGGTCACGGAATGCCAAGAAGGTAGGGGGCCTCTCAGCCAGGGAAGATATTCACAGGCCCTGTTGATAAGTTCCTATCACTTTCAAACAACCCTCTTGGAAAATCTTGATTCCTAGACTGAGTTGAAGAAATATTTTCCCTGATTCTGCAGGAGACGAAAAGGTTTTTCATGCGTAAGATGTCCTATGGTCAAATAAAATTGGGAAATTCTGGGTTAAATGGATTTTTTTTTAATTGATTGAGTGACCTTAGGCAAGTTACTTATCCTCTCTGTGCCTCAGTGCTCTCATCCGTGAAATGGCCATAATAATGGTGGCTACCTTACAAGAATGTGAAGATCAAAAATGTTAATATATGCCTGGCACATAGTAGGGGCTCCAGAAAGTTATTGACATTATAAATTGCAGGCCTTATCAAAGCCTTTGATGTGGTAATGGGATAATACATAAGTACCTAACCTCTTAAGTGGAGCTAATAATATTTATAAATATGTCATAAAGTTGTGTGAATGGCAGCAGGGCTGAGTGGTTAAGAACAGAGATACTGGCATCCGTCTGTTTGGGCTCTCCCACTTGCTTGCTGTATGACCTTGGACAGGTAACTTCACCTGTCTAGGCCTCAGTTTCTTCATCTGTTGAATGGGCATAAGCATAGTACCAATCTCATAGGGTTATTAGGTGAATTTTTTTTTTTTCATTGGTAAAACACAACAGTGCCTGGCACTAAATACCACATAAAAGTTTTCCTAGTAAAATAGATACTTTCAATCAAATAAAAAGGAAGCACATAGGATGAGATTCAAGAGTCTCAAGAGGCCAGGTTATAGAAAGTAGTTACCACCCAGCTTGTTTGACATGATTTTTCTTTGTCAGGAAGCCATTTTGAGGGACTAAGGTTTCAAGAAATATCCTTTGGAAAAATGTAATCCTCAAACAAGCCACAGTGAGACACATGTAATAAATTTCTCTCCTAAATAGTCTATCCTCCTCAAGGATGCCCAAGACAAAGGGTTATGGAACTCAAAGACATCTGCCTAGAATCCAAACCTTCCAGAGCAGAGGTTAGGATCAAGGGCTCAGGGACCAGGGCTGCCATGTATGATTGTACAGGTTGCGCACTGCACAAGGCACCATTTCTTAGGGGTGCCTCTCACATGACAGACGGTGTAGATTTGAATATTTATGATAATGATTTCTATCTGATGACCGGAAGGGGTCTTTCCCCCCAAAATCAGTAGTTTATGAGAAATTTCTCTCTTACAGGACTTAAGAAAAGGGCCTTGTTTTTTAATTTGCTCAAAAATCCTGTATGTCCTAACAGTGATCTTGGAGGCCACTCTCCCCATTACCCTCTGTGTGGGCCTGCCCTCTGGCTTGACTTCCAGTGCCCCAGTGGGAGCCCCAGGCCCTCTGCCCTAGCCACAGGCCATACTCACGGGTTGGTCGTGGAGAGGATAAACATGGAGCTGTAGGGAGGCATGGGCTTGGGGCCGTCTTCCCCGGGGTCGTCTTCCTCTTCCTCCTTCTTCTCTTCCTCCTTTTTTGGCAGTGGGTCTGGGTTGGCGTTTTTGTTCACTGTGGGGACAAGAACCGACACAGGGCTCCCTCCGTGATTTCCCATGAGCCTCTGGGCTCCCGTCCGCTCCCCAGAGCAGACGATAAGCAGCTGACGTTTATAAAGTGCCGACAATGCACCAGGCAGCACGTTAGGCCATTTGGTACTCACATGACCCCGTGAGAACTGCCACTTCATGATCTCCATTTTACAGAGCATGAACTAGCACAGAGAGGTGAAGTGACTGGCCTAAGGTCACACAGCGGGGATTTGAACCTGGTCCCAGAGTGCCTGCTCTCAACCACTCGATAGCCTTGAGTCTGGTGGGACGTTCACAGGATGTTCACACAAACCTGCCCCCATCCCGTTGGACCTTCATACCATCACTTGGAGGCAGGTAGCATGAGACCCGATAGACCCACTTTACAGATGGTAATACTGAGCTCTCCCTTTGTCAAACTGGATCGTCTCCCCCAAGAATACCTCTCTCTCGATGGCAAGGGTCACTACACTCCTGAGCGTTGATTCCGCAGCCTAACCTTGCTATGTGTCTCTGGGCAGGCTGAGTTTCTCTGAGCCTCAGTATTTTCATCTATAAAATGGGCACACGGATGAAATCCACGTTGTAGGACTGTGGTGAGCGTTTATCAAGCAGACTCATGGAAATCTCCTGCATAGAACGGGCACCAGAGAAACTGGGCTATTGGAACCATCTTCGGAAACAATTAGCTCAGTGGGCCATTTCTAAATTTTCACTGCTTCTCTGACCCCAGTCTTACATGGTTGGGGGCTTGGAGGGAGGTCACAAACTGCCAATCCCTCCAGGGCCTAGACCCGCACCATCCAACACTTGTATGTGTAAAACACACCGAATTTCTAAGAGTGCAAGACAAAGAATGTAAAGTAGCTCGTTAATAATGTTAAAAACGTTGATTACATGTTGAAATGGTAGCACTTTGAATACAAATAAATAACACTGAGATTAGAGTTTATCTCACCTGTTTCTTTTCTTTTCTTTTTTTTTTTTTTAAAGATTTTATTTATTTGACAGAGACAGAGACAGCCAGCGAGAGAGGGAACACAAGCAGGGGGAGTGGGAGAGGAAGAAGCAGGCTCATAGCAGAGGAGCCTGATGTGGGGCTCGATCCCATAACGCCGGGATCACGCCCTGAGCAAAGGCAGACGCTCAACGACTGAGCCACCCAGGCGCCCCTCACCTATTACTTTTTTTTTTTAAAGGGAGGGCATAGAGAAAGGGAGAGAGAGAATCCCAGGCAGGCTCCACTCCCAGAGCAGAGCCTGGTGCGGGGCTCGATCTCACGACCTTGAGGTCATGACCTGAGCTGAAATCAAGAGTCGGATGCTTAACTGACTGAGCCACCCAGGCGCCCCTCTTTTCTTAAATCACTCCTCCCCCCCCCTTCTCTCCTTTCTTTCTTTTAATATGGCTACTAGAAAGTTCAGAACTACATATGTGGCCAGTGTTGCATCTCTTTTGGACAGCGTGGGTCTGGGGAATCATCGGATGCACCCTCAATTTCTGTTAAAAGGATCCACTGCTTGTCAAATACAGCGGCTTCCTGGCTTCGCTCTGGGAATCTGGGATGCAGGCAACATCGCGAAACCTACCGAGCGGCCAGCCGTGTGCCAGGCCCTGCGGGCGCGTATTATCTCGCTTAACCCTCCCCGCAGTCCCGTGGGGCAGGAACCACATCTGTACCCATTTTGAGAGGAAGAAACTGAGGTCAGAGAGGTAGGGTGACTGTTGAGGGTCACCCAGCCAAGCCTCCAAGGACTGGCCCTAGGGACACCAGGTGCCCCGCCTGGTGAGGGGGGTGGTGGTGAGGTCTCACCTTGGACGACGGTGTGGTTGAGGGGGGGCGGGCAGGCCGGGGGGATATCCACCGTGGTGTGGTCGGGTTTCCTGGCAGTCTTCGCTGAGTTGGTCTGGGTGCTGCTGGGGTTGGTGACGATAAGGCTGTTCTCGGGGGTCTTGGGGGGGCCGGGGTCAGACGGGTCCCCTGGGTTGTTGGGCGTCCAGCGGCTGGCGGCATTCTGGGGGTTGGTGGCCGCGGCGGGCGGGGCCGGCGCGGGGCCGGGGTCAGTGCTGTTCCCGGTCCTGGCGGGGCTCTGGGGCAGGCCGGGGCGGCTGAGGCTGTCATGGGCGCTGGCCGAACCCGCGGTGGCCAGCTTGTTGTTCCTCATGTTGTCGATGTCCTCGGCCAGTGGCGGCTCTTGGCGGCCCAGGTCCTGCTGGATTGGCCGGGTGGTCGACAGGTTGGGGCCCGACACGGGGACCCCGGGGCCCTGGTTCTCTCTGCGGAAGGCAGGCCAAGGAGAAAGGACCCATAACTGAGTTAGAATAACAGAGCGAACGTTCTGGACCCTGCCTCAGCTGCCACCCTTCAGGGGGCGCGCTTGGACCTGGAGAGGCCGTGTCCCGGAGCTCCCCAGGGCCTGGCACGAGAGGGGCCCGGCTTACTCCTGCTTGGAGATCACGACCCCATGGAAGTGTAATGGCCCGGCCTCCTGGGTTTCAGTGTGGTGCTTCTCCTGTGGTTTCGCAGGGCACGAGGCTACTCCCGTGGGGAGAAACCAGAGGGTAAAAGAACTTTCTGCCAGAGCCTACATCTCTCCGACCCAGAGCTCCCTGCCTCTGCCTACAGGCCCTCGAGAGGTCCTGGGCGGGCCTGGGGCACACAGTGTTTTCAGGGGTGGCTAAAGCACCCAGGGACACCATCTCTTTAGGGGTAGAACTGCCTCGTGGCTTTACGTGCTGGAGGCATTTATGTCCCTTCCCAATATTCCAGTTCGGGGGAGCACGCAATACATGCAAGTAAACATAATAAATAACAATAAAAGTAATAACAGCCAACACTTCAGTAACAAAGCTCTCAGGGGCTGCTCTAAGCACTCGGCTTCTAATAACCCCTTTATCCTCAGCCCCAAGAGGTGCAATTACTAGCCCCATTTTCCAGATGAGGACACTGAAGCCCAGAGAGGTTAAGTCTCTTGCCTAAGGCCACACAGCTGGTAAATGAACACGATAATTTTTCACGGGAATACAAGTGTGATGGGCAAAGCATTCCAGGCAGAGGGAACAGCCAGTGCAAAGGTCCTGAAATGGGGATAAGTTTGTTGAGTTTCAGGAGGCCGGTGTGGCTGGAGATGGGGAGTGGGGGGAGACAAGGTGAGTAGGAGTTTGGTGCCTTGGTTACTCAAATAATTAACACCATGCCAACGGACAAGAGAAGAAAAGAGTCTGAGTGTTCAGTGCAACTGGGGAGGAGAGAAAAATGTTAAGGGTCCTGCTGAGCTTTTTCTGCCTCAATACCCTTTGGGACGTCTGCTCTGCAAAGGCAAGTGGTTTATTTTTGTCTTTCTGTTCACAGCTGTGATTCCAGTGCCCAGAACGGGGCCTGGCACATGGCAAATGCTCAGTCACTTTTTATCAAATAATAAGCAAATGCCCCCATTTTTCAGATGAGGACGCTGAAGCCCAGAAGTCCCACAGGCCCAGACCTCCCATCGACCCTTGCCTCCTCCCATCTACACACTCACCCCTAGCTTGCCAGACACCCCGGAAGCTGTGGCCCCAGTGAGGGTGGCTGGGGTCCGGAGCCTGTCTGCTGCCCCCTGGCTGCACGTCCGTCCGTCCGTCCCCTGCTGGCCCCGGCTCCGCCTGCCCACGCCGAGTGGACCTGGCTCCCAGTCAGCTCCCTGGGAGTTTGGCCCCCAAGTTTGCTCTGTTTGCTTTCAGACATCCCCTAGACCCTCAGTCCTCAGATGAGGGGCCTTATCCTGCCCTAGTTCCTGGGCGCTGGCCCCGGCCCTGGCCAGTCTGTTCCCTGGAAACCCCAGGACATTTGTGGTTTATACTCTCTATGATGTTTCTCTCTGGAGGGCTTTGCAATCTGAAACTTGTCTCTCTGGCTCTTCTTAAAGGCAACCCCAATTCTGCCTCCTAGACCCTCCACTCCAGCTCGTCAGACCTCACATGTACTAAGCACCTGCCATGCGCCGGACCACACGCGCCAGCTCTTCTAAGCCTTAGGGCTGCTGTGGGACGTGGGCAGTACTGTTAGTCCCATTATGCAGATGAGGAAACTGAGTCCTGCAGAAGCCAGGTCAGAGTAAAAAACGATTTTCTCAGGTTGCACACGTTCAGCGACCAGCTGGGAGCTCAGGTGTGATCGCGGACACCAAAGCCCACGCCCCACCTGGCACCCTAAATCCACCGAGCACGTCCTCATTTTTATTTTGCATTTTAACTCGCCAAAGTCCACGGTGTTTTTAGGAAGCAGAAGAGAGACGAGGTAATTTATTTTCAGACTTGGTTCTCTGAGGCTGCATGGGGAGAAGGGCAGGCCCGGCTGGTTTCCTCACTTCTCAGTCATGTGAGTAGGCCAGGCTGACCTGGCTCTGAGTCTCAGCAGAGCCCCTCACTGGCTGTGTGACCCTCTGTAGTTTGGTTAACCTCTCTGAACCCTAAGTCCCTTGTCTTTAAACTGGGGAGAGAGTGGCAGAACCGTCCCTATAACTTGGAGACCACAGTGGGGATCCCGGAGCTGAGCGGCTATGTAACACCGGCAAGTTACTCAGCCTTGTTTCTCATCCGTTACACGGGCATGGTAACCTCCTTGGGTCCCTGGGAGGCTCAGGTGTAATAATGACTCCCAGGCCCGGAAACCCGATGGAATCTTGCCTGCCTGGTTTAGAACCTTCTTGGGACCAAGGACCCTTTATCCTTCCCAGCGTCTCCCTTTTAGAATAGGACTGTCTACCCTGGGCCTGTCCCACCCCTGTATTCTGGAGGCAGAGAATTTGTCTTCTAGTTCATGGCCACAGATGGGAGGGGATTTGGCCTCCAAATGGATCATACCTAGAGCCTCACCCATACCCAACTTAGATGATGAGATGTAGGATTTCTGAGCTGATGCTGCAAGAGGCCAAGACTTCTGGGGACGTTGGGATGGGGTGAGTGTATTCTGCACACGAGCTGGCCATACATCTTGGGGGGAGGAGCCAGAGGGCAGACTGTAATGGTTGGAATGGTGGCCCCTCGAATGATGTGTCTACCTGGAGATCGTGAATGTGGCCTTATTTGGAGAAAGGGCCTTTGCAGATGTAATTAGGTTAACGATCATGAGATGAGGGGCACCTGGGTGGCTCAGGGCATGATCCCAGAGTCCTGAGATCAAGCCCCACATTGGGCTCCCTGCTCAGCGGAAGTCTGTTTCTCCCTCTCCCTCTGCCACTCCCCCTGCTTATGCTCTCTCTCTCCTTCTCTCTCTCAAATAAATAAATAAAAAATCTTAAAAAGAAAAAAGGATCGTGAGATGAGGTCATCCTGGATCAGGGTGGGCCCTGAATGCAGTCCTTAGAAGCGAAGTGAAGGAGAGAGGACTCAGAGGGGCCTGGTGCGAAGCCAGAGGCAGGGTGTGCAGTGGCGCAGAGGAGGACCAAACCCTCAGACCTGCCAACAGCCCTGGGCTCCTCGTACGGTGCCTGGACAGCAAGCGTCAGCTGTAACGATGTGAGTAAATAGAGTCTACACCGTATTTCCCCCAAACGGCCCACAAACAGGTTCCAAATTTGAACCCACGCCTGGTCCTTTTTGAGAAGCTGTCCATGAGATGGAAATCTGGCTGGGAGGGTTTTCTCATTGTTTTTACAGACTGTTGTTGTCAAAGGGAGAGCTATCCCTAGCACAAAGCAGGTTCGGGTAAATTATTACTGCAAACAGAACCCAGATCCTTCGGCCACCACGTGAAGAGGTTATACTAAAGAGCACAGCAGTGGAGACCAGGGCGCTCCTCGAGGGGACGTCAGCCGCGCGTTGGGGACCAAGAGCCCGTTGGCTCCGTCTGCTGGCTCTGTCTGCCGCGGGAGCCGGAGGAAGCTGGGCCTGCAGAGGCCGCACACCAGTCTCCAGGAGGCTCCGATGCCAAGCGTCTCCAAGGAGAACGCAAAAGGGGCAGAAAACTTGGAAGCCAGGCCCCTTCCCCCTTAGGGATGTGCATCCCCTGCCTGGAATAGGTAGCTGCTTGCATAACCCTGTCCCGCACCGCATCCCTCAGCCAGCTGATCACTTCAGTGTCCTTTCGCCAAGGGCTACGGACACCTTGAGCGGGGCGTGCTCAGGCTCCCAGATGCAGAGGATGGGACTGCTTCCTGGTGCCACCATGTCCTAAGGACCTATGTGTTTTACTTCATTTAATCCCTGCAGCCACCAGCACTGGAGGTGGGATTAGGATCAGGCCCATTTTACAGATGAGGGAACTGAGGCCCGGAGAGGCAAAGGCAGTTGCCAGGTGTCACCCAGCTGGGAAAGGGCTGGGCTGGACTCCGGTCTTACAGATTCTAAGGCAGCATAGACTCTGTGAGGCTCAGAGGTCCAGGATCTCCTCTTGCTCTTTCTGGGGAGTGGGTTTCATGGTGACGGGAGCAGGTGTTAATTCTGGGGTGGCGCCGGTCTTGGCAAGAGCTGCCCTGCTCAGCCACATCCAGCAGGGAGCACTGCCTGGCTACCGGGGAGCGGCAGCCGCTCTGTGACCCGCAGCGTTTTCCTGGGAGTTGAGGAAATCTCTACCTTTGCTTTGGTCACCCTGGGGTGCCACTGGGCTCAGCCGCCTGGGGTGGGGGCTCTGGGGTCAGCGGCCACTGAGTGATGTAGAATGAGTGAAAAAGAATGTGCTTCTGTCCACTTTTCACTGGGGTGAGCTTGTGAGAGCTTCGGGGGGTCATTTAAAGCTGGAGAGGAGATGAAGGTGTAATTGGGGGAGAGGCAGAGGGAACGGAAAGAGAATAATTATATATATATTTTATCAACGTTCTGGCGAATGAAAAACACAGTGTGGGTCTGGGAAAAGGCCTAAGCAATGACAAAAAGGAAAGATGCAGGTGGCAGACCCCTTAAGCAGGGCCAATGGCTTGTCACCATAGAGAACTGAAATGTCTTTTTAGTATATTATATTCGTGAATAAAGTTTTCTCTTGGCCATTTTTTTTTTAAAGCAGATGAATGCCTCGTCTTGGATTTTTTTTCTCTAAAAGTGCCTGAATCTTCATGAAGTTTTATTTCCAACGAGCATTAGAACCTTTTCATAAGCCAGGAGAGTAATGCCTCCCTGGGTGCGTCCATTAACAAGGGAACAGCAGTGCCCTCCTGGTGTGGGTCTGGGAGTGGCAGGGGGGAGGCCGTTTCTGTCTCTGGAGGGGAGGGGGAACAGAGGCCATCTGTGGGATGCGGGAAAGCTGCATTCTTATCGCACTGCTGGTATCGGCCAGCTGCCTTTGGGGAAAATGCCTTCCTCTCTCTGGGCCTCAGTTTCCCCATCTGTGAAAGGAAGGAGCTGGAGTGGTCACTCTAAAGGATATAAGTTGTTTTTTGTTTGTTGATGAGAAAAATATAGAGGTATTTTTTTAGAGAGGGAGGGAGAGAGGTGGAGGGGGTGCAGCAGAGGGAGAGGGAGAGAGGGACTCCAGAGCTGATTCCATGCGGAGAGAGGAGCCCAACGTGGGGCTGGATCTCACGACCCCAAGATCATGACCTGAGCCGAAACCAAGAGTCGGACACTTAACCGACTGAGCCATCCGGGTGGCTCGATGAGAAAATCTTAACAGTATAAATGATAACGATAATAGTAATAGCTACCACTTCCTGACTGCTTGCTGTTACCACCACTACACACGGTTAGCGTACACTGAGAATGCAGTAATCATCTTCACAGTGATAACAGCTACCATTTACTGAGTACTTATGCACCAGGCACGGTTCAAAGCATTTTACATCTATTAACTCAGTTGGACTGTCCTCTTACCCTAGGCGGTAAGTACTGCTCTCATCCCCACTTTACAGATGAGCCAACAGACGCCCAGAGAGGGGAAGGGACATGCTACGAGTCACACAGGCAGGAAGTGACGGGCAGGAGTGTGACCTCTGGCTCCAGAGTTCTTGCCCGTCACCACCAGGCTATGCTGACATTCTGTCCCTGTCACTCGGCCTCCCTCAATCACAGGAGTAATGTAACAACAAGGATGACAATAATAGTAATGTTAGCAGTAGTGAGAAGAACAGCATTGGTGAATCATGGGTTCTTAATTATCCAGTCATGTTCTAAACACTGTATTTCACCTAAAAATCCTTTCTGTGGCCTCTCCTTGCCCCGAGAGGATTCGAGGTCCTACTGACCCATCACTGTCCTTCCCATTTCTTTGTCTGCCACTCTCTCCTCACCCTCCAAACTGAAAAAAGGCCTCCTTCTGGTCCACCTCAGGGCCTTTGCACATGCTGTTCTTAGCCTAGAACACTCTACTCCCTTCTCAGTTTGCTCCTGTTGGGAGCCTGGCCTGGGCACAGAGGGAGGGAGAGAGAGAATCTTGAGCCAACTCCTCGAGGAGCACAGAGCCTGACGTGGAGCTCGATCTAACAACCCCGAGATCATGACCTGAGCCAAAACCAAGAGGCGGACACTTAATGGACTGAGCCCCCCCCACCCCTTGTATGTTTTAAATACACACCCCATTTTCTCGGAATGCAACTACTGGATACACTGAAGGAAGACTAGACTCTATTTCGTAGGAAACTTCGCCAAGAGGTGTTCTCCAGTTTGGAAAATCTCAGCACTGGTGGCAACTCCCTCATGTCACCTGAGTTGCCCACACCACCAAGAGCCAGCCGGCATCGGTAGCGGTCATGTTCACGGTGCCTGTGCACACAGTGCCCCGTGTCAGTTCACTCTGCCCTCCAGACCCTCCTTATTCAAAGTGTGGTCCCCGGACCAGCATCAGCTTCACTCGGGAGCTCCTTAGAAATGCAGAGTCTCAGGCTGCACCCGAGACCCACCGATTTGGAATCTGTATTTTAATAAGATCCCTGGGGATCCACGTACATGTTCAATTTTGGTAAGTGCTGGCTTAGTGCCTCTGTCATATGACAGAGCCACTTAAACACATCATTAAAAAATCAATATGATGCCCTCGTGGTGGTATAAACGAAGACTAACAGAACATCAGTGACTATAAGAAAATGTCTGTTTCACCATGGTCGGGCTCCTATATGCAGAATTACTACAGGACTGTTAAAAATATGAAGAAAACAAGGATGTTGTTTCCTACTGGCTAGGGCGCTGCCCCGGAAGAGGCCTCCAAAAGCCTCAACCCTGCTCTCCTTTCAATTCTGAGGGCCCAGGGTAGCTTTTCAAATCCCTCAGGAATAGCATCAGGTAAAAAGATGGTTGACTCATTAACAGCTAAAAATGGCCTACATTTACCAAGCACTTACGTGTCAGCTGCTCTTCTTCGGGCCTTTTGCATGAATTATCTCTTTGAATTCCTGCAATGACCCAATTTGATCCCACGATCTCCATTTTACAGATTGAGACAACTGAGGCCCAGAGATGTGAAGTTACTTGCCCAAGGTCACACAGCAAGTACATGGAACAGCTGAAGAATTCGGTGGGGGTGGGGATGGGGGTGGGAGTGGGGGAATTTCTCATTGATTTTCCCTGAGACGCACAAGGGTGAAATGGTGAGCCTGCCACCTCTGGTTCAGGCTCCTTAGTACCCGTGTGACCTTGGGCCAGCCTCTCCACTGCGCTCTGCATCTGTGACAGTGGAGTCTGTCCCAGGAGCCTGTCTCGAACACCGAGATGCTCAACAGGGGCCGGCTTCCCGCCGGCGCCCCCTGGGCTCTCAGCACTATGACCACGACGGTCACTAGCCAGCTGAGGGGTCGCCCCCACTTACTTCCTCCTGCGGTGCCTGCGCTCCCTGTCCTCCCTCCGCGCGTCTGCCTCGTACGCCGTCGGAGGGCCGTGGCGGTGCCTTCTCCTCCGCTCGCCGCCATCGGGCCCGTCGCCGTCCCCCTCGCCGCCCCGCGCCGGCCGGCTGCCCTCGCGGTGCCGGGACCGCCGATCAGCCTTGTCGTCCGCGCCGTCGTCAGCCGGCCTGCGGTGGGCCCGGTGGCGGCGCGGCTCCCCGTCGGCGCCCGTGCGGGGCGAGCTGCTGCGGCTCTCCCTGCTGCCGGCCTGGCGGTGCGCGTGCCTGCGGTGGGGGTCCCCAGCCTTGCCTCGCTCGGCCTGGCCCTCCCAGAAGCCCGGCGGCTCCAGGCCGCCCTCCAGCGCGTGGTGGTCCGACTCGCGCCCATAAGGCCCTTCCCGGCTCAGCTCGGCCTCCTGGCTGCCCGCCCAGGGCCGGCGGGGGTCCAGGCCCACCGAGCCGCTGGGGTCCCGGGCCCGGTCGTGGTAGCGGGCCTGTTTCCTGAGGAAGTCCTCGGCTCGCTGCTGGCCGAGGCGCTGGTCCACCGTGGGCTCGGCCGCCCGGCTCTTGTTGGTGTTGTTGTTGCGGTTCTCCTGGGGATCGACCACCAGCGGCCGGTCCAGGTGGGTCTTCATGTCCGGCCGCAGATGCCGGGCGTAGGAGGCCTTCCAGCGCTCGTCGGGGTCCATCTCGCTGTACAGGGCCTCCCGGCTGGCCAGCAGATTCTGCTTGCGCATCTCGCTCGTCCGCTGCTCCCACACCGACTTGGTGGGCTTCTGGTTCTTCTGTTGCTCCTTCCTGCAAGGGGAGGGTGCGTGGCTTAGAGCACCGCTGGGCACCGTGGCCTGCTCAGGCCTGGGACTAACGGGAGTCTCAGCCCAGGGGGTGTCTCAGCCCAGGTGGTCTTGGCCCAGGCTGGTGTCTCGATCCAGCAAGGCGTCCCGGTCTGACTGCCTATTTTGTCTAATGGGGGGGTCTCTGCCCAGATGGGTGTCCCTGTTGTCCTCTCTACTCTTTTCAAATTGTAGCACATGACCCCCTGGGGGATGTAGCCTTGACGTTCAAAATATTTTAACCCCTGAGACAGCCAATCATAAGGGACGTTGGCCTGGAGCGGGCTCTGGAATCGCCCACCGTGCCTGCGCGAGCCTTTAGTTCTGGGTTATGGGAGGGCTGGGTGGTCCCAGGGAGAGCCGGGGTGGCACCTGGGAGCCTGGGGGCTGTGCCTCTTTTCCCGCTGCTATTTACCCACAGGGCTGGGTAAGGCTGGAGCCCAGCCCGGAGTGCACAGACTTTTCCAGGGTTTCTGTGTGCATTGATAGTTTTAGACAGACTATCCCCTTAAACAGACTGTCCTCCGAAACTCACTGGTCTGATTCTGTGTTTTCCTGGGCTCCCCTTTCACAGCCACCTCCTTCCACTCTGGCAAAGAAAGCCCCCTCCCCACCGTCACATGATGCGCTGCCCCACAGTGTGCAAAACCCTGGGACATCCGACACAGGCACCATCGGGAATATCAGTGTCAACGAACCTCCCTTTAATTAAGACACCTCAGCTCCCACCGCCTTACCGCCTCTGCTTCACCAGCAAACTCTGTCCGCTCTACCTTCATGATCCGTCTAGAATTCAGCTACGTCCATTACCCTACTCCGGTCCCACTATCTCTTTTGCATGGACCAATGCAGTCTTCAGCCTGGTCCCCTGACTTCCACCCTCGCTCCCCACAGTTTGTTCCCCTGACAGCTGCCAGAGGGCGCCTGTGAGCACCCGAGTCAGGTCCTGCCCTTCCTGGGCTAAAGAACCCTCCACAGCTTCCACCTGACTCTGAGTCCCGCCCATGACCCACAAAGGCCTGTATGATCTGTTTGTCACCTGTCTTCACTTCCTCCCGCTCTCCTCCCTCCCTCCCTCTATTTCAGTCACAATGGCCTCCTTCCTGTTCCCTAAACACAACAGGCACATTCCTGCCTCAGGGCCTTTGTATATGCTGTTCCTGCTGACTGCTACACTCTTCCCTCAGATCCCCCCATGGCTCCTCCCTCCCCTCCTTCAGGTCTTACACCTTCTCAGTGAGGCCTTCCCTGACAAGTTTATTTAAAAGCCCAACTCTCTCCAGCTCTAGGTCTCCCTGCACCCCTCGACCTCTTGTTAATGCTGTATCCCCAGCAGCTAGAACAGTGCTTGGCATATAGAAGGTGCTTATGAACTACTTATCAAGTGAAAGGGGGTGGGAGAGCAGAAGTACCTCGCCCTAAAGCTCAGCGCTGTCAGGGATGGCTCCCTGCCCCCAACATCATTGACGGGACGGGGTACAGGCTGAGGAGCCCGGACAGCGTTCTGGAGCCGGGGGCACTTACACAGCTATGGACATGTTGGCCGCCGACAGAGGACTCACTTCTGCCACCTCCTTGGCTTTCTGCAGAGCGAGTTTCTGGTTGGCTGCTTCTTCTTCTTCTTGCTCATCCTAAAAGACACACGGAGTTCCGTTCACAAAACGTGAACTAGGCCTTGGGGCCTCACCTCCGACCCTACTGCTAATGAGGGGTAACCTGTGGAATATTTGTAAGCAGGTGTGGCCAGGATGTTGACCGACCAGAGCCGAGGCCGCAGAAGGGCACAGGTGCCCAGTGTTGGTCACGTGCCCTGCCACGCCTTTTATGCGCAGCCTCGCTAGCCAGCTCATTATTAACCCGATTTTAGCACACAGCCGGAAGAAAGCAGAAGGAAAAGAGACTCCTTTTTTCTTTCCCACTCCTTTCCTTTCCCCCAATGGAGATTTCTCTGCGCCCTGGCTCAATAAGCCGGAAATTAATGCAAAGATTTCCCTCTCACTTTACTTTCTGGGTTGTGCTCTCTGAACCAAGACTTTTCAAAAACACCGACGAGCCCCCACGTGCAGAGGAAACCTGGCGCCCCATCCCATGCACTGCCAACAGCCTCCAGAAGGGGAATCAGGAGAGGAGCATATATTCTCAGCTGGTTAGGTTCAGAGAGGAGGAGGATGGGGGAAGATGTTTTAAAAATACATACAGAAAAAGATGTTTGGGGGCTTTAAATCCTTCTTCAGCCTTCATGCAGGGCCTCATTCGTAAAACAGAAAAGCCAACAAAGAAAAAGCAAAGAAAAAGCAACGAGAAAGAAATGGCCAGAGATGAACCCACCCAGAAGAAGTCAGGCTACGGCAGGCCACCTCTCCCCCTGCGCTGGGATCTCTGGGGCAAGCAGCAACCTTACCAGCTCGGAAGTGGTCAGACCAGGACCCTCTGCCAGTGACAACACGGAGGTGGGACCCGGCCGGCCGCCCCTTCTCATGAGGCCCCCCTTCCTCCTTGGCACCTCACCCAGCATTTCTCAGAGCCCAGCCCCTGGACCAGCTGCCTTAGCAGCACTGCAAATGCAGACTCCCAGGCCCCGGGAGAGCCCGAGCTGGGCCTTGGAATCTGCATCTTCAGCAAGCACTGGGCTGAGTATCAAGCATGGGTCAAGTTTAAGCAGCAGCGAACGAGGCTAAGAGCATAGGTTCTAGACCCACCTGGCTTCAAATCCCAGCTCCCCCACTTACTGTTGATGTCAGGCGAGTTGCCTCACGTCTCGGGGCCTCACCATCCTCTCCTAAAATTTCCATTCTCCCGGACTTTCCTTCCCTCGCTCTTCTCTCCAGCACTTCTCCCCATCTGACAAATTTATTTCTCGTCTATCTCTCCCACTCGAGTGTCAGCTGCACGAGGGCAGGGATTTCTGCCTATTCTGTTCACTGCCCTGTCCTTGGCTCCTAGACCACGCTCTGCTCACAGTAGGTGCTCAATAAATGCTTTTAGATGAAAGACACGGTCTGTAAAATGGGCTCAGAGAACTTGCTTCTCGGGGTTTCTGTGAAGATTCTATGAGATGAAAACACACGAGGGGCTTAGCAGGGTACCTGCCTCGTATGAAATGCCCAAGAAACGCTCGTAGAAGAAATGAAGGAAACAGTGTGGGTCTGGAGGAGAATGCCCATCCTTCACAGACGAACTTGCCTCTCTCCCTCCCCGTCTCCCACCCTCCTGGCGCACCCTCTCCCCGGCGACAGCCTCTAAGGATGGGCTCCTGGAACTTGGATGAGAACACGGTTGGATCAGCCCCTGGAGCCAGCCAGCTCCATGGTGACCAGGCCCGGGGCCGTGTGCTGGGGGTAGCAGAGACTTCCGTTTCCCCCCAGTCGGAGTGGGGCCCGGGAAACTCTCTCTCCCTCCTGCCAGGGCCAGCAGATGGAGGGTTTGGCAGCGTCCACTCAGTTCGGTTCAACACCTCGAGGCTCGAGAGATGGGGCCACGAAGCGGAGGGATGCCCTAGGCCTGGCCCTCCTGGGCTGACAGGAAGACTCTGCACATGTCCTCTTAATGCGATGGGGCTCTTTCCCAACACCCTCTTCTCAAATTGCAGAAAAAGGTGCCCGGCTTCCTTCGTGCAATTCACAACCTGCACAACCATTCCCCGCGGCCCTGCCCGTGGGCTATCCTGGGGGGTGAGCGGTGTGACTGAAAGCAATGTCGCCTCCTCTATGCCTCCCTGAGCTGGACCCAAGTCCCAGGGAGTCCAAGGCTGCTCTAAGGGGTATCTGCCAGCAAGTTTCGCCCGGGTAATTCAACACTACTGGCCGGAGTGATAACTGGGCTTCTCCTCACATGGATGGTTCTCAGCCCCCTCTCCCAAATTATTTCCTGACTTCATTTTCCTCGGCTCTTCTCTCATTTCTGCTCCTTGAGGGGATCACATCTCTTTCTTTCAGCTCCTAGTCGTGTGGCAAGTTCACTTAACCTCTTTGGACCTCAGCTTTCCCATCTGTGAAATGGGGAGAACGGTAAATCCCCATCTGTTTCACTGTGGTTGTTACTTTGTATCTTTTCCTGCTCAGCTGGGGCTCCAGTGAAAGCCAGCAGAGCGCGCAGGTAAAGAACTCGGGTTCTGGAGCTTGCCAGGCCTGGGTTCCCAGCCTTCCTTTGACCAGCTCTGTCCAGTGAAAGCTCTAGGGCCAGGTCATGCCTAGTGACTAACACGGACTCTCTTTATTGAGCACTCACTGTATGGCAAGAACCGTGCTGAGTGCCTGACATGCACTGTGTGATGCTATAAATAGTAGCTGCTATTATCCTACCATCTGGGGCCAGTGACTTTGCCTCTCTGAGCCTCAGTTTCCCCTTCTGCAAAAGGGAGATGGCAGCAATGCCTGGCACCGTGAGCAGCAATTAATTCTTTACTGCTGCCACTTGGAGGCAAAGTCCGGCCAACTCCCGAGCTCACGGGGCCACGCGCTGAGCCTCAGGACCCTGTGTGGGTTATACTCCATCTGTCCGGTCCTTTCGGCTCTAGCCTGGGGGCTACACTTTCCTTGGAGGTCCCTTGATGCTGCCCACTCCCTATAAATGGGCACTCGGTGGAGTCTGCCATCTGTTTCCTGTGGCAGTCCCGCTGCCTTACCGCCTCCCACCTCCTCTGCTGTGGAATCCGCTTGGTCAGGGACAGTCTGTTTCAGGGGGAGGGGATGCCTCCTCCCTGGCCCGGTGCATCCGGGACAAAAGCTCTGACCCTGTCCCCACCCCCCACACCCAGCCCGGTCCTGATCTGCCACGAGCAGGTGGTAACTGTGCCACAGGGAGAAACGTTCTCCCACCAACCCCACCTTGGTGAGTTCCTGGGCGTTGGCCAAATTATCCACCGCGATGGCTAAGAACACGTTCAGGAGGGTGTCTGCAGGCGCCGGAGTCAGGGAAAGCACCGCCACTTGGAGCCTGGCTCCCGGGGCCTCCCGGACCCTCCCTCGCCGCCCCCCAGCCCATCTGCCCCGCCAGCTGCCCGGGCCTGCCCCGCCTCCCCCACGGAGGATACAGTTCCCGAAGAGCGTCAGCACAATGAAGTAGATGGAGAACACCATGCCGCCCTGCACGCCCCCCTGAGACTTGATACCGTCATACATGACCTCGTTCCAGTCTTCACCCGTCAGGATCTGAAAGGGGACAGAGAAACACACAGCCAACCCCTCTCAGCCACGGGCCCCACGGAGACGCAGCTGCGGGGCTGGAACCTGCCTGCGGTGGCTCCTCCTGGACCCTCGTCTCTGGGGGTGGGGGGGGGTCTCACCTCGGTTGTGAGTGGAAGGGCCATCCCTGCACTAAGGGGCTCTCAGCTCGGCTTCTAGGAAAAGGTGAACCCAGGGGAGTCACACATCTTTCTGCAACTCTGTCTTCCCTGGTACGAGAAGGGGATTTGCTACGGATGGAGCTGTGCCCCCTAAATTCATTGCTTGAAGCTCTCAGCCCTCATGTGACAGTATTTGGGGATGGGTTAGATGAGGTCACATGCTGGTGGGTCTCTCGGGATGGGATCGGCGCCTTTCTAAGAATAGACACCAGAGAACGTGGTCTGTCTCTCTCTCTGTGCCACGTAAGGAGGTGGCCATCCATTACCAGGAAGGGTCCTACCCAGGAACCGACCCTGTGAGCACCCTGGTCATGGACTTCCAGCCTCCCAAGCCCTGTCGCTTAAGCCACATATTCACTGGTTCTTCTGGACTGCTGGGGCTGGGGGCAGGGCGGGAGCCAGTGACCAGAGAAGGCGTCAGGCACAGGGGTGCAGGTGCTGGCAAGTACAAGTTGCCCCGATGCCCAGGGGACGCCCTGAAGGGACAGGCGTGCTCATTGAAAAAAAGAAGAAAAAAACCCCAGCTTCCCTCCTTTGTAATATTTTCACAAAGATAAAGTAAATGTGAAAGAACTCCAAAAATGTCAATTCATTAATGCAGGTTTCTCAGCCTCGGCACTG
>NW_024423786.1:48078130-48282085 GCF_017311325.1 Ursus maritimus | reverse complement strand
ATGGTTCTCAGCCCCCTCTCCCAAATTATTTCCTGACTTCATTTTCCTCGGCTCTTCTCTCATTTCTGCTCCTTGAGGGGATCACATCTCTTTCTTTCAGCTCCTAGTCGTGTGGCAAGTTCACTTAACCTCTTTGGACCTCAGCTTTCCCATCTGTGAAATGGGGAGAACGGTAAATCCCCATCTGTTTCACTGTGGTTGTTACTTTGTATCTTTTCCTGCTCAGCTGGGGCTCCAGTGAAAGCCAGCAGAGCGCGCAGGTAAAGAACTCGGGTTCTGGAGCTTGCCAGGCCTGGGTTCCCAGCCTTCCTTTGACCAGCTCTGTCCAGTGAAAGCTCTAGGGCCAGGTCATGCCTAGTGACTAACACGGACTCTCTTTATTGAGCACTCACTGTATGGCAAGAACCGTGCTGAGTGCCTGACATGCACTGTGTGATGCTATAAATAGTAGCTGCTATTATCCTACCATCTGGGGCCAGTGACTTTGCCTCTCTGAGCCTCAGTTTCCCCTTCTGCAAAAGGGAGATGGCAGCAATGCCTGGCACCGTGAGCAGCAATTAATTCTTTACTGCTGCCACTTGGAGGCAAAGTCCGGCCAACTCCCGAGCTCACGGGGCCACGCGCTGAGCCTCAGGACCCTGTGTGGGTTATACTCCATCTGTCCGGTCCTTTCGGCTCTAGCCTGGGGGCTACACTTTCCTTGGAGGTCCCTTGATGCTGCCCACTCCCTATAAATGGGCACTCGGTGGAGTCTGCCATCTGTTTCCTGTGGCAGTCCCGCTGCCTTACCGCCTCCCACCTCCTCTGCTGTGGAATCCGCTTGGTCAGGGACAGTCTGTTTCAGGGGGAGGGGATGCCTCCTCCCTGGCCCGGTGCATCCGGGACAAAAGCTCTGACCCTGTCCCCACCCCCCACACCCAGCCCGGTCCTGATCTGCCACGAGCAGGTGGTAACTGTGCCACAGGGAGAAACGTTCTCCCACCAACCCCACCTTGGTGAGTTCCTGGGCGTTGGCCAAATTATCCACCGCGATGGCTAAGAACACGTTCAGGAGGGTGTCTGCAGGCGCCGGAGTCAGGGAAAGCACCGCCACTTGGAGCCTGGCTCCCGGGGCCTCCCGGACCCTCCCTCGCCGCCCCCCAGCCCATCTGCCCCGCCAGCTGCCCGGGCCTGCCCCGCCTCCCCCACGGAGGATACAGTTCCCGAAGAGCGTCAGCACAATGAAGTAGATGGAGAACACCATGCCGCCCTGCACGCCCCCCTGAGACTTGATACCGTCATACATGACCTCGTTCCAGTCTTCACCCGTCAGGATCTGAAAGGGGACAGAGAAACACACAGCCAACCCCTCTCAGCCACGGGCCCCACGGAGACGCAGCTGCGGGGCTGGAACCTGCCTGCGGTGGCTCCTCCTGGACCCTCGTCTCTGGGGGTGGGGGGGGGNGGTTGTGAGTGGAAGGGCCATCCCTGCACTAAGGGGCTCTCAGCTCGGCTTCTAGGAAAAGGTGAACCCAGGGGAGTCACACATCTTTCTGCAACTCTGTCTTCCCTGGTACGAGAAGGGGATTTGCTACGGATGGAGCTGTGCCCCCTAAATTCATTGCTTGAAGCTCTCAGCCCTCATGTGACAGTATTTGGGGATGGGTTAGATGAGGTCACATGCTGGTGGGTCTCTCGGGATGGGATCGGCGCCTTTCTAAGAATAGACACCAGAGAACGTGGTCTGTCTCTCTCTCTGTGCCACGTAAGGAGGTGGCCATCCATTACCAGGAAGGGTCCTACCCAGGAACCGACCCTGTGAGCACCCTGGTCATGGACTTCCAGCCTCCCAAGCCCTGTCGCTTAAGCCACATATTCACTGGTTCTTCTGGACTGCTGGGGCTGGGGGCAGGGCGGGAGCCAGTGACCAGAGAAGGCGTCAGGCACAGGGGTGCAGGTGCTGGCAAGTACAAGTTGCCCCGATGCCCAGGGGACGCCCTGAAGGGACAGGCGTGCTCATTGAAAAAAAGAAGAAAAAAACCCCAGCTTCCCTCCTTTGTAATATTTTCACAAAGATAAAGTAAATGTGAAAGAACTCCAAAAATGTCAATTCATTAATGCAGGTTTCTCAGCCTCGGCACTGCTGACATTTGGGGCCGGGTCACTCTCTGTGGCGGGGCCGTCCTGTGCACGGTGGGGTACCGAGCAGCACCCCTGGCCTCCAGCCACCAGAGGCCTGCAGCACGCCTCTCCCAGAGCTGTGACAGCCAATAATGCTTCCAGAACTTCCAAGTAAGTGTCCTGGGGGGACAGAATCGCTCTTGGACAAGAAGCCCTGTGCTAAAGATATATGCGTGGTGATTACAACTATTAGCGATCATGTATGTGGGGGCTCAGAACTTCATGGCTGGTTTCCCTTTCCATACCCTGGTCTAGGGGGTCTCATTTCGAAATTACCCTCCCAGGAGAGGGAGAGAGTGAAGTCACATTTTCCATATACTCCCCTGTCCCCCCCACCCTAAAGAGACAGAACCCACCAGAAAGGCTCTGGTGGTCCCAGCGAGGTCAGTCCCAAAGCTCAGGGCATATGTCCACACAGGTGCAGAAGTTGGTTTGGGGAGACCACCCAAGGTCTGTTTGCCTTAGAGTGTGGGATCAGGGTGTCTTCCAATCTGGAGAGGGCGGGTCTAGCAATTGTGTTTTTTATTTACTCTGATGCTTTGACATGGGGGCGGGGCTTGCTGACCCCAGAGGGAGTCAGGGCTAGCCAATTCCTACAAATTGTCAGCAACTTGCCAGGGAGCACACTTTTCACATGCAAACCGACCGATCCAGAGCCCATACTCCCAACCACCACCTCTGTGGGCTCTTACACTCAGAGCCCCAAATCCCCTGCCCTAGTCACTCCAGGGCAGGTCCCAGCCAACCCGAAGCAGGCCTCATGCTGGGAGCCCACTGAAATCATTCAAACCAACCAATTCTAGATCTGCTTACCCTGCCTCTCTAATCCTTCCTGCAGAAACCACAGTTAAAGCCCCCTCCCTCTGCCTCCTGACCCACCCTGGTGCTTCTGCAGGTGCCCTGCCTGGGATGCACGTACGCCCTCTCTTGAGATCTTCGAGTGTAACAAACTGTCTTTCCAACAGCAGTTATCCACTGATCTGTTGGGCTCGCCATATGTGAATTAATAATAAAACCAGCATTTTAAAACAGAGGGGCAAGGCAAAGCAGAGAAAGAGGGATTCAAGGAAGCCCCTCATACACTGAACGGGTGCTTTCATCTTTGACACTCAGGGGTGTCCGTCCACCCATGGGGCCGGGTGAAGACCGTACCTGAAACACCGTCATTATTGCTGCTGGGAAAGTGTCGAAGTTGGTAGGAGGAGTCCCTTCATCGAAGTTAAACCTGCAGGGAGGACGGAAGCATTTCCCATTGGCCCCATCCCAGGTGCTCCGAGGGCTTGGCTCGGCATCCTGTCTCCAGGGCAACATCTCCAGCATCGCTGTTCCCCAGAAAGACCCCCTGATTGGTACCCGGGGCCCCGCCCATCGAGGTGAGTGCACTGGGTGTCCGGGCCACGAGGAGGGTGGTCTGCAGGACACAGGTGAGCCTGGGTCTCTGGATGCATCGGACCTGGGTCTGGGGGCACTTGACCCCAGGGAAGCAGAATTTGCTGAGCACTTACTGGCCGCCAAAGAGCTGCATTCCCAAAAGGGCGAAGACGACAATGAACAGGAAAAGGAGGAACAACAGGCTGATGATAGATTTCATGGAGTTGAGAAGAGAGACGACCAGGTTCCTGAGAGATGCCCAGTACCTGCCAACAGAGGCCGGGTGGGGGAGGGGTGGTCAGGCTGGGCCAGTTGAGCCCACTTCCCAGTGGGCTGCGGGGGGCTCCACCCTGGTCCCCTTCCCCGCCACTGCTGGGATGCCAGGGAACTCCAAGGACTTACTTTGTGACTTTGAAAATACGCAATAACCTGAGGGCTCGTAACACGCTGATTCCAAAGGATGTGCCGGGTTTTATGACGGCCCAGATGACCTCGAAGATGCTCCCGATGATAACCTGGAACAGCAAGCCTGCTCTCGTGTCCGGGGACCTTGAAGACATACCCCGGCCCTGACCCTGACCCTTGCAGGAATCCAGCCAAGCTGCCCCAGATGCAAGCAGGGTGAGGGCCTCAGACTCCTCTCATCCCTTTCTTAAAATTGATGAACAGGTCATGCACAGCAAAGAATTCCTGAAATGCATAACTGCAAAGTGAAGATCCATGTAGCTGCCACCTTCATCCACAAAGAGGACATGTCAGCACCCAAGAAGCCTTGAGGGACCCCTAGAGATAACCACCATCCTGGATTTTGTAATAACCATTTCCTTGCATTTTTAAAAAATTCAAGTGAAATTCACATAAGACAAAACTAACCATTTAAAGCGTACAACTCAGTGGCATTTAGCACTTTCACAGCATTGTGTGACCTTCACCTTCTTCCAGTTCCAAAATATTTTCATCACCCCCAAAAGAGAGCCCAACCCCATGAGTACTGCCCCCCTCCCCCACTCACCGCGCCAGCAACCATTAATCTGCTCCCGGTCTCTACGGATTTGCCCGTTCTGGACATTTCATTTAAATGGAATTATGCAGTATGTGACCTTTTGGGTCTGGCTTCTTTCACTCAGCATAATGTTTTTGAGGTTCTTGACTTTTTAACGTTTTCAAGCATCGTCCCTAACCAATCTAGCTTGGTTTTATCCATTTGCACTTCCACGAGCAGAAACGTGCTGTACGGACTGATTTCTGTCAGTGTCCTCCTCCTTTCGTGCGATGTCATGCAGGTGAGATCCACCCAGTTCTTGGGCGGGGCTGTCGTTGGCTGCCTCTCATTGCTACGAGAATTCCATTATGTGGCTATGTCACAACTCATTTACCCGTGCTACTGCAAAGGGACGTTGGCTCGTGTGGTTTGGGACTATTATAAGCAAAGCCGCTCAGGGTATTCTTGTGAGCTGCTCTTGCATGAAGCCCTAGCAGGGGAATCGCCAAATCCCCCCTGCAAAGGAGGGTCTGCACGCTTCCCTCCCACTGGCAGTGGCTAAAATTTTGGGAGCTCTGTATCCTCACCGGTATTTGGGATTGCCCTCTCATTCCTTCCGCATTCAGCTGAGTTTCTCGCATCCAGGGGTGAGCGCTACTGTTCCCTTCCTGAAGTCCCCAGGCCTCAGCCCTGCTAGGCAAGCGCTGGAGAAATGAACTCCTTACCCACCAGAGTACTTACCCCACAGTCAAAGCAGTTGAAGGAAGAGTGGAAGTAAGGCCGCGTCCCAAGCCCGTACATTTTTATAAACATTTCGGACATAAAGAGTCCTAAGAAAATGAATTCTGCATAGTCTAGAAGGGAGAGGGGGGGAAACAGAGAGGAGGTTATGTTTGGGGGGTGGGGATGGTTCCAGGAGGCTCTGATTTTCCTGTTAATAGCAATCCCGCCCTGCCCTGGCCTGGCAGGCAGGGAGAGAGGACAGTTGTTGGTGGCCTTGGCCAAAGATTATGCAAGGCTTCCTTTCCGTGGGCCTCAGTTTTTCCTCTGTTAAAGGGGAGGAACAATTACTCCCCACCCTCCAACCCACCGTCTCCTGACCAATCTTAAAAAGGACTGAAAAAAAGTTCCGTGGCTTTCCACCTTGTATTTTTGGCCCTGGTTCAGCAAGAAGGGCTGGATGTGGGTCATGGCCAAGGTCCCAGGTTTTGTGCCAGCTGGTGGGTTCCTGGGGGCTTACCATGTTTTTAAAACTAATGAGCTAACAAACTGCCTGGCTAACTAACAAAATAGCAATGACCCCAGGATGCCAGTGTGTCACAATCTAAGAAAGAAGATTAATCCACTTTTATAAGCCTGAGCTTGGAAAGAAAAATAGAAATAGAAATCATAATGGTGTCCTTTTAATAATCCTTGTGTCGTATGGTGACCAATATAACAAAATAAATATTATTTAAAAAAAAAATAATCCTTGTGTCAGGGACTTAGCTGGAGATTCAGGGGCAACCCACAGCTTTTCTCCCAATTTGGAAAACCTATCTGATGTCCTCTGGCAAAATCCTGTCTTGCTGGTGTCCAAAGGTCTTGAACAAGACAAAGCACTCTTGTTCTTTGGTGAGAAAGCATAATGGTGTAAATGCCTGGGCGAGAGGTAGCATACGGGGATTTGTTTGCTCCAGCAAAGACATGGCTAATTTCAGGACCTTTTCCTAGAGAGCTTTCTCGGTGGGGTAGGAAGACGAGGCATTAGAAAGGGTATGGATACTCACCCAGTGGATGGGAAGGGGGGATATGGAGGTTGTCTGAGGGGAAGAAAACATATAGAAAGGAAGATGGTGGATGCAAACTTCCAAGAATGTAAATTTTGGTCACATAACGAATCCTGTTTGAAAGTCAAGGGTGTTTATTATATCATTCTTTGAAGAGATGGTCTGAACCATCAAGGTCCTTCACACTCATTCCTGACTGAAACTTCCCCTTAGTTTTTTGGCCCCCAAGGAGCTCGTAGTGCCTGAAGGAAATCAGGGTCTCCAGGATTGTCAGGCCAAAATATCAGCAAGGGAAATCTGTCTATAACATCTGGTATATTCTAAGAACCACCAGAAACAACTCTGGGAGTACTTAAGAGTTTCTGAGATGCTTGCTTCCCCGTTACCATGGAAACCTGAAAGCCGGCAAAGCACAAGAGAGAACTGTCTGCAGCACTGGTGGGTCTGAAGAACTTTCAGGGCCATCGACTCCAATTTCCAGATGTGAAATTTGAGACCCCGAGAAACTACCACACTTCACTGATTCCAAGACAACACTTTTGTTCAGTTTGACATCTGTGAATTTGGGGTGTATCTTAAAACGGACACGTCCTAGTTTAAGATGGCAACACTGCTTTATTTCTGAGTGGGAAATAAAACAAAAGGGTGCTTTATAAATGAAGATGCTTTCGACTGATGGATGATGGGAGTGACTTGCCCAGGGTCACATGATGCGTTGTGAGCAGTGCAGACATTGAGAATCCAGGTCACCTGGTGACCAGGGAAGGGATCTGTCATCAGACACAGCTTGGATTCTAGGTTCAAATCCTGGCTTTGTCACTTGCTAGCTGTGTGACCCTGGGCAAGTTACCTAACCTCTCTGAGTCTCAGTTTTCTCAACTGGGGATAATTAAAGGAACTTTACAGACACAGAGGCCTAGGGCAGGAAGTCCCAACCCCCTGTTCCTGAACCAGGACAGACAGAGCAAAGTGATTAGTGTGGAGAACATGGGAGATTAAAAATAGACTACAGAGGAGGTTAAGACAAGAAGTAAAGAGTCCTCATTTGTAAGACTCCGGGGGGACCAAATGCAATTACTAAGGTTCGAACTAGGTCTAGGCTCTCAGAAGGCAAGCTGGTCTCTGGGGGGTGTCCTGAGGGGTCAACCAATGTGATCGAGAACAAGGAAGGTTACAAGGAAACAATGACCTGGACCAGGCTCCCGGGCCTCTCTAGGCTAAAGACTCGACTATCTCTAGTGGCTGTCTGGGTCAATTCTGAACCAGCTCAGAAGGGGAAAGAAGCTCCAGAACTAAGTCAGACAAATCAGTATATGCAGGAGGAGGGCAGCCAGCAGGCAAAAAGGTTTAGGGAAATCCTCACTCGGGGCCCACAAGCCAGAGCCAGGGCTTGCCTTCCTCGCTGCTGAGACACTACTCTTGTTGATTTCTCATAGCTCTTTATTTTTTAAATCTTGGTCAGAAGTCTCCCCACCTTTCACTGCTTCTCCTCACCCCCACCTGGCCATCAATTTTGATACTGTCTCATGCTAACTCCTGGAATCTGGGAATAAGCCCAGAAGGGCAAAGCCTTAGGGGTCCTGGTACCCACTGAGGGAGCAAGATGTTCTTACACTTGTTGGAGGAGATCTTCTAGAAATGAATTCCAGATTTAAGAAGTCAAAAAGGGCAAGTGAGGAAAGGGGGAAAAAGTGGAAGATTTGAAAGATGGGAGAAGCACAGAATGTCAGAGATGAGCAGAGAAAATGGGGACCACATAAGGGCTATTCTTTGTCCCGAAAGCATCCCTATCTCTCAACCACAAATTACTTAACATTCTCAGAGATATATTTATTAATTAGATGTGTGTTTCTGTCTCTATATGGCTGTCCTTAGTGGTCTCTACCCTTTTCTGTCTCGCTCCAACACCCCCTTCAGCAGCACCCCATGCCTCTCTCTTAAAAAAGCATCACGTAGTATTTCATGGCCTGAATTCCAGCTTCCAGCCCCCAGGCCCAAAGAAGTTGGGCTCTGTTGTTGTGGTAGCAGTTACAGACACATCCAGGGGGATAGGACAGATTCAAAAAAAGCCAAGGAAGGAACACACACCACCAGAGGAGGAGAAGGGAAAAGGGTGTGAGGAAGGGATCGGACAGCAGGTTGGGGCAGGGCCAGGTGGTACTCACAGAGGAAGTCGGAGAGCCACTCGGGCTGGTTGTAGTGAACAATAGCAACACACAGCGTGTTGAGGGCTACCAGACTGAGCACAGTCCAGTAGAAGGCCTGAGTTTTGACCATGCGGCGGATGTAGAAACGCATCCTCCTCTCCTTTTTGTGAAAAAAAGTTGAGTTCTCCAGCTTGGCACTTTTAATGCTGGCTCGGGCGAAGGGAGACCCTGCCAAGGAAAGGATGGAGAATGTCAGGGTGTTCCCGTGGAAGAAATTAACTGATGTGCGGTCCAGGCACGGAATCTGGCCAGGGGATTCATTAGCCTACCCGGCGAGTCCTCTGGCCTGAGGGAACCATCATGACCCAGGGCTTAGTTTTCCAGAGATGGAGCTGACGAGAAGGCAAACATAATAGTATTGGAAACAACCATGAGAGCTCTGGATGTCAGTGGAGAGGCAGATGGCTCTCCACTGATGGAGTCAACGGTCTCTGTCTCCCTCTCCTGGCCACATCTCATGATTCTGGGGGTCAAACCACCAGGTGGGGTGAGGAAGGAGCTCAGGACCCTCGGTGCAGGGGCAAGCAGCTGAACTGCATGCTGCATGCTTGGGAGGCCTCCAGGAAGAGGTGTGAATAGGACCCTAGTTTCCATGGACACCTCCCTTTAGGCATGATCACCAAGGAATGAGCCACCAAAGAATCTGCCTGCGTATTCTTTTACTTGTGGAATTTCTAGGGTGTGCCAGACTCTATTCCAGGTGTTCAGGATATACTAGTTAACAGACAGAGCCCTGCCTTTCTGGGCCCAATCTCCATTCAGAGAGAGACAGCAAATATAATAAAAAAAAGTAAATTAATAGTGTGAGGGAAGGTGCAAAGTACTTTGGGAAAAAGAAAAAGTAGTGTAAGGGGATGGGGAGCCCCTGGAGGGGCCATGGGACAGGCTGCCATATTAAGTCAGGTGATCAAGGAGGTGTTGACCCAAGTCATCTCAATATCGTAGGAGGCGTTAACAGATCTTAGAGGCAGAAATATGCCTGCCTGGCATATCTGGGGAATGGCATCCGGAAACCAGTATGGCGGGAGTGGAAGAGGAGGAGTTGGTGAGGACAGACAGGGGACAGTGTGGAACAAGCAGGGATTTATGGGCCATGGGGAGAACTTGGGCTTTTGCTCTGAATGAGATGGGGACCACGGGGGTTTGAGCAGAGGAGGGACGGGCCCTGACTCAGGTGCTCACAAGCGCCCCCTGGCAGCCGTGGGGGGAACGGACTGTGGAAGGCCAGGGCAGGAACAGAGAGGAGGCGACTGCAGGGGTCCAGGCCAGCAATGACACTGCTTCACTCCACGGCAGCGGCGAAGAAAGCAGAAGAGTGGGCCGATCTGGGATGTGTTACTTAAGGGAGATGTCAGCACCCGCTGCTGGATCAAGTGTGGGTGTGAGACGGAGGGAGGAGCCAAGGTGTTGGGCCTGATCCCCTGGAGGGACAGTGCTGCCATCCAATGAGAGCGGACAGGTTTGTGGGGTGGTTCAGAGATCGGTTCTGGATGGACTGATTTTATCTTCTAAATGATCGCTTCTTGAAAACCTTCAGTTGCACTCATTCGTTTATTGTTCTTTGGCTCACTCACCCTTTCACCTATTCCCTAGCTTGTTCATTGACTCTTGCATCCATTAGCTGATTTGTCCAGTCACAGCTTGTGCACCAGCCCATCCCACCAGCCAGGCCCGGGATACAGTGGACATCTCACACTTCCTTCCTAGTCACAAAATTCTAAACGCACTCCTTCTCAGCAGCTGCTGGCCAGGCCTGGTGGCTGGACCCCCCCCGCCCATGTCCATCACCTGCCTGACCTCACAGGCATTGAGAACCCCAGGATGGCTCCTCATGGCCCTTCCCACTTGGGGCATTTCAGGCCCCAGTCTCTGCAGCTCCCGAAGATGTGCCCAGACCCACAAGCGTCCATAAGGCACGGCAGAGAGGAACGAGACTTCCGAAGATCTCAGGTCAAGTTGGGATGCTCCGTGGGGAGAAGGAGGGAGAGATGGAGAGGGGGAGAGTTGGGGCAGAGCTCAGACACTGGGCAGGAGGCTCCCCACCCCTACTCCTGCTAAGCTGGTTCTATCGCTAACCACCAAATGACCTTGGGCAAGTCACCCTGCATCTTGGGGCTCCAGTGTCTCCATCTGTAAACCGGGGACAACCGCACTCCCCACCTCGCAGGGCCATGGAGAGGAATACACCTTAGCCCGATGTTGCCACATTGTGCTTGTTGGCCATGACAATCTTCTCCTGTAACCCAAGAGCTACAGTGAAGACCCAGCTCACGTGCCAACTTACGGAGCAAGTCTTTCCTGATCACTGGCCCGGAGACACATCCCCGAGCACAGCACTCACGGGGAAGGGAAAGGGAGCAACTGTTAGCGAACACCTACTACATGCTAGGCCCGTATGAGCTGTGAATGGTCATCTGTGTTATATTTCATGCTCCACCTTGACCACCCTTCTCTCTGATTTTTCTCTGGTCTGGAACTGCAATTGCGGGCAATCTCTAGATCTTAAAAATATTTTAATAAGAGATTTTATGAAACCCAACAGATCCAAAATATTATCATTTCAACATAGCATCAGTATAAATGTATGTTAAAGAGATAGTTTACACTTTTTTTTTGGTACTAGGACTTCCAAATCTGATGTGTTAGAATGAAGCACATCTTGGTTCACACCAGCTATACGCAAGGGATCAAGAGTCACAGGTGGCCAGTGGCAGTCTAGAACGTTCTCTGGTGAGGATAGCAGTCTGTCACCACCCAGGTTTAATCTGGGGACTTGGGGCAATTGGTAGGTCCTTAAAATTCTCTGTAAATGGAAATAGGTCCTGCCTAAGTTGTGGGTTGAACCGTGTCCCTCAGAGAGACGTGCTCAAGTCCTAACACCTGGTCCTTGTGAATGTGACCTTTCTTGGAAGTAGCGTCTTTGTGGCCGTAATCAAGTTACGATGAGGTCATACTTGATTAGGGTGGGTCCTAAATCCCAAGACTGGTGTCCTTATAAGAAGAGAAGAGCCACAGAGGTGCACAGGAAGACCACGGGGGGACAGAGGCAAAGACTGGAGTGATGATGGACACAGAAGCTGAGGCTCGCCAACACCCCCAGAGCCTCGAGGGGCAGGGAAGAGATTCTCCCCTGAAGCCTTCAGAAGCAGCACGGCCCTGCCGATACCCTGATTTTAGTTTGGACTTCTGGCTTCCAGAACTGTGAGAAAATAGATTTCTGTTGTGAGAAGCCACCCAGTTTGTGGTGCTTGTTACAGCAGCCCGAGCAAACACAGACGGCCCCCACGGAGCTCGTCCCACTGCAGTCACTAGACGGACTCTGATTTTCCTAAGGCGCTGGTGTCGTGATGACAGCGTCCATGCGCGACTCAGCATTTCCTAGAAACGACTCGAGCTCCACACTTCCGCAGTATGTTCATCAACTGTGGAGGAGACCCCTTTACCATGCGTTTGTCAGCGGACTGGGCAGCGCGAGGAGTCACCAATCACACAAGACTTCGCTCACTGTGGATGACGGCAAATGCCACCCGGCTCCTGCCTTATTTTGAATTGTTATTTACGGAAAGCAAGGTAAAGCCATTTCCTGGTCAGAACTGAAGTTCCAGAGGTCTCCTTTAGGGTGGGGTGTGGGGAGGTGGAGTGGGGAGCCCTTCCTGTGTGTTTTTGAGCTGGGTTTTGGTGGGTTGGCCTGTGGCAAACCTGGCCCCGGGAGACGAAGTTGCTGGCGTGTGTTTTGGATCCGTTTAGAAAACGGAAAGTCACCTGCTTTGTTCGCAGAAACGCCCTGGGACAGCCGCGGCTCTTAACCTGACCTCTTCCTACTTGGGCTTCTCGAAGTCGGCGCACCGTTTCTTCCGTCAGCCACAAATTCAAGGGCGGGGAGAAGCTGTGAGTGTCTCTCTTGGCTTCTTGGTTCGCCCCCTCCCCCGCCCCTGTTATGGGCTGAACTGACTCCCCCAAATTCACACGCTGGAGTCTCAACCCCCAGGACTTCAGAAAGGGAGTGTATTTGCAGATGCAGGGTCTTTAAAGAGTAATTCAAGGAAACTGAGGTCCTGTGGGCAGGCCCTAATCCAATAGGACTGGAGTCCTTATAAGAAGAGATTAGGGGGGGCGCCTGGGTGGCAGAGCGGTTAAGCGTCTGCCTTCGGCTCAGGGCGTGATCCCGGCGTTTTGGGATCGAGCCCCACATCAGGCTCCTCTGCTATGAGCCTGCTTCTTCCTCTCCCACTCCCCCTGCTTGTGTTCCCTCTCTCGCTGGCTGTCTCTATCTCTGTCGAATGAATAAATAAAATCTTTTTTTTTTTTTTTTTTTTAAAGATTTTATTTATTTATTTGACAGAGATAGAGACAGCCAGCGAGAGAGGGAACACAAGCAGGGGGAGTGGGAGAGGAAGAAGCAGGCCCATAGAGGAGGAGCCTGACGTGGGGCTCGAACCCGGAACGCCGGGATCACGCCCTGAGCCGAAGGCAGACGCTTTAACCACTGTGCCACCCAGGCGCCCCGAATAAATAAAATCTTTAAAAAAAAAAAAAAAAGAAGAAGAGATTAGGACACAGACACGCCCAGAAGGAAGAACATGTGAAGACATAGGGAGGAGACGGCCGTTGACCAGCCCAGGAGGGAGGCCTCGGAAGCAACCAGCCCTGCCGACACCTTGCTCTAAGACCTCCAGCCTTCAGAACTGTGAGAAATTAGATTTCCATTGTTAAGCCCCCCAGTCTGTGCTACTGTGTTATGTCAGACCTCATAAGTGGATACACGCACCCCATTGGGCATAAAGCCCGGTTTAAAAACGCCTCCTGCATGAAGCTTTCTTTGCTTATCCACCAGATTCCTCCCGGCCCACACAGCCAGCCATGAGATTCCTCATAATTGGTCTTTGTTGCTTTTAAGTAACTTAAACTTATCTAATTACTTTTTTGATTTCAAAAGTAATGCCCATCCCTGATTTGTACCTTTTAGAAAAATGTCACGTAGAAAGTGGAAATCCCTTGCAACCCTCCAATTTCCACATTTTAAAGCAGCTCTTACTCTTAATATTGTTCTTAAAACGGGACCATACATTTTATATAATGCTGTGCAACTTGCTTTTTTCACCGAGAAATCGATTTCAAACACTTTTCCATGCCGGTAGCACCCCCGTCCTTTCTCCAGGCTGCGTAATAGTCCATCGTGTATAAATACTGTAATTTCTTTGGTCATCTCCCCATTTCTGGGCATGTGGGTTGCTTCTGGTTTTTCACTTTTTTAAAAAAAGATTTTATTTATTTGGGAGAGAGCTAGAGAGAGAGCATGAGCAGAGGGAGCTGAAGAGGGAGAGGGAGAAGCAGACTCCTCGCTGGGCAGGGAGCCCGACGTGGGGCTCAATCCCAGAACCCCAGGATCACGACCTGAGCCAAAGGCAGCCACTTAACCAACTGAGCCACCCAGGTGCCCCATCGTTTTCACTTAAAAAAAACAACAACAAAACTTTATTTTTAAGTAAGCTCGACACCCAACATGGGGCTTGAACTCACGACTCTGAGATCAAGATTTACATACTCTACTAACAGCCAGCCAGGCGCCCCTGGTTTTCACTTTTTTTGAACACCAGAAACAACGCTGTTGAGAAGAGGCATAGACCTTTTGCATACATGGAAGACATGGTTTTGAAGTGGAAATGCTAAGTCAAAGAATATAAACATCTATAATTAAATAATACCAAGCCATATATTGGAAACACTGCAAATTACACTCCTGCCAACAGCCTATGACAATGCTCATTTCCCCACATCCTTGCCAACACTGGGTAGTATCACTTTTCCACCTTTTCTAGAATGACTGACGAAAAAGAATTTCTCCGTCAATTAAGAGCAGGTACCCAATCTTATCCATAGGGGAGATCCTGACTTGAGTAAGCCAATTTTTTTTTTTTCAGTGCCTGGCATTTAAAACATGTGGCTTGAACAAAAAATGTTTGCCTCTCAGAATAAAACAAAACATTAAAAAAAATGGAAGCAACCTAATTGGAAAAATGTGTGGGCCAGACAGATCCCGTCAAATACACAGAGCACTGACAGAGCGCTCCCATTCTCGAACTTGCTGGAAGGAGGGAAACAGATGTAACCACAAGTCGAAATAGGACTAGTTCATCATTCCAAGGAAGAGAGTGTTTTGGCTAGAAATTAAAAATGCAAATTAAAACAAGCTTTAAGGTATCATTACAAACCTACTTCACTGGGAAAGGAAATTAAACAAGAAATATGCAGTGGCCGGGGTGGGGGAATCCGTGATCGTATGAGTACTTGGCAGGTTTATAAATGGGTTCAGTGCTTTGGGAACTCAGAATGGCTCTGTGAATAATGAGTTGAAAAGCTGTTAATATCTTTGATCCTGTAATTATCCCCAAGGAAACACGCCCAAAGGGTGGGGGGAGTAATTGTATATCGATGTTCGCAGCGGTGTTTCTCGTTAGGGCAAAAACTGGCAACAACTCCAACGCCATATGATAGAGCCGCGGCCAAGCAAACCGCAGCCACCCTTTACGGACTATGGGACTGCGGGGGGAACAACGTCGAAACTTAGCATGCAGGTCAAAGACTAGGGTGGAGTGAAAACAGCAGAGGATAAAATAGTTGGTGCCTGTGGACTAGAACCATGTGCATATGAGAAATTCCCTTCTCCCCTTCCCTCCTTCTGTTGTTTTTTCTGGTGGGGAGGGGCAGAGGGAGCGGGAGAGAATCTCAAGCAGTCTCCACGCTCAGTGTGAAGCCCGACCCGGGGCTCAATCTCACAACCCTGAGATCATGACCTGAGTTGAAGTCAAGAGCAGGACACTTTTCCGACTGAGTCACCAGGCAGCCCTAAAATATTTTAAGTTATCTCTGCACCCAATGTGGGGCTCGAACTCACAACCTCGACATCAGGAAATGCACACTCTACTGACTGAGCCACCCAGGATCCCCCTGCCTTTTTGTTTCTCTGCCTCTAGGTTTTCCTTCTCTCCTCTTTTCCTCCCCCCCCCCCCCCGTCTTCTCTCCCTCCTCCACCTTTCCTTCTCTCTTCCAGCCTTTCTTCCTCTGACCGCACAGTTTAAATGACTTCTCCCCTCAGAGTCATGCGTTATTTCCCCTGCCCGGATGCTCTCCCACTTTCATTCCTGGGATGTTTAAAAACCCATTTGAAAAAATAAAAGGGCACTTTGGTGTAATTAAAGAAAACAAAAAATCAAAAACAAAGCAAAACATAATATGTTCTTTTCAGAGAAGGTCAAAAGCAGCTCAGTCTCAATCAGGAGGGGTGGGCAGGGGGAGGGTAAATGTCCCCTCCCCCTCAAACGCTGCCCTTTGCGGTAATCAACAACAACAGACGGAGTACAGCCTTCCCCATGGTTCTCTCTGCTTTCACTGCCAGGGCGAACTCCTATCCATCCTTCAGTTCTCAGCTTCAGCACCACCTCCTCTGAGAAGGCTTCCCTGATCACACCCCACTCTTCCAGAGCAGGCCAAACCCGGGGCATCTCCTCTGCAGCGCCGTGATCACGACAGGTTTATTTTGGGAATTATCTGTTCAACATCCGTGTCCTGCACTTGACGGCAAGCTCCACGTGGGTACGGATTTGGTTCCTGTCTTGTTCACAACTGGCGCCTAATAACAGCAGCCCCTCAGTGAGTACTAAGCAATCCTAACACCACGACTGGAGCTTATCCTCCGCCAGGCGCCCTTCTGAATGCTGACTGCGGATTATTTTGGTTAAACTTTCACAACGGGATTAGGAGACAGGCACTGCTGTTACTCCCATCACCGGGTCATCTGCTCCAGGACGCACAGGTGGAAAGGGGCAAAGCGGGGACCCAAATCGAGGCAACGAGGTTCCCAGGCCATCAGCTCCCCCCTCTCGCGGGATCAGTGAGCTTGGGGCGCCAGGCCGGGCCAGGAGGGACTCACCCACAGAGGCGATGTCTGCCAGCTGGTCCTCCGCCTCCTCAGGGTTGAGCAGGTCTGTCTTGCTCTTCTTTATGGTGGCTCTCCGCAGAGCTCCAACAATGGAAACATGGCAAGAGAAAAAGACGTTACCCTTTTTGAGACAAGAACCGGACCTCGGTGTCCTTGGATTCTTGGTGCCAGGGACTTGCTACGTGTTGTGGGGTTAATTAACCGTCATGGCCATCCGGGTCAGTGGGAAGTAAGAGTACGCCCATTTTACAAACGTGGAGACTGAGGCTCAGGGAGGCTACATGACTTTGCCCCAGGGGTAAAGACAAGAGTCAAGTCCTGTTCGGTCTGACTCTAAGTCGAGGCTCTCAGCCACCCTCTCCCCTCTGGGATGACTGGGACTGGATGCACAGGGACTCCTACGAAAGCAGCCCACCCTTGATCTTCAGGCTAGGACTGTGGACGACTTCCCTTAATATTTCTATTCCTCCCCCACGAGCTCTCCAGGGGACGGTGAGTTCAGGCACACGCTTCCCACAAAATGATTCAGACACCCCATGGGTTGGCTCTTCCCCTCCCCCAAAACAGTAAAATCCATTTTGGAATCTACTGAGATAAAGCCCCAGCCCCTTACTTCCTTCTCAATCCTGGTATTTTTCAATCCAAAGTCAATGCTCTGTCTAGCCAAATTTCTAACATGTGAGACAACTGTCCTAAATAGTAAGTTGGATTCTTGGTTATTGAGCTATTTGGTGAACACGGATGGTGCTGACCCTGAGCCCGGCACTGCCGTAGGCATTCTCTTTGCAAGTATTAACGCAATGTCCGTGAACTGTCCGGTGAGGTGGGTATTATTACCGCTGTGCCCATTTTATGGATGAGGAAGACTGAGGCACATGGTTAAAGAAGAAAGGGAAGGTCAGAAAATGTAGAACTGTGCCACAGTCCTGAAATGCCCCCCAAAATCAGATTCGTGCCATGCCTGTATCTTGCTGGTCCTGACCTGATCTTGTGTTTGTTCTCAGAGTCACCTGGGCTCTGAGCATCCATCCCCTGGAGGCCCCTTAGCACCAAACAGTCTGTTCTCCCAGCACTGGCTGCTGCGGTCTCCCCTGGGGTCCACCCCCCTGGCCAGGTTCAGAGCAGTTACCATCAAAGGGATGCCTCTGCTCCCCGTCGGTTTCATCCTCTGCGAGGATCACCTCTTCTGAGGAGGAAGAGCACACAGGTAAGCCCCAGCGCCTGCAGGCCTCTCCTGGGCTGGGTTCCCTTGGACCAGGAATGAGAAGGGTCTGCCCGGCCACCTCCGCTCTCCTCTTGCTGATTGTGGCATCTCAACCAGCCAGACATGTGCTGCTCTGTCCTTCCTGACTCCCAGCCTCACTTCAGCAACAGTGTAGAGCGAACACCACCCCCACTTCCCTCAAAATAAAACCCAGCCTCCTCATCGTGACCTGTAAGGCCTTGCCTGATTCGGTGCCTGTCACTTCTCAGTCCTCGCTTCCTCTCACCTCCCCCTGCACGTATTCTGCTCCAGCCACACTGGCTTCCTTGCTATGACTCAAGGCCACTCCCACCTCAGGGCCTTTGCACTTGCTGTTCTAGTCCCTCTGCCTGGAACCCCCTTCGCTAGACATCCACATGGCTTCTGTCGGGTCTGCTCTGATGTCACCTCTCAGAGAGACCCTCTCTGACCACCCCACCTCCTCCAGCTGTTTTCCATTTCCTACCCTGCTTTATTTTTCCTCTCAGCATTGGGGAGCACTCAACAGTACATGTACTTGTTTATTTTCTGTCTCCTTCAGTAGAACACTGGAGCCCCGAGGGCAGGGATCTGGTCTTTTGTTCCCTGCCATATCCCTCAGTGCCTAGAACAGTGCCTGACACACAGTGGGCGCTCCATAAGTGTCTGCTGAATGACGGAACCAATAAACACGTGCCCACTGTGTGTCGGGCACGGCTCTTTCTCGGTGGCTTAGCTTGGACGCTCTGACTGCAGACTCCACAGCCCTGCAAGAGAGACGCTATCATATCTCCGTTTCATGACGAAGGAAACTGGAGCGCGGGGAAGTGAGCTGCGCAGCTGGGAGGTGGCAGAGCTGGCATGTAAACCAAAGCTCCTCAGCCGTTAGGTGACATCCTACCCTGGTGTCGCCCCGGAAGTTTCTCTACCCTGCTCCAGATTCCTGCTGCGGAGACACGGGGCCACCCGGCCAGCTCCTCTCTCTCCCGCCGTTGGGGCCCTCCCCTCGCCCACCCGCGAGCTGCACGCAGGACTCTCGTATGCTCCGACGCTCCCAGGACGAGAGGGCCTCACCTGCTTTTGAGATCCATTCCATGTACCCATTGAGCTCTCGTTCGATCTGCTGCTGCCGCCTGAGTTTCAGAAAAGCCCGCCGGTTCTCCACCCGCTCCCTTTCTTTGGCAAATTCCCTGCAGAAGCAGGAAAGAGGCAGGTCTGGCTGTTGTCGACATTTTAGGGACTATGTGTGTGTGTGTGTGTGTGTGTGCACGCGCGTGTGCGTGTTTGGGGGTTCAGAAACCCCTGGAGGGCAGGCAATGGACTTTAACATGAGGAATGAGGTCTCCTGGGATGTCAGAACACCGTAGGGGTTGGGGGTATTTCTGCCAGCTTCCCACATTATCCAATAATTGCACCCAGCTAGAGGAAAAAAGCAAAACCACAGACCCAGGCCATGCCAACCGCCACTGGCTGTGTACCCCATTCGGATTCTCTGCACTCTCGGGTGAAGAGTATCTTCAATGCTCTTCTAAGTTAGGCCAATGAGACATAAGCTGAAGATTTCTGCGGTAGCCTCCTTTCCCTGATGTATACCCTTCCCCTTTCTGTTCCCTCCCTCCTCTTCATGTTTGGAATGTGCAGTGGCCCTCTTGTGAGTGTGAGGCAGCCATATGAAGCCCATGAGGTATCCAGGAAGCTGAAAGCATCTGCCTGGTAAGGACATCAGACTAGAAAGCCAGACAGAACCGGGGTCCCTGACAGCACCGTGGAGCCACCTTTCCAGTCCCCAGACTTCTTGTGATGAGAAAAATAAAACCTACTTATGATTAAGCCCCCAAACCCCAAACCCACCTTCAATCTTGGGGATAAGGGATAAAACGTGTCATGAAAATGCATGTTTGGTTGTATACTGAAATATACAGTATATTTGGAAAACAGGGGAAGGGGGAACCCAATCTATTAATTTTCTAAAAAATGTAAATTATAGAAAGTAAAGCTCTATAGAAGTTTCTTGGGTTGTGGGTTGTGGGTTGGGAAAGACTTCTGAATGAGGGGTCTGTACTGGAAAGAAGCTCCCCTTTCCCTGGCTGGAGGTTGTTTAATGCCAGGGGGACAGGGTTGTGAGCTGAGGCTGGGCTGGATTTCAGCCCCCATGAGTCCTTTCACTGGGCGCTCACAGCAGTGCACAACCTGTGCACCTGTACCTGACTTGCTAAAAACTTTCTAGCTAACTCAAGACAAGGGAAGACCTATTCTCTGCCTAGAGAATGAAAACAAAGGTTTAATGGCCTCTTTAATGTCAGAAGATGGCAAGGGGGAGTGGGGTGGGGAGAGTAGCAGAGACTTACCCTGACAGCACACCCAGCACGAGGTTCAGCATAAAAAAGGAGCCAATGATGATGAGGGGGATGAAGTACAACCAGTTCCAAGTGTTCCCTGAGGCATCGTTGCTCTGTGGGAGGTGAAGAGGGAAAGGAGGTGAGCGTTCATGGGACTCAGGTACGACCTGACAGGTGAGAGAAGAAGGAGCTCTGCCCTCAAATATCCTTGGCCTGTGGAGTCCTGGAGCTCTGGAAGCCCAGACAGGGAAATGAAACAAGATCAATTAGTGGGGGAAACCCCAGAGGTACCACCAGAAGGACAAAGCCCCCTCCTAATCGTGTAGCCCTCAAAGGACCCAGGAACCAGCATGAAACTCTAGAGAACTTCCCAGACCAAACTCCAGGAGAAAAGAAGGAAAAAAAAAAAAAGCCTAATCAAAATGTAGAAATGATCCCCTGGTTCCTTCCTGGTCCCCCTCACAGCCACAGTCTTCCTTTAGGGGAGGTGCACGAACGCAGGGTCTGACTGCCAGGGTTTAAGTCACCAAGGCAAACCGCAGGGTTGGGAGCCTTTTCCTCAGGTGTCTCCCTCCTCTGTGCACTGCAGCCTCAATGTGAACCACAAAAAAATTCTCAGAAGTGCCCAGCTCAGTTTTCAAAGGGGCGGGGGAGACGTTGACAAGTCAAACATTCCTCTCTGGAGAGAACCGAACACTGTGCCAAGAAGGAAGTAAGGGTGGGATGAAAATCAAGGAGAGGAAGAGAGAAATATAAAATCCGGTGCTAACGGAGTACTTACTTGTGCCAGACGCTCTAAGTGTATTAGCTATGTTACCTTAGTTACTCATTTAATCCTCATGATGACCCTATTTTATCATCATGCCCATTTTACAACTGGGGAAACTGAGGCCCAGAAAGACAAAAGTGCCAGCCCAAGGTCACAGAGTCAGTTAGTGTAGATATGGGATTGGAATCAGGAGATGGGGGCCCAGAGTCCACGGACACTTAACTTCCGTGCCGGGAAGCCCTGATATCAGCAGCTGGAGCAGAGAGAGCCTTATGGCGGCTCCTGAGCCCTGTGGAACCTGCAGAACGCGGAGCCCCCATGCGTGGCTTTAAAAGCTCACCTTTAGCTGCACATCCGATGCTGTTGCCATCAAGCGGAAAGGTTAGGATGAGAAAGACTGATTCTACCAGGTGTGTGCGACTCTGTGGAAGACCTGGAATCCCCACATGCTGCCTGGGGGAGGGGGTGGTAACATGGTGTATGAAGGGTCTGTGCCTGGTGTAACAAAGAACGGCAACCACGGCCCTTAAAACAACAGAAATTGATTGTGTCACAGTTCTTGGAGGCCAGATGTTTGAGATCACGGTGTCAACAGGGTTGGTTCCTTCTGGAGGCTCTGAGGCGAATCCATCCTACACCTCTCCCCTGGTGTCTGGGGGGTTGCGGACAATCTTTTTGGTTGGTTCCTGGGCTTACAGATCTATCACCCTGGTCTCCACCTTCATCTTTGCATGACATTCTCCTTGTGTGCATGTCCATCTCTCTGTTCAGATCCTTCCCCCCCCTTCTAAAGATGTTATTCATATTGGATTAGTGCCCACACTAACGACCTCATCTTCCACGATGATCCCATGTCCAGTTAAGGTCACATTTTCCTGGTACTGGGTGTTAGGACTTCAGTATATGAATTGGAGGGAGGACACAATTCAATCTATAACACATGGTACAACCACTTTGGAAAAGGGATTGGGAATTTCTACTAAAATTAAGTCACATACCTGCACTACCACCTGGAAATTCCACTCCTGAGTCCCGGATAGTTACCCAACAGAAATGTGAACAGCATGCAGAAGATTGTTCATAGTGGGGATCTTCATAATAGCCCCAAACTGGAAATGATCTGAATCCTCATCCACAAGAGAGAGGACACATAAATGGAATGTCATGCCATGAATGACTGCCACTTGTCCCATGAAACCTTACAGAGTTAGTGTCAAGCAAAGGAAGCCAGACAGAGAAGGACATATATGGAAGATTCCATTTATACAAAATACAAAAGCAGGCAAACCAGTCAACCGTGCCTGAGTCCTGATGGGGCACCCTTTGGGGAGAGGGCACAAGGAGGCTTCCTGGGCTGAGAAGGTTCTGTTTCCTGATCCGGGTGCTGGTCACATGGTTGTGTCTAGTTTGTGAAAATTCATCAAGCTCCTCCCTTAAGATCTGGGTGTTTTCTGTATGCTTATTTTACTTCACTTTTTAAACATTTTGGGGGTCAGCTTTACCTTAAAAAGGAAGAAAATTTTGACCCATGGTACAACGTGGATGAATGTCGACACTATGCTGAGTGAAATAAGCCAGTCACAAAAAGACAAATGCTGGGGGCACCTGGGTGGCTCAGTCAGTTAGGCATCTGCCTTTGGCTCAGGTCATGATCCCCGGGTCCTGGGATCAAGCCCCACATGGGGCTCTCTGCTCAGAGAGCCTGTTCCTCCCTCTCCCTCTGCCGCTCCCTCTCCTTGTGCTCTCTCGTGCACTCTCTCTCTCAAATAAATAAATAAATTCTTAAAAAGAAAAGACACATGTTGTATGATTCTATTTCTATGAGGTTCCCTACAGGAGTCACAGTCACAGAGACAGGAAGTAGACGGCGGGCACCAGGGGCTGGGGGAGGGGGCGGGGAGTCAGTGTTCGGTGGGGACACAGTCTATTTGCAAGACGTAATGAGTTCTGGAGATGCGTGGTGGGGACGGCTGCAAAACAATGAGAATGCACTTAATGCCACAGAACTGGACCCTTAAAAATGGTTTAAGATGGTGAAGTTTATGTCCTGTGTATTTTACCAACAACAAAAAAATGGAGAACAAGGCAAACCAACCAACAAAGTCAACGTTCATCATGGACACATGGACAAGCTCTGGGGACAATTAATATGTCAGGGCTCCTAGCTCATGTCCTTCTTCCAACAAACACCCGAAGTTCTGATGCTTTGCTTCTAGAACATTCTGAAAGAAAGAATGGAGTCAGCAGAACAGGGCTGGACAGAAGGCAAGACCGGCTTTGTGCTTTTCTTTTCCAGTGCTGCGGCAGCTGAGGCTTCTCATGCCTATTTCTTAGGCTAAATATAGTCCAGGGAGAGAAAGCCCGCACCAGCCAACACAAGAAAAAGTCTGGGCCATCTCAGGAAACAGGTTTGGGATGGGGACAGAGCGGCGGGTGGGGGGAGAGAGGCAGGATGGAACAGGGAGAAACAGCAGAGGCCCCTCAGAACTGAGGCAGCCCCTCAATCTCAGACTCTGCCCACACCCCAGCTCCCCAGCAGGCTTAGGACCCTCTGAGCCATGACATCCTGCCCAGCCTAGTAAGACACATTCAGCACCAGGCACTCAGCTGACCTGAGCTCAGTTAATCCTCTCACAGACCCCAAAAGAGGGTACACCATCCTTCCCATCTTCCTGGGATGGTAAAGAGAGGTAAAGTTCCACACCCTAAGTCCATTCTGGGTTGCAATAGGTCCCCTCAAAAGATGTGTTGGAAGTCATAACCCTGGAACCTGGGGATGTGACTTTACTTGGAAATAGGTCTCTGCAGCTGGCATCAAGTTAAGGTGAGGTCACGATGGGGGGCCCTCATCCAATATGAGACGTCCTTTTGAAGAAGAGGAAAACACCAGGTGGAGACAGGGACACGCAGGGGAGGGGATGGCTACGTGGCTACAGAGGCAGAGAACGGAGAGAAGCCAAGGAAAGCCAAGGGTCGACAGCCACCCGCAGAAGCCAGAAGGGGTGAGGAAGGATTCTACCGAGTCTCAGAGGGAGCACAGCCCTTCTGACATCTTAGTCTCTGACTTCTAGCCTCCCCGTGATGACAGCCACAGAAAATGAATATAGTCCCGGAGCTACTGAATGGCAGAGGTCCCCACCCCCCAATGCCCCTGTCACTCTGCCCCTGAGTAACTCTTCTCCAGCCACCTGGGCTCCTTTCAGCTCCTCAGGTGCACTAGGCATAGCCCCACCTCAGGACCTTTGCACCTGCTGCTCCCCTGCCTGGAAGGCTCTTCCCCCAGATTCCTACATGGCTCCTCCCTCACTCTCCTTCAGGTCTTTGCTCAAATGCCACCTTCTCCGGGAGGTCTTCTTTGATGGCCCTTCATTTCTAATCCCATTTCCTGCCCTTCATCCTCTCCACACTTTACATATTTCTCCTGTTCACTGTCCATCTCCCCAGCTGGAATGTCAGTTCCACAAGGGGCAAGGACGTTGTGGATTTCTTTTTTGGGGGGTCCGCTGCTGTATTCCCTAGCACAATGCCAGGCATGCAAGCAGTGTTCAATAAATGTTTGTAGAATGACTGAAGGAGAGGTGGGTCCAAGTTCCCCACGTAGCCCACATCCTCAGTTCCCAAGCTGTTCCCCCTCCCCCACCTCCCTTGTCTGCTTTCTTCCCTGGGACTGGGGGAGAACTTGTTCTCCTTCCAATCTGGTCCAACTTATTCAGTTCCATGCTCTAGAGCCAACAACTCATGGAGAAGAAATTGGAGGAGGGGTGGGTCCAACTTTTGATTAGGAGGTGGTCTTTCCCTGGGGCCTGCTTGGGAGCAAACTGGGAACTATGTCTCCCAAGAAGAACGGCTGGAACTGCCACGGCTATTCTGATAGCAGAGGATGTGCGGGGCCCAAACCTCCCCTCCTGGGTCCGACCTCCTTTGGCAGTTCAGGCAAAGGGCGGGTGTGTGCAGGAGGCTGGGCTCGAGGAAACGAAGGAGGATGGAAACTTGCTCACCTGTCATCATCAGTAATACTGAAAAGGACGGGCTCTTAAGAGTCCTGTCTTTTTCCCAAAGGCTCAAAGAGTTCCAGTGCTTGGAACACTATTTCTTATTAGTGCTGTCACTAAATATTTCTGGTGATGGGGTGGGATGGCTCGTCCCGGTCCCCTGTGGTTGGCTGAGGGCCACATGAGTGCTGGCCAATAAGGAGTGAGTGGAGACAGTTGTGCCACTTTGGAGCCCTGAACTGTCAGCGTGGGACCCTCGGGGCTTGCTATTTGGGACAGCAAGTGGCAATGTCCTAGCTGCTTTATTAGCTGGCTCCCAAGGGATGATGGTGACAGCCCCCTTCCCCCACTGCCAACCTACACTGGACGTGGCATGTGAACAAGAAAAGAGATTTGTTGTTAATGTCACAGAGACTTTGGGGGGTGTTTGTTACCGTGGTATCACACAGCTTTCCTGGCCGACACACCCGGATACCTCCTCGGTTTGCTCCTTCACCTCCTTCAGGTCTTTCTCGAATGCCACTTCCTCATCGACCCTTCTCTGGATCTCATGAGGCAGGTGGGGGGAAAAGAACATCTCTGGTATGTGCAATGGAGAAATCGGTACACCGAAAGGTAAAGTCCAAGATTACCATGCTCTCGTTTCTGTTCTCTGAGCCTCGGCCTGGAAGCCAGTGTCCCCTCGATCTTGGTGTGGTTGATTCCTCTCATCACTCAGCCTTCAGCTCCACGGTGCCCGGCTCAGAGAACCTTCCCAGCCCTCCTGACCCAAAGGGCTAGCCCTTCCCCCCAGCACTGCCAGACATCCATTCTCTTCCTGGCATTCTTCGTACTCTGAATCACCTTTTCAATTTATACATTTGTTTGTTTGTAAACTGTCTTTGTCCCTAAAACGTCACCTCCCCAGTGCCTAGAACGGCACCTGGCATACAGTAGGTGCTTACTAAGCATTGGTGACATGATGAATGCACATAATTCTGAGGTCCCTGGGGTGGGTTGTTTCAATAATACCAAGGACGGGGCACCTGGGTGGTTCATTTGGTTAAGAGTCCGACTCTGGATTTCGGCTCAGGTCACGATCTCAGGGACGGGAGGTGAAGATCCATGTCAGGCTCTATGCTCAGTGGGGAGTCTGCTTGAGATTCTCTTTCTGCCCCTTCTCCCCAAATAAATAAATAAATCTTAAAAAAAATAATACCATGGACAGGAGACTGTATTTATCTCAGGTCCAAATGATCAGGCTATTTCCCTGGGAACAAAGAGACAGGCAAGACAGCCACTGTCACGTTAGTAGAGCACTTTTGAGCCAACGAAATACCCCTTGATTCCCCCAATTTCCATACCCAGTGGATGGGGGAACCAGGCTGAGGAAGACAATGTGACTCGCCAGCTCGCACAGGGTGTGGACGGCACGGCTGGGGCTAGAACCATCCTTCTGGCTTGCCACAGAGCAATTTTTTTTCTACTTCACCTCTCGCTGCACTCACACAGTATTTTATATTTATAACGGTTGGCCCGTGAGAGCCTTAAAGGAGAGACTGATTCATCCCCGCACGGCCGGGGCCTCGTGTGGCGCCTGGTGCTTAGCAAGCGTTCGATAAATACTCATCAAACAAATTAATGGCTGAGTCCCAGTAAAATTCTTAAGTGCCTTCTGTTTTATGGTTTATTTTCCTCTAATTTTTTGAGCATGGTTCATTCAGAAAAAGTATAGAGGATGTTAAAAAAAAATGCTCAGCTCAGGAGAACACCCAATTCCCCAGCATACTGGATAAAAATGGTGTGGGTTTGACCGTGAAAGAGCCAAGGTCCCACAGTGGCCGTGACGGAGGTCGTATGTCCCTGTTTATACCCACTGTAGATCGTGCAATGCCTGTTAATTATTTTTTGAGTCCTCCTTTTCCTATTTGCTCTCAAAATTGTCCCGGTTTGGATGATAAATTATATAGCCTCTCTGCCTACGTAGTCCCATCAGCTCCTCTGGCCTCACTGGCTCCCTCATTTGCCCTCACCCACTGCCCACCAGCCACGTGAGCCAACTTGCTGCTCCTCACAAATGCCAGGAACGTTCCTGCCCCAGGGCCTTTGCACTGGCTACCCTGTCTGCCTGGGCCTCTCCCCTCTAACATACTTGCATGGTACCCCCCACCTCCTTCGGGGTTTATTAAAAGAACTGTAACCCCTCACTTTGATAATCCACAACCCATCTCCTGCTTAATTTTTCTCCTTAAGCTCTCTTACACGGGAGTCCTCAAAGTTCAGCCCATGGCCTAGCCACTTATGTTTGTAAATTACGGTTTTATTGGTACACAGCTATGCCCACTCCCTTATGTCTTTTTTCTGTGGCTGCTTTTGTGTTATGACAGCAGATTGAATAGTTGTGACAGAGACTGTATGGCCGCCAAGCCTAAGATATTTAACATACTCTCTGCCCTTTACACATCCATATATAATCTCTTAACTATGTTGTTGATCACCTGCTTCCTCCACTAAAATGTCAACTCCCCCCAAACAGAGATTTCTGTCTCTTCCGTTCACTGCATATTCTGGGTGCCTGGAAGAGCGCATGCACGTAGGAGGTGTTCAAGGAATGTTTGTTGAATGAATGCGCGATCCAAAGTCCCCCTGATTTCGATGCTTTGATATTGAATAAAAGAAGCATCTATGAATAAAAAAAGGGTTTAGGTCAAAGATCAGTTTCAAGCACGAGTAACCATTTGTCAAGGGACACACATTTATAATCATCCACCAGACACAGTCTCGCTGCTTTCCTAATTGACATTAACTGAAGGAGAGAAACAGTGAGACAAACACAGAGGAAAGCAGAGAGGTGGGGAGGGAGAGGGAGAAAGAGAAGACAGGAGGAGGAGACAGAGACAGACATGACGTAAGAGACACAAAGACAGAGGGGGAGAAGGAAGAGCAGGGGAGAGTCAAACAGAGGAGGGGGTGGGATGATTAGTTCCCAGTGCTGGGTTCGAATTCTGATGTTGCCACGTCGCCACGCTGGGCTATAGGGCCTTGGCAGGTTGCTTTATCCCTGTGGGCCTTGGGGTTCTCATCTGGAAGATGGGTCTAAAAATGCTTCTTGCACAAGTCTGTCTCATGGATTGATTGACAGTACAAGAAGATGTGTGGCAACCGGGAAATTCAGGGAATGGCAGCCAAAAATGAACTCAGGAAGACTTGGTCCTGCCAGGACTCCCCTGCTGCTCACCACCCCTGCCTCTCCACCTGCCCCCCCACCCCCCCGGTATCCACCAAGACAGGGCAGGTCCCTCACCCCCGTGCTGCTTCCAGGCTGCTTTGGCCCAGCACAGCCCCCCTTAGCTTCCCCATGCCACCACCACCACCAGGGGCGAAAAACCAAGTTTGGGGAACTCCACCCGGTGCCAGATGTTAACTAAACTCACTGCACAATATACGTCTGTCAAATCTTACCCTGTACAGCCCAAACTTGTATCTCAATAACACGAAAACCCAAAAGAATCCCTGCAGTCTCTGAAGAAGGCTCTTCCGCTCCTAATCCACCTTTTCCGCCCCAGACCTTAAAGAGAGTTTTACGAAATTACTCCTTTACAAATTGAACTGCTCTCTTGGGCACCTGGGTGGCTCAATTGGTTAAGTGGCTGACTTCAGCTCAGGTCATGATCTCGGGGTCCTGGGATCGAGCCCCACATTGAGCTCCGTGCTCAGTGGGGAGCCTGCTTCTCTCTCTCCCTCTGCCCCTCCCCCCACTCACATTCTCTCTCTCTCTCTCAAATCAATAAATGAAATCTTAAAAAAAAAAAAAAAGGAACTGCTCTCGCTCCCTCTCTCCCTCCCCTCCCCCATACCTCTTTCCCGGGGTTTGGTTCAGGGCACCTGGTCCCACCACTCCCCGGCTGCCAACCTCAGGCCATGCTCTCAACCTCTGACTCTTATTTGTAAAATGGGGGATAGTAATCTTTCCCCCTTGGCTTATTTATAAACCAAACTCCTGACTTTATTTGAATTTCATCAGTTTTCCTATTAATGTCCCCTTTCTGTTCCAGGACCCCACATCACACCCAGTTGTCTTAGCTCCTTTGGCTCCTCTGGTCTGTGATAGTTTCTCAGCCTTCCCTTGTATAGATCCTGACCTTGACAGTCTGGGACAGGACCGGCAGAAGGCCTTCCAATCTGGGTTTGTCTGATGTTCTGCTTGTGATTACACAGGGGTTGCGAGTCTTGGGGAAGGAAAGCAGAGGTGAGGTCCCCTGCCCATCACATCTTTGCCAAGGGTCACACGATTACACATTCACTGGGGGAGGTGGGCGGCCAAACTTGGTCGCTTGCTTAAGGTGGTGTCGGCTAGGTTTCCCCACTGTAAAATGACGTCATCTCCCCCTTCCCTACCCTCCTCTTTGGAAGGGAGTCACTAAGTCTAGCCCACCCTCCAATGCGGAGACAGCTCTGCTTCTGAAGGGGGAGTGTCTGCATATATTAAATGGAATTCTTCCATAAGGAAGATTTCTCTTTTCTTCACTTACTTTATTTAACCGTAAAACAACAAGAACGACCATTGATTATTGCTATGTCAATCAAGCCTTTGGTGTGGACTCTCTCTGGACAGGTGACGTAGATGAGGACAGCCAGCACACCGTGGACACACTCGGAAAATAATCCCCCCCCCCCCGTTTCCTGGTGTCATAACGCCCCAAAAGCTCTCGTTTTTTCCTCTTAAATCTATAACAAGACAAGTCTAAATACTTTTTTCCTGATTGTAAAAGGAAATTGTGTTCACAGTAGAAAAATTGACAATACAGAGGAGTTCGGGAAGATAAAGATTCCTGGACCCCACGACCTAGAGGCCATCTTGGTACAATGTCTTCCAGTCTTTCTTTCCCTAACGTGTATTTCCAAATGCACACACTTGAGATCAGAAGGTGTTACAGGCTGAAGCGGATCGCGGCCCCTGCGTTCATATGTGGAAGCCCTCACCCCCAGCGTGATGGTATTAGGAGGTGGGGCCTCTGGGAGGTGGTCAGGGTTAGATGGGGTCACGAGGCTGGGGCCCCCACAATGAGGTAAGTGTCCTTATAGGAAGAGACACCGGAGAGCTAGCCGTCTCTCTCCCCACCGTGTGAGGAGGAAGCAAGAAGGCGGCCCTCCGCCAGCCAGGCGGAGAGCCCTCACCGTGCTGACACCCTGGTTCCAGCCTCTAGAACCGTGAGAAATGAGTTTCTGTTATTGGAGCGCCCCCTGGATGCTATTTTGTAATGGCAGCCAGAGCTAAGACAGAAGGTTTACCTCACCTAAAAAAAAAAATCAATTCTCATCATTATACAGTGAGCATTTCCCCGCACCCGTAAATATTCTCCCAACAGATGCTTTTTAATGACGACGTAATATTCCCTCATAAGAAGGGACCATAAGGTACTGAACCAGTTGCTTCCACTTTTGTTCTATTTTTACAAATAATGCTGAGACGCACATCCTGATATAAACCTTTGACAGCACTGCTGATTAGTTGAGGTTAGGCTTTTTCCAGAAGGCACTTTATTTAACCAGGAAGCCAAGCAGAAAAGAAAAGGAACAAATTAAGATTGGGAAAACCTGGAAGGGGACTGAACATGCCGTCTAGGTGGGCTGCTGCTGTTCCCTCTGCCAAAAATGCTCTCCCACAAACATCTGCCTGGCGTTCTCCTTCTCTGTGGAAATGCCACTTCCTCTGAGGAGCCCTCCCTGATTGCCTGACCTAGACTAGCCTCGCCTTCCTCTTGTGCTGTTTTCTCGTCACAGGGCAGGTCACCACGCCCCCTGTTACGCATTTGCTTACTGTCTACGTCCCACTGTAGGAGCGATGTATTATTTATCATGTTTATTGCTGTGTCCATCTCCCCTGAGTGGGGATTTTTGTCTGTCTTCTTCATGGCGGGTCCCGTCCCCTGCCCCCGCCCCTCCTGCCACCCATCACCTGCCCATTTCCCAGCACGCAGTAGTTTCTCAACAGTGACTGAATACACGAATAGATTTCAATGATGTTGAGAAAAGAAACAAGATGTTGGGATCAAAAAGCACTGCCCACCCAGGCAGGCGGCACCCATCTGGCTTCTGAGCCCATGGATTCTAAGACGCTTGGAGCTGGTGTGTCTGGCCTCTCTCCCCATGGGTCTCACCTGCCAGGGGCCAGTGAGGCCATGCCCATGGGCCTTGGCTCTAGCACAGATACAGAGGACAAAGATTCCGGACCCTGTGGCCGGATGGATGGAGGGGGCAGGGCTGGCAGAGGGCAGAACACAGGAGCAGGGCCCAGAGGCTTGGAAAAGCAACAGCTCTGCCCGCAGCAGCAGAAGCTCAAAGACAGTCACCTTCGCCCCTGCCTTTGGCAAGGAGAGCATCTAGTGCTTGTAGTGTGTGTGTGTGTGTGTGTGAATTTGAGAAGCCCCAGACAAGGGTTCAGGTCCAGTCGTTTATTTGGGAGGTGTTACGGATTGAATTATATTCCCTCCTCCGCACCCCCCCCCCCAAGCTATGCTTTAACGCCCAGGACCTCAGAATGTGACCTTATTTGAAAATCAGGTCATTGCCGAGGTCATGAGTTAAGACGAGATGGTGCTGAGTAGCGTGGGCCTTAATCCAACACGACTGGTGTCTTTACAAGAAGATAACCCTGTGAAGACGGGATGTGCAAGTGGACGGCAGAGAACGTGTAAGCCAGGGAACGCCAAGGATTATTGGCAGCCACTAGAAGCTGGAAGAGGCCAAGAAGGTTCCTCCCCTAGGGCCTTCGGAGGAAGCCTGGCCCTGCCAGTGCCTCGACAGGGCACTTCTGGCACCCAGACTGCAAGCCAACGAACGTCTGTTGTGTTAGTCACCCCTCTGTGGTACTTAATTACTGCTCGAGGTTCACATCAGGCCCAGATCACTGCTGGGGTTTCTACCTGCAGGAGGACGGTGGAATGTAAGTACATGGAAAGTTCTAGAAGGCTACTCAGAGTTAGTAGTAGCTACCAGTGGGGTGAGTGTAGGGAATAAAGGGGGACCCCACAGCCCACTCTACTCCCTCAGGTGCTGTAGGAGTTTTTAGGATGAAAAATTCGTATGTATTTCCGAGAGGCGTGCCTACCAGGGTAGAGAATTCGGCCTGCACAGAGCTCGCTGAGGGTCACGCACTGTTGTAAACACTTCACATGTACCCACTCAATCCTCCTGCCCTGTGAGGTAGGACCGTGCTTCTGCTCATACTGCACAAGTGGAAACGAGACACAGAGGGGCCAAGTGACTTGCCCAAGGTTGCACAGCAAGGAAGTTGGTGGAGTCAGAAGGGGGACCTAGGCAGTCCGGTGTCTGACTCTGTGCTCTCACCACTTCCCCTGAGCTTGTTTCCCCCAAGACAGCTCAGCTCTAAGCTTCCAGGACAAATATCTCTTCCAACAATGGTGCATGTGACTAGAGAGTCTTCTGGAAATTTGTGGTCCTGCTCATGCTTCCTCTCCCACCACTAAGAACATCCTCAGTGTCTTCCTCTGAAACTCTGGACACTTTCTCTGGACATCCAACTCCATGACACAACCCTTTCCCATGTTCACAATTTTCTTAGCTTCTGCTCCTTAGTCCCATTCTCTCCTTCCCGGCCCCCAGCTCTGTTTCACTCCCAGGAGGGCTCATTTTCCCCGGCAGCCTCCTCTCACACCACCTTGCAAAGCAAAAACCTAGAATCCATAAAAATTCCCAAGCAAGCTTTTGCCAACTGGGTGTAAGCTTTTGTCCAAGCTGTTTGCAAGTGAGGCCCCAGAGAGTCTGTTTCTAGAGATGTTATGCTGATAAGGTCTTCATACAAATTAGAACACCATGTCTCCTTCCTACATTCTTTACAGTTGTCAAAAAACTGTAATAATGGTGGACATCTATGTAGTCTACAATACGAATTACACTCCAGAGATGTGGTGGCTTGTGCAGTGCGTGACATGCACAACTGTCCATGGCACTTTTGCAGTCCACTTCCAGGCTGTATTTTCAACCCCACCCTAAAATGAGCTACTGATCAAAAGGATAGGTTTCTGCAACTCTCCCTCCACCCCCACACGGGGAACCTTCCTTAAGAAACCTAAACTGCCACCAGGAGGAGAGCTCAGCAACCCCGCATGCAGGAAGAAGGCTGGTTATTGCTTCCTCAGCAGGCCAAGCCCTGACTCATATGGGCAGAACCTTAACTGGCAATTTCAGCACTTAGGCAGGCAGAGAGGATACCTCCGTGAGTCAACGGAGGTATGTGTGTGGAGCAGCCCCAGGGGATGCTCGTGAGGTCACTACACCTGCGGCGTCCTGTGTTTGATCCTGAGTCCCTGACTCCACTCATCTCCAGCTGTCGATGGGTGACTGGCTTGGGGGCCTCTCACATGCACAGGTGGGTGAGGAAGGTGTGCTATGTTTAGCACAGAGAAAGCTTGCCCAAGGTTGCACGGCAAGGAAGCTGGTGGAGTCGGGATGGGGATCCAGACATCAAAATATCTATCAAAATTATAAATACACTTCAGCTGTTGACCCAGCGATCCCACTTCTGGGAATGGACACCACCAATCCCAGCTACATCTGCACAAGGATGAAAGACATAAATGCAGCAGTGCTCGTGGCAGCTCCGATTCAATGTCAGAGGATGGGGAACCATCCAAGCATCTGTCTCTGGGGAACTGACAATGGAGTGCTACGCAGCCGTACAAAAGAACGAGGATGTGCTCCATGTCCTGCCACGGAAAGATCTCCAGGATATGTTGTTATGTGCCCCCAAGAAATCACCGAATACAACGACAGGTATAGAATGGTACGCTTTGGGGTAAGAAAGAGAGAGGAGGATATAGATTTGATTACACTTACAGTTGCATAAACACTGAGAGCATCCAGCAAGGAGGTGAAGGGTTTGCACATGGTGGGGGGATAGGAAACAGGACGCAAGTGGGGCAGGTGGACCTGTCCCTAACGTTTTCAAGATCTCAGACAAGAGTACCGACGGAGGCCCACATACTCTGTGTAAATATTTAAAAGCTACTAAATAAAATATGCTGTATGCTTCTCCTTGTAAACATACCTTCATAAGCACTGGGAAGGTCAGGGTGGAATTTAGAACCTAGACGTCTGCACTGGATCACGATGTGAGCAAAGCCAGCCCTGCCCCGGACCACGCATAGCCTGCCTTCAGAACCCCCACGCATGGCTCTGTCCAGCCCGGGACAGGGGGCTGCATGCACACATGCATGGGCACTCCTGCTTGCATGTCTAAGCTCCAGCACATTTGTGCCAACAGATGCTCCTAGGACACGTGGCACAGCCGGAGAACAGACCCACAGAAGAATCTCATGCAAGTTCCCGGAATCTGGGCTTGGGCAGAAAATTCCAGAATCCCAGATAATTCGACAGCGATCTAGAAAGTGGAGTAGATGGTGCCAGCTTCTGGTAGACATGTCCCCTGAGCCCCATGGCCTCCTTACCCTACAGGGAGGGAGCATGGCTGGCAGAGGGCCAGTGAGGGTCCCAGCACAGAGCCCCTTTGTATAGATCCCAGGATATTACTCTTTTATCCATGTGGGCTTTTGAAGCACACAACTTTACATATTAAAAAATCTAAAATTATATTCAAACACTTGCACAGTGAAAAGTGATTCAGCATCTGTGTGTCCTCTAGATTTCCATGTCCCGAAGAACCTCCTCTACTTAAAGTTCTGATGACTCGCATCTCCTTCCCCCTGCACATTGCCCCCCGCCCCACCTCGCCAGCTCAGAGTCACTCCAATGCAGCCTATGACATCAGCTGATCCAGGAACCTGCATCACTTACGTTGTAGAGGAGGTCAGTCCACCCTTCCATGGTGATGCACTGGAAAACCGTCAGCACTGCAAACAGGATGTTGTCGAACTGAGTGATCCCATTGTTGGGCCCTTCCCAGTAGGGCTGACATTTGGTCCCATTGGGGCAGGTGCGGGCGGGTTCCTCTGTCCCACATGGAGCCGGAGACTCACCCTGAATGTCATCTATGAAAGGGAAGGGGAGAAAAGTCAGGGGAAGGGGCTAGGAAAACCAACTCTGAGAAATAGGGGCTGTAAAGATTCAATAATGTTGGGAAAAAATGACTATTGGAATGAATTTATCAGTCTTTTTTTTTTTTTAAGTTTGGCTTTGTTGATCTATTCACTGTTTCGTTTTATTACTTTCTTCTCCAAGCTTTATTACTTTTCCTGTGTATTTCCTCAACTTTTGAGATGGATTCATGTTCTTTTCGGGCTATAAATTGCCCTCTGTGTGCAGCTTTAGCTGCATCTCACAACATCTGTCATGCATTATTATCATTATTGCTCAAGCAAAATATTTGGCAATTTCCATTATTTCTCCTTTGACCCATGGATAACCAAGATGCATTTATTAAAAAAAAAAAACTTGCCAGATATTTACAAAAATAGAATAGTATAGGGGGTGCCTGGGTGGCTCAGTCGGTTGAGTGTCTGACCCTTGATTTCAACTCAGGTCATGATCTCAGTGTTGTGGGATCAAGCCCCGTGTCAGGCTCTCTGCTCATCGTGGAGTCTACTTGTCCCTCTCCCTCTGCTTCTCCCTCGCCACCCCTCAAATAAATAAAATCTTAAAAAAATAGAATAGTATAACGAATTCCCATGTACCTGTCACCAATTTCAACGCTTATCAACTCAGAGTGAATCTTGTTTCATCTTTACCCCCTCCCCACACTTCGCCTTGCACTAGAATATTTTTAAAGCAAATCTCAGATACCCTATCACGTCATCCACAAATAAGAAGCATGCCTCTTCATTTCCAAACACTTTCTGAGTTATCCCTTTGTTACCAATTTCCAGCTTAATTACACTGTGGTCAGAGGATATGTTTTGTGTCATTTGGTCCTTTAAGATCTGTTGAAATGTGCTTTATGTTCCCTAATACAGACGGTTTTGGTGATGATGCCATGCACATCGTGAGGCGGTTGGGTGCAGTGTTCTCCAGACTTCCATTAGGACAAATATGTGAATTGTGTGATGCTGTTCTTCCATAGCCTGGTTTTTCTTTCTTTCTTTCTTTCTTTCTTTCTTTCTTTCTTTCTTTCTTTCTTTCTTTCTTTCTTTCTTTCTTTTTTTCTCTTCCCCTCTTCTCTCCCCTTTTCCCTCCCTCCCTTATTCTCTTTTCTTTTCTTTTGTTTTTTCTTTTCTTTCCTCCCTCCTTCCTTCCTTTCTTTTTTTTTGGGATGTACTGGGTTCAGGGAGCTGTTCTGGGGGCGAGGGAGGCCAGTACACACAGTACTTACCCTTAGGCACAGGAGCTAAGATTTCCCCCCAAACAGCAAGAGGCAGATTGCAAAAATGCCACAAGGAAAGAGACACATGCCAACAGATGTCCCTTTTGCTGGTAACCAAAGACAGCTCCCTGGTGAAGCTGAGCTGGAAGCCAGAGGTGGGGTCTGAATTCCAAGGTGTTAATGGAGACACCCCGGGAACACATGGAATCAGGGGGGCACAGAATGACCCCAGGGTGTCCCCAGCTGGACCAGAGTAGTGGATATGAGAGGACCCTATTCAGTGAGTCACACTTTTGAAGGTTTTCAGAGAGCAACACTGTCCACCAAGAAAACAAACAGCCAAGTGTGCAAACTCACGCTCTTCACAAAACAAAAATATCTATCCATGTATGTGCTATGGGCCCACATTCCCAACCCCCACTCGGCACGCCGCAGAGGGAAAGAAACCAGCACGGACAGCGTGAACGTTACTGGCCTTTGAAGCTTCAGTTAAATAGAAACTGTAGGTCATGCAAAGTGACACCCGCCACTCTCAGAAGTGACACCCACTGCTCAAGAAACCACAACCACATCGGCCCCTGGTTTAAGTGGCCGGAAGTGCCTTCCTCATTCACGCTGCATTTGGTACAGGGGGCTGTTATTTAACAAATACAGGTCGGAGGGCAAAATCTTTTAAACATAAGGCTCAGAGCAGGGCGAAGAAAATGCACAGGCTCCTATGAGAAATGAGAACCACTGTTTGTTGGGAAGGTCACCTCTGTCCAGAACCTTCTCCGTCTCCACCCTGCGGCCAAGTCTGGCTCGGTTCCCAGCCGCCCAGCGGCCCCCCGCATGAGCCGGTGAACACTGGTCCATCCTTTTTCTCAGGGCTACAAGAGTTCCCCAATGTTTGTCCTTATTTGGTGGGGAGATGAAAACACTCGTCGGCTTTCATTGCTACAAACCCGTTGCAGCCGAGGAATCTTGTCTCCTCCAACGATTCTGGAGGCTCTTGGAAAGCAGAACGCCTTCCACTTCACCTTTGCATTTCTCGGAGTGTTTGGCACGGTTCTGGGCACGCAGGACCCGGGGTGCCGAGGATAAAGGAACGCAGCTGAAAACCTGTCTCTCCTTAGCAGTTTGGCCCAGTGGTTCTCTTGATTTCAATCCCCCCTCAACCCTCCGCCCCCCCAGCACGAAACACTCTGAGGGCTGCTTCTAGAAAAGCAACCGTCCAGAGAGTCTGAGGAATTTGGTTATAAATATATTTTAAAATTAACCTGCTGCCTGGGTGTCTGTATATATCTGTCTCTTACTCACACGCCTTATATTTTTAATCGCGAGCTTTTCAGTCATCCTCCTAAAATGAGGCTTCCTAACCCCCCAGCTGCTCCCCCCACATCTGCCCCCTCACAACCCCACTCAGACCCAAGCCAGTTGTGTGTCTGCTTGGCTAGAAAGACAAAGAAAAACCCCAAAAAACCCCAACCTCAACAAAACCCCAAAACCTAGGCTCCAGGAGTCCTGGTTTCTCTGCTCTTGGCTGACTTTTCCGAGGGGCCCTGCCCTGTATCTCTCCCTCCTGCATTTCCGCCCGGGTGACGAGGCCAGGTGCAGAAATAGCTCTGCCTCAATTAACACCTTCTTCATCGGGGAAAGAAATAATTAGGACATCCCATATTGAGCAAACTTCACAAGCCCAGGAGAGAAGGAGTCAGGAGGAGCAAGAGAAAAGGAGGAAGAAAAAGGACATCTTGAATAAACGTCCCTACTGAGTTTTCCTTCCCTCTGGAGCGGTCTGGGGCCAGGGCCCCACCACTTGGGGGTCACCAGGAGGAGACGGTGGGTGGGGAGCCACTTCCGGACAGAATCTTCTTCCCAGCGAGACAGGCCCGAAGCCCCTTTCATTTCTCACAGGGGTTCCCCTTCAGCTTTACCATGCACTCTGCCCATCCCTGGAATTCATGGTTCCCTTGTCCCAGGACTAGCGCTGCCAGCCCGCCCGTCTGCACCAAGATGGCCGGTGGTCCCAATACTGACATACAGACTTCTCTCCTTATCCGGTTCCATTTGGTTCTTGTGCTTCAGAGAGCAAATGAGCTTGGAGAGCAGCAGATTTAGCGGAAAATGTATCTGGAAGCTACCGGGTACCCCGAGTGTGTGGATAATGGGGGACACAGCCCTGCCCCACTGCTGATTCAGAGCTGAGACCCACAGGTGAGCCTCCTGTCTTCCTGGCTTTTCTCTGCCTGTCCTGCAACCCATTTCTTGACCCAACCATGGAGGGGTTGCTGCTGGATCAGGACCCTGCTTGTGCTAGGTTCTGACTGTTGGTGTCACGCCTCCCAGCTGGGGTGTCTTCAAGGCACATTCTGGAAGAGGCCAGGAGGACCACCCTCTCTATGCCTTTTCTCCAGGTTATGGGGATTGCCCCCCACAGAGCAGTCAGAACTCTTCCTCCCTGACCAGGCTGCCCCTTTTCTTCCTGCTTGAGAACACAGTATGCACTGTGGTCCCCGCAAGGTTACAAGGCGGAAGCTGATGGCACTCTGTCTATAACCTGCTGTTTGCCTGGCCCCACACACTCCCACCTCAAAACACCTTTCATGCCTGCTCCAGCCCAGGGTGCAGGTCAGCCAGCCGCGCCGGGGCATTAATGCCCACCCAGGGACAGTCCTTGTCAGTATCGGACAGAGTTTGGTGGATAACACCCCGGCTCCCTTGCCCCCTGGCTGGGATGGCTCAGAGGCGTGCGTCCGATGCTATAGGGACTGAACCCCAGCTGCCCACAATGGTAGCCTGCTTGATACCACTACACCCCTTTCCTAGATGTCTTCCTGCCCTGTCTCATGTCCCCGCTCCCCTGCTGGCACTTTCTGGGATCAGTCCCAAATAAACCACATACCCCTGGGACAGCTTCCGGGGGACCCCAATGCAAGGCCCTAGAACAACCAAGACCCCAAGGGCTATCTCACCCCCAGCATTGCCTGCAGCACTTTGGAAGGAAGTTCTCTCAGCTGCCAGGAGAAAGAAGCAAAGCCCTGCATATCCCCTCCAGGAGCTTGTCCCCAAGGGAGGAAGGTTTTTGGGGAAAAAAAAAAAAACAAAAAAACACCACATCATGCTGCTTGGACCTACCTGTCCCCTCTTCAAAGCAGGTGGTATGAAATTTTCCCATATAAAATTCTAACCCTATGATTGCAAAAATAAGGATTGCAAAAAATAGGAGGAGGCCAATCTGCAGCAGGGGGATCATTGCCTTCATGATCGACTTCAGGACGACTTGTAAACCTGAGAAGACACAGAGAGAGCCCCACGGCTCTGTGAGCAAGCACCCCAAACCCTAGGGACCCAAAATACACGCGAGGCTGGGGGTGGGGCAGTGACAAGGGACCACAAAGGCTGGTCGTCATAAAACGGGAACAAGCCCTCCTAATATTTGAAGGCACTTTTTATTTTCAAATATTTTAAAGTATTTGACATACACTGTCATTTGATGACGTTTAAGGCAAGAAAGGGGTGGAAATCGATTGCTTTCTGAGCCATATTCCTGGGTGTTGGGAAGCTTTTACCCAGAGCGGGGCGCCTTTTCCTAATGTTTCCCACCAAGAGGGGGCGTCTTTTCCTAATTCATGCACAGGCAGCAGCTAGGCTAGACGCACCTCCCTCTGCACGGGGAAAGCAGTCACTGTCCCAGTTCCAGTCCTGAGAAGCCAGGTATATTTCATTGGTTGCTAGCACAACCCCATGAAGTGGGCACCCGTGTAAAACTATCCCCATTTTGCAGAGGTGGGAAGCAAGTCCGCGAGAGGGGATGCATCCAAGGGCATTAGAAATAACAGAGCGGGGACTTACACCCAGGTCTGAGTGATGTCAGATCATATGTTTGTGGCCACTGTGCTATCAGGAAAGTCTATGGTTAAAATTCGGGTTCAAACAAGGAGCCTGAGGCCTTGCTTCCTGATTAGAAGAGCTTTTCATGGCTCACGATGGGCCCTCCCGATGGGTGGAAGCCACAGGGACCCGCGATGTAAGGGTGATGTTAATGGAGGTGGTGTGGCAGGGTGGTTAAGGCTCTGGACACGGGATGCGGTGCGTGCCCGGGCTGGGTACCCTCCGCCTCGGCCCAGCCCCCTTCCCGCTGCTGCGGGTGGCAGCTGCTCCCAGCTTCCAGCTGCCCCTCCTCTTTATACAACTGCCCGTGGTCATCGAGAGCTGCCTTACCTGAGCAGACATCGTCTTCTCGCCATCCCCCACCCCCCGCCCCCAGCAAGTGACCAGAGAAGAACGAAAGGCCATCAGTGTCTCTGCCTCAGGTTGGAGGAGAACTCTGGTGCTACTCACACTCCAGAGCTCCCCATGGGATCAGGCCAAGACCGCATCCTCGCTCAGCATCTTTCCCATCCCATCCTGCTGCCCTCATTCCCTCTCTCCTGACGGCGCTCCCCAGACAGAGCAGGGCCAGCTGAGCACCTAGCTAAGTCTGCCTCCAGGGGACCCGACCTAGTCATCTACTTACTAGCGACGTGACCTTCAGCAAGTCAGGTCACCATTCTGAACCGTGGTCTCTTCATCTGTAAATGGGGACTGGAATAGCACCTCCCTCTCAGGGTTAAATGACAGAGCACATATCTGGCCACGTACCGTCAGAGGTGGCGACATTCTTGCTGGTATTAGCTTGGGGATGACCCTTAATGCAATGCAGGCAGCTCCTGGAATCCTACAGACACCTAGGCAGAAGTGCCCTCTTCCTACAAAAAGACCCTGCTGGTGGTCGTCTGGGAGATCTTACTCTTTAAACCCAGATGGCAATGAACCTGACAACCGAAGCCAACGCGATGTAAAATGGAACCGATAACAGCACCTACCTCACAGGCTCGTTGTGAGGACAAATGCATTTTTTAAATGGTAAATACTTAGAACAGTGCCTGGCATAGAGTACGTGCTTTTAAAATCCGTAGTAGTAGTACTAACTGAGACAGTGGGACAGAAGGAGGTCAGCCCTGTTTCGTTCTGGTTTTTGGCAGCCGAACCTCCGTCTGACCCTGAAGATGGCAGCTGCGCCCAAAGGGTGGGGCAGAAGGACCGCTGGAGGGGGAGAAAGCAAGCAGGCGGGACGAGTATGGGCTCTGAAGCTCATCACTGTCAAGCTGTCAGAGCTCAGGGGCAGAATTTAACCTGTCCGAGCCTCAGCCTTTTCATCCGGAAAATGGGTTCATTGGGCGATTGGGAGGACACACTAAGACAATGCACGTAGAGTTCTCTCTACAGTGTCCGGTATGCAGCAGGCGCTCAGTAGATGGTCACAGTCACTGCCACCAGTGTTACTGGCCAGGTTCGGGGTCACGATTGCTAACTCCTAGTCCTGCCGTTCTCAGCCACATGACCCTGCTCAAACTATTCAGCCGCTCCAAGCCTCAGTTTCCACATCTGTAAAATGGAGATATCAGCACTCTCTCCCACCTTCACAGAGTCGTGAGTACTGACTGAGATGTAGCAGCCTGGCTCCCGATAGACAGCAGGTGCCCAAGAAACCGGTGCTGTGCTTACAGGTGGGGCTCCTGGCTTGCTTTCAGAAGCTCGTAGAGACCTGCTGCCAGGTTCCTGGGGGTCCCTTGGGAGCTTCCCCCCCAAGAGAAGGCTGCCCTAGCACAAGCTGGGAAGCACTCAGGGGCCGCTTCTGAGATGCTCTGCAGAGGGGAAACTGAGGACTCCCGGCACCCCTGCGCAGACCCCTGGCCAGGGTCGGAAACTCACGCACTTGGGATTCCAGACACCAGCTTGAGCGGCCTCAGCACTCGAACTGCCCTCAGCGTCCGTAGGTCAAACTCCGTCCCAACTGTCGCCAAGATGCTGGAAGAAAGAAGCCAGAGTGGAAAACAGAGGGTGGGTTTCAGGGTCAGACGGGAGTGGGATTTGATGTCATTTATCGGCTAGGTGACCACAGGTGGGTGACTTTACACTGCTGGCCTCAGTTTCATCCCCCGTGCTAACCGTACCTGCCTTACAGGAAAAAAGGTGATTTACAAGGACCCCAACAAGGTGTATGGTTGATGGTGGTAATAAACACTGGATTGAGAGGAATAGAAGATTCCTGTTGCACATGGTCGGGGTGACGTTCAACATATTTCACAACGCACAATCGGACAATCGGACTGAATCGTGGGGAAGCCCAGGGGTCCCGGGGAGGGGCCAGGGAGAATGGCAGACCCTTTGGGGTTTGGCGCTCTTTACCAACTGGCAGGAAAGTGGTTCAGTATTAGGAGCCCAGCCTGCGTGGGGTTCAAATCCCGGCTCTGCCATTTCCCAGCTGGGTGACCTTGGACAAGCCAGCACACCTCTCTGTGCCTGTTTCCCCTTTTGTTGAACAGGGATAACAACAGTACTGACAACGCCTCAGAAGGGTCTGGGGATTAAATGGACTGAGAACATGTGCTGCGGTCAGCGTGGTGCCCGGCACACAGGAAGTGGGCTAAGCTACTCGGAAATTAATGAAAAGAAAAAAAAAAACCCACAGAAAACCAAACCAAACAATGAGTGTGGCTCTGCTGGTGTGGACTGGCTTGGTGCAGCTGAGGGAGTGCGAGGAGGCCAGTGTGGCTGGAGCCAAGCCAGCCAGGGTGACAGAGGGAGGAGGTGAGGGCAGGGTGGTGACGGGCAGATCGTGCAGGGCTCCGTGGGCTACGGTGCAGACTCTGGTGCTTTCTCTGAGTGACGTGGGAACCACGGAGGGTTCTGAGCACTGGAGGGATAGGACGTGACCTGTATTACAAGAAGGCCCCCTGTGGGACAAGGCCAGAAGTTGGGAGATGGCGGGGGGGAGGGGGCACCGCACTTCCAGGTGAACCCTGGTGGGTCTGCACCGGGCTGTGCTGGACACAGTGGTAGCACTGAGATGAACTTGACCCCGCCCTCAGGTGACCAACCTCATGAGTGGGTGAGGTTCAGCGTGAGTCCCTGTGGCCCCAGGCTGCAGGAGAATGAGGAGGACCTGAATACAGACAGGAGGGCTGGGGACACATCACCATGGAGCCCAAGGACGAGGAGGCAGCACAGCCCCAAATCTCAGATCCAGAGTTAAATCGTGGTCCTGCATTTTCTCATCTTGTGGCCTTTGTCCTAACCTGTTCAAGCCTCAGAAATGCAGATAATCCGACCTCCCCCTGGCCCAGTGCAGTCCTAACCGGCACCCTAAGATGTACTACTTTTCATCCCACACCCTGGAAGGATGAGAAGGAATTAGGAGGGGATGGCACAGGGTGGGGGTGGGGAAGGCTTCTGTGGCCAAGAAAACCCCACAGAGACAGAAGCTTCGTTCAGGATATTGGTGGGGAGAAATGGGTGGGCTGGTGTTGGAGGCTGTGAACTGGAGGCTGAGGAGGTGGGTCTTATCCTGTGGACGGTGGGAGTCATGTAAGGTTTCGGAGCAGGGGAGGGATCTGATTAGGGTTGGCGTGGTGAAGACAAGGCTGACAGCTGACAGGACAGATGGGCAGTGATGGAGGCAGAGCGAGGAGGGAGCGGTGAGAGCAGGCCAGCGTAATGAGGGCTGGAACTAGGACAAAGGCAGTGGGAGTACAAAGGAGGCCCCAATTTAAATATAGCTGCCATTGATTGCTGGGCATCAGGGAGCTTGCCTGGGCTCATCAAATCCTCCCTGCATCCCAGCAGTCGGCAGGATGAGTCCCATTTTCCAGAGGAAACCAGAGCCCAGAGAAGTTACTAATGCATGGAGGTCCACACCACGGAGCAAGAACTCAAAGCCAGGACGCCAGGACTCCAGAACCCCAGTTCTCCACCTCACATGGCTCGTTGGATCGGGTGGGGGCTGTGTTGGGAAAGACGGAATCGAAGAATGGCTTCCCAGTTCTGAATGAGACACTAAGCAACGGCCGTTCATTTACTCAACGATGGTTTACTGAGCATCTACTACAGGTGCTCGAGGACACTGCCACGCACAAGAAGCCAATGGGAAAACACATGATATTTCAGATGGTGGGAAGTGCTGTGGAGAACAATATGGCAGCCACCAGGGCTCCCCATGGAGACACTGAGTGTGATGGGATGGGAGCGAGAGGACTCAAAGATGCCTGCAGGGTTTTGGCCTGAGCTACCTAAAAGATGGAGTCGCTGTAAATTGAGATAGGAAAGGGGTAGGTTTGGAGGAAGATCAGACTGGGTTGTGGATATGTTGAGTTTGAGATGCCAGTTTTCTGTAACTCCCTTGTTAAAACCTTCCATCAGGCTTAGAATATAGCCAAACTCTACCATGCCCACAAGACCTTGTATGACTTGACTCCCACTGACTGCCCTGTCCCACCACACTCTGGCCACTCTGACCTTCTGTTCCTCCAACAGGAAAAGCTCCTTCCCACCATGGGAATGTTCTATTGGTCATTTCTTCTACTGCAAATGCCCGTCCCCTCAACTCTCTCCCTCTTTGCCTTGCTGGCCCTCTTCAAATCCTTCAGAGCTCACATTTTGCCTTCTCAGAAAGGATCTCCCTGGTCCCTCTAGGTAAGGAGATCCTTCACTCTCCAGAATACTGCTTATTAAGCTGTATTTATTATTTACCTCTTCTGCTAGAATGTGAGCACCACAAAGACAAAGATCTCTCTCTCTCTCTCTCTTTTTTTTTCTTTTTTTTTGGTAGTACCTGTAGCACCTTTTATGGCCTAGCAGGTACTCAATAAAAATCTGGTAAGTGAGAAAAGAGTGGTGCAAAACAGGGTTATGGTAGACCAGATATCCTAGGATAGATAGGTCAAGTGAAAAAAGCCAAGAGCCCCAGTGGGATGTTGGGGAAGGGCAACATTTTAAGAGACAAGGTGTTGAGGAAGGAGTTTGGTCAAAGAGAGGAAATCGAGGAGATGGGAGAAGACCTGGCAGAGAGGGTCATCCCTGGGGGTCAAGTTCAAAAGTGTTTTGAGAAAGGCGAGGCCATGGTCTCCAGAGCAGCCCATGGATGAGTCAGGTGCAAAGGATGGGCAGCATCAGGTCATAGGGGAATCTTGCCGTGGCTGACTGCTGGAGAGAACAAGAGAAGATGAAGCAGAAACAAGAGCCTGGATATGAAAAAGGAGGATTTTCAGGGTGGGAGACACTAAATATGCTTACGTGTCCAGAGAGAGAAGTCGATAATGTATCCCCTGGCCTTTCGAGCTCGGCTGCCCGATATGGTAACCACTAGCCACGCACAGCTATTTAAATATACCCTTAATTTAATTTAAGTTAAATCAGACGTTTAGTTCCTCAGTTGCATTAGTTGCACTTACACGTAGCTGTTTAAATATATAATTAAATTAAATTAAATTAGACATTCAGTCCCTCAGTTGCATTAGACGTATTTCAAGGGCTCCATAGCCACATGTGGACAGCTGATTTCCATCATAGAGAGAATTTCCACTGGATGGCACTGCTTTTTCATATCCACCCCACCAGGGCAGGAATTGTCATCTGTTTTGTTCACAGCTGTATCCCTAGTACCTAAAACGGTGCCTGGCATACAGTAGGTGCTCAATAAGTGCTTGTTGAATAAATAAAAAGGAAGTGAAACGTAAGAAAGCCTAGCGATAACTAATAGAGTATATTCTAGAAGAGATGGAAGGGTGGGTAGAAGACAGAACTTGCCTTAAACTAGGAAAAGAATCATGGAAGACACTGATGGTTGTTTATCCAATAGCCAATCCTACCCCCTCCCTTGCCAGTGGAGTCCGTCTTCCATCAAAGAGTCAGAAAACACCCAATAGTCTCTTTTCCCAAGGATTTCTTTTGATGGGAGCACTGGTCACATGACCCAGTCACGTGCCTCACAGGCCCTGAGGGAAAGCCTACTGGGGGCTTTTGGGGAAGAGTTTCCCTCCCCCGAGAAGAGTAACATGGCAGGAGACAACCCCTCCTCTTCTTTGGCCCGACACTTTTGTAGACATTTTGGAAGAAGGCGGCCATCTTGGGACCATGACTTTCCTTGGTTACCAGGAAAGTCCTAGAGATGACAGAGTGGAAAGATGGGAGGGATTCCTTGGGGACATCGCAAGCTGGGGAGCCAACCCTGCAACCAACCACCCAGCCTCCAGACTTCTTGTAATGTGGATAACAAACATCCTTTCTAGTGGATAAGAACCAGGCAGCTTAGATTCAAACCCCTGCTCCTCCCATCACTAGCGGTGTGACCTTGGGCAAGTCACTCAACTTTTCTGTTCCTCAGGTTCCTGAATGTAAAATGGTGATGACAATTATGCTTATCCTCATAGGTGGAGGGGTTTATGCAAGATGCTTGGAACTGCGCTCGGAATTTAGTAAGTCCTCCATAAATGTCTGCTTTTTTCTTCACCATCATCATTTTTATTCTTCTTGTGTTACTTGTGGCTAAGTGAAACCAGAACCCACTGATAAAGGCAAGTCATTGAGTGTTTTCCTTTGTCAGATGGTACCCTTGCTGCTTTACACACTGAGATCCCATTTTATGCCCCAGTATCTTTACTGGGTGAGTGTTCCACTCTCATTTCATTGACAGGGAAACTGAGACCCAGGGGGAGAGCTACTTGTCCACAGTCACATAGCTAACATATGGTGCCTGGCTCCTGAGTCTGGCTGTGCCACCCCGCACCGTGCTGCCTCTGGTTAACTCCACCACCCCATTTATTCTCTCCCAGGACTTCAGTCAAGCTCACGCCTCCACTCACCCGAGTATAGAAAGGAGCTGGATTTTCTCCACTGGCTGGAAGTCAGGATGTCAATAAATATTTGTGGAGGAGCAACTACTTCGTGTCAGGTGGGTGAGGAGGGAAACATGTGCAAAGGCCCTGGGGCTGGAGAGACCTCATGGTAAAAGGTGAGGCTACTGGCTGAGAGGGAGCAGCAGAAGACAGAAGAGCGACAAGGAGATGTCAGCACAGTCAGAAAGCAGGACAGAGAATGGGGGCTACTCTGGACCCCTGACCTCAGGTTAGAAGAAGCACCTGCCAAAATTGACAGGGTCAAATCTTCCTGAGACGGATACTTAGAAGCATAACCGCTTCTCATGCAGTCTATATTCTTGCCATTCATAGATTGTGCAAATCCTCTTCAAGTTTATTTTTATATCACTTGGCTTTTACCTCCTCTTGGGAAAAGTATTTCTAAAATTCCTTTTTAAAAAATCTTCAAGTCAAGTTAATCGCTTTCCTCAGTTCATGGCATCTTTCCACCTTTGGTCTGTGCAATGCCTCTCTCTGTTTGTTTGTTCATTAGTTCATCCATTCATTCATTCATTCATTCACTTCCTCTTATCCCCAAACCCTACTTTCATTCGTCTCTCCCGAGAGAGACAACCAATATAATGTTTAATTTGGTCTTATTGGAGTGCATTCTTGCAAAACATGTGCTTTATTTTGAGTGCTTGTATTTTTAACTTACACTGACGGCACGAAGTTAAAGCATATTCTGTTGTTTCCTGTTTTCACCCAGAACCATGTTTTTAAGCCCTATCCTGGGTGGTCTATTGGATGTGCCATCTGGAGCTTTCACTGGGCCTGGGGCTCTCCATAGGTGCCTCCGCCACATCCCGTTCTCCAGGGGTGGACACCAGGCGGCCTCCAGCTCCCCCTCCACAGATGCCGCTATAACGAACACCCTTGCACCACCCCTTACAGACCCGGCAAAAATCTCCCTGGGGTGGGTGCCTGGGAGCATAACTGCTGGTGAGTCTGACTTAACCCAGCTTAGTACAGCTGATGACCTTCCACATGACCCCCCCCCAGGCCACACCCCCAGGAGCGGGGCAGGAGCCTCCTCTGTCCCCACTTTCCGTTGACCCTTGGCTTCACCACCGTGCTGATTTTTCCCACTACGAGAGGCATACAGAAACACTCGCTGTTTTAATTTTCCTCTTTCTGATTACAAATGATTTTGAGTACCACGTCATATGCTGATTAGCTTTTCAGACTTCTCTTCCCTAATCTCCCTGATCACAGTTCTTGCCTGCTTTCCTATTGGGGTTGTGCGTTATTCTTGTTGACTTGCAGACACTGCCTCGTATAGTCTTAATCAGTACTGCCCAATATGGCAGCCATTGGCCACATGTGGCTACAGACACTGGAAATGTGGCCGGTGGGAGTGAGGAGCTGAGTTTTAAATTGTATTTACTTTTAATTCACTCACATTGAAAACAGTCGCACGTGGCTAAGGGGTCATGTAATAGACAGCAGTAAGATATTAAACTCTGATCAGTTATTTTCCACTACCCTAGGCACTATTTACAAATCCTACTTTAGTTCTTCCCACGCACCAGGGGCTAGTCTATAGGGTTTAATATTAACTTGTTTAAAAGTCCTAACAACCCCGTACGTAGATACTTTTCTTTCCATTTTACTGATGAGGCAACAGAGGCACAGAGAGGTTGAGTAACTTGCCCATGGATTCACAGGAAATGGGAAAGCAAGATTGGGATACGGGCAGTTTGGTTCCTGAACTGTCCCCGTGATGTCTTTATTCGAACAGAATGTTAGTTTTCATTGAGTCCATTATTATTAGTATTATTTTGCCTTAGAGTTTGTGCTTTTAATGTTCTGTTTAAGAAGTTCTTCCCCTGGGGCGCCTGGGTGGCACAGCGGTTAAGCGTCTGCCTTCGGCTCAGGGCGTGATCCCCGCGTTATGGGATCAAGCCCCACATCAGGCTTCTCCGCTATGAGCCTGCTTCTTCCTCTCCCACTCCCCCTGCTTGTGTTCCCTCTCTCGCTGGCTGTCTCTATCTCTGTCGAATAAATAAATAAAAAAGTCTTAAAAAAAAAAAAAAAAAAAAAGGAAGTCCTTCCCCTACCCCAGGCCACACAGATATTCTCCTGCGTTTTCTCCCGTAAAGGGGAAGCTCTGACCGCCAGTGCAAGGTTCTCTTGAGCACCTTAACCTCCGCACAGAGCCGTTCTTCCACTTATTTGTCTTTTAAAGTAGAAGATTACACAAAAGGACACGTTTCTATTTTGGGTGATTCCTGAAGCTCTCTTAAAGTGCAGTGTTTTCTTAAATAAAAAGGAGCAGGAGCAGATGTAAAAACCCCAGAAGGAGAGAGGTAAGTGATTCTAGAAAAGATGGGCCCTCCAGAGGGAAGAGTTTGCTGGGGAGGGGAAGGGGTCGGCGGCTGAGCCGAGACTAGTGGGTTCGGAGGATTGGCAGCTCGTGGGCCCTCTGAAGGGCACCGTCGCGATTGCCGGATCGCAAGGCTGGAGGAAGCAGTGGAAGGGAAACCTGGCCCCGAGACACTGGAACGAGAGCAGGGAAGATAACGTGGTGACTCAAGGGGGCCAGGAGCCTTCCCCATCGAGGGGATCTGTCCAAGTTTGCAAGCCAAGTGTACCAAGTCTGCACGGAAGGACAGCCTGAAGGTCCAAATGAGACATTTGATGGAGTAAAGCTCTCGAGGAAATGGACGAGTACGTTTTCAATTTAATTCCCAGACATTCAGCGAGCACCTCCGGAGGGAGAGGCGCTCCCAGATCAAAATAAAGACAAAAAGCTCAATGCCCGCCCGCGGCTGGTGGGAGCTGAGACCGGTCCCACCACTGCACAGAACCATTCGGGCAGATTCCGCCAGAGCTAAACGGACTCCTCCCATGACCCAGAAACCCCAGTCCCGGGAACACCTCCTGCCAAAGACGAGCATGAGAGCGTCAACAGTTCTCCGTAAGAGCTGCAAAGCGCACAGCACTCACATGCCCATCACGGCGCAGCACACGCAGCCGTGACCCTGAACTCTGCTCCGCTCTGGCAACAACATGGGCGGATCTCACACATGCAACAGCCGGGGAAGGAAGCCAACGAGTGCGCCACGTAATCCCATGTGTTTACAATTCAAAAATAAGCGAGACTAATCCACGCTGTCCCATGTCAGGGTGGGGTGACCGGAGACTGGAGGGCAAAGAGAGGGTTTCTGGAGGTTGGGCATATTCTGTTGCTTGATTTGGGTGCTGGTTACATGCATGTGCTCAGTTTTGGAAAATCACTCCAGCCGTACCTGGGTATGTGCGCTTTTCTGCAGGTATGTTCTACTTCACTCTAAAGCTGGAAAAGCAGAATCAGAAGGAAGGTAGCGTTGACGGAGCACTTGCTGGGGGCCAGGGAGTGTGCAAGGTTTTAATCAATCCCATGACGATATAATCAATCCCATATAAAGTGGGGCCTGTCATTCCTTCTACTTTCCAGATCAGAGAGGTTGAGTCACTGCTCCAAGCCCACACAGCTGGTACATGGCCAAGCTGGGTTTTGATCCCACCTCCCATACGTTTCTAATTACTCTGCAACACACCCCAGGCTTGGAAAAGTAAAGGGCCCTGGATTTCTCTAAGACAGAGGAGGAGGGAAAAAAAAAAAAGTTGATGATCCTGAGGAAATTGAAAGGAAGGGAGTTCATAAAAGCTGGCAAGATCTCAAGGAATCAGAAGAAGATTGGAAGCAGATGTGGGGTGAATTTAATAAGACAGTGACTAAAGAGGAAGACATGTTGAGGGATATTGAAGATCTGAATAAGAGCCACCATGCAGGAGAGAAAGGAACCTCCTCGGGTCCTCTCGAGGCCATTCTGACCTCACTGATCATTTCCCAACATGGCGACAGCTAACACCTTATACAGTCCTACTCCATAGCCCCGTTCATGGGCATCGTCACCATGGCAGGTAGGCTGACACCCATTTCGATGATGAGCAAACCGAGGTTCTAAGAGGCCAAGTGTCTTCTCTGAGATCATACACCACTAAGTGTCAGAGCCGACCTTGAACTGAAGCTTTCTGACTCGACCCTGTCCCACGGGGTAAGGCACCATCCTGGCAAGCAGCTCGCTCAACCTCCCTGCTCCTCCCTCCGCTCCTTGATTCAGAGAACCTCCTCCCCACGGACCCACAGCCCTGCCTGCCTTCAGAACTGCCTCCTTCACTGTCCAGCCTCACCCCTGACTCCTTCTCTTCTGTCCCACAACCTGCAGGGGCTCAGGGTACATGGGAGCCTTGCCGTGATGGTGGAAATGTTTTATTCTGAGCGGTTCAATAGGGCAGCCAACTGCCACATGTGGCTAGTGAGCACTTAAAATGTGGCTGAGCAACTGAATTTTTCATTTGAGCTAATTTTAATTGATTTACATTCATATTTTATACCATAGCTACATGCGGCTACTGGCTACTGTGCTGTCCTGTGCAGCTCGGAGGCGCGTGATAGAGCAGACTACACGAACACGCGTATGCAGTCAGTCACACACCGGCGCACGCTTATTACTCCGTTTGCCCCCCAGGTCCGTTCTCCAGCTTGTGCCGTGTCCTGCAAGGCTGACCCCTGTGGACTCTATCTCCCAGAATGCTTTGCTCTGGTTCCCGGTTGGGTTTGCTAATGGGAGGCACCAGCAGAAGGTGAGGGAGAGAGGCGGGAGTATTGCTTCCACCCTCCCTCCCCATTTCTGAGCCTCGTCCTTCCCATGTGGCCCTGCCTCGGCTGAGTTCCAAAAATGTCGGGACAGCAACGGCTTCCCTCATGGGATCTCAACACCCCTTACTGGTTTCCTTTACCTGCCCCCACCTCTTTAAGGAGTTTCTTCATGACCCGCTCTGCATTTGAAACATCTGGTGGGTGAATTCTGTTTCCTGGGGAGACCTTGACCATTAAAAGGTGGGAAGAATGGATGATCCAAGAAGGCCGCCTATCTGAGTGTTCTGAAATCCCCCAGTTTCGGAGACAAAGGTTTCTGGAGAAGCAAGACTTGATGCTAGGTCTCCTAACCTCAAGGGGCAGGGATACTCTGTTGCCTTTTCCAAGTAAGTCTTCAAGTTGCGGGAAAGACAACCACCAGGTTCTTGCCTCCCGCACTGCAAAGCAAGAGCAATTCCTCACCGCAGGAAGCCCAAGGAACAGAGGAAGTAGAAGACAGGGGTATCTGAAAGCTGTCCTAAGGTAGGACTCATGAGGGGAAGATCCAGGAAGATGTGGCGCTCAGTTCCCATTGTTCTCAGTCTCTTCTTCCTGGGCACTCCGTTGGACTGCATAGCCCAGCCTTGCAGTAGACATGGCCCCGTGACTAAGTTCTGGCCAGTGAAAGGAGAGCAGAAGCCATGTGGACTACTTCTAGGCCAGGTCCAGAAACAAGCCCTGGGTGCCCTCCTCCACTCTTTTCCCTTCTGTGGCTTCATGCAAGGAGCACAGAGACCCTGGGAGCCCTGGGTTGAAGATGAGGAGTCACAATATGGAAGGAGCCTGGGCTTCTGCCTCCCTGCCTGGAGGAGAGCCACCCACTGTTTACAAATACGGATTTTGGACTTTGAGCGCACAAGAACTAACTTCTATCACATTTGAGCTCTTCTGCATCTCGGGAGTTCTTTGTGACAGCAGCCAGCACTTACCCAATACACGTATTAGCATCTTAACTTATCTAATGCACAGTGACTAACACACTTGTGCAGCTAAAATGTCAGCCCCATGAGGCCACAGATCTGTTTCTTGCTCCCTGCTGGACCTTTTGTACATGCTAGGCCTTCATAAGCAAGTATTTGTTGACTGAGCTGTCAGCTTCAATTTTTCTTTTCAGCTGAGTGGAACGCAGAAGAGTAGAGCAGATGTGAGCTCTGGGTCTCAGGTGGGAAGGGGCTGGGTTTGTATCCCGACCAATTATTTACTAATTGTCTACTTGGGGCAAATTCCCAAGCCTCAGTTTCCTCATAGGGAGGAGAGAGGATTATATAAAAGCTTTCTTCTTTTTGCGGACAGTGGGAGGATTCAATGTGGCCATTCGTGAAATGTGTGGAGCACGTGGCCTGGCACATGGTAAGCCCTCAGGAAGTAGGAGCCACGATGATTTGGACATTTCGTGTTCTCTGGGCAAACCAAACTCTGAAACGGTCGCTGCCATTAGGTCTGACAAATCTCAGGCCCTGAGGTATGGGTGGGGGAGGGGAGAGGCAGGGCTTCAGCCTGGGATTATAGCCAAAGACCAACTCAGGAAATGCTATTCCACTCCCATGATCCTTCTGCTGTCCCAGGAGGGCTCGAGACTCCATTTCTCATCCTGACCTCAGACTAACTCTGCAGGAATGAGACCCGCTGCTTTGGGACTCAGAGCAGCTGCCTCTGGATCAGGGGCCCCCACTGGGGACCCAGAGCTTGGAGACCTTGGAGGAGTCCTCAGGACTCACGGAGGAAACAAGCCATAGTTTAATTCAGGGCATCCTACGTTTGGGGGGTATTCTTATTACAACCAGCCTGGAGGTATGGGTTATTGGACACATGCCTTAGGCTGATCAGATTTTTCTCCCCCATTAATTAAAATGTGAATCACAGCTGAGTCACTGAAGAAAGAAAACGGTCAATGAACAATTCTGACTTCCTCCCTCCTTCCTTGCTCAGAGAGATGAGTCAGCAGAAGTCCGGATCCAAAAGCGAGAAGGGAAAAAAGCAGAAGAGATGTGGGGCTTGGGGGAAGCAGGAGCAGGGCGGACCTGAGTCACTTCGTTCTTTGTCTTAACAGAAAACAAGTCCTCAAGTTCTCATTCCAAGGCATCGGCCCAACCCCCTAGTGAGCACGCCTCTGTTTCTTGTTTTACACAGACTCACGGCACCCTGCATTCTACACGAGCCCCAGCAATCTCCTTCCTTACTTCCTTCTGGCAAAGGCAGTTTCCTCATCATGCCAGAACTCTCCTCCAGTCTCCACCCTTCCGCTTCGTTTTTCCCACAAAGCCCCAAGCTCCCCTGTGAATTCACAAACCATGATCACGTTTCCCAAGCTAACGGAAGAGTGGGGAGCCATGTTGCCTCTAGTCAACAGCGAAGGGCCGGCGGGGGCAAATGGAAGATTCCAGGAGTGGGGGCCCCTCAGGGTCAGGGTGGCCATGGAGCCTGGCTGGGTCTGAATCGTGGCTCTGCACAGCCCTGGAAGAGTTAGTCTGTCTTTCTGCGCCTCAGTTTCCTCCTCCGTGAAATGGGGATAATAGAAGCACCTAGTCACAGTGTGGTGACGGTGAGGTAAGGACCCACGACAAGTGAGCGGTGATGATATTCACCACAAAAACGTAACCCAGGGATTCCTGCCTCACCCCTAAGGTCAGCAGGACGCACAGAAGCTGCAGCATGGACTCAAGCGGGATGTGCTGTGTGTGCACACGTGCAGTTTCCTCCGCAAAACGGCCCGAGCGCACGTAACAGCCCGCACTTCACGTCTGACTTCCGCGCCATGAATTTTCAGGAGGATGATTTTTATTTTCAAATTCTCAAGGGGTTTCACCAATCACCCCTGCCTTGAGCCTTTGATATTCAAACCATTCTCTTTCACAGAGCTGGTGGAGTCCTTGTCCTCGTCAGTTTTTAACCAGATGACCACCACCCAGGTCCTGCCTGTTCAAGTCTTGGGGTGAGATTTCAGCAGTTTGCCACCACTGGCTTTATGAAACCCTACCTATTGTTTTACAAGGTTGGCAATTTCAAAGTGGGTCTGCCTTGAACTCGCACTATGTTGTAGGATAGCATGTAACGGTCTAGAACAGTGGTTCTCAACCAGGGGTAATTTCATCTCCCAGGGGACATATGGAAATGTCTGGAGACGTTTTTGATGATCGGGACGGGGTGGGGGCGGTGCTGCAGGTGTGTAGCGGGCGGGGGCCAGGGGTGCTGCTATGCACCCTACGACGCACAGAACACACAGAATGATCCGGCCCCAATGTCAAGAGTGCTGTGGCTGAGAAACTCTGATCTAGAACCTGAGTAACAGGATGTGGACCCAGTGGGCCATGGTCGCCCTGGGGTGAGATATTTTGAGTCAGAGCTCATTTTTACAAGTGGCTGATTTCTTAGTGACCAAACAGTGGATGATGTCTTTTGGGCCCCTCAGCCTCCTTCTAACTATAATAAATGTATGCTAAGCTTGAGGCTCTGCAGCCAGACTGCCTGGATTCCAGTTCCATCTCTGCCACTTCCTAGCTGTGTGATCTTGGGCAAGTTACATAACTATTCTGGGCTTCAGTTTTATCACCTGTAAGTGTGGCTAACAATAGTGCCCACTGAATAGGGCTGTTGCACGAAATGAGCTGGTATGTGCAAACTACTTAGAACAGTGCCTGGTACATAGAGAGTTGGAGGGTGGGTGGGAAGTGGCCTCAATTCCTGGTACAAACATGGTACAAGCATGGAGCGCTGAGGGAAGATTCACATTCTCCTTCCGTAGGGTGGCTGGGAAATGGCTGCCAGGCCAGGAATTACATCTCCCAGTCTCCCTTGCGTCTAGGTGGGGCCATGTAACTAAATTCTGGCCAATGGAATGGGGTGAGAAGGGAGGTTCATCACTTCCTGGCCAAGCCCACAAATACCTCTCACTCTACTCTCCCTTTCCCCCAACCTGCTGGCTGGGAGCAGACTCTTAGAGCAACACTGGAAATTACACGTTGAAAAAGGCAGAGCCTCCATCATGCCGGATCCCTGAGCGACTGTGGAGTACAGCCATACTTGGCCCACCTACCCCTCCACCCTAACCCATCACTCACCACTTGCACTTTAGAAGAAGTTTATTTTTCTCTCATGTATTTTCTTAAGCTGGAGGTTTGGGGTTTTATCTGTTATGGCAGCTGGTGTTAACTAACACAGTCTCTTCCCTCAGCACGGCTCTTGTTCTCCCTGCAAGCAAATATCGTCAGCTCCTCACCCTCTGACCAGCTTCAAGATGACTGAATCCTTTCTTTCATACCTTCCCCACGATCTGGCAGACAGGCAGGGGAGAAAGCCCCTTCTCCCAATGGGGGTGGGTTCCCCAGGCCGGGGTCTTAATAAAGATCTGTAAGATGCAGGAACAAGAAGGAGCCCAAGAGACCAGGCTCCTTAGCCAAGTTTTGGATCTCAGGACAACTACATGGGGTGAGTGAGGGGGCGCCTGGGTGGCTCCGTTGGTTGAGTGCCTGACTCTTGGTTTCGGCTCAGGTTGTGATCTCAGGGGTCATGAGACCGAGCCCTGCGTCAGGCTCTACACTCAGCACGGAGTCTGCTTAAGATTCCCTCCCTCTCCCCCTGCACTTACCCTGCTTGCATACACACGCGCTCTCTCAAGAAATAAAGAAAGAAAAAAAGAAAGAAATGAGTGAGACTTGCCTTACATTAAATTCAAACTCATATTAGTGCCTCCAAATGGTAGTAATATGTGCCAACACCTCAGTCTGTTCAAATGCTCAAATGTCACCTTCCCAGTAACGCCTACTCTGACCACCCCAGTGAACACAGCATCCTGCACTCCCGCCCAACACTGCCAACCTCCTTACCCAACTTTACCATTTTCCAGTGGCGCCCTTCCCCTTCTAGCACACTGCTGTTGTTTGTGACCCCCACCCTGCCAGATCATAAGGTCATAGGTCTCCCGATCACCTAGAACAGTGCCTGGCACACAGCAGCTGCTCAGTAAATCAACAGATAGGTAAACAGAGAGGGAGGGATTGATTTGAGTCAAGTGCTTGTTCTGTGCCCAGAAAATCCTACAACCTTTATGTGTATAAACCCACCTGAGCACTCAGAGCAGTTCAGCAAAGTGGAGACCATAATTAACCCCACCTTACAGATAAAACAGTAAGTTCAGAGAAGGCGCTCAGACGGGAAGTGGGAGAGCCAGGATTTGAACCCAGGCCATCCGTCCCTGGAATTTGTTTTGTCCAAGCCCACATCACAGGGTCGACGTATCCTGGACAAGGGTAAGGGGATCCTAAAGCAAAGCTGTTCATTTAGTCTGTTTCAGAAACATACACCGTGTTGTCTATGGTGCGTGAACACTGCCGGGCCCACAGAATTGGGACTGGTGACTGTTAGAAGGGGGGGGTAAGGTACATGTGATCAATCCTGGCCCCTTCACTCCCCGGCTGTGTGATCTTGGGGAAGCGGGGTAAGTTAACCTCTCTGTGCCCCAGTCTTATCATCTACCCAATGGGTTGTCAGGAGGATGAAACATGTTGATATTTGCAAAGTGCTCAGAACAGCTTCGCAGGCTCACACATTTATGCACAAACGGTAAGGCTCACAGTAAGTACTACATATGTGTCTGAGAAAGAAGGAGTCATCACAGTTCCCGCCTAAAGCTCAGGAGGATGGGCAGGCCACCTGAGGGCAGAGCTGAGCCCCGCACCGGATCCAGGCTCACGCCACCTGCGGAAACGCGTGTTGGGGTCCAAAGAGCTACGGTGGGGCGCCTGGGTGGCTCAGTCGCTAAGCGTCTGCTTCTCAGGCTTCCCACAGTTCCCATGGCTTGCTTGATGGGACCCTTTTACCACTTGACCCTCTGAAGATTGTCTTAGCTTTTCAAAAAAAAAAAAAAAAAAAAAGAGCTACAGTGCCCTTCCGATGACTCCTGCTGACTTTGAGGACAAGCTTCTTGTGCTGAAATGACAGCACCAGGCGTCTGCCTCCATCAGAAAGACGTCCTGTCTCAAGAAGGCTGAAAGCGGGAAGGGGCCCAGGCTGCCTCAAACAGGACAGGTAACGGCCCAGCATAAAGCAGAGGCGGTCGGGGAAGAAAGCACGCGAGCTCTACCCTGCCTGCCCTCCACCTGCCCGGCACAAGGATCTAATGTTGGCTTCGAGATCGTGCAAGCCCAGTGATCCCCCCAATCTGCAAAGCACGTGCAGCTCCAAAGTGCTTTCCAGAAATGAGCTAACGGTACCCAGGGGCAGGTTGCTGACGCTAAACGTGGCCACCCCAAGGGGACATGTGTGGAATCCCATCCAAGAAAACTGATGACATGGAGAGGCAGGGAGAGAGAGGCCCTCAGGGATGATGATGGGGGTGATCTGAAGGCATTATTATTCCCGTCATGAACACTCTCTAATATTTATTGAACACTTACAAGGAGGCGAGCCCTCTTCTAAGAGCTTCACATGGATTATATCAGTTAATTCTCTTCAGAACTCTAGGAAGGAGGAGTGTTATTATCCCCATTGAGGAAATGAAACACATGAGACCCAGAGAGGTTCAGGAACCTGCCTCAAGTCACACAGCTTGCAAAGAAAGGGAGCTGATTTGAGCCCAGGTGGTCTGGAAACAGAATCGTCATCATCCTCACCGTTATAAGGATTTCTACGTATTTGACAACATTTGCAACCCCCTGAGGCTATTACTGGGCCCATTTTATAGAAAAAGAAACTGAGGCACAGAAGGGCTGCTGACTTGGCCGTGGTCACACGGGCAGGAGGTGGCAGAGTCAGGATTCATCTGCACTGCCCTCCTCTCTCACTGCCCGCACCAGCACCACCGGACGGACGTCTTCTACAAGATAGCTTTACACAGCAGGGAAACGGACCCCTACATTAGTGGGGCCACTTCAGTTCGGGGTTTGAGCAGGACAAGAGGCTGATCCCATATCTGCTGTCTGACCTCTAAGTGGGACCTCTCGACTTGGCCATGTCAATCTGTCCCTCGATACTGTGCTGGGCAGAGAAGGTGAGTAGACATCCCTGTACCTAGGCAGGGGGACTCCTTCCATACACCTGCATTCCCGCCATCACGTTGCAACCAGGGTGACCCTTCTAAATAAAGATCTGACCCCATCCACTCCTTGTCTGAACCCTTCCATGGCTCCCTTGCGCTTTAAGGCTGAAGTCCCAACCCCTCAAAACATGGACTGGTCCCCGCTGACCTGCAGATCTTCTTTGGCTGCTCTCCTCTGCCAGCACACAAGCACATGCACACACGCGCGTGCACTCATGCACGCACGCGCACGCACGCGCACGCATGCACACGTGCACGCACACAGCTCTGGTCACGTTCTGTTTTTTCTGCCTAAGTTCTGCATCCAGACTGCGTGATGTTGAATCTCGGCTCTGCCGCTTGGGTGAGTCACGTAACCTCTCTGGGCCTCATGTTTCCCATCAGGAAAATATTTTGCTCACCTGCGTTTTTCTAAATCCTAACCCCCAACGTGATGGTGTTTAGAGATGGGGCCTTTGGGAGGTGATTAGGTCACGGGGACGGAGAGACCCCAAGGGGACCCATCTGTGAAGCAGGGTGAGGGCTCTCACCAGGCACCGAATCTGCTAGTGCTTTGATCCTGGACTAACCAGTCTCCAGAACTGTGAAGGATCCATTGCTGTTGTTTATAAGTCACCCAGTCTACGGGATTCTGTCACGGCAGCCTGAATGGGCTAAGACAAGGACAGTTCTCTGCTGGTTTTGCGGAAGAGAACGCACACACCTAGTACGCGATTCAGGAAACCATAGTGCATTTGCTGCGGACGGTAAGTTTTCTCTGGACACCGACTGCCACGTGTCTGAGTCGGTCTACAGCGGCGACCTCCATGATTTGTGTCTCCTGCTCCTTCCACACGGTGCTGAGGGCGTGCTGGACATCGCCCGCGGGATCAGACTGCACCTCTATGCGGGGGTAGGAGGTTGGCTCCCTGATGGAGAACCGGTCTAACCAACGAGGTAACTTTCACAGATGGGGGCTGAATTGGTCCAGTTTATGGACTGTTCTTGCCCCCCAAATATAGTTCATGTTCTTTTCGTCAGCTCCTGGCTTCTGAGGACCTTGGTGGTCTCAAAAGGTCAGATGGGATTGGTCAAAGGAGTTCAGACTTGGCCCGGGGAGGGAGTTGCGTGGTGAGGCGGCAATGCCCAGGGTGTCCTCGAGGGCCTAGAAGGAGGCCTGGTGAGCCCAGGTTGAGCGGTAGGATGAAGGGTAAAGAAGGGGTGGGAGGCACAGGAGAGGAACGAGGTGGATCGTGAGCTTTTTAAAAATGTATTTTTGTAACTCCGAGTTGAAAATAGGCACACCGACTTCACGCCGACTGTTCCGTCTCAGTGACGTATCCCTGCTAGTGGGGGCCTTTCCATTCAGCACGTCTCTGTGGCAACGGACCACTTCTCATTCATGCCATCTCCAGGGTTACCTTGCTTGGCTCATTCATGACTGTTGCCACGGAGACGGGCCCATTGATACAATCTTGATTCTTTGGAACTTTGCTTTCCCGGATGATAGATAGCGTGCTGGCCTTGGGGTGGGGATGCAATCATGGTAGGGAGTGGGGTGAAGAGAGTTCTGGAACGAGTGGGGGGTCAAAAGACTTAAAATCCAGGAAGAGGCAGATGAGGTGGTGGGAGACGGGGGAGAGGAAGAAATGAACATTGCTCGTGGTGGCTGGTCTAACTGTCCCAGGCATCCACATGTGGCATCTCTGCTGGACTTGAACGAGGAATACAGCAGGCGCTCAGCCGTGCCTTTGTTAGCAGCTGTATTACCAGCGCCAGCCTGATCCGGAGTACCCACCCCACAAATAATTATTGAACGAACTAGACTTTGTTGTTTAAGAACCTTCCTTGAGGGGCACCTGGGTGGCTCAGTCGGTTAAACGTCCGACTCTTGATTTCAGCTCAGGTTAGGATTTCACGGTCATAAGATCAAGCCCCATGTCAGGCTCCGTGCTGGGGGTGGAGCCTGCTTAAGGGTCTCTCTCTCTCCCCCTCCTCCCCCTCCCTCCCTCCCTCTAAAAAAAAAAAAAAAAAAAAAAGAACCTTCCTTGATAAACTGTAAGAAGATAGAAGCATTAGAACAGAACTGCCATGGGCCCCCACCTTACGTCTCCTCCCCAGCCCCAACACTTGTAACCACGCAGTGCCTTCCCTGGGGTGGCTATAGATGACCTGTGTACCCTTCACACCAAATGCCATCCCTTCCGGTCCACCGGGAGATCGCCCTCCCGCCAACACTCTCCTTTCTGGCATCTCTGTGTTTCTCCTTCCTACTGGGTTATTCCCAACAGCACAAAAATCTGCTGTTAGATCTCTTTTCTTTGGAAAAGAAAACCCTGAACTCCAGTTTTCCCACCAGCTAACACCCCACCTCTCCCCCTCTCCCCTTCACAGCAAAACTTTTTTTTTTAAGATTTTATTTATTTATTTGACACAGAGACAGCCAGTGAGAGAGAGACAAGCAGAGGGAGTAGGAGAGGAAGAAGCAGGCTCCCAGCAGAGGAGCCTGATGTGAGGCTGGATCCCAGAACGCTGGGATCACGCCCTGAGCCGAAGGCAGACGCTTAACGACTGAGCCACCCAGGCGCCCCAGCACAGCAAAACTCTTTAAGAGAACCATGAGTAATCCCTCCAAGGGCCTCTGCTGCTCCCTCTGCTCCAAGCAGCTCTGGCGAGGTTCACCAAAGACCTCCATGCTGCTAAACCCATCGGGCGATTCTCATTTCTCATCTGAATCCACCCATTGGCCTTGGTGGAGGCTATCGATCATTCCCTCCTACTCAAAATGCCTTCACGCTTCGCTTCTGTGGTGTCCAGGATCCGCACTCCCTTCCTTTGCTCCTTCTCTGTCTCCTGTGCTGCTCTGTCCTCGTCTCACCAGCCTCCTTAACGATGGAGAGCCAGCCCGGGCTCAGTGCTTGGTGCCCCTTACATCCACTTCCTTATCCACTTTCACAGCTAAAAACCTCTGCGGCCCTGATAACTCTCACATTTGTATCTCCAGCCCTGTCTTCTCTGCCTGGACTTCAGACTCCAAATACTCAACCCCAACACAACAGCTCTCCTCATTCATAGGCAAGGAAAACTCAGCATGTCCGAAGCTCAGCTCCTCATTTGCCCCCCCACCCTCTTCCCACCACAGTCAATGGCAAATCCATCCTCCCAGTCACCTCCCAATGAGTGTCCCCGCCTCCACAATCCCTTCAGTCTATTCTTGACACCGAAGCAGGCGGCACAATCCTTTTACTTCCTCAGTCAGGGCTTCCCAGCCCATCCTAATCAAAGTTGCACCCCTACCCCAACATTCCCTCCGCTCCTTCCTGGCTATATTTTTCGCTATAGCACTCATCATGATTTATTTCCTCTGTATTTCATTTGTTAAGTTTATTGTCCATGGTTTTTCTCCCCTCTACCAGATTATCAGCTTCACGATTTCTGGAAACTGTATTGTGTTCCTGGCACCTAGGAAAAGTTCTTGCACAGAGCAGATGGTCAGTAAGTATTTGCTGAATGACTGAAAGAAGGAAGACAGTGCGAAAGAAGGCTGTGAGTTAGGCAAGGGCCAGTGTGGCCACGATGAAGCCTTTTGTCTTTTGTCCCGAGGTTACTGACTTCAAACTGGGTTCCTCAAAGGCACCTCAGGGGCCACCTCGTGGGCAAGGGGAAGTGAGGTGTAGACTGGGCAGGTGGAACTTTCTGGAAATCCTTTTCTGCTTCAAAGCTCCTTTTTTATTGCTTTACCTATTGAGATTCAAGTAACACTTCAGAAGTTCAGCTAATAGTAATGAACTGAAGTTAATTTCTTAGTTTTGTTAAGGATATGCAATAATGTATGACGGTAACCTTGGGGAAACCAGGGGAAGGGTAGACAGGAACTCTCTGTACTATCTCAGCAACCTTTCCATAAACCCAAATTTATTCTAAAATTCAAAGTTTATTTTTTTATTTTTTAAAAATATTTTATTTATTTATTTCATTGAGAGCTAGCGAGCAAGCACATGCAAATGGGGGGAGGGAGAGGGACAAGCAGACTCTGTGTTGAGCCAGAAGCCTGACGTAGGGTTTGACCTTGTGACCCTGAGATCATGACCTGAGCCAAAATCAAGAGTCAGATACCCAAATGACTGAGCCATGCAGGCACCCCTATTTTTTATTATTATTATTATTATTATTATTATTATTATTATTATTATTTTGAGTGAGAAGAGCGCATGTGTGCATGAGCGAGGCGGTAGGGGCAAAGGGAGAGGAGAGAGGACCCCAAGCTGACTCCGTGCTGAGCAGGGAGCCTGACGTGGGGCTCGATCTCATGACCCTGAGATCATTATCTGAGCCAAAATCAGGAGTTGGACACCTAACGGACTGAGACACCCAGGCGCCCCTAAAATTAGAAGTTTATTTAAAGATAAGATTAATTTGGTAGAAAGGGTTCCATTGATTTAAAAGGGTTTGAAGACTGTGATTTCAGTTTCTGAAGTGGGAAGTGATTTGACTAAACTTCAATATTAGATGAAAATAGTTTGGCCGGAAGCTCAGACAGTGGGGGAGGGGGAAGGGGGAAGGATGTTGTCAGTGGAAGCCCAAAGGGGTGGTGGGCACAGGTCCAGGTGGTCCAGGTGAAAGATGAAAACCCCAAACTCAGGAAGGGCAGGGATGCAGGAAAATGGACATATGCCTCCCAGACACATTGAGGAGGTGGGCTTGATAGATTTCACATGGACGAGGCGAGGGAGGGGGAGAAAGAAGGCAATGATGGCGTCCAAGTTCCTGGTCTGGGTGAGTGGGTTGGGTGTGGTGCCTCCGAGTAGAAGGGGAAGGAAAACAGGCTGGGGATTTAAGTGAGTTGAGTTGCCTGCTGCTCAGCCATGGAGCTCCCCAGAGAAAACTAAGCCCGGGCCTGGGGACGGGGGTCACAACGCAGACTGACTAGATGTTCTCTGGTTTTCACATTCTTTTCTGTCTGGGCTTCTTGCTAGGTTATGTTTCCCGCCACCGCTTGCATCAAGAGACGGTGATAAGACAATGTGGCCGGGGATGCGGGAGGAAGTGATGGAAGTGAAGGACATGCAGACCCTCTACGCTCTCTTCTCTTATCTGCATCCAACTGTAGAAGATTCGAGAGAAGGACTCCATGGCCCTTGGGGACAGCAGAACCACAAGGTGGATAGAACCTGGATCCCTGCGTGACCACATGGAGCACAGCCCAACCTCTCCCTTCTGATCCAACTATGACATGAGCAAGGAATAATCCTTCAAGCCACTGAGATCTGGGGGTGGTTTGTTACAGCCATTAGCCTACCCTAACAGGTGTCGTCAGCATACAGGTGATAATCCAGTTTCATTTAATTAACTTATATTGAGCACCGACTACTTGTTAGTCATTTTTCTTTTCTTTTTTTGGTCACTTTTCTTAGTATCAGGGGCACAGATTATAAATAGAAATGTGACGTAGTTCCTTTCCTTTCAAAATCCTGTATTAAACGTCATACTAATAATAGCTAATACTATTCCACACATTGTTTCATTTCATCTTCAAAAGAACTTTATGAGGAAACTACTCTTATTTATGTCCATCCTACAGATGAGGAAACTAAGGCCCAAAGAGGCGTGTACCTTGCTGAAGGACACACAGGTGGTAAGTGGCAGAGCTGGGATTTGAACCCAGGCAGCCTGGCTTGAGTATGGGCTCTTAACTTCTGCTCTGTGTATGGAGCACTTGCTCTGGGCCATGACGAAGGGAATGGAGCTCAACTCCGGGGAGTGGTGATAACCCCTGAACGAAGAAGTGAGGAGGGTGACCTAGGGGGCAGGCTCGGCATGAGCACATGCCTGGAGGTATGAGAAGGCTGCGTGTGTGGGGGATGGGAGAGAACACAAGGAACAAGCAACGGGAGGGAAATGGAAGAGCAGGTGGAGACCAGGTAAGGCTGATTCTGGGAGCCACGCTAAGGAGTTTGTGGACCGTACCTTGAAGGTAATGAAGGGTTTAAACCCTAAGGCTGTCAGACATGGCTTGGGGATCTGTGTGCTATGAGAAGGGTGTCCCCTAGGTGGACAAAAGACCCTCATGACCCCATGATGGGGGCTGGGAAGGAGTCGTTAGAAAAGAAGAAAGGCAAGCCAAGAAACATCACTGAGCTGAAAAGAGAGAGTGTCAGCACGCCTCTGAATGTTCAAGAACGAGAAGTTCTGAGATGCCTGAATAAGACAACTGGCCTACACACCGGGGACTTTTCTCCATCCCAAAGTGTTTTGGGGAGTGTGGGAACACAGGGTGCTGGGATGACACGGACACAGAATGTGGGCCACATTCTCAGGAAGCTGGAGAGAGTCAGGACAGTGGCTAGAGAGGGAAGCAGGCGTAAGGACAGAATTGGGGGCACGGAAAATTCTCTCTTTCTCTGAGACAGAGAGAGGGTGTGGAGTGGGGTGGAGGCAGGTGGTACAGATGTTAAAAGGCGCGTGAGGAATGGCACTGACGCAATCACAGAAGGCCCCTGGAAGCTCCCTCTGAACCCTCCAAGGTGAAGGCAGAAGTGCCTACAGGTCAGAGCTGGACCGAAGAGGTTCTCCTCTCTGTGTCCAGAGCCGGTGAGCGATACATTTAGAACCGGACGGGGCCTCAGCATTCGGAGCCCAGTCTCCTGATTTTACTAATGAGGAAAAAATTCCAGAGGGGCTGAGAAGCCTGTCCCAGGTCACCTCGCAAGTGAGCGACAGATCTCTGGAGCTAGAAGATGAGTCTCTCATCAGCTTGGCCCGTGTCCTTCTGGTTTGCTCTAAGAATTCTTTTTGTTGCTGTTGTTATTTTATTTTCATTGAGGTAAGAACACTTAACACGAGGTCTACCCTCTTAACCAATTTTTAAGTGTACAATGCATTACTGTGGACTCTAGGCGCGAAGTTGTAGAGCAAATTCCTGGAGCTCATTCATCTCGCTTGGCTGAAACTTTCGGCACGTTGACTAGCCACTCCCCGCACCCCCCCCCCTCCGCCCCAGCCCCTGGCAACCACCCGTCCGAGGCTTAGTGCACTCGGCACAATGTCCTCCAGATTCATCCGTGTGGTTGCCTAGTGCAGATTTTCCTTCTTTTTTCAGGCGGAATAATATTCTGCTGTATGCGTCGATCACGTTTCCTTGACCCACTCCGCTGTCAACAGTCACTTCAGTTGCTGCAGACCTTGGCCGCTGTGAACAGGGCTGAAATGAACACTGGCGTGTTAATATCTCTTTAAGATCCTGATCTCAATTCTTGTGGATAAATACCCAGAAGTGGGATCGTCGGATCATATGATAGTTCTATTTTTAAGTTTTTGAGGAACTTTCACACTGTTTTCCGTAGCGGGTGCACCCTTCTGCATCCCTGCCAGCCGGGGCAAGGGCTCCGAAGTCTCCACAGCCACGCTGGCACTTGTTGTCTTTTGTTTGTGCCGTGACAGCCATCCTGGCAGGTGCGAGGAGTCTGGCTTGTGACTTTCTCCTGCTTGTGCTGGTTCCCATGGGCCTCGGGAGCAGGGCTGAAAGAGCCTCCTGCAGGGACAGAAGTGTTCTCTCTCTGCGCTGTGCAACCCCATAGCCACCGCCTATGTGTGGCTACTGAGCCCTAGAAATGTGGCTAGTGTGAGCGAGAAACCGAATTTTATTTTACTTTATTTGAAGATTATTTATTTATTTGAGAGAGCAGAGCGAGCAAGAGAGACCCGGAATGGGGGGAGCAGAGTGAGAGGGAGAGGCAGGTTCCCCACTGAGCAGGGAGCCCGATGCGGGGCTCAATCCCAGGACCCCAGGATCATGACTTGAGCCAAAAGCAGACGCGTAACCAATCGAGCCACCCAGGTGCCCCGAGAAACCAAATTTTAGATTTAACTTATTTTCGTTAATTAAAATTTTAGAATGGTGGTTCCTCAAAAAAAAAAAGGAAACATGGAATCACCGTATGATCCGGCAGGCCCACTTCTGGGTAGATTTCCAAAAGAACCGAACGCAAGGACTCGATCAGATTCTCGTACGCCCGTGTTCATAGCTGCATTGTTTGCAGCAGCCAAAAGGTGGAAGCAAGCCAGGTGCCCGTCAGAAGAGGAATGGATAAGCAAAATGTGGGATAACCATACAACGGACTATTAGTCAGCCTTAAAAGGAAGGAAATTCTGACACCTGCCACAGCATGGATGAGCCTCGAGGACATAACGTTAGGTGAAAGAAACCCTTCGCAAAAAAACAAACACTGTATAATTCCACTTACACCAGGTCCCTAGTCGTCAGATTCATAGAAGCAGAAAGGAGAAGGGAGGGTGCCAGGGGCTGGGGGAGGGCGAACGGGGAGCTAATATTTAACGGGGACAGAATTTTAGTTTGGCAAAATAAAAAGAGTTCTGGAGATGGATGGTGGTGACGGTTTACAACAGAGTGAAGGGACTGGATGCCACTGAACTGTTCATCCAGACAGGATTAAAATGTTCAATTTTGTGTCATGTAGCCGCATATGGCTGGAGGTGACTGAACCGACAGCGCAGCGCTAAGGATGTTTCCAAGGATGGTTTCGATGACCACCTCAAAGCTCATGGTCTTTCAGAAGAGACCATCGTCCCCTCCCTGAGCGGGCAGCCACTCGTCCAGGTCAGAAAGCAACTGCCAAGAACGCGCTGGACATTGGCGGGCAGCCAGATGCCGGTCTGTCCGCTTGCTTCCGGAGGGCTGGAGAGAAGCCCTGCGTTAGCGGTGCTCTGTGCCGCCTGCACACGCTCGGCGTCCGGGTCCCGGGGGGGTTTCCACTCCACTGGGCAGGGACAGGGAAGGAAAGCTGTCACGCCCGGGTTTCTGCATGCCCGATGGCTGTGACGACAGCAGGAGAGAGTGGCTGAGGGCTCAGGATGGAGGCACCTGGCTCCCCGAATGGAACAGTCCACCCGGAGCCCATTCTGGAAGCAGCAAGGCAGGCTCCATACAACCAAGCAGTGGAGTCTCTGCTCCTGTTCAGCTCGGCCTGCAAATGCCCGGCTTTCTGGGACTGAACTGGCTTGGGCTTCTCTAGCAAATTCAGCACAAGGAGTTAAACAAGACCCAGGGCGTTTTAGACCAAGGTGCAGACCCCACCCCAGCTCTGTTGCAGGCTCTCCTGGTCCCGTGTTCTTTTCCTTCCTGGCACTTAGCACAGAGGAAGCTCAGAAAGTATTGGGGACAACAGTGGTGAGTGTTAGAACACACACGTAGAGTTAGATCACACCCCTTCAAATCCTGTCTCTGTCACTTACTGTGCGTCCTGGGGTGAGTTACTTAACTGCACAGAGTTTCAATCTCTCCGTGGATAAAACCATGAATGAAATCGGTTAAGTCTTGTAAAGTCTGTAAAACAGTGATTGGCACGTTGCAAGTAGAATGAAGCCTCCAGAAAGTCACCTTTCCCAGGTAGTCACCTTTCCCAGCCAATGCTGGGGGCAGGGTACTCCTGGCATTAAATATAAGGCGGGCCCCCAGAGGTCAGAAGTTGTGTTCCAAAGGGCATTCTGGGCATAGGGGGCTGAATGGCGACCCCTCAAAAGACAAGTCCACATCCTAATCCCCAGAAACTGTAAATGTGACCTCATCGCGAAAAAGGGTCTTTGCAGGTGTGATTACTTTAAAGGCTTTCAGGGGGGGGGCGCTAAATGCAGCCACATGTATACTTATAAACGTGACCACAAGCCAAGGAATGCCTGCAGCCACCAGAAGCTGGAAGAGGCAAAAAATGGAGCCTTCAGAGGGAGCGCGGCCCCGCTGACATTTTGATTTCAGATTTCAAGCCTCCAGAACTGTGAGAAAATAAACTTCTGTTGTTCTAAGCCACCAAGTCTGTGGTATTTTGTCACAGCAGCTCTAGGAAACCAACAGAGGCAGAGAAAAATGAGGTGAGGTGCCTCTGCCCCCAATACTGTCCATTCATTTTGAAGCAACTCCATATGAGATACATCCTGTTTGACAGGGTGATTAAATAATATGGTATTAACCACTGAATACCCATCAAAAACCACCCCTCCCTACTGTCTTCTATGGTGGTAGAATATTAGCCTGGCCCTTAGCCACCCAACAAAACTACATTTCCCAGCATCCCTGGCAGCAAGGTGTGATCACATGACCAAGTTTCCAGCCATGGTTTGTGAGCAGAAGTGACACAGGCCACTTCCGGGTCTGAGACTTCAGAGATGGGGCTACCCACCCCTCCACCTTTTCTTCTGCCCATCAGCTTTGTGCGAACGAGGCCAAACACCCTTGGTGGTGGTAGAGCAAAAAGAGGGTAGGAACCCGGATCCCTGAATGACTCTGTGGGTCAGAGGTTCCCTGCCAATCTGTATGGCTCAGCTCAGAGCTATTCTGGAAGGGAGAAGTGACATCCTCCATTGTTTCAAGCCACTGTTCTTTTGAGAACTCTTGTTACAGGAACATAGCATTACCACATAATATTAGAAACATTGTGTACCTAGGGTGATCCAGGCACTGGAGATGTGACAATGGACTGATCAGGTAGAACCCTGCTCTCAAGAACCCCAGTCTCATGGGAAGAAAGGAGATCATTAAAATCTCAGTGGTAATATAACAGGATAAGAAATCTGGTAGAAGGGTATTCTCAGAGAAAAAGGAGGCTTCCTAATACGGACTTGGAGGCTCAGGGAAGGATTTTGGAGGAAATGATGCCGATTCTGGGACCGGAAGGCAAGAGAGTTAGAGGAAGAGGAGGAAGTATTCTGCAGAGAAGGATGAATACGCTCAAGGCCGCCCGTGAGAGACAGCACAGGGTACTAGAAGATCTTAAAGCAGTTTGATGGTGTTGGAGAGGAGAGAGGACACTGGCAAAATGGGCAAAAGCCACACGACACAGGGTCTCAAGTACACTCCTACGAGCAACGATCCCCCTGGGAGGACTGTATGAGGCGAGTGACTTGGTAAGATCTACATTCTATAATCCAAACCATGTGTGTTCCAAAGGACCGGCCCTTGACTGGCTCCTGGGGGATAACCTTGGAATATCCTGCCTGATGTGAGTGTTTTTGCATCTTTGGGGCCTTGGGCCATGCCAGGTAGTCCATGATGACAATGTGATGTATGGTGAATGCCTGCTTGTCTTCCTTTGGGGCCGTGGGGCGTGCTGTATCTGTTTGATCCCCAGGGGTGCTGGTGGTCGAGCAGTTAAAGTCCATCACATGGGTGCTCCCTGCCTCTGTGATTGAGCCCCAGGAAAAACCGTGGACACCAAGGCTAGAGTGAGGGTCCCTGTTTGGCAGTACACCATACATGTTGCCACCCATCATTGCTGATGAGCACTCAGACTCCCCTGGAGCGGGAAACAAAGCTCCCGCCCGGTCTCTCCTAGACTCTGCCCTCGTTCTTCCTGCTTTGAAGATTTTAATCTGTATCCTTTCCCTGTAACAAACTGTAACTGTGAGAATCCCAGCTCTTCTGGGTCCTGGGAGCCCCTCTCGCAAATCATCAAATCTGAAGGTGGTCTTGGGGACCCTGAAGTTGCTTTAGGCCGATAAGATTCCTGTTCTAGTTACATCTTAAGAGAAAGCAACTCCATTCATCCCATTTTCAGATGTCCTGCCTGCTTGTCACAGTGAATTCAGAAACAGACACAGCTGGTCCCTGTCTCCAAGCAGCTCAGAGAATGGAGGACAAGACAGAAAGGAGTGCAAGTCAGTATGCGGCGCACCTTAATGGCAGAATGTGTGATGGAAGGCTAGAGAGTTCGTTTCTTTACTGTCTGGCCAGGAATGGGGACAAGTTTTAGCACCTAAGCTCATAGATTAAGTCGATGGGGCTGGGGGTGTGTGTGTGTGTCTGTGTCTGTGTGTGTGTGTGTGTGTGTGGCGCGCGCGCATGCACTGTGTATCTTCGGGGGGGGGGGGGGGGGGGGGAGGGGGGAGGAGGTGAAATGGAGCAGTCAGGGCTGCATAGGCCAAAACTGAGTCCCAAAGAGAACTTCCTTTTAGAAACTCCACGTGGAGCAATGTGGAGTTTTGGGTACTCAGAGCTACCCCAAGAAAGAAATGAGGCTTTGGGCCACTATTGGCTAAAATCTAAAACACCACCCAAGAAAACCTGCCCCCTTTCCCCGGCCTTCTCCACCGCACAGCCGCCTCGCCCTGTCCTACAGGGAATGCGCTTAATCAAGATGCCACTGCTCTTCCCTCCCTTTCAGCCACCCTCTCGGCAGCACTCAACACAGCCACGGCCACCCAAGACCGCGCTCCAGGCTCCGCTCTTGCATACAATCCACAGGGCAGACCTCTGCTCCTGGTCACACCGCAGGCGACCCGGCCCTCTTGCCGAAAACAATCACAAATCCTGCACAAAATCTAAAGACCCCTGTGTGGAAGCACAGAAGGCCCGACAATTTCAGCAGACACTTACCAGCCTCAAACTTCAGCGAATCCAGCAGCCTCCGGGAAGCAGGCAGACAGAGCATCCAAACCACTTTGCTCCGAGGGCACCTGCCTCACCCAGAAAACCGCCGCCTCAGGGCTCACGGCCTCCTGGGGAGCAGGGGCGAAAGGCAAAGCCCAAGGCCCACGGAGGCTGAGAATCTAAAAGGAGACCCCCCCGGAATTAGGATGGGGCCCCAAGGAGCTACTGCTTTAGGGTAAGAAACCTGGAGCCAATTTACTCCATTCTCTCGTCCCCAGAGATTTTCAAGACAGTTACTTTGGCTCTCAGCAGAGAAGGAGAAAAAGAAAAGTCTGCGAATTTATAACCAGAAGCTGGCTTTGCAAACACCGGCGCCCTAAATTCTCATCATGTGGGGGATCCCAAACTTGAAGATGGCCTTGGGAGGGGAGCACCTCAGACACCTGGAAGGAAGTAATGGGTATCTTCCAGGGAGGCTACACCTTTATCTCGGGCCCCAGAGAATCCTCCCCAACATCATCGCAAGGAGAAGGAGCTTCATAACCAAGAAGAGGAAACACTCCAAGCAACGAGACGGAAAGAAAAGCCACGAGGAATTTAGATATTTCAGTTATGAGACACTAATTATGAAAGAATTCTTTGCACGTTACATTGAAGAAAGTATAAAACAGGCCTGAAAATATCTATAAAGCAATTCTCAACACGAGGACTCTGACCCCCAGGGGACATTTGGCTGTATCTAGAGACATCTTTGGTTGTCGCCACCTGGGGGAGGCGGGCGGTGCTCCTGGCATCTCCCGAGTGGGGACCAGGGATGCTGCTTGACATCCCACAAGGCACAGGGCAGCCCCGCACAGCAAAGAATTCTCTAGGCCAAAATGTCCACAGCCCTGAGGTGGAGAAATCCTGCTGCGGGAAAACAATCCGCTGTAAGAGAAGCAGCCGGTTGGAAAGGATCAGGTAGGGCTCGCGGGGATGAGAAATCTAATCCCTGAGACGGACAACGGGCTGGGCGTGGCTGACGGCAGATGAGACAGCTAGCGACAGAGTCACGAAGCCGGTGAGAGGCGGATCTGATTATCCTTCTCATGTGACGAATGGGTAAACCGAGGCACACAGCCTGCTGAGAAGTCAGTCCCCAACTATCACCTGCCAAACTTGAGATGCGTGCTCTGAACCACTCTGCTGTTCGAGTTACACCCAAGAGAAGGATTTCTTCTCCCTGCCTGTGTCTCCGACTGTCTTTCCCGCCTGCTACTTTCTTTGGCAAAATATTTTGAGGAAAATAGAATTTGTCTAAAATGTCTGACAGAAGACACATGGTGCTGTGTTAGCATGCAGGCAACAATGCCGAGGGGGAAAAAAGCCCAGCAATTTCCATCTCTGAAGCATTTACCTTCCATTAACTAATTATATCCCGCAGTTTACAGCGAAGGGGCTTAGGGTGTTCATCTTCGTAGAGAAGCGGAGAAAACAGAATGCGGGCACCGACTAAAGCCTTCCCTCTACAAGCCACTGGAGGCTGGGATGTGGGGTCCAAGGCCACCCCAAATTTGCAACCCCCGAGTCCTCATTGCAGGATCTTGAACAGGGTACTTAGAGCCTCTCTGTGTTTCAGTTTCTCTCTCCATCAAACGGGGATCATTAAAAATCAGCCTCACTGGATTGTTGCAAAGGCCCAGTGAGGTGTGTGTGAAGGACATGGCAACATAGCAAATGTTCGATGTGACCAATGGTTATTTCTATCAGTGGGGCAGGAAAGCACAGTGGTAAGGAACACAGGCTCTGCAACCACACTCCTGCATGTGACTCTCGGCTCCACCGCTTGCTTCCTCGCTGTGTGGCCTTGGGCAAGTTCCTTAACCTCTCTGTGCTCTTACATTACAGGCTCTTTGTGAAGCTGAAATGAGCTACTATTTTAAAAGGCCTCAGAATAGTGCCTGGCTCATACGAAGTGCTAGTTGCTGGTGTTCGCACAATTTCAGAGAATGATTAAGCTGAGGCATGAGGTATGGCTATACCGAGGCTCTACAAAGGGCAGGAACCAGGCTTGTCTTGTTGACCACTGTATCCTGAGGGCCTGCCATACAGCAGGAACTCAGTAAGCAATTTCTGAATGAATAAAAAATTTCCCCATTGGGGCACGTGGGTGGCTCCATCAGTTAAGCGTCCGACTCTTGATTTCGGCTCAGGGCATGATCTCAGGGGCATGAGATTGAGGCCTGCACTGGGCTCTGCGCTGGGCGTGGAGGCTGCTTGGGATTCTCTCTCTCCCTCTCCCGCTGCCCCTCCCCCCCCCATTTCCCTTTACTTGCCAATATTGTCCCCAAGCATAAGGAAAACCATGATGACCATATACTGAGAATTTACCCTGGAGCAGCCCCCCTACTGGGCAACTACATCCTCACAACAATGCTGAAAGACAAGTGGTATCATCCTGTTTCAGAGATGAGGAAACTGAGGGTCAGAGCGGCCCCACAGCCAGTGAGTAGAAGAGCCAGGGTTTTCACCCATGTCTACCCTGATTCCCAAATCCAGTGCTCAGCCACTTTCTGCCACCTGTATTCTTTCCTTCAACCTGACCATCCTCAAGGATTTCGGAGCCAACTCCTATGCCCTAAGAGCCTTCTTACTTATATGTCTTTGTTTTTCCCTTGACCCCGTACTTTCACCTCTCTGCTTGGCTCATTCCCTGCTTTTAATGGGGGAAGGTACTTAATTCTGTGCCTGTTTCCCTGCTCATACAAGAGAGACAGTAACAATAACCTTCCCACAGAATGGCCGTCAGTATGACATGGGTGAACAGTGCCTCCCGCAGATCAAGCCTCCCTAAATACAATCGATTGTATTCTGAATGTCAACTAGCACTAACCCTGCACCTTGATCCTGGGGCTCACGCCTTCAGACGTGCTCACCACCCCCTGGGCTGGGTCTTGGTCTCCTGCCCATTATCTTACTTTGTCCAAGCTGACTTATCTAGGAACTCCTCCCCCACGAGGCCTCTGTCACCGTGCACGCATGCGTGCGCACACACACACACACACACTCTCTCTCTCTCTCTCTTCTTGCAGCCTCTCCAGCCACTAAAATTAGCTCCATCTCCAGTCCATGTCCCCAGCGTGCCTGTCCTGGTTTCTCTGGGCTCCCAGCCACTTGTGATACTGTGTCTCAGATGCCACAGCCGCTTCCCCAAACAAGGGGTACCCTGAGATACCAGAGCAGGTGGGGTGGGGAGGAAAGGATTTCACCCATCTTCCTCCCCATGTATGTTGAAAAACAGCTGAAGCAAGAGCTCTCTGCCCCCCACCCCTCTTTCTAGTTCCAAAAGGTCGGAGAAAAGCTGTAGCCAGTGAAACCTCCGGGGCCACAGTGAGTTCAATCTTGATTTTTAAACAACGGAAGAACAACGATCCAGCAAGTCTACTTCTGGTCTACACCCCAAGGAGCCGGAAGCGAGGACTCAAATAGGCACTCGCACACTCATGCAAGTATCCCAGCAGCATTACTCACAGTAGCCAAAAGGTAGAAGCAACCCTAGTTCCCACTGATGGATGAATAAACAAAATGTGGTATGTCCATACAATGGAGTGTGACTCGGCCTTAAAAAGGAGGGAAATGCTGACACCTGCTCCAGCATCAGTGAACCCGGAGGACATCATCCCGAGTGAAAGAAGCCAGGCACAAAAGGACAAATACTGTGTGATTCCACTCACAGGAGGTCCCTAGAGGAGTCAGAACCATAGAGACAGGAGGCAGGCGGTGGGCGCCAGGGGCTGAGGGAGGGAGGGGGGTCAGTGTTTCTTGTGGGGACAGATGTTCAGTTTGGGAAGATGAGAACATCTGGGGGGTGGAGAGTGGGGATGGCTGCATGATAATACGAAAGTACTTAATGCCACTGAGCTGGACACTTAAAAATGGCTAAAAGGGTACGTGTTACGTTAGGTGTATTTCACCGCAATTAAACTTTTTTTTTTTAAGGAAGAACAATGAGACAAGGTAGCCAGGAGGAGACAACAGCATATGTGGGCACAGAAGGGCGAGCGCCGCGGAGGCACTAATTGGGGCAGGGGCTTGAAGCCCCTGGAGCATTTTACTGGGAAAATTCATGTCATGGATTATTTACTGAGCACCTGCTATGCGCCAAGTGCAGTTCTAGCTCTGGGATGCAGACAGAAGTCCCTGCCTTCATGGGGCTGAGATGCTGGTGGCGGAGCTGGACAATGACCAACCAATAACAAATAAATGTGGTCCAGGAGCCTCTCAACAGGAGTGTGGAGGGAAATAGAGCCGAGAAGCGGGAGTAGGAATGTCAGGAGAGGAGCGAGCAAGTTATAGTTCTGAAGAATATTTGAGCAAAGCAAATGAGGAGAGAGTCAGGCGAAGATGTGGGGGAAAGAGCGTCCCAGGCGGAAGGACAGCCTGCGCAAAGGCCCTGAGGCTGGACTGTGCCTGATGTGTTTAAGGGAAAACAAGTAGGGGCACCTGGGTGGCTCAGTCAGTTAAGCATCTGCCTTTGGCTCAGGTCATGATCCCAGGGTCCTGGGATAGAGCCCTGCATTGGGCTCCCTGCTCAGGGAGTCTGCTTCTCCCTCTCCCTCTGCCCTTCCCCCTGCTTGTGTGCTCTCTCTCTCTCTCTCAAATACATAAGTTTTAAAAATATTTTTTAAAAAGGGACAACGAGGAGGCCATGTGGCTGGAGCTCAGTGAGTGAGGAGGACAGCAGGGGGAGATGGGGGCAGGCAGGGGATGGGGCAGAGCTTGCGGGGCCTTGTGGGTTACAGGGAGGACTTAGGTTTTTTTCTCCAAGTGAAGTGGGAGCCATGGAGGGTTAGGAGCAGAGGCTGGACACAGCCTGCCTCGGGTGCTCACAAGCGCCCTCTGGCTGCTGTCAGGGGGACAGACTGTGGGGAGAGGGCAAGGGGGGAAAGTTAAGAGACCAGGACACCGGGAGAGCACTGACAGGGGCCCAACCAGAGGGGGCCACAAAGGTGGTGAGAAGCGGGTGGACTTCTTTTTTTTTTTTTTTTAAGATTTTATTTATTTATTTGACAGAGATAGAGACAGCCAGCGAGAGAGGGAACACAAGCAGGAGGAGTGGGAGAGGAAGAAGCAGGCTCATAGCGGAGGAGCCTGATGTGGGGCTCGATCCCGGAACGCCAGGATCACGCCCTGAGCCGAAGGCAGGTGCCTAACCGCTGTGCCACCCAGGCGCCCCATGAAGCGGGTGGACTTCTGGTGGATTCTGAAGATAGAGCCAACAAGATTCGCTAATAGACTGGGTGTGGGGGGTTGAGAAAAAGAGGCGTGGAGAGACCCTGAGGCTTGGGGCTCCAGCACCTGAACAGATTTTTCTTTTTCTTTTTTAAGGATTTTATTTATTTATTTGACAGAGAGAGAGAGAGAAAGAGAGAGAGAGAGCACAAGCAGGGGGAGTGGCAGCAGAGGCAGAGGGAGAAGCAGGCTCCCTGTTGAGCAGGGAGCCTGACCCTGGGCTCGATCCCAGGACCCTGGGATCATGATCTGAGCCAAAGGCAGATGCTTATCTGACTGAGCCACTCAGGTGCCCCTGGATGGATTTTTCTGAGACAAAGAGGGTTGCAGGTCTGGGTGACGATGACGAAAGCTTTTTGTAGGAGTGATGTTTGACCCAGCACCTCACGTGTCAGCTCGAGATGGACCCCTAGAGACATGGAAACTGATTTGTACCAAGAGCCTTGGCTCAGGGCCTGAGTTGGGCTAAGGGTGGCCTTGGTCTGGCCAAGGGTGCAGATGAGATCGTCCGCCCGGAACTTGCTGTCTCCTCCTCAAACAGGGGAGCGGACAAGCCTGATGCAAGGGGCTCAGGCGGCCCCTGGCACAGAGCACATGCACAGTAAATTAGAGGAATTCTTATTATTGCAAGAAAAATGTTGCCCGGTATCTAGCTAAACTCGCCTTGGCAGGTCCACCAGCCGCGACCTCTTGGAGACAAGTCACGCAGCCTGGAAGCAGTCTTCACCTCCCTGATTCCGGCATCCGATAATCCTGGAATCCACATCCTCTGCTCCGTTTATTGACTGTGGCTTTAAGAGTCAGGCTTGTCATTGAATCCCAATGCCTCCACTTCCCAGCCATGTGGCCTGAGGCAAATCCTCTAGTTTTTCCGAGCCTCTGTTTTCTCATCTGTGAAATGGGGATGAGAGCTTGCACCTCATGGGATGTGCGGACTGAATGGGATGGTCCTTGTAAAGGTCCTTGCAGCAGAGAGCACAGCCACAGCCAGCACTTCACCTGTGGTCACCATTACTACTGACACCTGTGAACGAGGTACGGCCAGCCCCATTTTACAGATGAGGAAGCTGAGGCTCAGAGAGACAAGAAGGTTCGCCAGAGGCCAGCAGAGCAGTGGGGGCGAGCGCGAAGGACCCAGCTGCCCAGGTTCACTCTGCTTCCTGCCTGGCCATGCGCCCTCCTCCGGCCTGTTCTTGTTTTGCCAGCTGTATAATGGGGACAAGGGCAGCCCCTACCGAGAGGGATATACTTGGAGGATTAAATGAGGTAACCTACTCAATGTTGAGGACAGCACTGGGCACATGGGAAGCTCTCAGTGAATGTCAGTGCTTATCTCTAACGACCCCAGGTCCCCAAGCTGGACACCGAGGAAGCCCATGTCAGGATGACTCTGGGGTCCAGCTCTCGATGACGGCTCTGCTTTGAACCTACAGTTTAAAAACATGCAAGCATTGTCCATTCCTTTACAAATGACTAGGAAATGTAAAATTAGGGGCTGTTCTCCCAACCCCTTCCGTTCTCAGAGCCCCAGGATGCCCCTTGGCCGGCACAGCACCCCCGTGTGAGGCCAGACTGAGAGCGGAACCTTTGCTGCTCCTGCGTCTTGGGCATTCTCTTGGGCTTCAGAACAACACGACCGAAATTAAAGATGTCCCGCGCTTCCTGCTGTCCTTCCCTCAGCTACGCCTGGGCAAATCTGCCAAAGGGCATGGTTCTTTCTACCGCCAGCTACTAATTCATTCATTCATTCATCCATCCATCCATCCATCCATCCATCCAGAGATGCTTACTGAACACCATTCTCAGGTTCTGTACTAGACTCTGAGTTCAGTCTTTGCTCCCCAGAGGAAGAAGATAGGTGATTAACTCAGTACACAGATGTCACCAGACCCCATAAAGAGGGGACCTACACTGGCCTGATACTAGGCATGGTGTAGGGAGGTCAGGAAGGCTTTCCAGAGGAAGAGACAGTTAGTATCAGTAAATATGTACTCCCTTGAGTCCCGTGAATGCCCCCTGTGGCACCTCAGTCCCCTTCCAAGTCCCCTGGACCTTCCTACGGTACAACAAACTAAAGGTTTACACTTGGCACAAAAGGGGAGCTTCCTTTCTAACTGGTCAGTGCCCATGTCACTCCAGTGTTAAATACTTTAAATATTACATCTGAGTCAGAGGAGAGAGCACATTCTAGATACAGGCAACAGCATCTGCAAAGGTCAGCAGATGCTGCTGATGGAGGAGGCTGGCATCCCTCTCCCTATTTTCTCCCTCTAAAATGCAACTGTGAACAGAAGGAAGTCTGGCTCTGCAGCGGGGTGGATCTGTATCCGAGTCCTGGTCTCGAACTTCCCATCTGTGTGACTTCGGACAAGTGACTCTTCCTCTCTGGATCTAGTTTTCTTCAACTGCGGTAATATTCATGGAGCAGTAGGGAGGCTTGAAGGAGATGAGGTGTGTAAGGGGCATGACCCATAGCAGGTGCTCAACTAAGGCCAATTTCCTTTCTCTGAGGTTGACCTCCCCTGTTGGCCTGGGTTCTCATCAAGCCGGAGTTTCAGGAGGGAAGACAGGTGGGGGGATGCATAAAAAGTAGGCAGAAGCAAAACAGAGTTAGGGCGTGAAGAAGGGCTGGAGAAAAGGTCTCCATACAGATGCCCGCCTGTCTGGCCTCTGCCCTCCTGAGCTGATAGAATTGGAGAAGGTTTCCATCCAGCCCTTATCAGGAGCTGGTGGTATTTCAAGGAAGGAAGGGAGGGAGGGAGGGAGGGGAAATCAAAAGCCCATTTGACACAAGTTGCCAGGCTGCGTGGCTGTGAACCGTGCCGGGCGTACATAGCAGGCAAGAAATCTGTTCCCTCGCTTCAACTGCCCATGAGGGCTCAGAACTCAGATACCAAGTCGGGATGATCAAAGCTGTGTGATCTTCCCCACCTTTAGTTCCCAGGTGGCCGTATGATGGGCCCTGGGCTCTCAACAGAGCCTCTGCTGACACTTTCTCTCCTTTTCACTGTGTGACTGACATGGTAATAACAACACGTCATCCCCGTTTCTTGCTACGAGTCAGGAATTAAAAGGAAGGGGAAGGTGTGGCACCAATGACTACCAGAAGTCAGGGCAGAAGTCCTCAGGGGACAAAAATCAGGGTCTCAATGGTCCCAGTGAATAACTTCTTAGATACACACCCTTCGCAATATGATGTATTGCGTCTCCCACCAAGAGATGGGATCTCTTGCCCCAGCCCTTGAATCTGGACTGGCCTCACTCCTTGCTTTGCCCGTCAGTGGCCAAAGTGAGGACGTCGCATTCCTGGGACCAGCCCTCCCGAGGCCTGTGTACTCCCTCTTTCTCCTAGGAACCCTGCTTCTGCCATCTGAACGGGCCCACACTAGCCTGCTGGAGGGTAAGACCACGTGGAGTGGAGCACAGTGGTCCCAGCCAAGGCCATCCTAGACCAGCCTACGGACAGCCAGCACGCAAACAGGAGAGCCACCCCGCTGCCCTGGAGCTGACCCCAGATGCATGAACAAGCTGATCTAAGGTCAGGTGAGGCACCCTGCTGAACTGCCCACCCTCAGAATCATAAGCTAAATAAATGCCATCACTTGAAGGCCCTGGGTTTTGACACTGTTTGTCACATGGCGCTATCATGACAATATATTACTGATACGAAGAAGCATACAGAAGAGGTGATGATAAGGTGAACGAAGTCAGTTTTAAAATAAAATGCTCTTGGGGCGCCTGGGTGGCGCAGTCGTTAAGCGTCTGCCTTCGGCTCAGGGCGTGATCCCGGCGTTCTGGGATCGAGCCCCACATCAGGCTCCTCCGCTGGGAGGCTGCTTCTTCCTCTCCCACTCCCCCTGCTTGTGTTCCCTCTCTCGCTGGCTGTCTCTGTCAAACAGATAAATAAAATCTTTAAAAAAATAAATAAAATAAAATAAAATAAAATAAAATAAAATAAAATAAAATGCTCTGACTTTAAATATACCCTTCAACCATATACAAAATCAAAAGTTAGAACGCTGTCTAGAATGGTTAGAAAAGTGAAACACTTTCCCAGGCTCTCTCGGAGCTAGATGTGGCCATGCGCCTATTTCGGGCCATGAGATGTAAGTAGAAGCTTGGTGGATAGTTTCTGGGAAAGATTTTGCTCTGCCTGATGCAAAAGTTGGCAGAGCTGCATGGGGTCATCTTGTCCCTGCTTATTCCTGCCTGGGAAGTGGACACAATGCTAAAAGCTCTAGCAACCATTTTGCAACCATGAGGCAAAGGCCAAGAGAAAGCCAAAAGATTGGCCAAGAGATGCCAGCCCATGCCAACCAACACCCACTGCCAACTTTTTGTAACATGGCAAAAACTAAGCCCCCATTTGTTTAAGCCAGCACAGGTTGGCTCTTCTGTTACTCGCCATTTCTGAGCCACCCAAGACTCCGCAACAGGAACGTAGGAACCGCCCTTCTCCCTTACCCAGGTGTGAACACATGGGCTGCCGTGCCATCCTCCGTGGAGAGACTACCCCGCTAATGCAATTCTCACCTCACAGTAAGAGAAGCCCAGTTTGCTCATTTCTCCCTTTCTGGAACAAATGCTACTCATTGCCGCCAGCCAAAGACAATGCAAAATGTTGCTAACTCATCCCCAATCCTGGGCCCTGGATCCCACCAGGATCCTGTCTGGCTCCTCTGCTTCAACTTTCTATGCCTTTTATTCGCTCTGACCTGTTCTCCGCGCAGAAGTCCGGCGCCCCTCAGGCCGGGATGGAGAGAGTCCTCTCCTTCAGAATATCAATGGAGCCCAAACTCCCCAAAGGCCTAGGGTCTGGCTTTCAGCTGCCCCTCCTTTATCCCTTCCCTACAGAGCAGCCGTTCTCACTTCCCACGTGGGGCCAACAGGGTGAGCTCTGTTTTCCTCTCATTGCTGCAGACTGAAGATGAACTGACCCCCAAAATGCTTCACCAGGAAAGCTAAGGAGCTGAGCGACAGCTCGTGGCGGAACCAGCTGAGTGTAGCCGTCAAGACAGACACGGTGGGTGCTGTGCCCATGTCCCCCGTCACTCACTCTGAACACCTAGAATGTTCTGGCCACAGAGGCATGCTAGGTCTGAGTGCAGGGCAAGCCGGAAAAGCCAGCGAGCTCATGCCCCAGGAGGGTCTCCCAGCCCAGCCCCCTCGCTCCGTAGGTGAGCTAACCTGAGGGGTGTGCGCTCCTTGCCTCCCAAAGTTCTCGAGAGAGGAAGCAAGCGCCAGCTGCCAACGGCACTAACTTATTCGCTAATACACTTGACCGGCTGTCTTCTCTTCACTCTCTCGCCCCTCTACTCTCCATCTCTGTTTCCTGGGATCGACAAACTACTGGCCTTCAAATGTTTGTCCCAGAGTCAGTCTGAGTTCTCGGTGGCAAACACCAGAAACCGGCTGTCTGTCTTCGGCATTTTAGGAAATGCCGGAGGAAATTTAGCCGGAAATCAGCCGGAGTCCAGAGGAGGGGACTTGGAAAGTGGGCAGGAGCAATGCAGCCAGACCCACAGCCCCCACGGCAGCAGGCTGCCAGGAAGGAAGCCGGAACCCTCGCTTCGTGTCCGAAACATTCTGCTTTCCAATTCCTGGGTCGGGGAGCGTGTGACTGGCTGAGTTTGAATCACACGCCCTGATTACCAAGGGGTGGAGAGAGGACGACTCCCCCTTCCTGAAACCTTCGGTTCGTGAGCGAGCGTGGAGCCCTGTGATCCAGGAGTACTACGCACTAAGGGGTGGGGGGTTCTCCCCAGATTGGAAGCGGGGATTAGATGTTGCGTGCCAAATTATCAGGAGCCAATGTTCTCTCCAGCGAACTAACTGGTCTGTGGAACTGGGCTTGGAGAAGCACTCATAATTATTATCATCATTATAATTACAGTTATCAGCGTTAGAATCGCTAACAGCACTGAGCACTCATTCCGCGCCAGTTTCTAAGTGCTTTACATGGAATATCGCCTGGAATCCTACCTTTTGAGGTAGGTACAACTCTTATTCCCATTTCACAGATGAGCAAGCTGAGGCCCACAAAAGCACCGAGGCCCTTCTTCCTTTCTCTTCAAACCATCCCTCAGGAAATACCATCGATAAACTCCCCCCCACCACATGTCGGACATGAACTCATGAACCCTTCCAAACAACTCCGCAAGCTAGGGCACATTAGCCTGTCTTCCAGAGGAGCGAACTGAGATTCCGGGGAGACACTGTCACCTCCCCAAGGTCACACCGCCGGGGAACGGAGCTGTGTGTTGGAACTGTTCGAACTCCCGAGCCTGCGGTCCTAGCCGCCGTGCATACTGGCTCCCCCCTCTTCCAGAGCCGCCTGCACAAGGAGGAGCTGACTGGCAAAGCAAGGTTGCAACTCGAAGGTGCCACCTGAGCACCTTTTGATGTAGGACTCCCCTCTGAAACCCAGATCCACCAGACATGTCACTGCTGAGAAGTCACGCCGGGCTTGAGCCTCAATTTCTGCTGCCCGCTGCCTCATCTCTTAGTTCGGCATGATTGAGCCTCTCAGGTGAATTTCCTATTATCACCGGGTAAAACCACCCCAAACGCGCCCTCCCCTTTCATGAAGATCCGTCCAGATGTTTCAGTATGATGTAACCAGAGTTTTATTTGGGAAGAGATACATAATAATATGTAATGCCCATTTTCTTCATCTTTCTAAACACGCCCACTATTTATTTCACTCTTCCGATAAAACAACAACAACAAAACAAAACCAAAACCAAAAAAACTGTAAAGGAGAGGAAAAAGACCCAGGAAATCAAGCTGGTCCCCAAATGAGGTCACCCAACCCTCAAACCCTGGCACAGGTGGTAGAAACTACCAAAGTTTTTCCTTCTTCCTTTGCTTTTCAATCAGACCTTTGCCACCAAGATTTGACGCGTCCCCATCCCCCTTATGGACAACCCTTTAGAGTCTCTCTTTTCCCCCTAATTACAAAGCCCCCAAAACTTTCGTCTCTCTTCAGCTGCAACTGACGTGGCTGACTGTGGCTTGCCTCTCTTGCTAACCACCTGTCTGTCCCCGGAATCTTCTGTTTCCTTCCCTGACCCTCTTCCTCCCTCTGGTCCCTTGGTGTGGGTGCTTCCTCGACCCTGTGTTCCTGTCCCTTACACCACCACGCCTGCAGCGCTCAGGCACTCTCTGGCCTTAACCACACTCTTTGTGGATGACTCTCAAGGCCAGACCGGGCAGGCAGGCTTTAACCGTGTCCACATCTGTCTAAATGACATTTCTACTTTGATGTCTTGCAGGGACCTCAGCATGACTGAAATAAGTTCTCACTAGAAGCGCCCTGGGCCCCTGCAATGGCACTACCAATATACCCGTCAATAGTTGGTTGATTATCATGTTCTGGAATGTTCTTTTTTCTGGGAACGAGTCCTTAAATCCATCCCTCCCTTCCTATTTCCATTATCACCCCAAATCATCCCAGACATGGAATCACCCCAATTCTAGGACTTCCTCCACCACAGGAATCCTCCTCCCCACTCCCTCCTCTTGACTACATTTTATTGCTAAAAATTATCTATCAAATCTTCACCTCAACACAATGAGGTTAGTATTAACATGAGCCTCATTTAACAGATAAGTAAAATAAAGACTAAGAAGAGTAAATCATTTGCCCGAAGTCACACATCTTCTGAGCAGGAGAGCCAGGAATTGAACCCACATCCCCAAAGTGATGTCCTGTCTGACATGGGAGAGTTAAATTCTGATTCTGAACTAAGTGCACAAAGGAAGAATTGTGTAGACTCAAAAAACACCCTCAACAACCTTTAAATCATCCATAAAGTACAATATGTATAGTTTTGCATATTTAAGCCTGGGCAGTAATAAGCGTGTATAACCTGGACAGTAATATGTGATATAAAAGAATGTGAATGGGATGCTTCATGTGACAGATACCACTAACTGTCCCAACAGCCAGCTCCCTCTTCCCCATCTTTCTTGCAAGTAGAACTAGCCTCCCATAAAATGGCAAAAACGCCAGACACTCATGTTTCTCGTCTGCCCTGAAGCTGGAAATGGTCATGTGATTGGTATAAGCCAATCAGATGTGGAAGGAAATCTGCGGGGAACTTCCAGGCAAGATTTGTTTCTCCTAGATAAAAATGAAAAGCCTCCAGTGGGAGTTTTCTCTCCCAGTCATTACTTTCCTGCTTTTGAATGAGGTCGTGAGAGGAGGAGATATGGCAGCCATTTTGCCACCTTGGGGCAACAAATCATGAGGTCGAAATTCAACTCAATGGGGGCGGGGGGTGGGAGGACATCACTGAGCCATTGAACTAATCCCAGTCTACAGATTTGTGGATTTCTAAGTCAGGTAACAAAAACATCTACTTAATGATAAAGTCCCTTCTAGATGTCTCTTCTGTTACTTGAAGAGAAAACATTCCTAGCTGATGGACTGGGCTCTAGGACGAACATGAATCATGCTCATTCCCTGGAAAAAACTCACTAAATGCAATGAGAGGTAGAAATGACCTCACTATTTAATTATTATAGTCATCCTTTTTCTTTTTCTATGTGTGCCAATTACATAACAATGATTTTGTATAAGTCAGATTTGCATAGAATGCAGTTCTGCTACACGCTCTGCACTTTCTGCTTTGAAAACATTCAGGGCTATTTCCCATGAATCAAAACTCATCAGTCTAGTTTACAAAGACCTCTCAGTCTGATCCCTCCTGTCCACTCAGTCTTATAACGGTTCAGCGTCACGTCCCTGGCATACCAACGTGAAGCAAAGGAAAGCAGCACCAGCCACATTTTAGTACCCAGAGCAGGACTGAGGTTTAGGGTTTAGGTCTCCTTCCTGCCTCTGTTCCTACTGCCAGAGTTTCGCGTCCTGAAATTCTGTGGGTGGCCTCCAAATATGCCTGTGTACAGCGAAAACAAAACAACCCAGGAGCTTCGGCACCAACCGTGTCTCTTCGGTACCACAAAAAAAAAACACGACTCCTAAAATCAAAGCTTCTTAGGGTGGAAGGGACTCCCGAGCATGAAGTATTTGATACATTTCAGCCTGTGATGTCTCCGAAAGTTTACATGTAGACAAGTTACACACTTAGAAAATATACTCCAGCTGTCTGGTTCAGTGTGCAACCTGCATAACCATACACAGTAGACCTGAGAACACACTGCTGCTCATATCACCCCCCCGACACACACACAAACCTGTTCATGCTTGTGCCACTTTATCAGTGCAAAGTAGCTAAAAAGGTGATTCCAGAGGAGTTTTAGTCCATTGAGAGCTCAACACATAAGACACGCCGTAATTCCTGGGGCAGGACTACTGCTAATGGGCAGGCTTATCATAGCCACAGTACATATAATAGTTAAGGTGACACTTCCAACTGCCCTCCAAAATTGCACGATCAGATCTATACCAGGTGAAATGCAGGGGCACTTGGGAAGGGCTTCTGTGCCTCAATTTATTGTACTCCAAGACTTCCCTCAACATCAGCAGGTTATAAGTACCATCTATTCAGTCATTCTGTCAAAAACACCTATTGAGCACCTACTGTGTGCCTGGCACTATTCTAGGCATGGGGGCATAGCACCATGAGCAGAAGAAACAAAATCCCTGTCCACAGGAAGCTTACCTAGTGGAGGAGACTGGAAGAAAATAAAGTGAAATATCTACTTTGTCAGAAAGCGGCAAGTGCACAGAAAAAAATCTAAATAGAAGACAGAGGACAGGAAGTGTCAGAAGTGTTGGGATTGTAGATAAGGAGCCAATGGGACATTGGTGTGAAGTCTTCAAGATGAGGACATGGATTGAGAAGAGCATACCAGGTACAGGGCACTGTAAGTGCAAAGGCCCCGAGGTGGAAAAACGCGCCTGAAGTGCTCAAGAAGCAGTGAGGAGCCTCGCGCGGCTGGTGCCAAGCGAGAAAGGGTGGCTGCCGATGAGGGTGGGAAGTGACGGGGGCAGATCATGCAGGACCTTGTGGGCTGTGGTGAGGACTTTGGCTTTTACACTGAGCGAAACAGGAACCATGAGGAAGATGTGAGCAGAAGAGTGATTTGATCTCATTTATGTGTTAAAAGGATTCTTCTGGCTGCTTGTGTTGATAACGGACTGTGGGGGAGGAGGGCAGACGTGGAGAGACCTGGGCACAGCCTGCTCCAACAAGCCAGCTGAGAGATGATGATGCCTCAGCCCGGGTGGTGGCAGCGGAGGTGGAAGAAGACAGAACTTCCAGAATTTTCGAAAGGATGGACCATGAGGGAGGAGGTGTCAAGATTTTTAGCCAGAGCCCCGGGAAGGATGGAGCTGCCATCCGATGATGTAAAAAGACAGGAAGAGCGACATGAGAAGGAGGCACAGGAGTTCAGTTTTGGACATCTTGAGTGTGAGATGTCCGTGGACTCCTCCCCACACGGGGACTGCAAGAAAGCTCCGGGCAGAAAACTTAAGTCTGGGGAACATCAGTACAGAAGGTATTTACACCTTTGAGATTGGTGGACATCACCAAAGGGCTCATTATAGCCAGAGAAGTCAAAAAAATGGGGCTCTGATTTTTCTAGACCCCGCCCGCCAAACCTCAGCTTTACCATTCTACTACTACATGACCCCACCAAAGGCGAGGGCTTGTCGTTTCTGGGACAGGCCCAGGTCCTGCCCAGAGAGGGGACTGTCCAATTTCTACAACCTCTGTCACAACAGAGCATCTCCAATGTATCTCCTCCCTGCATAAAGCAAAGCACAGTGTCTCTCACTTGGCAGCCTCTGCCTCAGCCCCAGGCACCCACTTGCTTCCCGTTCCGCTGAGATTTCCTCTACCCGCCAGGCAGCCGCCTCCCTGCCCTGGTGAGAAGAGAGGAGTCATTTAGCCCTGCAAACTGTAGAGGCAGTGGCCAGATGCCTCACTGGAGGCAGGCTGGTGTTTGTCATAGCAATTCAAGGGGACAAGACCTCAATAAGCCCCTAAACCTGCTGAGAGATGGATGGCAAGGTCTTCTCCAGCCACACAAGGAAAGTGGCCAAGAAGCTCAGTACGGAGCAATGTCACCTGGCCACCTGGTCCTCACTCAGCCCCTCCCCACTCCAGTCAGGGGCGGAGGGAGAAAGGAGGAAGTCTTTATCTGGTGAGGCGTGCTGTGCGCTGTCCAGGGTGCTGAAATCTCTAACCCGCTAGGCTTCTAACTATTATGGCTCCAAGACGAGGACTTTTGGGAGATGATCCGTGGAATTAAAAGGGATAAACTAGAAAGCAAGAAGTCAGTAAAGGGTGCGCTAATGAATGGGTATCATCGTGAGCAACTGGAATTCAATTCTGTGGAAGGCCCTTTGAGAGGTAGAACACACCTCCAAGTCTTCTCACTGAGCAACGGGGAAGCCAGGCCTATTTATACACTGACTGCCTCTCTCACTGCTTAAGGGCTGCTCCGGGGGTGTTAAACGTCTGTCATGTGGGCTGAACAAACTCCTGCAATGCTGGAGAAGACCCTCCAGCACAGATGCAGAAAGATGAGAGTACGGGAGGTACAAAGAGGTTAGCTTGCATGGGAACTTCTCATCACAGGTAAACTTGGAGGTGAGCGGGACAAATATGGAGTGGGGCATTTGCAGGATCTACCACACCTCCAAAGGAATATGTTCTAATTTCCTTTCCTTCAATTCATCAACTCCCATTTATGAAGAACTCAGAATAGTCCAGGGGCTCGGTTCATGGTGTCGGCCACAATGTTGCCTTCTCCAATCCCTACCACAGCCCGAGGAGGCAGACACAATCCCTTTTTCCAGGTGAGAAAACTGAGGTTTGGAGGGATCCGTGCACATTCTCGAGTTCATCACTGGCAGAGCTCCCTTGGACTCTGAAGCCCAGGTCTTAATCATTGGTCTATGCCAGTCTCCCATTTGTGGACATCTCTTTTGCCCATTTTTTTCCCTGCTACAGTGGAGTCCAAGATAGGGAAGAAAAGTAAATTTTATTTTAAAGAAATAGTGTAGGACACAAGAATATGGATTCTCGCTCCAGATTGACCTGACTTTAAATCCTAGATCTACCACTTATGAGGTAGGTGACATTGGGCAAGGTGTTTAGCCTCTTTGAGCCTTAGTTTCTTCATCTGTAAAGTGGGGGTAATAGTGGTACTTATTTCAGAGGGCTGTAAAGATTAACTGAGGATACATCCATGTATAGTATATCATGTTGTAAGTGCCTTCTAAGTTCTAATTTGTCAATGTTGCCATCGCTATTAATAACAGGTATTATGTTTATAAGGATACTGGGCTGAATATACGTCTTTGAACTTAACTGAGGATAACTCAGGTTATCCTAGTTTTAGGGCACCATCCCAGTAGAGTGGTTGAGATCCTGATCCATCCTTTACTAGCTGGGGGACCCCTTGCAAGTAGCTCGACCTCTCTGAGCCTCAGATTCATCTCTAAAAAAGGCTTGTGGAACTGAAATGTGATAACACACATGAAATTGTTAATATAGTGCTGGCACATAGTAAATGCTTAATAAATGATGGGAATAACAAGCATGGCAGCCAACATCATTACTATCACTGTCACCATACTACAAGATGGAGAAGCTAACCCCCGCTGCTAGGAAGTGAGGCTGTTCCTGGTGGAACACTATTCAGCAAATACCATGACAACCAAATGCTTTGAACAATAAAAAGATCAATGCTCTCTCAATGATAAAACTCTCTGAATGATAAGAAGTATTTGTGCCATAGTAGGGAACTCTTCTGAAACCAAGGGTGACTGATCCACCGGAGAAGAAATTAATGCAGAGAGACATTAAAATAAAATGCAGCTGGTATTTATAGGAGCTGTTGTTGGTCTCATGAGTTAGAGCACCAACTCTGTGTTGTTTTTGTTGTTGTGTTTAGAATGCTGTTTTTATTTTCAGGCAACTCAGAACAGCAACATGGGAGGTGAAGGAAGGAGGAGAGAGTGAAGAGTGGTGACAGGTGTTTGTTCAATTGATCAAAGGGAAGACAGTGTGAGGTGTGTGACTCTGGTCAAGTCCTTATGACCCTACTGGGCCCCAGTTTCTTCAGCTGTGTAAAGGGGAACTAGGATTACTATCTGAGGCTCCCTTTCTATCTCTCTGGAAAGGGGCCACAGGCTGGGTACTTGGGGGATGGAAGGAAGGAAAAGGCAAGGCTCTGATGACAAAAACTCAGTTGGGGGGGGCATTAGTCATCTATACCACTCCCACTGCCCCCAAACTGGGGTTCTAGGCTCCTTGATGTGAGCACAGCTTCAGATTCTGGAAGTTTCCTGATTTGCCACCATCTCAGTGTAAGTTTGACTTTGGGCAAACAACTTAGCCTCTCTGTGTCTTAACTCCCTTGTGAGTGAAATAAAGGGTTTCGACCTGCCAGAGTCCATTGAGTCCTAAAATTCAGTGATGCCATGAAACCAAAGCCAACATCCTTTCCTGATGTCACCTGAGTGGCTGGGTATTTTCCTCACTTCTGATCCTCAACAAAACTTCCCAACGGCTGGGGCAGTTGGTAGGACCTTCCAAAAAGGAGCCATCATTTTTACAGAGTCATGAAATGTCAGAGTTGGCAAGGACCCAGAGTTCCTCTGTCCCATGCCTTATTTGATGTCAGAGTATCTGTCATAGACTCCTGGGCTGTTTGACTATATCAATACAACGGTCCCATCTCCATAAACAGCCTAGTGCATTTGCCAGAACACTCTGATTCTCAGAAGTATTCCCGCTTTGCAGCCATTTATTTTACTGAACACCTAGGCCAGGTACAGGGCTAAGCCTGCGAATACAAAAACAACGGTCTTCATCCCTACCCTGGTCGTGTCCACAATCTCCTTTGTTAACATGCACGATTGCATTATTCGACCTCCCAGATGTTTATACATATGTTTGAGCATTACAGTCAAAGCTCTGTCATCTCAGAAATACAGCCAAGCTTCCGAAATCTTCCTCTTACACGATTTCAATTTAACGATCAGACCTTCGAATACAATAGAAGCACACTTCAAAGGGGTTTGATAAAATTGCAAAGTTAGAATTTCTCGGAGGCCTTGAACTACACAGAACAAACCAAACTCCATGGGTACGATATTTTCTGCCAAACTTTACACAAGAAGGTGAGAACCTTATCAATCCATGAAAAATGAACTGGTGTTTTAATGCTGCGGTTTGCTTAGCAATATGAGAAGACAATGAGTTAATCAGAAAGTGCTCATTAAGGCCATGTCATCTCAGTGTCAGATTCATACACTCAGGTCCCCTCCCCCTAGAACGCGGAACGAAGAGTACACAGCATTTGCCTGGCAGCGCCACCCCACACAGAAGGCTGAGTTTGTGGGGCTTGCAGTCCCTACTCTCTGTTCCTTGCTTACAGCCCAACAGGAGACCAAACAGCCCCCTGGAATTTGAAGTAATGAAATTTGAGCTATGTGCTTGATTTGAAGGAGACAGAACTGGAGACAATAAGGAAGGGTGGCTGATTACGGGAGAAGCAACAGGGAGACAAGCAAGAGAAAAGAAGGCAGGAAAAATGTAGAGGGATAGGAAAAGGGGTAAGAAAGAAACACAGCGGTCGCTCCTTGCGGTGTTAGGAGCAGGACCCCCTGAGAATCTAATGAAAATTACAGACTAGAAAAATATACAGATACACGTCATTTTTGCATGCAATTTCAGAGGGTCCACGGATCCCATTCATTCTAAGGCTTTCATCCTTAGGACCTATCTGTCTCCAATGAAGAATTTCTCCTCTAGAGCCTCATCAGATGTTAAAAAACTAGGGGAAAAGATCACCTTGTTGTAATCAAGGAGCAGATGCAAACGGCCCAGTGGCTAACTAACTTACCACCCGGCCGCCTTTCAACTTAATGACCATCTACTGAGACTTACTACCTACTAAATGGTATACGTGCTTCTCTGGATGTTCCAAGAACCATGTTATAAAGAACCAGGGATATTTTCTTAGGGCTTCTTACTGCCAGCAAGGTCAAGCCAGCCCCTGCCAGCAAGAGCCAGCCCCCACGGAGTATAAATTGGCACAGCCACTTTGCAGAGCCATTTGGCAATGCCTCGTGAAGCCGGGGCTGTGGAGTACGCCACTCAGCAGTTCCACTCCCAGGCAGAAGCCCTGGAGAAATCCACTAGCAAGAGTGAGGGGACAGCTTGGTTCAAAAGAGCCCAAAGCTGGAAATGACCCAAAGAGATAAATACATGGTAGAATATTCCTACTGCAGAATACTATGCAGCAGGGAAAATGGCTGAGTGAGACCTCGTCCTGTCAATCACATTAATCTCACGGTGAGTGCAGAAGAAAGGCTGTCGAAGGAAACGCTGACAGAGAAACTTAAAACAGTGCCAGAACGCAGCATATATGTTTCTTACGTAGTCAAAATATAAAATAGGTACTATGTATTCCTTATACCCTTATTTACACATATATAAAAGGGCAAATACATAACAGGAAATGATAAACACAAAACTCAGGAAGTGTTTCTGCATGGGGAAGAGAAAGGAACAAAACCAGGGAAGAGAACACAGGGGACTTACACTGTATGAGAAAGGTTTCGTTTGGGGGCGCCTGGGGGGCTCAGTTGGTCGTGCATCCAGCTCTTGGTTTTGGCTGAGGTGATGATCTCAGGATCGTCAGATAGAGCCCCACATCAGGCTCCATGCTCAGCGTGGAGTCTGCTTGAGTTTCTCTCTCCCTCTGCCCCTCCACCCGCCACCAGTTCTCTATGTCTCCCCTGCCAATAAATAAATAAATCTTAAAAAAAGAAAAAGAAAAAGAAAGATTTCATTTTCATGGTAGGCTGCTTTTCCATCAATTCCCTGTCCTCACCTCTTCCACTCTCTTCCTCACTTACTCTGTTCCAGCCACTCTGGCCTTCTCACTGCTCACCAAACATACCAGATACAGTCTGGCCTCAGGACCTTTGCATGTGCTATTTATTCCCTCTGCCTGTCACTGCCCTCCTTTAGCTATCCTCAAGGCTCATTCACTCACCTCCTTCAGGTTTTCATTCAAATACTGCCTTCCCGATAAAGTCTTCCCTGGCTTCCAGCCCTCTTGCTCATAACACGTCCCATCCTTTCTCTGATTGATTATTTCTCTGTAGCCCTCATTGCCCCCTAACACACTAGATATTTATTCATTCACTTATTCATTTAGTTTTTCTTCACCACTTGACTATCTGTTGCACAAAAGGAGGGACTTTTATCTGTTTTGTTCACTGCTGTGTCCCAGAGCCTGGCACATAATAGGTGCACAAAAAAATATTCATTGAATGAATATTTGAATACACGAATATTTGTTATATTATTCTCTACTTTTTGAATGTCTAAATATTTTGTTATGCACTTTTTAAAAAAAGATTTATTCATTTATTTTTAAAGAGAGAGAGGGAGGGAGGGAGCGTGAGTGTGGTGGGGAGGGGCAGAGGGAGAGAGAATCTCAAGCAGACTCCCCACTGAGTGTGGAGCCAAATGTGGGGCTCAATCCCATGATCCCATGATCAGGACCCAAGCCAAAATCAAGAGTCAGATACTCAATGGCCTGAGGCACCCAGGCACCCCTTTGTTATGCACTTTTAACAACAACAACAACAACAAAGTCAGCTATTAGAATGTTTCACAGACAAGTTTCCTACCAAGGTAAGAAAAAGGTGCCCAAAACCACAACATGTCTTTGGAACATGCCAAGGTCCCAAGCCACAGGACTATGGGCGCAACCAACAGAGGACCCTCAAGGAGCACTCAAGCCCACTAGAGCTAGCCCAGGGTCCCCACAACAGACCACTCACATCTGAATGCCTCTACCAAAACAGCCCAATATGACAAAGCTCCTTTTGGGAAAAGCAACATTGCAATGAAACAACAAATGTGCTCAAAACCTGAATTGCAGGAGCCCAGCCAACACAGCATGGGTGCTAAGACCCATGACATCTGCCAGGAGAGGCAGGATCTGGAACAGCAACAGAGCCTAGAGGAGAAATCTGATCCTAGAAGAGAATTATGACCCCATAGAGGACAGCTGTGACTCCACAGAGGAGAGCTGTGACCCCACACAAGGGAGCTGTGACCCCACAGAGTAGACCTGTGACCCCACAGAGGAGACCTGTGACCCCACAGAGGGGAGCTATGACTCCACAGAGGACAGCTGTGACCCCAGAGGAGAACTGTGATGACTCCACAGAGGACAGCTGTGACCTCACAGAGGAGACCTGTGACCCCACAGAGGGGAGCTATGATGCCACAGAGGGGAACTGTGACCCCACAGAGGGCAGCTGTGACCCCACAGAGGGGAACTATGAGGAATGAATAGGAGTCTTGGAAGACAAGCCAGTCTTAGCTTGGAGGAGAGGAGTGGATGGGCAGAGGTGCCAGAAATCAGCACGAAATGGTAATGTCTACACTGGCATCTGTTACAGGACTTTGGGGTCCCTGACAGAGGGGACCCCTCAGCAAATCCACCTTCCTTTCCTTCCAAGCACAGTCTAATGCTCCCCAGCTTCCCCTGCAGTGATGTGTGTCATGTGAATAAATTCTAGCCAAAAGAATAGGAAAGGAAGAGGCATGTGCCAGGCCCATAAAACCTCCCTAGTATCACTTTGCATGCTCATTTCCCTTCTGTGGTTTGTTGGAGATAAGCACAGAGTTCTTGGAAGCTGTGAGTCAATGATGAGGAGCCACAATGTGGCAAGGGCCTGGGTTCCCTCAATCACTGCTTGGAGGAGAGAGCCCTGCCAACAAGGAACAACTGTTTTGGACTTCCAGTGAGTGAAAAATAAATTTCTGTTGTAAGACATTACCGAGTTTATTCTATTGTCATAACAGCTAGTGTTACTTTATAGAAAGGGTCCTTGGCGGAAAGTGCATACACACTCACCTTTCAACTACGGTGCACTATATACAGATCCGAAAACTCTTCAAAGGCAGTCACTGTACCTTATCTAGCTTGGTTTTCTCCACAGCCCTACCAAAACCCGTTGCACCCAGAAATCCTCAACAAACATTTACCGGTTGGAAATCCAGACCAACCTGAATAAAGGCATCCCCAAGTGAGGCAAAAGGACCACATATGCACAACAGTTAAAAATTCGAGTTCTGGAATCACATAATTTTAGGCTCAAATTCTAGTTCCACTAGCTGGGTGATCTTAGGCAAGTTCATATCTGTGCTTCGGATCTCTCTGTGTTCGCATGGGAATATTCATATTTCCTAATTCACCGGGTTGCTGTGAGATTAAATGAGAGAATGCACACAAAGCTCACTGGAAGCAGTCAACTCTAATAAGCCATTATTCTAACTGTAACCAAAGCATCTGCAGCAACATGCAGCCAGGGTAGGGAGATGGGGAGCGAGAAGGCAGAGGCAGGGTGAAGAAGCACAGGGGGACTCAGCCTTCCCGAGCCCAGCCCAGACACACCAACCATGATGTTTCCAAAGTCTTCAGAGTTCGAGATAATTCTAAGAAACACAGCCGCTGACACTTACCCTGTTAGCACCACCACGAAGTCCATCACGTTCCAACCATTCCTTAAGTAAGAGCCTTTATGGAAGGCAAACCCCAGGGCGATGATTTTAATGCCAGCCTCGAAACAAAAAATTCCAATGAAGTATGGTTCTGTATCATCCTGGAAGGGAGAGAAGGTAAGGTCAAGATCTTGGCTGGACAGAGGGTGGCACGACTGGGGACCCGGCCCACCCAGAGATCTCTACCCATTTTTCCTCACCTCTCCTACCCTCCAGCACTCACTGCCCCCTAATGCATCCTTTCCAGAGTTCTCTTGCCTGAATGCTTTTGCAAGAGAAGCAGAAGCATGGAGAAGACACCTTCCTTCTTTCCTTCTGGCCAACCTCACATATCACTTGGCCAAACAGAATTGTTTGTTTGGATCTCTGGCGTCCAGTATAGCAGGCATTGGTCACATGTGGCTATTTAACTGTAAATTAATTCAAATGAAATAAAATAAGAATTCAGCTCCTTAGACACACTAGCCACATTCCAGTGACTACTATATCAGACAGTGCAGATGGAGAGCATTTCCATCACTGCGGAGAATTCTACTGGAAAGCACTGATTCAGTGTATTTGTCACACGCATCCCTCAAGGCCTTTGAGGTTGGACCCTGTCCACCAACCTCCCTCACCCCCGGATCTGACACTCGTGAAGATTCGCAGCTGGTACGCACCAGCGCAGCCACTCAGGTTGCTAAAATACTGGAGAAATACTTCCGCGTTTACTGGCAAATGGCCAGTGTCCTGGTCCCCAACTCCTCCCTGAACCTCCTGACAGTTTCCGGCTTCCAGCTGATAGTCTATAGTATTTGAAATTAAGCTAAAAGCTCCACTCCATCAGAGCCCCTATGTGGATGGTTTCCAATCTTTTACGAAGTTTCTCAAGCTTCAATCCTTTCCGCCTTCGTGATTCCTTCCCTATCGGCTTGCCATGGTACTACTATTTGCTCCCTATTTTTCCAGCTGACTCTCTTTACTTAGCTTCATCTTTAAAAAACCCCCAAAAAACCCCCAAAACTTGGAATCATAAGTTTGATAGGTTAGTGATATGTTTTAGAATACATGTTATAATTCATACCTATTAACAGTTAGATGTCTTGAGAACCATCTATACTTTGTGGATTAGGAACGAGTGGATTCTTACATCCCCCTCTACCTACACTTGAGCTATTACAGCTGGCTCTGAAAAGGTGACAGAAAGGAAAAAAAGTCTCCTTTGTTGCACTGGCAGAATGCCAGGAGAGGAACCAGTGGGTCTGGGGATGGATAGGGGGATTGACAAGGATCTTAGTGCTAGTTTACAGCTCTGCTGACTTTCACCAATGAGTAACACTGAATGAGGACTATGTATGTCCCGCAGAGCTGACATCCATAACACGAGACACAGAAGATAGAAGAACAAGCCAAATGACACCATACACAAGCAACCAGGCTAACATCAGAATGTGGGACATGCTTTAGGGCCACCGCACTGGTTTCTGCCATAAGTCAAGGGCAGGAAGGAAAACAGCTGCTTTAGTTTAAAAGGTTTAAGCAGGGATGCCTGGGTGGCTCAATCAGTTGGGCATCTGCCTTTGGCTCAGGTCATGATCCCAGGGTCCTGGGATCGAGGTCCATGTCAGGCTCCCTGGTCAGTGGGGAGTCTGCTTCTTCCTCTGCCCTCCCCCTGATTGTGCTATAGTCTCTCTCTCTCTCTCAAAAATAAATAAATAAAATCTTTAAAAAATATATATATATGGTTTAAGCAACATAACAAAATCTAGACCTGGTTTGGATCCTGGTTTGACCAAACCGACTGAAAAATGCTATTTCTGAGAAAATCTGATTCCTGACTGGGTCTTAGATGGTTCCAAGGAACCACTGTAAGTTGTGTTGGGTGTAAAAATGTCACTGTGGTAATGGAAGAAAATGCTCATACTTTTAGCAATGCAGACTTAAGTAAGTATATGGCAGTGAGCTGGTAAGTTGTCTGGGATTTGCCTTCAACCATTTTGGCCGGGAAACACAAACCAATGAAATGCAAGGGGACAGAGGAAACAAATAAGGCAAAGTCTTGACAACAGTTGAATCTGGGTGAGGGGTTCATGAAGGGGTTCATTGTACTGTTCTCTTCATTTCCATGTATAGTCAAACACCTTTCACAAGAATTTTATTTCTCGGGGCGCCTGGGTGGTGCAGTCGTTAAGCGTCTGCCTTGGGCTCAGGGCATGATCCCAACGTTCTGGGATCGAGCCCCACATCGGGCTCCTCCACTGGGAGCCTGCTTCTTCCTCTCCCACTCCCCCTGCTTGTGTTCCCTCTCTCGCTGGCTGTCTCTCTCTCTGTCAAATAAATAAATAAAATCGTTAAAAAAAAAAAAGAATTTTGTTTCTCATATGATGTTTCTACGGACAATGTGAACACCTGTCACCCACTGCCCTCCCGGGCAGCATCGGGTTTGCCAGGTCTTGGGGGGTGAGTCGTGAAGGCATCTCTCTCTCCAGATTATTGGTGCTCGTGAAATTTAGGCTTCCCAGGTGGGGGGGCTCGTGATCCAGCGCTTGGCTCCAAGACTGAGAGCCCACTCTGCCCTCTGCTCCCATAGCCACGGCCACTCGCCTCTAAAGCGAAAGAGAGACAGCACTCACCAGTCGTTCAGACATTGGGGTCTTGTCATCATCAGGCAGGTGCTGCTCCAGAGCAAGGACGATGCAGTTTGCTATGATGGTGGCTAAAATCATATATTCAAAGGGAGTATGGAGGAATTAAGGAAAATCTTTCCAGCTTGTTTAGGCTCACAGCAAAACTCAGCGGAAGGTAGAGAGATTCCCCCCACACACACCCCGCCCCCACACATGCACAGCCCCCCCCATTATCAACATTCTCCATCAGAGTGGTGCATTTGTTACAATCAATCAACTTATACTGACACATCATTATCACCCAACGTCCGGAGCTTCCATCATGCTCCATGCTTGGTGTCGAACATTCGGAGGTCTGGGCAAGTGTATAATAACATGCATCCCCCGTGCGAGTGTCCTGTGGAGTAGTGTCACTGCTCTACAGACCCAGCAGGTGACTTTTTAAGGAAAATGTAGACATTGTTCCCCCATCTCACCTCCAACATTCATAGAGCAAATATTAACTCAGCACCTACTGGGTGCCAGGCCCTGTTCTGGGCCCTGGGGACACAGCTTACAGTAAAAGAAACAAAAAATCTCTACCCTCGTGGAGGAGAAGTGAGCGTGTGAGATAGCCACACGTATAGAGCGTTACGAGGTGGTGAGCGCTATGCAGAGAAAAAGCAGGAAAGGAGGCTGGGGTTGCAGTTTAAAGGAGGGTGGTCAGGGGCACCTGGGTGGCTCGTTAGTTAAGCATCCAACTCTTGATTTAGGCTCAGGTCATGATCTCAGGGTTGTGAGATTAAGCCCCACATCAGGCTCTGCGCTTGGCAGGGGGTCTGCTCCAGATTTCTCTCTCCCTCTCTCTCTGCCCCTCCCCCTGCTCACATGCTCTCTCTCTCTCTTAAATAATGAGTAAATCTTAAAAAAAATAATAAAGTACAGTGTTCAGATCTGACACCAAAATCATGAACAAAAAAAGAAAAAACGGGCAAACTGGACATCCTCAAAATTAAACACTTTTGTACATCAAAGAGCATCACCGAGAAAGTGAAAAGACAACCAACAGAATGAAAGAAAATATTTGCAAATCATGTATCTGATAAGTCTGGCATCCAGAATATATCAAGAACATTTGTCACTCCACGACAAAAGGCAATCCAATTAAATAATGGGCAATTGGCCTGAGTAGATAGTTCTCCAGAGAAGATATTCAAGTAGCCAATCAACGTATGCAAAGACGTCCGAGAGCCTCCACTGTCAGAGAACCGAGAACCAAACCCACAACGAGCTACCACCCCACAGCCACTAGAATCCAAACAAAAACTGAAAAACCAAAACCACGCAAAAAACAGTAAGTGTTGGCAAGCATGTGAAAAATTGGAACTTCGGTGCATTGCTGGAGGGAACGTAAAATGGTGCGGCCTCTGTGGAAAACAGTTGGGTGATTCCTCAAGTTCCTCTGTGATTCCTCAAACCCACAGAATTACCATAGGATCCCGCAATCTCTATGGCCTCGGTATACACCCCGGAGAACTGAAAAGCAGGTACCGAAATGCACGTTCGTAGCAGCACCGTTCAAACAGCCGAAAGGTGGAAACACGCCAGACGTCCCTCAGCGGATGAATGGCTGAACCAACTGTGGTCCATCCGGACAACAGAATCTTCCTTGGCCGTAAAGATGAAGTACTGACACACGCCACAGTGTGGAGGATGCCAAGTGAAAGAAGCCCGACACGAAAGGCCACACGCTGCATGATTCGGTGTACGCAACAAGTCCAGAACAGGCAAATCCCCGGAGTCAGAAAGCAGACGGGCAGTTGCCAAGGGCCGGGGGAGGGGGCTGGGGAGTGACTGCTTAATGTTTTGGAACTAGATAGATAATGGACAACAAACACTCTGAATGTACTAAATGCCACTGAATTAGTCACTTAAGAATGATTAATATTGTTATGTGACATTCACCTCAAAAAAAAATAATATGGTGGGCAGGGCAGGCCTCTGAGAAGCTGACCTTTCAAGATCTGATGGAGGGAAGGGGTAGTCTGTGTGGCCGTTTCCAGAGGTGGCATTCCCTCTCCCTCCAGGTGCAAACTCCTTCCCGAATCCTGGGAACGCTCCTCCGGGTGGCCAAGGCCGCCAGGGTGTCCTGCCGGAGGGTTTGCACTTGGAGAGGGTCTGTCCTGTTCACTTGACATTAGGGCCTGATGTGCTGATCAGCTGGTGAACCAGAATGTCCCCTGTCCTGCTGCCAGACCCACAGAGGCACCCCCCAGTCAATCTGGGTGTAGAGAAGTGGGTGTCAGAGGGGAAAAAGCCACAGGGTACTGGTTAGTCTGGAGTAGAGCTCCCCCACCTCGGCACCACTGAAACTTGGGGCCGGGTCATTCTCTGTGGTGGGGGTGATGAGAAACAGCATCTCCTCCTCTCCAGTCACGACAACCAAACCATACGACAACCAGCAGTGACCTCCGGATATTGCTAAGTGTCCCCAGGGAACACCGGAATACACTGTTCTGCGGAAGGATCAAAGCGCATGTTTCGGTGAACGTGGCCATGTTAAACCCCTGAGCTCCTTCCAGCTTTGTCCTTTGGAGCCTAACTTGCCTTGTTCTGTCCTTTGGCCCCAGAGTTAGGTTTGGCCTTTCGGAAGCTCCATAAAACCAAGGGATCTTACAGGCTGGTGGAGCTGGAGCACATACACGCTTTCCAGGTGGGAAAGGAAAGTCTGGAATGGACAACCTGGGAGCAAACCAGGAAAACCAGGCCTTCGTTGTCACGGGCTTCGGCCTTTGCCTCCAGCTGAAAGCAGCTGAGCCGCGCTCCGTGCACACTCTGAAAAGCAAATCTGACACTCAGGGCAATTTGGGGAGCCAACAAAAGCCGGCCCTGCCGACGAGTGCCTCTGATTGGCTTCCTGCCTCCGAGCTGACAGTCATTAGGAGCACAGAGAACAAAGCTGGGCTATGTTGCACAAATACGCCATTCTGCCTCACCCCGCAGCCCAGAAAATAAGAGACAATATTTGTATACAGAGAAGCAACGCCAAGCCCTTCCCTGGCCTCCCCTTGCCGAGGCTTCTGAAGCCATGATTTGAATCTGATGATTTCACTTCCCTTCCCTGCCAACTAGCTCCTTGCTCACTTCTGTATGGAGCTGCCGGCTCACTCCTGGGCGGGGAGGGGGTGTGTGGCCTCCTGTCCCTAAACAGCTGGGATGTGACTTCCTCTCCATCAGACTTGAGCTGAGGTTCCAGGAAGAGTCCCAGGAGACTGGCGGCAAGCAGCACTTTTACGGGTTGCATCATCAGTTTCAATTGCCCAGTGTCTCCTGGATTTCAGGCCCAGAGCTCTCCAGGTAGAGTGATGAAGCCTTAGCATGGGAAGAATGGAAAAGAGGCTGCCCACTCCTACCTTATTGCTGTTTCTTGTCAAAGATGGCAATACTGGCTATCAAATATTAACCCTTCTCCCTCCACGCACACACGGACCCTGCCGAAGTCCACAGACCCGCCTCTCATGGGAATCTGCAACACTGACTTCATACCCTTGCTACTGAACGGCGCATCAGCTGCGTCCTTTAGAAACGCAAAGTCTCAGGCCCCCGTGTGGACCTGCTGAGTCAGAATCTGCATTTTAGCAAGATCTTCAGGGGATCTGTGTGCACAGTGAAGTTTGCCTTAGATCTATTTCAGGGGTAGGAGGAGACCAGGTAATTGGGGCTTTGAGTCATCTCAAGAGAGGTGGGGGCTCCCCTTTCTTCTCCACATTCTGACCCAGAAGGAGACTTCAGGAATCCTGGACCAGTCTTCTGGCCCTATGCAGGCAAGGGGGCTAGTAAGAAACCCGAGATCTTGATGGAATAAGAGCAAATTGGCATGACACAAATATGCAGAAAATTCCAGCTTAACTGATGTGGAAGGAGTCACAGCCTTCCCATGGCTCCCATGTCACTCAGAAGAAAAGCCAGTCTTCCTAGCAGCCAGCAAGACCCTGTATGACCTGCCCTCATCACCTCCCTGCCCTCATACCTCAGTCTCCCCATGTTCTCTCAGTGGCAGCCACACCGGCCTCCCCCAAACACCAGGTACGTCCCACCTCAGGGCCTTTGTACCCGCTGTTCTCTCTCCTGGAATATTTTTTTCCCCACAGACTCACATGGTTCCCTCCATCACTCCCTTTAAGTTTTTACTCAAAGGTCACATTCCCAGTGAGGCCTTTACCCCCTTGCCCTGCTTATTTTTTTCCTTGGACCCTGTCCCCAGTCAAACATCTGCTCTATTTTCCTTCTTCATCTTGTTCACTGTCTCCCCTACTAGACTGTAAGCTCTATGCAAGCAGGGATTTTTGTCTACTTTGTTCACCGCGTTTTTCTCTGCACCTAAGAGAGCATCTGTTTTTACAGTAGATGCTCAATAAACACCTGTATGAGGAAGGAAAGGTGCGTGGGTCCTGGTTTTTGTATCCTGTCCCCCCACTCTGCTGCATGCCAAGTCTCGGTAGGCATGTTAAGAACACAATCAACTTCTTGAAACATGCATTGATGTGGTCAGCACACAGACACAAAGATGGGGTACTGGGTTCTTGGCATGGAAGAAGAACCCATGCCTCACCCCAGGCAGAAGTCAAAGGTAGTCCAGGCAGGGGGAGGTGAGGCTTTCTCAGCCCAACCCTGAGTCGTGCCTGTTCCTCCCAATTTAGAAAGCTTGGGTTCTAACTCACAGCTGCGGTGAGCAATGCCTCTGCTAGCTGAGCTGAGCCTTCCTGCTCCCCGATTGGTTCGGGGAGAAAGCACCTGTGTCAGCGGGATCCAGAATAATCAGGCAGCCGAAGAGGCCAAGGGGAGGGAGTGTGGGGAGAAGAGATGAAAGGAGAGAAGCATCCCTGATGGGAGGAAAAGCTGGCTCCTGAAATGGCTTGTTGAAGTCAGGATAGCAAACAGCCCTGCAGGCACAAAGCTCCCCCCCTCCCAAATTAGATTGATCAGGACCACAGAGGCCCCAGAAAGGGGCTGTGTGTGACACTGGAAATGACCAAGTGATTCTTCCCAAGGAAGAAGGGCTGCATCTGCTAACAGGGACTGCTCTTGGGATCCAGAACATCAAGGAAAATCAGTTTGCAAAGTAGGCATGGCTGATGGTTCCAGCCCCTTAGCAAGACCTTGCAGAATGTCTAAGTAATTCATTCTTCTCTTTATGGTGCCCCCATCCTATCTCATTCCCAACTTCCTGTGGTTGTTGTGAAAATCAAATTGGGTTTGTTAACTCATCAAGACATCTTCTCTGCTATAGGGGCTGCCTGATGTTCTAAGGAAACAGATACTTCAGTGAGTCAACCAAGCAGTTAAACTTGTGGAGAGAAGCCAAACAGACCTTATTTTCATGTTAGTTCCATGCTCATCACAATTACCAGGAAAAGAGCAGGAGGTACCAGAGCCCTAGATGTATGGGTTTAGGACATACTCCTTGCTTCGCTAAACAAACACCAGCATTTAACTCGGCAATATGATAAACTGTTATGGGGCCATTAACAGGCACAACAACCATAATTACAGCTGCATTTATCGAGTGCTTCATTGGGCAGACACCGTGCTAAGCATTTTACACTCGTTTCAGTGAATTCTTTGCAACAGTTCCACAAGGTGGGTTGCAAGCCCCATTTTCCAGATAAGGAGATCAAGGCTCAGAGAGGTTAAGTAAATTACTCATGATCACACAGGAAATACTGGAAGAGCTAGCGCTCACCCCAAGATCCATGCTTGCAAGCTGGTGGTCCCCAAAGACCACTCAGCAGCTTACCCTTATTAGAAGGTGGATAGTTTTGTCTTTATTTAAAAATTTGAGTTGGGGTACACCTGGGGTGTTAACCATATGGATGAGACCAAATGGAGTAGACCTCAACTGAGTCCCAACTGCCACAATTTAATGTAGTAATGAGCAACTACTACATGCTAATCCACGCCCTCATAAGCCCATCCCAAGTGGGTTATGTTAATGACAACTTTAACTTCCAATAATCCAGATGGTATTCAGTTCTCAGACACGGGGTTTGACTCTCCAACGCACGTACCAACCAAAAATCAAGTTTAGGAAAGAACTTTCCACCAGCACATCAGCTAGAGATTCTAGCAGTGACAACATACAACCAAGGGCAACTCTGGGCGCTGCCGGGGAACTTTTCAGCACCATGGCCAGCGGCAAGAGGTGAAGCTTAATTTCACATCCACCCAGACGTGGAAAGACTGGGGCAGGGCAAGCAAACCCAGCATCAAGTATTAACACTCTCTGAGACATTTATAAAGACCTATATTTCACATCTAGAGCAGAGACCAAAAAAAAAAAAAAAAAGATTCATTATGTCACCAGGAAAATCAAATGAAAAGAAAATTAAAAACCAGACACCAAATAGGTGTGATGTGTCATTTGTTTTTTTAATATAACCTAAGACATTTCAACACTTTGGTTCTGAAGAGATAAATCTATCCAGGGCAGCTGGATCATGCTTCTGCTCAGAAAAATGGAAATACCTACAAGAGAAATCGTAGAGCAGAGTAGTTAAAAGGGTTTGGGGGTCAGGCATGGTTCTGACGTTGGTCAAAAGAGTTTCCTTCTCTGAGCCTGTTTCCTCATACATAAAATACAAAAACTTGTGCCCACCTCATAGGGCTGTGGAGAATAGAATGAATGGACACACCCAGTACACTTAGAACAGGACCTGGCATATAGTATGTACTCCATAAATGTGTGTTTAGTTATTATTTACTCTGGTTCCTGCTATGGAACTTAATATTAAGAAAACTTAACATGCTTATAAAAACATGAGATGGGGTTCATCTCCTTGTGATGATGCAATCAATGCTTATATTATTATGTTTATGACAATTACACCTACCAGTAGTATTAACGTTTTCTATTCTTTTTTTACCCATCTAAGTCTTGGTCCCTTCCTTCCCTGGAGGCCATCAACACCTACTCCCTTCATGGCTGACTGAGCCTTCTCTCAAAACTGAAATCATTCCAAAAACAGGATGCAGTGAATGTACACGATTTGTTCTACAAATACCAGGCTCAAAATAAATGTTGCAAAAATCTCCTGCAGGTATTTCATATAAATGCAATTACACAACACGGGATCTCTTGTGTCTGTTATCTTTCATTCAGCAGCATGTTTTGGGGGCCTTCCACGTAGAGGTGTGTACAGGTACTTTGTTCCTTTTTATGGCTGTGTAGTATTCCATTGTGTGGATGTACTCCAGTTCGTTTAACCATTCACCCACGGATGGCTGTTTCAAACTTTTGGCTACCCAGAATCAGTGACTTAATAAAGACAAAATGCAGAGTCACATTTGCCAGGAGGCGAGGGACGGGAGGAAATCAACAGCAACTGCTTCATGGGGACAGGATTTCCTTTTGGGGGGTAGGAAATGTTTTGCAGCTAGATGGAGGTGGTGGTCACAGGACCATGTGAATATACTAAATGCCACTTAACTGTTCACTTTAAGATGGTTAATTATCCTACATGATATAGAGAATCTCTAAAAAATTTCTTCAATTCCTAAAAAAATTGTTGTTGGCTCTGCTTCTTTTCTTTCTCCTTGATTCTCAGAGTTCCCATTATATGTCTTTACTCACTGACTTTCCTCTGAGCCATGAACACAAACATCACCCAGGCAGCTCTTAAGATCCTTCTTTTTAAATAACAACCGCTTTTATTGGGTTTGTTTTTTTTTTAGTTTTAAAATTTATATTGTATCATTTAGAAAGTGAAAAGCCCTTACCCTAGCCCACTGCCCAGGGATAACCACCACTAGCAGTTTGCTGTCTGTTTTTCAGATTTTTCCCTACACATGTTCTTTACACCGGCTGCTGCCTCTTCCTGAGTTACTCCTCCCCCAAACATGGGCAGGGCTCACTCCCTTGCATCCATCAGGTGGTACTAAAACATTATCTTTCCAGTGAGACCTTCCCTGGCTACTAGGTCTAAAGTCTCAGCCCCACCAACACTGCCATTCCTCCTCCCTGCTTGTTTTTTGTTAATTATTTTAGCAACTTATCACACCAAACTATGCATTTTATTTATCTTCTTACGTTGATCTCTTACTGGAATGTCAGCCCCATTAGGGGCTTGTTCTCAGCTGTGTCCCCAGCATCTAGTGGCCAACACATAGCAAGTGCTCAATAAATACTACCGAATGAATGAAAACAAACATAAGAAATCACACTTTCCTTTTACGAAAATGCCTCTCACCGCGCTGGACCCATTTTCCCCTATTGACACATTGGATCTCTCTCTTTTAAAAGACTGTGCAGTATTCTTGTGAATTAATGCATCATCATTTCATATTCCCTTAAATGCTTCCAGTTCGTCTCTATTACAAGCAAAGCTGTGATGAATAGCCTGCTCACACAATCCCATTCCCTGGGATGTTCCCTCTGTCCAGGCAAGTCCTTCTCCCCATGTGTGGTACTGTCACCCTATGTGCAGTGGTCAGTGAAATCCACCATGTCCTTGGCATCTTCTCGGCGCATTTCTTCATTTGGCTTAAACTCAAACCTGGACACTCCCTGAAGGCCATCAACTCCAAGGCCAAGAAGACCACCGGCAGCTTCAAATTAGTCCCCAAGAACAAAAGGAAAATCCAGCCCAAGTTGTTGTCTGCCATGATTGCCCCAAGGAAACCCAGTGGGGCCAAGGAGAAGGCCCCAAGAAACCAAGTGAGACAAAGGACCCTCTGAATCCAGGTATGGTGAGAATACCCAAGAAGCCAGGTGAGGTGAAGAAGACCCTCTCTAAACCAGGTGCAGTCGACAAGAAGGCCCCCAAGAAATTCTCCCCTTCTTTATCAGACAGGCCATTAAGGTCCCCCCCAGTGCCAATGGACTCAGCAGGAAGTTCAAAGTTAAAGGCAGTCCCAGCAGCCAAGATACCGAGGCCCACAGGAAAACAAAAGCTGGGAGTAAGACTGGTGGAGCTGGTTACTTTCTATGACCTTCAATTTCCACTGGAAAGACCACTGTCTTTGCTGGTCCCTTCCTTCTTAATCACTGGCAGACACCCCTACCTCTTCATCAATGATCCCTATGAACTCCAAGGCACGCCAACCATGCATTACTAGAAGCAACACCGGCCATCTCCAAAATACCCTTTCCCAGCATCCTTCTCTTTAGCCACCACTCTCCTCCTCCCAGCTTACTAGCTCTCCTAAAGGAAACATCTCCAAGGAAACATCCCTCCCATGAAACCCTGCCACTCGCTGACCCCACCATTTCTCGGCGCCCTCTCCTGCCTTCGTTTCCTTCCTTGCCAACCTTATACAGGTTGGCTATCTATCACGTCCTTGCCATTTCCTTCCCTTCTGGAAAGAGCCTGGATGAACCCAACCAGTGGCCTTTCAGGTGCTTGCACAGAGGTACATTTCTGAATGAGATCAACGATCTGGGTAAATTCGTGATCTTAAACCTCAAAATGAGCATTTGAGAATTGTAGCATCCTAGATGGGAGAAGATACCAGGGCATACTGGTGCACTGCTAGGAATGAGCCAATTTAGGGAAATTAATATTCTCCCATCATTAGAAACCCCATCCTTGTCTCCAAATTTCCCTCCAGTCACAACCCATTTCTCTGCTCCCCTTCATAAAGAAGGAGTTGATTCCATGTGTTGCTTCCACTTCCTCACTTCGATTTTTTCTTCTGCCTTTTCCTCCAAGCTGTCTTCTAGCCCCATCACTTTACCAAAACTCATCTAGTGAGAATCACCAAAGACCTCCAGGCTGCAAAACCCCAGGACCACCTTTTTAGGCTCAGATTTCTCGGCCACACCTTCCTTTTATGTTTCCTACTACCTTCCTGTCTCTCCTTTTCTACTCAATCTCTAAACGTCGGTCTCTCTGGGGCTCGACCCTAGGTAATCTTCTCTTCTCTACCCATATTCACTTTCTAAAGTCCTCATGCATTGGGATGTGTTTGGCCACTCTCCTGATGCCCTTTCCCCCACATATCCACTCATCGTTCTGTTCGGTGTCCTGGGAGAGGCAAGGCTGGTGCTTGTCTCATCTCCGGCCTTCTGGGAAGGTTTGGTCAATGGGAAACACCAGCAGTAGACTGGAGGGAAGAAGGACGACTTGGGGTATTTCTTCATCCCATATCCTCCCCACTATACCGTCAGGTTCTGGCAATGGCTGTGTCTTGCTGTGCCTTCTGACAGGCACCTCCAACCTTACAGAAGTGTCTGTATTCATTCCCTAGGGCTGCCATGGTGAATTACCACAAACTGGGTGGCCTGAAAGAACAGAAATCTCAACTTCCACAGTTATATAGGCTAGAACCCCAGAATTAAGGTATCAGCAAGCCCAAGCCCCCTCGAAAGGCTCTAGGGTAGGATTCCTCCTCTCCTCTTTCAGCTTCTAGGGGCTCTGGGTGTTCTCCAGCTTGTGGACACATCACTCCATCCTCTGCCTCTGTCTTCACATGACGTTCTCCTGGGTCTCTCCCCTTCTCTTCCCTCCTAGGAATACTGGTCATAGAACTGGCTCCCCATTACATTCTCAGCAACCCTTCCAGTGCCAGGCACCTAGCAGGACCCCAATCAATGTCCGTTGAATGAGCAAATGAATCCACATCTGCTTTATTTCTCTTTACCTCTCAGCAGCAATTCCTTCTGCACCTTCCACCCTCTCTTCCAGCTCTCTCGGCTGTTGCACTGCCAAACCAAGTCAAACAGACTTTCCAGAAAGTCCCAAACCCCCAATGTAGCTCCTTCACATGCTCCCCGGACACATCCCCAAATATTTGGGTCTGCTTGGCCCTTTCCTCTGCTGGCCCTGTCGCCTGTAAAGATTCTCCTTGAAGCTTTATCATTAAAAAACTAAACCAACATCTTCTGTGCCTCCAAAAGAAGCTTTTACTTTTGCAAACTCTATTGATTTAATCCTAGAGGCTGCTGGCAGCGGTCCCAGGAGCTTAATCAATACGACAACACCCAGCACAGCCGGAACATCAGGGAGCCTCAGCCAAGACCTTCTGCTTGGGTCTTCACTGACCCTGACTGAGTCTCTCGCAATGAAGAAGAAAGATTTACAGTAGGGCACGAGACGTTTGCAATTGCTCCAGGATCCTGCTTAGGTGAGCAGAAGAAAAAGTCTTCAAGCTTGAGGCGCTTCAGAACTATTTGTTAATTTGCTACTACGGCTGATTCCCAGGGGGTAGAAGCAAGCAAGAAACCAAAGAGAACAGAGAAACACTGCAGGTTCTAGAACCTGAGTATAAACTACCCAGTGGGAGGGACGGGAGTAGAACAGGCAAAGGGAAGGTGGGGAAAAGGAAGATGAAGACGGTGAGAATTCAAACTTGGATGAGTTAAAACAGGAATTCCTTCACCGCTCGGCAGATACTAAGGGATCAGGGAAGGAGAGAGAGAAGGTCATAGGAAGGAGGTTGAGGGTGAGCGAATCAGTGCTCAGGGCTTTAGAAACCATTCCTCTGCTTGAAGGAAAAGTCAAACAATTCCTTCCCATAACTTTTTTCAAGATTGAAAAACAGGGAGAGGAATTAGAGGCCCCACAGAAAGAAAGCAAAGGGGAATATTTATTGGCTAGTTTATATGCACATTGGGGCATCGGGGTGGCTCAGGCGGTTAAGCAACCAACTCTTGCTTTGGCTTAGGTCATGATCTCAGGATCATAGGATTGAGCCCCGTGTCAGGCTCCACACTGGGCATGAAACCTGCTTAAGATTCTCTCTCTCCCTCTCCCTCTGTCCCTTCCTGCTTCCTCTCTAAAAAAAAAAAAAATTAAAATTAAAAAAATAAATCCTTGCGAGTATACATAACCCTTATGAGAACACTGTGCTTAGACATTAGTCCCAGCGCACAGAGGATGAGGTATTCTAGCCCCGGTATTCTACATCCTGCTGTAGTGACAAACATCTCCCAAATCTCAGTGGCTGAAAGCACCCTGAACTATTTTCTTGCTCATGCTATGTGCCCACTGCATGTGGGATGGGGACTCTGTTCTATGCTTCCCTCTCTCCAGTGCCTAGTCTGAAGGAGGCTCCATTTCTGTGCATGCGTGATGGCGGAGGCAGGCAAAAGGAAACACGGTAAAACATACACGGCTCTTCAACCTTCTGCCCGGAAGTGACATGGGTCACTTGTCCTCACATCCCGTTGGCCAAAGCAAGTCATGTGGCCACACCTAACTTCAAGGAGGTGGGAGAAAGAACACTCTACTGTGTGCCCACAGAAGAACCAGAATTATTAGCTGAGCCAGGTGAAGGAGTTCTGCTCAGGAAGACGAAATGACTTGCCCAAAGTCAAGCATCGTCAAAGGTGGCAGATGAGGGATCAGAGGTCAGGACCACACGGTCCCATGCTCTTTAGATGCTTCGGCCTTGCACATGACAGAAGCTGAGAATAAAACTTAGATAACACTGAGGAGGAAGATCGGTGGAGGCGGGGGGAGAAGGAGCAAGGAAAAATAATACACCAGCTGAGGGAGAGCTAAAAGGAGCCAGAAAGTGAACACCACAGCATAAGCAGAGAGGTCTCATCTTTAGAAACCACGACACATCACCAACATCAGGAAAGGGGTGGGGGAGCCTCACACTACTTTCAGAGAGGTTGACAGTAACAGAGAATGGGGAGGAGATTTATATGAAGCCACACAGGGAAGTGGGAGAACAACCATGAAGGGAACCTGAATGCTTCTTGTTCTGTCCCTGAAAGCCGCCATCTTGGCTCAGGTCGAAGGTCCGGCAAATGCTGGTTGGTGTTACAACAGCCCCAGGAAGCCAAGACCAGGGCTTGCCAGGACTCCCATCAGCTGCACTGTCCCTCCCTGGACATATTCCTGCACGGTTCTGGGAAACCTGGACCAGAGCTGGATGGTGTTCCAGAACGGATGGTGCCGGCTTGGCCCTTCCGACTACTCCTTGCCCACCCCAACCCTGGGGTTGAACTGGAAATAGGACAGATTCTGACTCTACCACACACCCAGCAAGTACTTGGGAATTCCAAATAGATGGTAAGTCCGTTTAGCTTTAGAGCAAGGCTTCTGGAAAGCACTTGCCGTCACTGCCAATGCGTCACGGCCATTTCAGTTATGAGCACCTATTATGTGTCACCCCAGTGCTGTTTGCACATTAATTCACTGAGCCTTCACCACCTATCCATCCAGAAATCCTACTGGTCAACCTTCAGATTATATTCAGAACTGGTGGCTGCCAGGAACTGGAGGGAGGGGGAGTGGGGAGTGACTACTACCGGGTAGAGCGGTTATTTCTGGGGGATGAAATGTGAGTCTAGAGGTGATGGGGGCACAGCAACGTGAAAGTACTGAAGGCCACTGAACTGTACGCTCCACAATGACAATTTTTATGCTATACATATTTTACCACATTTTTAAAATTTTTGCCAGCATCCAAACACTCTTCATTATGTCCACAGCCAACACTCTGGTCTTACCCTACCTGCCTGGACCAGTAGTCACTTCCTCCCCAATCCTTCTGGAGTGGTCAGAGGACCCTACGAACATCGGAGTCAGGTCGCACTCCTCCTCTGCTGGGAACCCTCCACAGCCCCCACCTCACTCACAGCAAAGGCCAAAGTCATCCCCACAGTCCCCAAGGCCCTGCCCAACTGCCCTGTCATCTCCCTGCCCTCCCAACCTCCCCTTTGCTCCTTCCTTTCAGCCACACCAGCTTCCTCGAAGTTCCTCCACCATGACCAGCATGACCCTACCTCAGGGCCTTTGCATCGGAAGAGGAGCCCTCTTCCCCCAGACATCCCCAGGGCTTCCTCCTCCCCTCTTTCGAGTCTTAGTTCAAACGCCGCCTTCTCAGGGAGGCCTTATCCAACACAGCAACCGGCCTCCCCATCCCCTTCCCTTGCTGTTTCTCCCCGTTGCCCGTATAATCTTCTACCGTACTCCGCAATTAACTCGTTATTTTGCTTCTTGTTCATCTTAAGTCTCTCCCGATGAGCATGCAGGCCCAGGAGGTAAAGGACTTCCATCTGCCTCCTGTGTCTAGACCAGTGCCTTGCTCATGCATACACTCGATTGGTATTCACGAGCCGAGCGTACAGCCCTGTGAGGGAGACACTACGATTATTCTCTGTTGTGTATTCTTTATTGTTCATCTGTGCTGTGTGCATCGGATGAACTAAGCACCTACTACACGCCAGGCAGCATTCGAAGTGCTAAGGATATGACAGAGGACATTGCAGGCAGAGCTCCGAGCTCACGGAGGTGACATCATCCCTGGCTCAACCTTTCCCTGCCCCAACTGTCACCCGCCTTCACGTGTGGCCCTGATGACAGCCGCCCTGCCACAAGGGTCGAGATGCCCTGAGACGTGGACTGGGCATGTGATCTAAGCCACCTCCCCATAGCGCTAGCCAGCTTTCATGACAATTTGTCATCATGTGACATCACGTGACATCGTTTGACAATGACTTGTCAGCCCCACTGTCTTCACAACGGACAGGGAGCTCCGTGGGTTCAGAGACCTCAGGACGGTTTTCTTTCCATCCCGTGCTTGCAGATTTATGGATGAATGAGGAGCCCAGAGCTCTTTTGTCCAAGAGGCAGCCCCTGAACTTCTTCCCCAGACAAATCCTCATCTCTCTGTCCTTGGAAACCTGAGAACTAAGCCCCTGCCTTGAGCTGTTCTACAGATTTTGTGGGGTTTTGTTCTGGGTTTGTTTTGCCTTCCATGCTTCACTCTGGAAGCAGACAGTTGTGGCCAGAACGTCACCGGCATCCCTGCACCATATACGCACCATTGTACATTGTGACAAGTGCTATGAGGAATGATGAAAGCACCGGGGGCGGGGGGGGACGAGGTCAGGAAAGGCTCACTGAAGATGCCCCATTTCATGCAAAACCTAAAGGATTTATAAGGATTTGCAAGTGAAGAGTTGGGGGAAGGTCCAAGAATTTCACAGCTGCCTTATTAGCAATGGCCAAAATGAGAATAAATCCAAACGTCCACCAACAGGAAACTGAATAAGCCAACTGTGGGATTTCCACACCACTGAATGCAATCAGCAGTAAAAATAACCGACACATACAACACCCTCATTTGACACATTCATTGACCATCTACTACGTGCAGGTATTGCTCTAGAGAAGAGGGAAGAGCCACGAGGTTACCTGAGGAAGGAGGATGCAGGCAGAGGGAAAAGCCAGTGTGGAGACCCGGAGATAAAACTGTGCCTGGTGTGTCTGAGTCAGAGAAAGGCCAGGGTGGCAGGGGCTGGGTGAGTGAGGGGGGACTGTGGGGAGAGGAGCCCAGAGATCCTTGTGGGTTTCCCCGAGGCAGAGAAAATCAGCAATGGGCAAGGAGAGTGGTGACTTCCAGAGCTCAGGAATAAGGGAGGGATGGCGCACCTGGGTGGCTCAGTCAGCTAAGTGTCCAGCTCTTGTTTTTGGCTCAGGTCATGATCTCAGGGTTGTGAGATTAAGCCCTGTGTTGGGCTCCGAGCTGGGCGTGGAGCCTGCTTCAGATTCTCTCTCCCTCTCCGTCTGCCCCTCCCCCACTCGCTCTCACCCTCTCTCTCTAAAATAATAATAAACAAATTTTGAAAAAGATTTTATTTATTTGAGAGAGAGAGAGAGAGAGAATGAGGGAAGGCATGAGCAGGGGGAGGGGCAGAGGGAGAGGGAGAAGCGTGCTCCCCTCCGAGCAGGGAGCCCGATGCAGAACTCGATTCCAGGACCCTGGGATCATGACCTGAGCTGAAGGCAGACGCTTAACCAACTGAACCACACAGGAGCCCAATAATAGACGAATTTAAAAATAACTAAATAAAGGAATAAGGGAGGGAGAGAAGAGGGAGAGAGGCCTGAGCTTAGAGTCTCTGCTACCGTCACTCCCCATGTCTTATCAGACAAACAAACCTAGTATTAGGACAGCCCACATGTCCCCATGGCCTGACATGCTTTGCTGAAAGATAGGAGCAAAGGAGGGAAAGAAAAGCTGGCTTTGTAAGAAAAGAAGGTTATAAACAGAGCAATATGGAAAAATGGCTGATACATACTAACATATACTAGATGAGACCTTGGCAGACTATGGCCTGTGGCATGTTTTTTAAATAAAACTTTATTGGAAAACAGCCACACCTGTTCATTTACTTATCGTCCATAGATGCCTTCGCTACAACAGCAGAACTGAGCGGCCCTGATCGAGCCCTGCGGCCCACAAAGCTTCAGATCTTTAATGTCTAGCCCTATGCAGAGAAAGGTTGCTGGCCCCTGTACTATAGCAAAAACACAGAACTACATATTAACACATTAAGTCCTTATAGCATATATTAACATACAACTACATAACATAAAATCATAAACCCACTAATATAACAACTATATTGAGTGCTTCTTCTATGTGGGGCAGTGGACTAAGTGTTTTTGCCCACGTTATTGTATTCAATCTGTTCAATATCTCACTGAATTAGGTCATTATCATTATTGTTCTTATTGATTAAGAACAGACCCTGGAGCCAAACAGCCTGGTTCAAATCCCACATCGGTTGCTCCTAGAGTGTGAGACCCCAGAAGAGTTACTAAACTGCTCTCTGTCCTGGTTTTCTCCTTTGTCACCTGGGATGATGACAGTGCCACCTACCCCTCCAGGCACCGAGAGGACGAACTTATTTGATGCAACTGAGGCTCTTGCATATTGTCCAGAACTTTCGAACAGAGGCACAGGGAGGTGAAGTCACTTGCCTGTGTGGTCAAGCCCAAGTGGTCAGGCTGGGATTTGAACCCGTGCCGCCATCCCTGCTGGAAGCAGGGATGTGGCAGAAGTGGGAAGGTGATGAAAACCAGGAACCATGCGCTCATGAAAGCAGAGCCAGCACATGGCCCTAAGGGACGTGGGTCTGTCCACCGCACTCCTCACTGCAGAGTGGGGTGGTTGGAAGGTTGGGACCTGGCTGGTTGGCTGCCAGAAGCAATGAGGGCCTGCTCTTCCGCTCTCTGCCGAGGGGAGGACAGGCCAGTTAAACTTGAATGGAGGAAGGCAGGCCAGTGACGGCCGTATCATCACAAGGGTTCAAAGAAGTAGGCAAGGCTGGGAGGGAACAGGCCATTGTTACAGCCGCTGGGCCGATCCTGGAGGGGGCTGGATACCGGGAGCCACTGCTAACACAGCTGGACTGGACTGGGGAAGGATGGGCAAGAGCCATTGTTAGCACGTCCAGACTACAATTTCATTTGTGCAGCTACTTCTGGCTGCCAAGACAGGCTCTAAAGAGAGGGCGGGCAGGAAGCAACTCCTCCAGTTGCTTCCTGCCCATGGAACCCGAGTCCACCTCCCCGGGCTCAGCCTGAGGGGCCTCTCCTAGGCTTCATGTCCCACGAGGTGGTCACTTGTTTCAGGCAGGAAGCTTCCCTTGCTGCCCCATCCAGGCACTTCCCTCCACCCCAGCCTCAGGTTAAGCCGAGGGCCTTGCCAGGGGTATAGACTGCCTGCCAAGACCCCAACGACCAGCTCTCTAAGCAGAGGACCCCACACTCAAGCCTGGCATAGAAGGGAACTCCTTTAGAAGATTAAAAGATTTCCACTCAGAGTGAGAAGAGTGAGGGAGAGAAAAGAAAACAAGCCAGGAGGGCACGGAGCACCCAGGGATCACCACCGCCACCAATAACAACACTCATAAAGCAGCAAAGTAGATTTCTGACAGCCAGGAACCCGATTTCTCCTTGTGAAAAAGACAATGCGATGGGTCCACAAAACCTCGTCCTCCTAGATGCGCACACGGACTAACTGTCCCAGGCTCCCCTGCAGTTAAATGGGCCACAGGTGCTGGCTGTCTTCAGCTACCCAGAGTTCATGCTCCCTCCCTCTTTCTGCTATGCCTGGGGGGGCTGACTGCGGAGACAGCCTCATTGAACTCCCTACCCTCTGGCTTCCAGTTGGGTTTGGATAATGGGGAGCCATGGCAGGAGACGGGGGGAGGCCATGAAGTTGGGATATTTATTCTGCCCATTTCCTGAGGGTTACAGCTTGAGTCAGGCAGCTTTTGTGATCTCTCCCTCTCTCTCTCTCCTCCTGTCTCCCTTCCTTCTTTCCTCTCTGTTTTGGTCAACTGCCCACATCTCTCTCTCTTTCTTTAAGTTAATTAATTTATTCATTTGAAGGGGAAGAGAGCAGTAGAAGGAGAGTGTCCCTACACAGGGTGATTTCCTGACCCTGAGATCGCGACCTGAGCTAAAACCAAGAGTCTGATGCTTAACCCACTGCCCCACCCAGGCACCCCTGTCCACATCTCTTAATTCAATTCTTGAAGGGTGCCTTCTGTTTCCTACTGACACCCTCACTGATACACCATGGGATGAAATTCTAGCCAAGAGAATGCTGGCAGAAAGAAGAGAGAGAGGTTCACTACTTCTGCTCTAGCCCCTAACATACACAGATATACCTTTAAAGGGATGACTCCTACCCAGTCCTGGAGGTTGGCCCACCCCCAACACCAGGACAGATCATGTGACTCAAGCCTAAGCCAATCAGAGCACCCCTTTCCCACTTCCCATTTTCCCCAAGAGACTGGTTCAGGCCTGAGCACATGACCTCAGCAGAGCCAATCAAAAGCAGTAAGTCATGCGCTGGGAATGCTGGGAAAATTGCAGAGAAAGAGAATTACTTTGGATATTTTGGGAGGACCAAACCATTGGAACTGCAGCCATGTCCTGGCCACAGGGAGAATGGAGCCAGCTTCAGAAAGCACAGCCCGGAAACCAAGGCCTAATGATGTCATCCGATCCCTGGATCCAGACTGGCCCTGGACGCCAGTCACTCCCTGGTCTCTTCCGTGCATGAGCTATTAAACTCCTCTCTTGTTGCTTAAGCCCCTTTGAGTTTTCTGCTCCTGGCAACCAAAAAGCACTAATGGATTCACGTAGGTAAACGTGATGAGTCCTCCCTGTCTGTCAGGCCTAAAGTTCTGATCAGGTATTTTATTTTAATGCTCCCTTTACAGTCAAGGAAACTGAGGTCTTGTAAATTACTCAGGCGCACCCAGGAGGAAATGGTCTGCAGGCGTGTGCTTGGGGAGCTGGTGTTAACCTTGCATTAACGGGATGGGCCCGAAAGTCAAGGACTGGATTCCAATCCCCAAACCAATATCTTTTGTGTAATCTCAAGAGCGCCAATTAACTTCCTCTCATTCTATAATAAAACTGAGATTAAAATCCTTGTCTCTCTCCCCCACGCATCTCCTAGGGTGGGTTGGGGGTGACAAATGAAGCAATAACTAAATGGTATTTTGAAGGAAAGACGATCAAAACTCGTTGTTTTCATTGTTATTAATAAATGGCCATTGTTGAACTATTTCCAGAAAACCCTGGGGGCCAGGGGCTGTCCAGCTACTCTCCTGGCTAGAATTCCAAAGACCATCTGTGGCAAATACGTCCTCCAGAGCACACCCTTGGCATGAACACAAACTGTTTTCCTCACCCAGAAAACTCAACCAGAAAAGGAACAGAGACAGAGAGAGGGGAGAGAAAGGGGGGAAAGATCATGCCAGCTCAGAACAGCTCTCAGTGCCATCAACGATTTCTATCTGCACAACCACCACCGCAGTCCAGGGCACACGGTCTCTTCCTTGAAGGCCCACGGCCGTTTCCTCACTGGTCTCCTGGCTTTTCATTCTCGCCCAGGGCCCAATCCATTCTCCACAAAGCAGCCAGTGGGGCCGTTCACAGACACAATCTCGTACTGCTGTTTCAGTGGCCGGATGGTGCCTTTAGCATAAATAGCACCTTCCTAAACTGAACATTTGCCACAGGACCTTTCATGTGCTGTTTCCTCTGGTTAGAACATCTTTCCCACCATTCCCTACCCCCACTCTAGCAGAGCTGCGCTAAGGACTCAGTTTACCGCACTTCCCCCGGGGGGGGGGGGTTTACGTGCTCCTCTCAGAGCCCGCTAGAGTGGTCCCTTCTTGCAGGCCTTATAGCCTTGTGATTGTCAATTAAGTAGCCACAACTAGTCATCTGTCGTCCTTGCCAGACTGTGAGCTCCGTGAAAGCACATCTGTTGTGTTAATCGCTGTAAACCAGGGGCCTAGTACAGAACCGGCACTCGAAATGTATTTGCGGCTTGATTAGCTGAGCACAGAAACAGATCAGACCAAAGGGAGTAGGAAGTTAAACAGTCAGCGAGGCTGTCTCACAGACCATGAGGCGAGTCGCTGGAATAAATGGTGCTGGGACGACTCTCACGGAAACTGGACTCTCCCACACGCTATATGCAAAAATCAATTCCAAGTTGACTGAAGACAGACGGTGAGAAAAACTATAAAACTTGAAGAAATAATATACAGCATCTCCATGACCTCAGGGTAGGGACGGTTTTCTTCTATAACAGACAAAACCCACAAACAGTAAAGGAGAAGATTTCGAACTTCAACCCCATTAAAATTAAGAACCACTGTGGTCAAAAGACCTCGTAAAAAAGGATCAAAAGGCAAGCCAAGAGAAGACGCTGTGCAGCATATCACGATGAACGACCTATTTCTAGACTAGCCAGGGGTCATCTACAGACCAATATGAAAAAAAAAATCAACCCAATAAAAAAGTAGACATGGCGGGTAGGGCTCTTCATGAGAGAAGGAACTTGAATACCCAATAAATACAGTACAAGGCAAATCCCCATTTTGTAATCGGGGAGCACAGACAAATCACAAGCGGAAATGACGGATCTCGAGAAGGGCTGCAGCTCAAGTTTGACAACAGCAAGTGTGGATGAGGACGTGGAGCGACCTGAGCCCTCCGTCCCTGCTGGCACGAGCGTAAGTGAGCACAAGCACTTGGCGACACACTTTCGTATATTTAGTCAAACTGAAGATGCACTAATTTTAATATCCAGAAATTTTGCCCCAAGGCCTCTATCCTCAGGAGACTCCCGCACGCACACAGAAAAATGCACACACAACAAGCGATGTGGCTCCTGACGGGGCCCAGAAGGAAACCAACCTCACATGTTCGTCGTCAGTGAACAAAGAGGACCACGAAGGAGCCACAGAGACCGCAATGAGGATGAATCTTACAAATATAATTGCAGGCCAATAAGGCAAACACAAAACCATTCATATCGCCTAAGTTTATTTATACGAAGTTCAAAACCACCAAACATTTAACTGCGTTGCGTAGGGACGCACACCTAGGTGGTGAAACCACAAAGAAAAAGCAAGCTAATGATTCCCACACAGTCCTCACCGGTGTTCTGTGGTGCAGAAAGGGCCTATGGGGGAATCTGAGGGGTCGGTGGCTCCGGCTCTTGACCCGTGCAAAATGGACGTCTGCTTCATGGCTGGTCTTCAAAATGTCCACTTACGTGCCTACATTCTTCCCTAGGTTTGGTCTTTCAGGCACGCGCGTGCGCGCGCGCACACACACACACACACACACACACACACGGTCAAAGACTGACGAGACACAATAAGACACGTACACAAGGGATGGTTTATGAAGAGAAAGGGAAAGGGGACAAACACCCAGAGAGAAAATGAGAAGATAAGAGGGACACAGGAAATGAAAAAGGATGAAGACTGGGCAAGAAAGCAAGAGTCAGGAAATGAAAAATGGAGAGACAGAGGGAGGAAAAGGTTGTCAAGGGTCATGGGGAGGGGAAGAGATACAAGACACAATATTCTCCTCTTGTTTCTTTCTTCGCTTTCTCTGGATTTCCCATTCCTCTCCCTCCCCACCGGCTTCCTCAGTGTCTCTCTGCCCCTCCCCCCCACCCTCCATGGCCTCCCTGCACTTCAGTCTCTGCTCCTCAGATCCCTCTGCCCCCCCNGTCCTGTCCATCTTTCTTTTCCTTTCTCCCTCATCTCTCTCTCCCTCCCTTTCCTCCTCCACCTACACACACACACACACCCTTTGAACACGCATTTGTCAAGTGGTTGCTCCGTGCCAGACACGGTGCTAAAGACAGAGGGAGGCCACAGCTGGGGGACACGGGATGGTGGGTCTCAGACAGGGACCTGTGGGCGGCCTGCGACTCTCTCCCCCTCATTAACTTCACTATCAAACGCTCCCAGTGTCACAAGTTGTAGGTCTTCTTTATGAAATATTTAACTAGGAGAAATCCAGCTGGGATGAAACCTCTCATTTGTGGCAGCCCCAGGAGAGCAGAACATGGGCCTGCTGCTGGCATTCACCTGGGCTGATGGCAGGCGCAGGGTGCCCGAGGAGGCCACAGGTGGGGGCGGCAACCCCCAGGGCCAGGAAGACCCTGACACAGTTTCCCTTGGATGCCAGGTTGGGGGAGGGAGGGGAGAGACTCCAAAACTCTAAAACCAGAATAGGTCAATCCAAGAGACAGGACCAGAGGAGCCATAGCCAGGGGTAGGGCAGGGGGGTGGGGGAAGGCAGGGGAGTGGGGAGTGGCCTGATGAGGACTGGGGTTTCCTTTTGGGGTGCTGAAAATGTCTTGGAACAAGACAGAGGTGATGGTCACGCACCTGTGCGAACGTACTAAATACCACTGAACTGTGCGCTTCAGAATGGTGAGTGGTTAATTTTATGTTAGGTGAATTTTAACTCAATTTTGAAAAACCATTAAAAATAGAGTTTCATTTCCTCCACTCCAACTATTAGCTCTAAGGCTGCTGACCTCAATGTTAAGGGATTAACACATTTAAGTAGGGAGTGCTCGCTATCCGCATCCCAGGTCCCCTGCTCAGCACTTTGAACCATCCCCTCATTTGCTCCTCACAGCCCCGGGAGGGAGGTGCCAGCTCGTCCTGGAACTTGGGGCTCAGAGAGGATAAGTGGCTTGCCTTGGGTCACACAGCTCCAATTCCAATCTACCTGCCTTCCAAGAGTTCTTAACCACCCGACGGACTTTCTGCCAATCCAAGGTGAACTTTAGAATCACCTGGAAATTTTTAAAGATCCCTAGGACCAGGGGCAGCCCTGGACCAACCTCACCAGCATCTGTGGGGGTGGGGTTCAGAGCATCAGCATTTCCAAAACTTTTAGGTGATTCCGAGTCTAGCCAAGCTGAGGATCTTGTTGAGAAGCAGATTGGGACTGAAAAGCTACAGGGGTGGGTGGGGACTGAGATTTTGTATTCCTTTTTTTTTTTTTAAAGATTTTATTTATTTATTTGACAGAGAGAGAGACAGCCAGCGAGAGAGGGAGCACAAGCATGGGGAGTGGGAGAGGAAGAAGCAGGCTCCCAGCGGAGAAGCCCAATGCGGGGCTCGATCCCGGGACTCTGGGATCACGCCCTGAGCCAAAGGCAGACGCTTAACGACTGAGCCACCCAGGCCCCCCGAGATTTTGTATTTCTAACATGCTCCCAGGAGATGCTGCTACCGCAGGTTCTAAACAGCATGTCTACAGAACTTCCCACAGTGATGGAATGTTCTAGATCTGTGCCATCCAGTATGGTGGCCACTAGCCACCTGTGGCAATCTAGCACCTGAAATGTGGCTCTTACAACTGGGGGTCTGACTCTTTTATTTTATTTTATTTAAATTAACTTTAAGTCAAAATAGCCACACGTGGCTAGTGGCCACCGTACTGGGCAGCACGGGTCTATACAATTTCCAAGGAAAGAGAGAAATGAGTCCTCAAACAGGTTAGGGAAAAAACGGTGCCTTAGAACCTTCCTAAATAACCTAGAGACAAAGATAACCTAGAGTCCGATCCCCTTGCCTGCGTCTTTAAGAATGAGAAACGCTTTTCCAAGAGAGGAAGAAATGAGGGAATCCCTTGGGTCTTCTCCATCCTTCCTTCCCCAGCATTGCCCACCAGCTCAGGGCCCCTCACCTGTCCCTTTCACCAGCCCTCCCTTGGGTCTCTCCACCCAACCCCTTTCACTCCCTAGACAGAGCCACCTCTGAAACAGGCCTCCAGCCTCACCCCACCTGCTCCTCACCTTCCCTGCTCCCCAGACTCGTGCCCACACCCCCTCCTGGGTGTCCTCCTGGCTTGGCTCAGCACCAACACTCTCTGCCCTCACCGTCCTGCTCCATCTCCCATCCCTGCTTCACTTCTGCACCACAGCACTCAATACACTTAAACAGTGTCCTCGATCCGGTCCTTGGTCTGTCTTCCCAGCTAGAAAGTCAGCCACATCAGGGCAGCCGTCTCTGTCTGTTTGTGTCTGTCTGTGTCCCAGGGCCCAGACCAAGGAGGAAATGAAGAGCTCCTGCCACTTCCTAAGCATGTAGTCTGTGCCAAGCACGATTTTTGACATTCACCATCGATGTCATCCTTCCAACCTTCCTGGGACTTAAACACTATTCTACCCACAGACATTGTACAGATGAAGAAACCAAGGATCTCTGAAGTTAGGTAGCTTCCCAAAGGCCACACCACTGACAGAGAGAAACCCAGTCCTGGGAGACCTCAAACTGTCCCTTCACTACCCCCATGTGCCAGCTCTTGCCCACGGGCACGCCAACTTATCTGGAGCATGAATGCCTTCCCGGACACAACCTGAGCTTTTGGCCCTCTGGGCCTTTGTCCCCTGCTGTGCTCATACCTGTCCAGCGAGCTTTCCCCTCTCCCTAGATGTGTGACCTTGGCAAGCGACTTTAGCTCTCTGGACCTCAATGTACTCATCTGTAAAGTGGGGGCAAAAACAAACCCACTGAGCTCTTGGGGCTGGTATAGAGATTAAGTCAGTCAAAGGAGTCATCACACAGCCTGAGAGTCCTAAGCTCTCCAGAAAGAGAAGCTACTAACCATTGTCCCGAAGGCACACAGTGCCCATGTCCTCCTGGAATATGGCACTTCTTTTCCACAGCTCCAATGAAATCCATGACATGAATGAGCAGAGAGGGGAGGAGAGGGCCCACCCATCATGAATGTGGAAAATGGTCCAGTTGCTTCTCATCAAGTTGTGGGGGGCGGAGGGGAATGAAGGATTCTGTCTGGTCCGTTAGAGCTCGGAGAGCTTGCTCGAAATCACGTGGGGCTACTGCGCCCGGAGACTCCAACAGAGGTACGCAGAAACACACACTATCTCCGGACGCACGGGCCGCCCGTGCCAGGCCCCATGAACAGCAGCCTAACCTATTCAGCACCCACCGTGCGCCAAGCACTGTCCTAGCTGCCGCCCGAGCCTTACGACAACCCCGTGAGGTGGGCACTAACGTTACATGCGTTTCAAAGACGAGGAAGCCGAGGCCTCAGGAGGTTAAGCAACTCACCCAGGATGATGCGACTGGAAAGAGGAACCCAAGGAGACTAGTTCTACAGCCCTCCCGCTTAACCACGACACTGGGCTGCCTCAGACCCAACACAGAGCCACAGAAGCTCTCAGTGTCTACACCCGCCACACTCTCCCAGAAGATACCCGTGCGGAATAGCTCTAGAGAAGACAGAGCGAAGAATGCGACCAGGGACGTCATGAAGGAAATGCAGACGGCCCACAGAGACCTGGAAAACGTTCTACTTCTTCAGTTCCCGAAGGTACACATTGTACCCAAGGGGATACCCCTTTTCGCTTATCTAGTGACAAGGCGAAATCAAGGGCGAGCCGGTGGCGCCACATAATGGAGGAAAGGGGACCTCCGTGTTTGAAAGGACACGGCCTTCCTGCTCCTTGCAATCTGGCCCCAAAGCCTGACATACGCCCCAGCAGTGCCATTTCCAGGACTCTGTCCTCAGGAAAGAATCATACCCTGTCACCTTCCTGACCTCACCTTCCCCCACTCGCCTGGCACATAGTAGGTGCTCAATAAACATTTATAAAGGAATGAATTCACCACGAATGAATGAAGGCACTCCTCTCCCCACTCTCGTCTCTCAGCTAATCTGTCCCAGGCTCTGTCTCCTGCTCATGCACAAGGCCAGCCCGGGATGCGGGGACGAAGGGAATAGAGAACCACGGTCTACACCAGCAGCACCCACCACACCAGGAGCCCAGAGAAGTGAGACACGATTTAAAAACTGGGCAACAGAAGGAGAGGGAAGGAGAAGGAAAGGCCGCAGCAGCTTTCATTCCAACATTTTCCAACTCCGGCTGAGATTTCCTCCTATATACTCATCTATATTTACATCAACGAATCTGGCGGTAGCAAGCCTGTTGCTGATCGTGTGGGATCTAAAGTTCACAGAAAGCTGGCTTAGACACCCAGCGAGGAAGAGAAACTGTAAATTCAATTTAAGTCACCCAAAAACCCGAAATCCACCCACTCCCCTCCAGGAAATCTGTGACACCTTTTACATCAGGACCTCTCAATCTCAGCTCTACTGACACCTTGGGCTGGATGATTCTTTACTGGAGGGGTGAGGGGGGGACAGATGGGGGTGTCCTGTGCATTTGAGGACAGCCAGTCAGCAGCAGCCCTGGCTTCTGCCCACTGCATGCCAGTAGCACCTTGCCCTCCATGGTCACGACAACCAGAAACATCTCCAGACACTGCCAAAAGTCCCTTGGGGGGCGAAATCACCCCCGGTTCGAAAGCACTCTTTCCATGCAGCCTAGGAAAAATGCCAAACCAAATAGCAGTTCTTTCCCTGCCCCTCCCCATCCACTTCCTGAACTTGGTGTCACCTGGTCTCAAAATCTCTTCTACAGATTCAAAGACAGTGCAGGTGACAGTCTCCAGACTTCAGCACTTTACGTAAACCAGCATTTTATTCTGAAAATAATCAGAGCCTTGGACACAGAGACACAAAGATGTTCGTTGCGCTGTTGTTTACAAGCAAAACAAACAAACAACTGGAGGCGGTTACAGGAAGTAGGAAACGTCCCTAAAGCGGAGTACTGTCAGATATTAACAGCAGTCTTTTCTGGGGTTGCTGCCAACCCATACAGCACCACTGTGTGAATTTAAATAAGACACCCCTTTTTCAAGTTGTTAGGTCCATCTGTCAAAAAGTTGTCATAATATCTTCATTTTTCTAGAACAAGATACTAAGCTTTCATCAGCTGGGAAATTGAAATAATAAATGTACAGCTCCATGATGTCTATGAGATATGATACCCTTGTGCAATGTACAGCCTGTGCAACGGTACATGGGAGCTCTGATGCTTTCCAAGGATATCTAGAGGCATGGAAATATGTTCGCAAAAGCTTATAAAAGGGGACAGAATGAAATACATTAAAACGTCTCCAGAGATTCCCTTTGCATAGGAGACTATACATATATTTTATATCCTTCTTTGTACTTCAGGTGTTCAATAAATGAAGAGGGTAGGCCTCTTGGAAGATGCAAGTCTTGCATTGAGACCTAAATAAAGAGGAGTCAGCCACGGGGAGACAGGTGGAGAGAACAGCCAGCACAAACGCCTTCGCCTTCGGATGCAAATGAGCTGGGTGTGGGCAAAAATGGCCAGTGGAGCTGAGACAGAGCGGAAGGGGCAGAGAATAGAAGAGATGAGACAAAGAGAAAGCAGCGACCAGACCGACCAGACCGTGGTGCGTCTGTAATCTGTAATCTCTGGTCAGTGAGTAGGAATCGGGGGCATTTATCTAATCTGCTCAGAAGAGAGCTATCCCACCAGCCCACCACTATTCACTGATGGGGTAAAATCCAAGCAATTCCACTTCCAGTCCCAGTGTGGAAATAAACAAAACCAGGTGTTCCCCGAATTTTCATAATCTTTGTCAACAACACCGTTTCTTTTCCTCATCGTTACTCAGTTAACAAACATTTATGCATGACGTAGCCCAGGAACTGTTGGGGGGTATGAGGAAGGGAAAGCACTGTCCCTTACCCTCAAGGAGACACACAATCTCACTGCTTTTCACAAAAAGCATGCAAGATGCATTTGATGCTGAGAAAGGTACCATGAAGGTGGCAAGTGGAGGGACTTGGTCATTAACGACCCAGTAAGAACCCTAATATCCCAGACACCCAACACGGACAACCACCCTGCCGCACACGCCCTTATCTTCACCATCACCTATCCGTCCACCCATCCACCTCCCCACCCTTCAATCCCGTGCAGTCGTCTGTCCTTCTACTCAACCACAAACATGCACCCAACAGTCATCCAGCAATCTACTCGCCCGTCCACCTGACCCATCCACTTAGCCATCTGATCACCCAGATATCCCACATCATTCATCTTCCTCTTTCCTCCTTTCTCCCTCCTTCCCTTCCTTCCTTCTTTCATCCCACCCCTCCATCCGCCTGTCTGTCCAACCATCCACAGATCCATCCATCCATCCATCCACCCACTCAGCTGATACTAACTGCATGGGATCACCTTCCTTCCCAGAAGCCACAGACATCCCTCCGTGATCCGTAACTTAAAAGACAGCACCGCGTTTAGGAACGGGCCAGACTGTTAAAATTTCTGCATCCTGACAACTCTTCCAGAGATAATCAAGTCCATAAACATTTTTGACTATTCCAATTTGTTCAAGACCCCAACTCTCTAGGAAGGAATGGGGGCTGTCTGGCTGACCCAGCCCTTGGAATGAGGAGGAAACTGAGAACCAGCTTGGCCAGAGCCTGTCAGAGGGCTGGTGTTCCATAGACGTTAACGAATCTCAGCTGATTCCAGGTGAAGCTAGGTTCCCAAGTACACAGACTAAAACCGACACCTTGAATTCATTCATTCAAAAATCATGTATTCATCACAGCAGCACTGTTCAAAACAGCAAGCACACATGCGTGCACGCGCACTCACGCACACACGCACGCTGGAAACGTCCCACACGTCCATCACCCCGGGAAATGGATAAATCGTTGTAGCATCACCGACTGCAATATTAAGCAGAGAAAAGGAAAAGACCTACAGCTATGCTGAACAGCAGGTGAATCTTAGAAACATACAGTTGGGTGGAAAAGGCAAGTACAAGTTTCAGAAGGCTACCAAGTTCAGAAACCAGAAACCAGGAAAACTAAATTTATGTTAAGGTGTATGTAAATATGGGATAAAACCTGTAAGAGAGGAAGAAAAGAAGGAGGAAGGGAGGAAGACACACAATCCAAGAGACAGCGTCCAAGAGACAGTGGTTGCCTTTGGGGAATGCAGTGGGGGAGGAGCAGGGGGAAAAGGGAGGTCGGAGACCACAGGCGGCCGTTACTGATCCTGTTTAGCTCAGGGTTTCTCCAAGTGTGCTCCCAGACCAGCAGCCGCAGCACCACCGCCCGGGAACATGCTAGAAATGGGAGTTCTCAGGCTCTACCCCAAACCTCTTAAATCAGAAACTCCGGGGCTGAGGCCCGGCCCCCTGTGTTTAAACAGCCCTCCAGGTGATGCTGATGCGTGCTCAAGGGTGAGCACTTCTGCCCTAGAGCAGGGGATGCTGACGCTGGAGGGCTGGGGACCACGCTTGGAGGACCACCGTTCCAGGTACCTGGTCCACCAGCATTTCCAGAGCAGTGGTCACACAAACCCCACCCTCACTGTCCTGGGGTCTGAAGGCCATTCTTTTCACAGCGTTATCATTCGCACCACATGGTTTCTGAGCACAGTATCTTTTAATCCTCCCAGAATTCCCTGGGTGTAGGGCTGCTCTGCCCATTTTATAGATGAGGAGACTGAGGCTCCACGGCTAGGGGCCGGAGCTGAGATGTGCAGCGCGGGTCACCTATCCTCCAGCCCTGTATGCTTTGCCTCCACCCTAAGTCACCTCCCCTTCCCTGCCTCTTCTCCGCCTCCACTCTTTGATGCTCTTGCTCAGACAGGAACATTCCTACATGGACTCCATGATGTGCCACAAACATTTCAGGGGAGCAAGTGAAAGTTGGCATAGCCTCCCACGCCCGTTATCCTTAATAAGGAAAACAATAAAGGTCAATGGGGTAAAAGCATGGTGGGTTCTAGAAGGTCGGAAACCACGTTACCCTCCCTACCCTCCCACCAGCCAGCAAGTTCTAGGTCTGCACCAGGGCTTCCTCCGAGACGCATCTGTCAATTTATTCTTGAAATCAGACTTAGCCCTCCTGCAAAAGCTACTTGTATAAAAATACTTTAGAAATTGGTTTAAAATTATATATATTTTTTACACACAGACCTAAAAGGAGAACAGTACTTAACAGCGTGAATATTATTTACTGGCAGGTGGGCGACGAAGCTGAGTTTCCCTCACAGCTCTGGAGAGGGGGCCCTGCCTCTCGAATAGTGTCATTCAGGGGAGGGACCGCTAATTCCGAATTCCAGGTCCCGCCTGAGCCCTGAGCACCTCCACGGAAGATCCGAGGATGTTCCCAGTCTGAACGGAAGAGAAAAGCCCTCTCTGACCCAAGAGAGACGACAAAACTTGATCTGGACTTAACTCAGAAATTCCGCCTCAGAGCCGGGATCTCTCTCGCATTAGCTGCCTTAAATAGGTGGCTTCCAAAAGCACAGTTCGTTCCAGTAAAAAGTCCCAGCTTTTCAGAGGGGAAAAGCCACCTATCTCCTCCTTTCCCACATACTGGCACCATCTCTTGTTCCCATCCTCTCTCCCTTCTTGGGTGTTAAGAACTCACCAGTAGGGTGACCAGTGTCCTGGTTTGCCCAGAACTACTGGGAGTATTTCCTGAGATGCCAAAACCAGGACAGTCCTAGGCAAACTGGGACATCTGGTCATCCTATCCAGACAAGGACCAATGCCCAGTGGTTTTGGAAACCCAAGTTGCAGAGCCCACCCCCTGGTTCCCTCTCCTGGTATGTTCTTTGCCTTCTCTATTCTCCTAGGAGGTAAGAGGTGAGAATTAAGAAAGACAGGAGTTGAGGGGGACGACACATTCTAACCCCAAAGCTGAGCAGGTTCTGTTGTTAAACCCTCCCTAGTTGCCTGGGGTGACCACAGCAGCTGTCCTAAGGCATGTGGTCTCCATCCTGGGCTGGACTCTTGGCCAGCTCAGAAGGAGATGGGGTGGGAGGGAGAACAGGGAAGCTAATTACACGCTATAAAACTCCCTCACCTTGTCACCCACAAAGGGAGGGATCAAGGGAGAGGAAGACAATTAATTTTATCTTAGACCGAAGGGAATAGAAAAATAGGTCAAGTGGGCATGAATTTTCCCCCCTTAAAGCTTCCAGACAGAACAGAGAACACAGAACAACTGAGGGTGCTTTAAAGAGTGCCACACTCAGATTAACAAATCCAAACTGGCCAGTCACGGAGGGGCCCTTTGCTCCCACTCCTACCCAGAGAACCCGATTTTCAGCCAAAGTTTCCAGAAAAGACCATCAGGGGAAAAAGTACTCTCCAACATCACAGCTCATGTGTTTCGGAGCTTCTTCGTGCCCGACGCTGACCTGAGCATGCACCACGTGTGAACCCACATACCCTCCCCAGGAGTCCTCCGAGGGAGAGGCTATCAGAAGCGGTATCCTCACCACGCACACTGAGACTCTGATGCCCAAAACAGCCAGGGCGGGGAGCCACTCGAACCTGGGCCTGGCCGGCTTTCTCGCTCCTCTGTCATATTTCAGGGCAACACACCGATCCTTCCCAAAGAGCTGAGTTAGCATTCTCCAAAATGTATTAACTGCGGGGCTTTGGGGCTTTGACGACCTCTGGCTCGAACCCACTTTCCCAGTGGTGCACTTCCACTGTTGAGGGAGTGCATATGTGTGCTTGCTACTGGGGGGCCAGTGGGGAAGGGGTGTTATACAAGCCCCCAGCACCCAACAGACATCCCCCCAAGCCCCTGAAGGAAGACTTCACTCTCAAGGGCCCACGGCTCCCCAACTTCCCAAGCCCTCTAACTTCAGAGACCTTCTCTGGTCTGATAACCTCATTCACACATACCCTTCCTGAACCCACCCCCCACAACCCCTGTACCTAAAACCCACTGAAACCCTAAAATGCTGGCAGCCAAAGCACATCTACAGGATGGGCAAATAAATGGCGAGAGGCGTTTCACTCACTGTACGAACATTTCTGGAGCACTTTCTTTGTGCCAGGCGTGGTGGGGTTGCGGTGGGGAACAGGGTGACAGGCACGAGCGTCACGGCCTCAGAGCTTGACTTTTTACCATGAATGGCAAAACCACCGCGCTCCGAGCAAGAGACCCCCTTCCTCACCCTTCGCCATTTCTCCGACTGGTACTTAATGCTACCATTTCCGGCACTGTCTACACACACCCACAATCCTTTACCTAAACCCGAGAAGCCAGACGCGCTCTGGAGTTTAGAATTTGGTGCTTTGAAAGGGACAACGAGGATGGGAATGTAAAATGGGCATAGCCACTGTGAAAAAAACAGTTGGCGATCTCTTATAAAGTTAAACGTATACTTACCGCACACCCCAGCAATCCGACTCCTGGGTATTTACTTACCCAAGAGAAATGGAACATACGTTCCCAATGTTCCCACTAAAACCCGTCTGCCAATGTTTATAGCGGCCCTAGTCACAATTGCCCAACCTGGACACATCCCAAATGTCTTCCAGCTGGGGAATGGGTGAACAGTGTCCAGCCATCGCATGGAACACTACTCAGCACGAAAAAGAAACGAACCACTCATACACGCAACATGAATGGATCTCAAAGGGCTGGATGAAAGAAGCAAGGCTCCAAAGGCTACATACAGTATGATTCTATTTATATGACCTCCTGGGAAAGGCAGAAACATAAGGATGGAGAGCAGATCAGTGCTTGCAAGGGTCGTGGGTAGTGCTGACTCAGAAAGCCTTACGGGATAGCCTGGGATGATGAAACGGTTTAATCTTTGTTTTTTAAGATTTGACTTTTAAGTAATCTCTCCACCCAACCTGGGGCTCGAATCCACAACCCTGAGATCAAGAGTCGCACACTCCACCCACTGAGATAGCCGGGCACCCCGAAACCATTCCCTATCTTGATTTTGGTGGTGGCTACGTGACTGCATGCGTCTGTCAAAACTCACAGTACTGTAGGCACAAAGGGTGAATTTTGCTCTCAGTAATTTATACCTCAATAAACCCGATCTTGGAGAAAAAGAAGGAAAAGGTCCCAGGATGCATTTATGATATGACCTGGCTACTCCCAGTGGAACCCGCACCAGTGTCAGGGCAATCCCTGGGAGCCTCCTGGTAAAGCAGAACCCCGTGCCCACCCCAAACCTGCTGGGCCAGAATCGCCATGTTAACAAGACAATCCTCACGCACATGAAAGTTTGGGAGACACTACAAGGCATACATAACACTCCCAGCGGGGAGCTGGAGCAGCACCCCATAATCAAACATATCGAACATTTCTGCAGCAAACCCATCAAAATGCACACCACGTGGGCTAAATGAAGACTGTGTGAAAAGACTATAAACTCGGGTCAGTTCAAGGTAGGATTTTACCCCTATGTGATCTGCTCTTTTGGTTTTCAGAGCTTTTGGGGTTTGGGGATTACAGAGGAGGGCTTGCACCTTTGTGGGGGAAAAAAAATCCCAATGGAAAAGTCATGCTAATTCTTACTTCCCAGAATTTTGCTCTTCTGGAATTACCAGCCGTGCTGGGCTAGTAGAAGTATCATAGGGGTCATACTGTCTTGCCCTCTATAGTAGTATCTTCTAGCACATTCTACTTTTCAGGATGAGCAGAGGCTGATAACATGCTCCAACTTCTCCCAGGCCTCCCTCTGGTTCCCACACAGAACATTCCTCTTTTAAAAAAACTGGGGAACACCAATCGGCCAATGTCCGAAGGTTACCTGATGTGATGGGACTCGGCTCCTTGTTCAGATTGCCAAAAACACGGGTGAAAAGCTGGAATCCCGCGTGTCATTCAGGAGACCGAGTGTGACAGCACACAGACCTGGGTCCGCAGCTCTTGCCACGGCCCCAATTCTTACATCGTGCTCAGTGGGAGATCTGCTGGCATCAGCAGGACTGGGGGAAGATGACACTCACAATGGCGTTTGGTAGCACATCAGAAGGAGTGAGTGGCGTTAAGTGGGGGCTCTGGTAAGGTTGACAGATGCGCCTTATTGAGCTGACAGATTTGAGCTCCTTAGAAGCCAGCACCGGAGCCCATCACGGCCACACTGAAATGAGACTCCCGATCAATGTAAACGTGGAACCAAGGTGTGTGGTCCACACGGCCCGCTGCCCAGCACACTCCAAGAAAAAGAGACAGCAATGTAAATCTGAACATCAAAGACTTCCATTTGGGTTTTCTTGCTTAAGAAGAGAACACTAGAATGAAGGAGAACCCTGAATTCTCATTGCTGGTTTCAAGCTTGGAGGCGCCGTGACAGTAGGGTGCAAAAGGGTAAGGCGAAGTAGTGGCGGAGTACCCGAGGCCATGGAGACTGGAAGGCTGCGCCCTCCACCAGTGTGCCATGCTGGAATTTGCATTTGGAAGTAACAGTCTTAAGCCCTAGGAGCGTACAGCCAAGTTCACGGAACATTCGCTCACTCCTCCTCCACGAGACAGTGAAGAAGGTGCTTTCCATATTCAGCGGCACCCCTAGTGGATGCCGTTTCCAGATACTCGCCCTGCTACATGCATGAAAGATTGGCAGGGGCAGTGTCATTCCTAGGGACGGACCAAAAGAAATGCGGGAAAAAAAAAAAAAAAGTTCAGCCAAAGACATGCACCAGAATGTTTGTAATGATACAATCTGGAAACTACCCAGATGGCCCTCACAAGTAGAGGGGACAAGTACACTGTGGCAGACTCACCGAGTACAATGGCAGAGAGCAACGAGAAGCAGCAACCCCACAACCACTTGCAGGAACCGGGGTGAATCCCCCCCGGCAGGCTGCTGAGCAAAAGAAACCAAACACAAAGGAACACAGCCTGTGACTCCACTGACGGGAAGTCCAAATGGAGGAAAAGGAACCCGTGGGCTTAGAAGTCAGGGTAGTGGTTAACCCTGTGGTGTGAATGGGGGGGAGGGGGACCGGAGGGGGGCTTCTGGGGAACTGGTCACATCCTCTTTCTTGTCCTGGGACTCGTTGCAATGGTTGTGGTCACTTTGTGAACACGTATGAATCTGGACTTGACTTGCGTACTTTTGTCTGCATATATTAGACTTTATTCTAAAAGTTCAGTGTAAGTACTAAAAGACAGTATTTTAAATGGCGCAAGTGTTTGGATACAGAAGCCAACATCTGCCCTGGTACCCTGGCTCATCGGCATTTCCACAGTCCATCTCTTTGCACTGGCCCCGGGTCCCTTATCCAGCGCCCCCCCCCCCAGTTCTCTGCCCTCTCTCCTCTCATCCTCCCACCCCCCAGAAAGCTTAGACCTGGATTACCCTGCTTGGTGACAGATTGGGGGGATGGAGAGCCTTCCCTTCCAGAGTGGGGCTGTATAATGTGTTTGCTGCCTCGGGCCAAAAAGAGAATAAAAACTGTTTGCAGAGAACAAAATGCGCAAACTCATCACACAGCAAGAAAGCCAAAGAAAACCGAAAGTACCAACGGAACACTCCCAATTCACCTGCATCCCTCCCCAGAGAGTCTTCCTTCTGAGGGGCCCCTGGCCAGCCCCTCGCTTTCCAACAGCTCTCTGATCTGCAGGATTCAGTCTGGACGGGGTGAGCTGAGGACACAACATTAGGACTCCCACCTCCTTCCTCTCCTCTTAGAAGACTCCAAATCCAGGCTCCAGAAGGCAAACTAAAGCCATTTTCAACATGGAAACCTGTCAGCCCAGTGATTCCCTGCTGGACACCCCCTGGAGTTATCTGAGCATGGACACATGGACACCTTGCCACCCTCCAAGCCCCCACCACTCCCGAGGTGGAGGGTGGGGAGGCAGGCAGAGTGATCACAAGACCCCTGAGCATTTCAGTGGGTCTTCACAAGATTGGACCTTGGGAGGCAAAGGCCAGGCTCCTGGTTCGTGCACCAATCAAGACGACATCAGGCTTAGAGGTGTGCGCCTCCAGAAAGACCCCAGCTGAACCTCCTAATTTTCACCACCCTCAAAGTAGGCTGTTCCCACGCCCCAAAACCTCAGAGTCCTCTTACAATTTCAGCACCTAGAAGCCAAAAGCTTGCTCAATTTTGAGTTCCCCTAAAAATGAATCCACCAGCCACAGAGCTCCTCAAATAAGCAACCCCAGGACCACCTGGGGCCCAGCCCTGTTGAGTATATCACAGTGGAAACCAAACACAAAGGAATGGGGGCTCCTTGCTGAGCCCCAGGGGCCCATCCAGCCCCGTTCACTTGTACACTGAGGGCAGCCAGTTGGAAGCAAGCGGAGGAGCAGCACATCTGGGCATGGCACAGTGGCCAGCCAGCCTGGGGAGCAGGGTGCGTCCCCCCACTTGGAATCTGGGTCATGCTTAGATAACTGCTAGAAAGCCCGACTAATTACCCATCCTTGCCTGCCTACATCTCAACAGATGTTAAGCCCTCCTCAAGGTTTATTTCAAGCAGGCACAGATTTAAAGAAACACAAGGGGATCTGCATTTCGATAGCATCTCAATAGAGGAAAATGTGGTCTTCACCTTCTTCCTCTGGATCTTTGATTTAAAAAAAAAAAAAAAAAAGACATTTACCTGCCCGGAGGTGTCCACATGGAGGCTGATTCTCCTGGTGTCCCCTCCCGGTTCCCTAGGGTGGGAGAAGCCGAATCCAACCCAAGGCCTGACACCATACCCTGGGAAGGCCCTGCCACCTCATTTCCTTTCGCCCTGTCTTTCTTATTGAAATAGTCCATCTGGGTCTTCCAGGTCAGGGGCCCAGATGGGGCAAATGGGATGTTTTCTACACCCCAACGATGATGAGGCCCCCGAGCAGTAGTTGAAGGAAATGGGACCCGCAGGCATAGGGAAGAGTAAGTGTGCCCCAACCCACCACTGCCTTTCCCAGATCGGGGCCAGTGGCCCACCCCAGCATACGAGCTCTGGCCAGTGCTTTCCCCTCCGTGTGAAGGCCACATGTTCTTCCACTGGCTCTTGGCCCTGGGAACCCCTAAGCGCTCTGCCCTAAGACAGCGGCCCCCTCTTCGGGGGAAGGCAGGGGTGGAGAAGCCAGCGAGCTGGGTTCGGGCTCCAGCCTGGAGGCTCCCGTGGATTCCAGTGAGGGCCACCTAAGGAAACCCAGCCAAAGCCCCCATGGTTCTCCTGCCCTGGCCGGAGAGCCCAGGCCCCGGCCGGGTCCATGCTCATTTGGGAAAACTCTGACCCATCCAGAACTGGCTCTGAAGCTCCCACCCAGGCCCCTGTTACGACCCCAGGGCCCAGCCCTCATTCTGGAATCGGTCCTTAGGAGCAATCCACTCCCCCGGCTCCCCCACCCCAAGCCTCCACAGTAGCTCAACCCAGCTCGGGGTGGAGAGATTCTCCACACTCCTCCCCGGTGCCCCCTCTCCCATCCCCTGGAAGACCCCCCCACCTCCCATCAACCCCCGGGTCTCTCTCCCAGCCTGGAAGAGGGGAAGCGGAGGGAGGAGGGGGAGCGCAGCTGCCGGGGTTCGCTGCCGGGTTCGGGCAAAGGATATGGCCATTCGGTGATCTTTTTGGCGTATTTTCTCACCACGTTGTCCTCGCTGAAGAGGAATAGAGACCGGTTGACCGTGAGGCAGTTCTGTCGGACGGGGATGGGGTTGTAGAGGGCCATGGTCCGCGCTCTCTGCGCCATTGACTGCTTGTACATCCTTTGCGCCCCGGGCTGCCCGCCCTGCCGGCTGCCCCCGGCTCCTCGCCCGCCTCCGGCGCCCACGACCACCCCGGCGGCTGCCCCGGAGCCTCCTCCCCCGTAGCGGGCCGGCATCTCGTCTCCGAAGCGGGCCATTCTGCAAAGAGCAAAGGGCTCCGGGTTACGCTGCGGCGAACGATGCGGAAGACGCCGCCGCCGCCGCCGCCGCTGCCGTTGCCGATGCTGCCGGGGCTGTGAAGACGGCGGCTGGAGCTGCGACTGCGGAGACGCTCCACGGCCCAGCCCATCGGGCGGCGGCGGCTCGGCGCCTCGGGTCGGGGGCTCACAAGGCGGCTGCCCGGCCCCAGCCGGGGATAGCGGCTCGGGACATCTTCCTGGCTGACCCCGGAGAAGGAGGGGCGGAGGAGGGTGCGGGGGCGGGGCGCGGGGGCCGGGGAGGGGGAGGGGAGAGGGAAGCGAGGCAAAAAATAACCGAGGAAGGAATCCAGGCAATCCCCAGTCCACCCACTCCGGAAAAAAAAAAAAAAAAAAGACAGTTAAAAAAAAAACACACACACACACAACGCACACCCCCTTTAAGACGCGAACGGTTTGCAAAGGACGCCCCCCCGGGACGCAGTGGAAGCTTCAAATTCCTCCGAGGTCCGGGTCAGGCTGGCATCTTGCAAAAGGAGTGCGCTCGGCCCATTAGGAAAAAATTTTATTGAAAAATAAAAATAAAACCCAGGTCTTTGCGGGGGGGGGGAGGGCAGCCCCCAAAATTAAAAAAAAAAATCCCCCTTTCTGTTTTGCTTGAGTTCCTAGACCTTCAAAAGGCTGAAAGATCTGTAGCCAAAAAATAAAATTAAATTAAAAGAAAGAATATTAACGGGAAAGGAAAGAAGGGGAGGGGGAGGGAAACGCTCCGGAGGGCTCTTAAGGAGTCTTGAAGCCGCAGGGTCCGGGTGAATTTTTTTTTTTTTTTCCTTCCTGAATCACCAGCGGCTGCCTCTTCTGCTCACGAAGGAGTGTGAGTGTGCGTGTGCGCGCAGCCTTTCGCTCAATCGTGCCTCATCTTGGGGTTAAATTGCAGCAATGAAATCCTGAAAATTCCCAACAGGGGAAAAAGAGAGAGGGGGGGAGAGAGAGGTATGCGCCGTTCGCTTAGCCACTAAGTAGCTGCTCCCGGATGCTGCAATGCCTAGCGTTCCCCCCACCCCCCAATGCCTCCTCCTCCTCCTCCTTCTCCTCTAGGTTTTGCTAAAATAAGACTGGTGTGGAGGGGTGGGGGAAGAGGAAGGAAGAGGGAAAATGGGCTCAAAGGTCTAAACCACTGGCCAGCGAAGCTCCAAAGAGGAGCGATTGATGAGTTTAACGGGAGAAAGACCCACCCAGAATGTCGACACATGATGGCCCGCGACCAATCGCGGAGGCGCGAGGGGACCCGGCTCAGCGGAGTTTGTGGGGGAGAAGAGGGGAGAGCCGGATGGTCGGGAGGCAGAGGGGGAAGTTGGGAGGACAGATTCTTCCTCCCCTGGGAGGAAACCTTGTTTTCCAATGGGTTCCGTTTCGGTTGCAGACAACCGGACGCTCTCAAGCATCTTGCAAGGAGGTCAGGAGGAAGAAACTTCATGATAAAAAAGAGAAGGAGATTCGTGTCCAAGAGTGCAATTAGTCGGTCTCAAAACAAATCTGGTCCGTTTAGCAAAAGACACATTTTTGAGGAGAACGATTTGGGGGCACTTCTGTCCAAGTTTCAAGTCACAGAGACACTGACTCCAGAGGTGGCAAACCTTAACCGCCAGCAGCAGATAACTAAACCAGGTCCTAGTTGGCTGGATAGGGCTTCTGGGTGGTATATTTCACACTGGAAACCCAGCCTCTGTGGGTTTGTTCACTTCCCCTCCAGAACCACTGCAGTTTATTTCCCATTCCCCTTTTCATATTGACAAGTTGAACAAGCACGCAGAAAAATGCCTAAAGCATAAATGTACAGTTGTAGACTTTGCTGGGAAACCAATGCTCTTGAAACTAATACTCAGGTCCAGGGCTACGAAGGGGACGTTGCCAGCTTCCCAGGAACACACACACACAGGTCTTCCCCCAGCAATAATCACTATTCTGACTTTCTACTGTTAATAACCTTGCTTTTCTTTATACCTTTACTACCTGATTGTGCCTTCCCAGACAGTACAGTTCTACCTGGCATCTTTTTGGATTCTTACATAAATGGAATCATACAGTATATATCCTGTGACGTCTGGCTTCTTGGTCTAACGTGTCTTTAAACTTCATTTGTCGTCACCTGTAGCTGTGATTGATTCGCTTTCACTGCTACATAGTACTCCATTGAAAGACTATGCCACACTCTGTTTATCCATTATCCCGCTGATGGACATCTGGATTGTTTCCAGTTGGGGCTTTAAACATTCCTGCCTCAGATACTCTGTGCCTATGAGCATGCATTCTGTAGGAATAGCCCTAGTAATGGAATTTCTGGGTCCCAGGGTATGCCTACCTTCAGGTTTATAAAATGGTAACAAACTGTCTTTCAAAGTATCGATGTACCAAGAAACCACTGAATTTTTAGAAAGCCATGTACAGACTTGGAAGGCAGGGGTGAGGGCAGGGGTTGGGGAACAGGATGAAGAAGGCAAAGGTTTTGGTTTTGGTTTTTTTTGAGCCTTACCTAGTTGAATTTGATTGATCCCCCCCCCCACATCAGTATTTGAGTTCTTTGGAACATTCTAGAAAAGATACATCTTTATATAAATTCCCCATTCTGTGCCTATGAGTCATCCCTTACAGGTTACTTACAGCATTTTCAAGATTTTTCTAACTTGTCAAAATATGGACAAAATGATAAAACCAAGAGTAACTATAGTTGCAAGGAGATGGGGCGTATAGGATTCTCTACAAATAGTAATGATTTTTGTACTTGATGTTGTTTCATATCTCAAGGGCAAATGATAGCCATTGGGAAACAAGAAGTAATCCCAGGTGCGTGGATGCCAAAGGCCAGTCATGTAAGAAGACCGTGTCGTGCAAAGCAAACTTACAATAACTTGTTTTTATGGACTTTCCTGAGAAGACAGTTGAGTTTCATGGCATAAGTGTTACCTACACGGATTTCTAAAGACCTCAGAGTTTTTCAGGAAAGACTGACCTCTCATTGATAAAGTCCTTATCAGGGTAAAGATTCTATGGAGTCTTCACAGAAGCCCCATTTTACAGATAAGAACATTGAGGCTGAGAGAGGTTTAAAAACTTACCCAGGTCACTGCCATGAATCTGAAACCACGTCTGACTTGTATTCTGTTAGGTGGGGTCTAATCTCGTACAACCACTTTGGAAAACTGGCCATTTCTACCAATACTGAATATATGAATACCCCGTGGTCTGGCATTGGCAATCTTGGGTTCATGCCCAGGGGGAATGAGGACATATGTCCACTGACAGCCACACCTTAGAATGTGAATAGCAGCACATTCGTACTGGCTAAAAACTGGGGACTTCTCAAATGTCTCTCGATAGAAAATGGTTAATGCGCTGCGGAACATCGTACACGCAGCAGCGAGAATGGGTGATCCCCAGCTACACACAAACACATGGGCCCATCTCACAGTCATGGTGCTGAGCAAAAAAAGCCACCCACATAGAACATAGTGTATAATTCCTACTCTAGATCGTTCATACACGGACACATGCAAAGATACATGCACCTCTATGTTCACTGCAGCATTATTTACAATAGCCGAGATATGGAAGCAACCAAGTGTCCATCAATAGACAAATGGATAAAGAGGAGGTGGTGTGTATATATATATATACACACACAGTGTACACACACACACACACACACTGGAATTATACATCTATGAGTTATGCAAATTTCTGCGTGTGCTATACTTCAAAAGAAAATGTTTGTAATGCTTCTGAATGTAGATTCCAAGTGGCACCACTTGTCATGGTGACCTGTAATTCTCATTGTGTACTCTGACTGTGAAGTCCTTACAACAAACACTGGTCTTTTTTTCTTTTCTTTTCTTTTTTTTAACTAGAAGACAAAGAACGGTCCTCTGGAATGCTCTAACTCATGCCTGGACAGCAGACAAGCCAGCTGCATATCAGAACCACCTGCAAAGTGTTGTAAAATTTGGACTCCTGGGCCCTCCCTTCTACCTGAATTCTCATTCAGCAAGTCCTTGGGGGTATAGCCGGGTTTGGCAGTCACTACTCTGGAAGGGGCAGACTTACCGTCCTTATCTTGGCATTCTCTAGAGTTGTCAAGGGGACATTGTTGGCATTTTTTGGTGGAAAAATTCTTTTTTGTTTGGGGCTGTCCTGTGCATTGTGGGCTGTTAGGATGCCTTGTACATGCCCACTAAGTGTCAGTGGTACCCCCAATCTTGTGACAAACAAATATAGCCACACACATTTCCAAATGCTCCCCACCAAGTGGCAGAAGAGTCTGCTCTTTCCTCTCATCAAATGGCATTCCCAAAACTCACCTAGACTATGAAGTTTGACATGTCTGAGTATACCTCTTCTTCCTCAGAATCTTCCCAAGTCCTCCAAACCCCTCAATTGCTCAATCACCCTTTTCTGGAAAGAACTCAACTCGGGCACCCTAAAGTGTGACAGGGCTCCAAGTACATTATCCTTATGGATTCACTTTACAGAGAACAAAAAAATTCATTTACCAAAGGAATGAATCTCTAATATTAGAATCCTAGTATCACCTAGCAAATGGGGATGGCTGGGCAAGAAATCTTCATAGGCTCCTCAAATAACTGTAGTAGGTAGTAACTTGCTCCCCGTTAACCCAAATTACTAATGTTGGCCAGGTAGAATGATATAGAATCTCATTAGCATCATAGACAGAAGCAGTTTAATAGCAGGCATCCAGAAATCAGTCTCAGCCATTGGTTCTAATCTTTAACACATCTGCCAGCTGGAGGTTTAATTTATCAATCAGCAGCAGCATTACCATACTGGCTTTGAGAATGTTATTCAATTGAACAGGGCTAGCATCTCTGAAATAAGTGCCCCAAATAAATAACTGCAAATCGCATTCATTTGGCTGCTAAAACAATTACCAGCTAATCCAGTCATGTTGAGTTGCAAAATGGATCAGCCAAAAGACATTTGGTCTGGGACTTCTGGTCTGGATACCAGTCGGGGAATGACTACCAAGATCTTTGGGAGATAGAGGGTATAAATGACAAAACACAAACCTTATCCAGACATTTGTGGGTCATGATGTAGGCAGGAAGAGTGAATCCAGAGATGGAATGTGGCCGTCATTCCAGACATGACATTACAGAGCAGTACATGTCCTACACATTTCTAAAAACAAATAGGACAGAGCCTAATTCTGGATGCAGACCTGGGTTCAAATCCTAACTATAGTGCTTCCTAGCTGTGTGTTTCTGGAAAAGCTCTTGGCCTCTCTGAACTACAGCTTCCTCGTGTGTAAAAAGGAGACAAATCTCCTTACCCCACAGGTTGCTGTAAGGATTAATGAAGATCAAGCAGCTAAGCACTTAGCACAATGACTGGTACACGATAAACAATCAAGAAATGGTAAATAGATTTTTAAAAATCACCACCAGTGTGGAAAGATATTCCATGTTCATGGATAGGAAGACTCAATATAATCAAGGCCCGTCCTTCCCAACTTGATCTACAGATTCTACACAATCCTAATCAAAATTGCAGCAAGTCAAGCTCAGTGGGGAGTCTGCTTGAGGATTCTCTCTCCTTCTGCCCCTCCCCCTCAAATAAATAAAATCTTTTTTAAAAAATTGCAGCAAATTATCTTGTGTATATTGACAAACTGATTCTAAAGTTTATCGAGAGAGATAAAAGACCCAGAATAGCCAACATGAACAATGTTGAGGGAGAACAAAGTTGGAAGACTGACACTACCCGACTTCAAGACTTACTGTAAAGCCACAGTAATCAAGACAGTATAAGATCAATGAAACAGAAGAGAGAGCTCAGAAATAGACCAACTGATCTTTGACAAAGGAGCAAAGGAAATACAAGGAAAACCTGTCTTTTCCATGAGTAGTGCTGGAACGACTGGACATACACATCCACAGAATGAAAGAGATCTAAACACAGATCTTATGCTCTTCATATAAATTAAAATGGATCACAGACTAAATATAAAATACAAAACTGTAAAACTCCTGAAAGATGACAGAGGAGAAAATCTAGATGACCTTGGAATGAATTAAAAAGCTGAACTTCATTAAAATGAAAACTCTCCACTCTGCAAAAGACACTGTCAAGGGATGAGAAGACAATCCACAGATGGGAAGAAAATATTTGCAAACATATGTCTAATAAAGGACTGTTATCTAAACTATACAAAGAGTTCTTAAAATTCAACAATAAGAATGTGAACCTGATTTTTAAATGAGCCAAAGACCTTAACAGACACCTGGACAAAGATACACAGATGGCAAACAAGCATATGAAAAGATTCCCCACGTCATACGTCATCAGGGAAATGCAGATTAAAACAAGGAGATACCCCTACACACCTGTTAGAGTGGCCCAAATCCAGAGCACCGACAACACCAAATGCTGGCGAGAATGTGGAGCAACAGGGCTCTCATTCACTGCCGGTGGGAATGCAAAATGGTGCCGTCATTCCGGAGGACAGTGTAGTGGTTTCTTACAAAACCCACCTTACTCTCATCACAGGATCCAGCAATGGCATTCATTGGTATTTACCCAAAGGAGCTGAAGACTTCTATCCACACTAAACCCTGCACACGGATGCCAATACGCAGCTTTATTCATAAACGCCAATACCTGGAAGCAACCGAGGTGTCCTTCAGTAGGTGAATGGATAAACTGTGCGACACCCAGACGATGGGATGTTATTCCGTGCTAAAAAGAAACGAGCTCTTGAGAAATGAAAAGACGTATGACTTAGTCAACGTATGACTAAGTTCAAGAAGTCAGTCTGAACAAGCTGAAGACTGCACGATTGCACACGTATGACATTCTGGAAGAGGCAAAACTACAGAGACAGTAAAAAGATCGCTGGTTTCTGGGGTTAGGGGAGAAGTAGAGATGAATAGATGGAGCACAGAGGATTTTTAGGGTGGCGAAACTACTCTGAGACTAGACTAATGATGGATCACGTCATTACACAATTCTCGAAATCCACAGAATGTACACCAAGAGTGAGCCCTAATGTAAACTAAGGACTTTGGGTGATAACGGTGTGTCCGTGCATGTTCATCAGCTGGAATGAGTGTACCTTCTGCGGGGATGTCGATGATGGGGGAGGCTCTGTGTGTGCGGGGAGGCGGGTATATGGGGAATCTCTGTACCTTCTGCCCCATTTGGTTGTGAATCTAAAACTGCTCCAAAAAATAAAGTCTATATTTAAAAATCACCGTAAGTCAACTTTCCATACCTGGGATCTGAGTCTGTGAATGTCACTGACCCAGACTGATTTCAATATAGGGTTTTTTTTTAATTTATTTTAAAGATTTTATTTATATATTTGACAGAGATAGAGACAGCCAGCGAGAGAGGGAACGCAAGCAGGGGGAGTGGGAGAGGAAGAAGCAGGCTCATAGCGGAGGAGCCTGATGTGGGGCTCGATCCCAGAACGCCAGGATCACGCCCTGAGCCGAAGGCAGACGCTTAACCGCTGTGCCACCCAGGCGCCCCTATTTTTATTTTTTTAAACAAACTTTTTATGTTGGGAGAATTTCGGATCTACCAAAAGCCTGAAAAGGTAGTACAAGAGAGTTACCATATGCCCTTCATCCAGCTTCCCCTCATGTTAACATCTTACATAACCCAGGGGTTCCTGGGTGGCTCAGTCGTTAAGCGTCTGCCTTCGGCTCAGGGCGTGATCCCGGCATTCTGGGATCAAGCCCCGCATCAGGCTCCTCCGCTGGGAGCCTGCTTCTTCCTCTCCCACTCCTCCTGCCTGTGTTCCCTCTCTCGCTGGCTGTCTCTCTCTCTCTGTGTCATATAAATAAATAATATCTTTAAAAAAAACCCAAAAAACATCTTACATAACCCATAACTAAGAAACCAACACCGGTACAATGTGAGAAAGAGAGAGAGCGCTGGAACGTGTGCATAGGAGAGCACAAGCAGGGGGAGGGACAGAGAGGGAGAAGTAGACTCCCTGCTGAGCGGGGAGCCTGATGCAGAACTCAATCCATGACCCTGGAGATGGTGAGCGGAGCTGATGTCAGACACTTAACTGACTGAGCCACCCAGGCGCCCAGGTAGGATGCTATTAACTAAACCCTAACTTTACTCAAATTTCACTAGTTTTTCCACCAATAACCTTTCCTGTTTGGAGATCCCAACCAGGATGCCACATGCTATTGAGTCATCTGGTCTCCCTACTCCCCTTTCTTTGTGATGGTTTCTTTCCTTGTTTCTCACAATCTTGATATTTGTACGAGTACCTGGTCAGGGATTTTGTAGAACGCCCCTCGGTTTGAGTTTGTCTGCTATTTGCTCACGATTAGACTGGGAGACTCATGGGAATCAGATTTGCCTTCTGTCTATATGGCTTCGGACTCAGGAAAGAAATTGCAACAGGGACACATATTTGGGGGTTATCATGGGGTGAGCGGTAGCCCTTAAAGATATGCCCACATCCTGATTTCCAAAACCTGAAAATGTGATCTTATTTGGAAAAAGTTATCTCCGCAGGTGCCATCAAGTTAAAGGATTTTGAGATGAGCTTATGCTGGATTATGTGGGTGGGCCCTAAACCCAAGTACAAGTGTCCTTAGACAAGAGAAAGAGAAGACAGACACAGAGGGGATGGCACATGGAGACAGAGGCAGAGGCTGGCGTGAAGCCTCCATACACTGAGGAATCCCAAGGATTGCCAGAAACACCAGGAGCTGAGAGAGAGGCAAGGAACAGATTCTCCCCTGAACCTGTGGAGAGTGTGTGGCCCTGCTGACTCCCAAACGGTGAGAGAATCTCTTTCTGTTGCTTTAAGCTACCTAGTCCGCAGTAACTACGGCAGCGCCAGCAACTAGCACAGGGACCATCAGATTACACACAGTATGAATGCCCTGGCAGTCGGCGGAATAATTCGGGACTATGGTCCCGGAGAGGATTGAGGTCTTCGGAAGGATTCCCGAGAAGGGCTGACATTTAAAGGCAGAGCAGAGAAGCAGAAGCCTCTAGCGGGGGCTGAGAAGTCACCATCAAGGAGGCAGGAGGAAAATGTGATGCGTGGTGCCAAAAAACCCCAGGGATGGGGGGTCCGGCGTCAAATGTTGCCAACCATAGAGCCCAATAAGGACTGAAAGATACCACCCTGGTTCTGCCACATATATGATAACGGCAGTAAGGTCATGATTTTTCAAATGACTCATTCTTCTTTTAGGGTAAAACACGCATCACATAAAATTGACCTTCTGAACCATTTTTAAGTGCACAGGTCAGTGGCGTCGGGTACAGTCACATTGTTGTGCGACCACCCCCACTATCCTTCTCCAGATCTCTTCTATTGTCCCAAACAGAAACTCGTCCCCACTGAACACGAACTCCCATCCCCCTCCCCCAGCCCCTGGCATCTGCCGTCCTAGTTTCTGTCCCTATGGATTTGACCCCTCTAGGGACCTCTTATAAAGTGGGGTCATACAGTATTTGTCCTTCTATGACTTGCTTCTTTCACTTAGCATAATGTCCTCAAGGTGGAGAGTCCTTCGCTTTTTAGAAGTACATATTAAAATATTTACCGATGAGATCATGTGATGTCTGAGGTTTGCTTTACCATAACCCAGGGTTATGGTAAAGCAAATTACAGCAAATCTTTAATTTGCTGTAATTAAACCAAAGGTTTGCTTTAATTTGCAAAGTAAGTTTATGTTAAAAGTTTAGATACAGTATCATAAGTTGAGCCGTGAGTTGGTAATTATTGAAGACGGGTAGTAGGAATATGGTAGGCTATCATTCTAGTCTCTCTTCTTTTGCATATGTTTGAACTTTTCCAAAAGGAAAAATACTCTTCTTATCAACCACTTGAAGCATTCTTGATTCGCATTGCGACGGGAACCTCACATTTAATTATGGAAACAAAAGTACTCAAGCTTACTATATTCTCAGGCAATTACGAATTATATTCAGCATCTAACCCCCTCTGTAAGTCAGGAGCTTGATTAAACGCTTACTTATATATTCATGTGTATCCGGAGACGTTAACGAAGGGAAATTGAATCAAATGAACCACATACGCTCAGGGAAACCCCGTCTTGGTTTTTCTGGACTGAGAGCTGAGCCAGGTCCCCCTCAACTTGAAAAAGAACAAGTTCTGCCACATCTGGAGATAAAGTCACAGATGACAGAGCCAACATGCTGCTTCACCTGCAACACTGGAGAAAAATGGTCAAGTCCGTTGAAATTCATCCATGCAACAAATGGTTACTGAGCATCTATTCTGTATCAGGCCCTATGCCAGGCATCAGGGATACCTACAGCCATGAACAGAACAAATATGAAATTCATGTTTTAGGGCAGGAAAACCCTGGGAAAAAATGAGTGAACTGGGGTAAGTTTAGCAAATGTCGGGTAGAGATCGTCTTTAGAAGAAAAATGGAGGGGCGCCTGGGTTAAGCGTCTGCCTTCAGCTCAGGGTGTGATCCCGGCGTTCTGGGATCGAGCCCCACATCGGGCTCCTCCGCTGGGAGCCTGCTTCTTCCTCTCCCACTCCCCCTGCTTGTGTTCCCTCTCTCGCTAGCTGTCTCTATCTCTGTCAAATAAATAAATAAAATCTTTTTAAAAAAAGGGGGGGGGAGAAAAATGGAGCAGGTAGGGAGTCAGAAAAGGAGGGGAGTTATTTCCGAAAGAGAGCTCTGAGAAGGTAGCGTTTAAACTGAGACCCTTGGAAAGAAAGGAATAGAGGTGCAGACCTCAGGGGGCCAGGCTGAGGGAACCCCAGCAGCAAAGGCCTGTGAGGGTGGTGACTGGCGCGGATGGGAGCAAAGGGAGACAAGAATGAGGTAAGGGAGGTGATGGGGCCAACAGGGCTGTCAGCCCATGTTGGACATTTCCTGTTTTAAAATATAGGTTTTAGGTGAAGCATGCGACTCTCGATCTCGGGGTTGTGAGTTTGAGCCCCACCTTGGGTGTGGAGCCTACTTAAAAATAAACAAATACATTAAATAAATAAAAATGTCCCACTAGGGTGCCTGGATGACTCTGTCAGTTAAACTAAACGTCTGCCTTCAGCTCAGGTCAGGGTCCTAGAGTCATGGGATCGAGCCCCGGTTTCTCCCTCTCCCTCTGCTGCTCCGTACCACCACCACCACCAACCCCCGCTCGTGCCCTCTCACTCCCCCTCTCTCCCTCAAATAAATAAATAAAACTTTTTTAAAAAATGCTCTCACTGGAGGCGCCTAGGTGGCACATCGTTAAGTGTCTGCCTTCGGCTCAGGGCGTGATCCCGGCATTCCGGGATCGAGCCCCACATCAGGCTCCTCCACTAGGAGACTGCTTCTTCCTCTCTCACTCCCCCTGCCCCCTGCTTGTGTTCCCTCTCTCGCTGGCTGTCTCTCTCTGTCTAATAAATAAATAAATAAATAAATCTTTTTTTAAAAAAATGCTTTCACTGCATTTCACATGTGCCCTCATTAAAGCACCTGACTTTATAAAATAAAAATAAAATATAGGCTTTATTACTATTCAGATATGGTGAGGCCAACGGTCAGGAGCTGACTGCCATTGGATAGAGAGCTCATTCTCTGCACAGAGGCCAAGAGGAGGGGGGACGCCATGTCGCCATGTCACTCAGGCCACAGAGGGATTCACCAGATTGCTCAGAGGGGAAAGGAGCAAAGGCAAAATGTGGGCAAGGACCTCTGTTGTGGTTTCCTCGGGAAGAAAGAAGCAGAGTGGGATAAGCAAGCTTAGGATTGGCGAGTTCGAATAACTTCAGGGCTCTGGGACATGAGGCTGCCCCTGGTTGTCCGGAGCCTGGCCCCAGCGCGATCAGGGCAGATGGATGGTGGCCCTGAGTGTGAGAGCTCCACAGAGGAGCTGGGGGGTGTGGGCTCTGGATTTGGGTGGGTTCGTATTTGAAACACACGCTCACTGGTGAGTCCTTCACTGTTTCAAATGATCGGCCATCCCTGAGATTGGCAGTCCAAGTACCCAAAACACACAGCTACTGCTTTTAAATCACCTTCAAGACTTTTTCTCCCATAAAGTCACAGCATGTCCCCTAAAATGTTTTGAGTTCTGAGACCTCCAGGTCCTGCCTATCCTATTCACTGCTCCAGCCCCAGCAACCAAGAGAGGTCAAAATCGGACCCCATTGCCTCAAAAAGTGAACCGGGCAAGTTTCGGAGAAGTGCAGAATGTGGACTATCTTTATAAGAGAGAGACAGAATACGTGAAAATTTAGAAACAGTTGCCGGATTTTTTTTTAAGAAGCAGCAAAGGATAAACCAGGACCAAATATAAACAATGTCGTAATAGGGAGAGAGAGGGACAGGGGCCGGGGACAGAGATGGGAAGAATCCGGTCCTTATATCTGATTAGAATCATAGCAGCATTACTTCCCTGGGCAACGTGGACTTACCCCTTTTATTTTCTTCTGTTTCGACCAATGACTGAAAAAGAGAGCAGGAAGCACGCACATAACAACAGAGAATGTGGTAAGAGTTAAGCTTGGCGACAACATGAATGGGAACACACACGTGTCTACAGGGTTACACGTAAATATATGCATACATCTGCGATGTCCTTCCATAGCTGTTCTGCCTTTTCTGTCACTGAGATGACAACAGCTAAATAATCTCACGTCCCATATGGCGCCCCGACTGTCACAAAGTTAACAAGCTTAACGTTAAGGAGGGCTTGTGATGAAAAAGAAGAGCTTTTGAATTAGGAGAAGGCAGGTGTGTCATGGGTGAGGCTGGCACCGTCCAGCCCGAACCTGACCACTTCAGGGCACGCAGGTCTGACTTCCCACTGCCAGCCCCGGATGGGGGCGGGGAGGCTCCTTCTGGCCACCAGGGTCCATGCCGCAGGCTGAGATGCTGGGAAATGAATGCTCCTGGGGGCCTCCTTCAACCCGTGACTGATGGAAGTTGGTAGATAAATACCCCGGCTCCCTTGGTCCTAGGCTGCGGTAGCTCTGAGGACTGTGCTCTCTGCTGCCCACTAGGGTCCCCACTGGTAACTGGGTACCAGTTGTTCCCGGTGACTTGCCTGATGGCCTATCCATTACAGGTTCTTCAGTTCTCTGCTCCTCGGCCAGTGTGTCCTGCGAGCTACCCCCAAAGCAGTTGAATCTCTGCTTCCAGATCTGCTTCTGGGGGGAACCCAAAGACAATGGAGTTGGACAGAGTCTGTTAAGCTCTTTCAAATATTGTGCGGCCAAAGAAAGCTCCTTCCTTCCTTCCTCCCACCCTCTCTTCTTTCTTTCCTTCCTTCCTCTCCTCCTCCTTATTCCCCTTCTCCTCTCTCTCTTTCTTCATTCTTTCCTTCTACAAAAAAATATGTAAGGGGCTTGTAGGATGAAAGTTGAATACAAATCAGGAACCCCGATATATGTGCTGTCCTAGCTCCATTATATAATAGAAAACTCCCAGAACTGGGGCGCCTGGGTGACTCAGTCGGTTAAGCATCTGACTCTCGGTTTCGGCTCAGGTCATGATCTCAGGGTTGTGAGATGGAGCCCCACATTGGGCTCCCACTCAGCGTGGGGTCTGCTTGAGATTCTTTCCCCCTCCTTCTGCTCTTCCCCCCAAGCCCTGCTCGTGCTCTCTCGCTCTCTAAAATAAAGAAAGAAAGAAAGAACATCTTAAAAAAGAAAAAAATCCCAGGACTACTTGTCAAAAGATTTGGACTCGCTCACTCCACAGTGTAGCCTCAAGCCTCATGCGGCCACTAGAGCATATGAAATGTGACTGATCCAAATCGAGATATAAGTATAAGAATACATACCAGATTTCGAAGACTTAGTACAAGAAACAAAATTCAAAATACCTCGTTAGTACTGTTTATATTCCACACAGGTGGAAATGATGACATTTCAATATGTTAGGTTAAATAAAATATATTATTAAAACTAACTCTACTTGTCTCCTTCTACCTCTTCTAACGTGACTACTTGAACATCGAAAGTTACACATGTGACTGCTGTTGTCTTTCTGTTGGACGGCGTCGGTCTGGGTGAGTGTCCAGCTCCGCACTTCCGAGCTCCATGACTTTCACCGCCATGAAGACGGTTTCCGCACTCAGGAACAACACAGCAACAGTAAGAGTACCATTCCTCCACACATTAGGAGGAACGAACACTTATTCTCCCTGAGCTTCAGTTTCCTTTTCTGCAAAATGGGGATGAGAGTGGGACGCGCCCCAGGGAATCATGGAAGGGATAAATGACGCCCCGTACGGGCTGCACGAGGCACAGGGGAGGAAAAAACGAGTGTGGGCTTCCTCGACGATAGTTACTGCATGTTGGGCGAGATTGCATCTCGTGTTCCAAGGAGGCATCCGGTGCTCCAAAAATAAGGAAGGCAGGGGCGCCTGGGTGGCGCAGTCGTTAAGCGTCTGCCTTCGGCTCAGGGCGTGATCCCGGCGTTCTGGGATCAAGCCCCACATCAGGCTCCTCCGCTGGGAGCCTGCTTCTTCCTCTCCCACTCCCCCTGCTTGTGCTCCCTCTCTCGCTGGCTGTCTCTCTCTGTGTAAAATAAATAAATAAGTAAAAATCTTTAAAAAAAATATAAAGGAAGGCAAACAGAGGGAAGGGCCCATCGGAGACAGACAAGAAAAGGTTGCAGATAGGGGCGCCTGGGTGGCTCAGTTGTTAAGCATCTGCCTTCAGCTCAGGGCGTGATCCCAGGGTCCTGGGATCGAGCCCCACATCGGGCTCCCTGCTGGGAGCCTGCTTCTTCCTCTCCCACTCCCCCTGCTTGTGTTCCCTCTCTTGCTGTCTGTCTGTCAAATAAATAAAATCTTTAAAAAAAAAAAAAGAAAGAAAAGGTTGCAGAAAAAGAGATCTCAACAACACTCATTGGAAGGGAATAAAAGTTCCATCTAAGAATTACACACAGAGAGAAACATAAATGCATAGAGTTCAGGCTGCTCAAATGCATGTGGTCCCACAGAGAGACCATCCGGGTTGACTTGACAGAACATTAAACCTCTCTTCTATGTCTTTTTTATTCCTTCCCCTGGCCTCGCCTGTGCCTTTTGTTGCAGAAAATACTTTCATCCCATGCTGACAGAAATCACTTCACTCTCCTACCTGAACGCTCAAGAAGGGGTCTCAAGGGGCGCCCAGGTGGCACAGCGGTTAAGCGTCTGCCTTCGGCTCAGGGCGTGACCCCGCCGTTATGGGATCGAGCCCCACATCAGGCTCCTCTGCTATGAGCCTGCTTCTTCCTCTCCCACTCCCCCTGCTTGTGTTCCCTCTCTCGCTGGCTGTCTCTATCTCTGTCAAATAAATAAATAAAATCTAAAAAAAAAAAAAAAAAGAATGGGTCTCAAAGTGTTCTGAGTTCCCAGATCAAGAAAACACCCAAGTCACCCTAAGAAAGAGACTGAATTGGGCTCACAGATGTTTACAAGGCAGCACGAGATGTGGTTGAGCTGTGTGGCTTTGAGCAAGTTGTTCAACCTCTCTGGCTTCAGTGTGTTCATCTGTGAAACGGGGCAATTACACTTAATGGGTGGCTGCGAGAATTTTTTTTTTAAAGATTTTTTAAAGAGCCTGACGTGGAGCTCGATCCCAGAACTCCGGGATCATGCCCTGAGCCAAAGGCAGACGCCCAACAACTGAGCCACCCAGGCACCCCGGCTGTGAGAATTAAATGAGATAATGCACACAGCATGTTGGACAGACTCAGAGCCTGCATCTTGGGGTTGCTAACTCTCCCTGCCTCCAACCTGGACTCGTGTTCATTACCAAAGAGATTCCCGTACCCCCAGGTAAGCGTGAGCCTTTTCTTTCAACTTTTTATAATTTGCTTTAAAATGTTTTTCAAAAGTACAGTAATTTCCGTGTTTAAAAAAAAATATGTGGCGGGGCGCCTGGGTGGCACAGCGGTTAAGCATCTGCCTTCGGCTCAGGGTGTGATCCCGGCGTTATGGGATCGAGCCCCACATCAGGCTCCTCTGCTGTGAGACTGCTTCTTCCTCTCCCACTCCCCCTGCTTGTGTTCCCTCTCTCGCTGGCTGTCTTTCTCTGTCAAATAAATAAAATCTTAAAAAATAAAATAAAATAAAAATAAAAATAAAATAAAAAAAATATGTGAAGCCACTGTCCTGTGACTAACCCAATACAAACACTAGGGGTATTCTGTTGTATTTCTGTCTGGTGCCCCCCGTCTCCCCCGCCCCATATTTTTATTTTACGGACAGAGGTAATTATAGTGTAAAGATGTTTTATATACAATAGTTCCTCATCATCGGAGTATTCATTATATGGTTCATTATCCAGATATCCACACAGTTAGGAGCTTAGGGAAGCAAAAGTCATCCTAACATAAACGCGTTCACTAATGAACCGATACCTTCACAATGATCCGTTCCAGAGACTAGCACAAACATCGCTTTGGAGCCCATCAGATCGATGTGTTTGCCAATGTTTATCTCAGATTGTTGACGGCTGTCTGAACTCCGATGATATAATTTGAAATGACGTGAATCGATCGCAACATGAAAATTGGAAACCTTTGCAAAAGACGGCAGGATTTCATGAAGTCAGTGCAAGTGATGTGGGGGACCACTTGCAGTGTAGAGGGGTGCCGCTGCCGAATGACAAACCTGTGAGGCCAGTTACCAAGTTCAAAGCAGAAAACGAGCGGATGACAGGGAGGAAGGCTTCAAACGAGAATGAGCTAATGAGGACGTCATTTTAAAGGCCCTCTGGGGAAACTGAGGAAGACCTCGCATCAGTGTGCAAAAGTGACTCCCTGCCCGATCACATGACGAAAGACAAAGATGAGATGAAAGGTGGTCCATTGTTCGACCACACAATTTCAACAGGAAATGACGCCGATGCAAAAATGTGTTGACCGTTGACTCGTTCTTTGTTAATTGAAAGAATGAGAGCAGGGACGCCAGGGGTGGCTCGGTCGGTTAAGTGTCAGACCCTTAATTTCAGTTCAGGTCATGATCTCAGGGTCCTAGGATGGAGCCCTGCATTGGGCTCCATGATCAGTATGGAGTCTGCTGGAGATTCTTTCTCTCCCTCTCCCTATGCCCCTCCCCCCTCTCTAAAATAAATAAGTAAATCTTTAAAAAAAAGAAAAAAGAATGAGAGCATATTTGCAATCATTACTTACATTTTGTTCAACATGATTGAAAGACAAACTTCGGTTTATGAAGACAAAGTCCCACCTGGATTCTGAGTTTCAGTGGGTTCATTCTGAACAGCTCTTCCCGGGACTAAGTATTCTGGAACAGAGAAGGTTTCCTCTACCACCTTCTCACTTGGCATCATATTATAAGCATCCTTTTAAAGGCTACATTTACTTACTTAGTTCCCTTTTGCAAACTTTTAATAGTGTTTCCAACTACATGCTTTTAAAAGTAAGAGGGCAATGAATAACATTGTGTCTTGGTGTTTTGAGGGCAAAGATATTGTCCTCTTGTCCCGTGGGTGGAATTACTGGGTCAGATGGAGATTTGCTGCATTTATAAGATCCTTGATACATATTTCCAAGTGTCTTTACTGACTGGCTATTCAAATACGTTCTGCCTCATATATTAAATATATTTCTTGAGCACCTACTGCGTGCCTGGAGCTGTTCTAGGCACCCGGGACACAGCCCTGAACCACAGGGTCTCAAATCCCTGCCCTCACTGAGCTGACATTCTAACTGGGGAAAATGGCCAATAAAGAAATAAGTACTTAATATGGCAAATGTAGTGTAGAAACATGAAGTCAGGCATGGGGACCAAAGCGCGGTGGGTTACAGACAGGATGGCCAAGGAAGCCTCCTTAGTCAGGTAACATTCAAGCAGAAACTTGAAGGAAGTGAAGAAAGGAGCCATCAAAAATCTGTGGAAGAGAATTCCAAGTTGAGGGAACAGCAAGTGCAAAGGTCCTGAGGCAGGAACATGCTCGGTGTGTACAGATAAGTAGGTGAGGGTAGATTGTGCAGAGCCTTCTGGATTGCAGTGAGGACTTTGGCTTTTATTCTGAGGAAGGTGGGGACCATGAAGGGTGCTGAAAAGAGGAGAACTGACTCAAGTTGTCGAAGTCTTTCCCCGGCTGCCTGAGCAGAGAGAAGGAAAAGAGAAGCTGGGAGACCGAAAAAAGGCAATTGCACTGGTCCAGGTGAGACACCATGGGAGCCATGACTAGGTGAGTGCTGTGGAGAGTTATTTCTGCATTTATTTTCAAGGCAAAGCAGACAGGCGTTGTTTATGGATTGGACGTGGGGTGGCAGCGAAGGGCAGGAGTCAAGGACTCCTTGGGGATTTTGACATGAGCAGCCTAAGGACAGAGCTGCCATCAGCCAAGATGGAGGAGACCGAGGGAGGGGCGGTGTGGGAGGGGATAGCGAGCCACATTACCACGTCCCTCTTGAATTACAGAATCACCCCACAGCAGCATTCATAAAGAATGAAAATGCAAACATCTATTAATAATTATTTGCAAATGCTGCACATTAGGTAGTTTAGATAAACCCTGCTCTCTGGGAATTTTGCCAGAAAAATCCCGAACTAAGCTTCCACAGCTATCAAAGCCAATAAAATGCCATCAGGGAGAATATGGAGAAAGGCGAAGTCTCTGCGTTGTGTGAGAATCTATTTAATCTAACATTATCATTCCTTCGTCTACCCTTCTATAAGCCTGGGGATCATCTGAACATAAAGATAAACATAAGGAAGTCCGAAGAAGGACTGGAATCAAGAAAACAAAGTAATCGTGGGAATAGGGTATTTGGCAATTTCAGGACAGACTGGCGGAGGACTCCTCGGTCTACCAGAAGATTAACTGTAACTACCTCCCCGCACTGGGAGCCCCCTTCCTTTCCCTCTTTGCCCCCTACCCTCTGCCAACTCTGGATTAGAGTCTTTATCTCTACTTCCATTGTTCATGGAATGGTCCGCCATATTGTAGCTCATTTATTCATTCATTTAACAACTAATTATTAAGTGTCTGTTACGTTCCAGACATTGTAACAGACACCTGAGACAGAGTGTCTCAGAGACAGCTGGTTGCCCACCCACTATTCACTCATGTCTTCTTCTCTAGCTTTCAGAACTACATTTCCTGGGCTCCTCTTCAGGGAGGTATGGCCATGTGACCAATGCTGGCCAGTGAAACATAAGGGCACGGGTCTCAAAAGACCTTTGTCCTTTAAAATTCTTCTTGCCTGAAATGCAGATGTGATGTCTGGGGCTGCAGCAGCCATTTTGCGACTGACCATGAGGGGAAAAAAGTCCTTGGGCCACTGAAGCATTTTATTTTATATACAGCCAAATAAAATTCTTGATTGCTACATGGAAATGGTCTGAACAAGCTGTCTTTACCTGTTTCGTCACACAAGACTGCTCGAGTACAAAAACCAGTTTTATTTAGCTTTGTAAGCCCTCAAGAAATGTCAGATGAATTAACGAATGAATGAGGTCGTTCTATTTTCACAACTGAAAACGAGTGGGCCAGATTTAGGGTCCCCACAAAATGTGTAGTGGGGACCATCTGAGACCCCCCCACACACACAGGTTTCCACAATGAACTCTTACAGCCTTGGAAAACCTCATCTGTGAAAGGGGAATAATCACAGTATCTATCAGGGGCTTTTTGTAAGGATCAAGTTAGTTGCTGCAGCTAAAGGATCCAGAATGATATCCGGCCGGCTCTAAGAACTATTTACAGAGCGTCGCTGCTGTCAAGCCCTGACCTCCCGAGCTCAAGTAGATCCCAGAGTGCCTTTCACAGCTATTTGTTGCTTGTTTATTTACGTTACGAGCATCCTGAGAACGTCGTTCTCCATTTGCCCGCTCTACCCCTGTCAGACCCATTCTCTACCCTTCTCTCCCAAGTATCACCCAGTTCCCAGGCTCCCTGGATTCTCTGAACAACAACAGGCACCTGCAGGAACCCAGAGCGGGGAGGAGAAAGAGGGGAGGGTACTTCTTCCTCATTCCCTTTCTGATTTGGTGTCGCATCTCTGGTGAGTGGCGGTGTCCCTCCACCATGACGGCTCCTGCCAGGCACCCCCTCCTCCATGGCTCCAGCTCTCCCTGGCTCTGACCCCACCATTGCTTCAACTCAAGGGTGGTGAGGGCTCTCTGCTATTGCCAGTTCCTGGCTGTCCCCAGCCCTTGTGGGCTCCCTTACCTCTGTCCACACTTCTTCAAGCCAGTCCCTCCTTAAAGCCTCTTCATTTGAACTATGGGGGGGGGGGTGAATTCTGTGTCCCGTTTGGACCTTGAGAGGCTCCTCCCAGCCGGTGGTAAAGTCCACGTGGACACAGAACCCACACCAGCTTTACTCACCAGTGCCCCGGACCCAGCACACAGCCTAGTGTGGAGAAGATGTTTAATAAATATTTGTGGAATAACTAACGTCAGTTCCCATCAAAAAAAAAAAAAATCAGAATTCTAAAATAATAAGACACCACTATTTTTGTCCATTAAATTAACAAAAATAGTTTAACACAAAATACTAGATGCAGGTTACTGTGCATTCAAATGTGGACTCAGGCGTTGTTGGTAAATGTGTAAATTGGTACGACCCTTTGGAGAAGTCATTTGCCCCTATGTATCAGAAATCTTTAAAAATGGGTCCCATTTTTTTTTTTTGACCCAGTAAAACTACTTCTGGCAATCTATATACAAAGGAAATGATCCCAAGAAAGGAAAAGGCATATGAAGATTTTATAGTAGCGTTTTTGTATAATGTTTACATATGTCCAATAATAGGGAAATTAAGTAGGTTCGAGAGGGCGGAAAATCTCACATGTCATTAAAATGATAGTGTGAAAATATGGTGCATAATCGGATCTATTTTACTGACAGTTCCTTGGCTGGTTGGCTCTTCAGTGAGAATCCGCCACCCCATGCTGGGCGTGCGTCAGTGAACAAGTCTAACACCGTCCCTGCCCTCGGGGAGCTGACATTCTAAAGAGAAGAAAAACACGAACCGGGTAAATAAGTAAAATGTAGAGTCTGTCCGATGGAGGCCATGGCTCAGGACAAAGATAAAACAGCCAACTCATTGATGCGAAATTCAAAACAGGCACAACTAATCTCCGCTTATGGATAAATTGGGGAACTTCCACGCAAGGGGATATCACACAGCAACGGAAAAGCACCAGCTCCGACCCACACAACGAGAAACCCGATCCATGATGATACAAACCAGCAGTTGCGTCAGGGGGGGGGGGGGGGGGGGGGGGGGGGGGGGGGGGGGGAATGGAAGGGTTCTTAATCTTGAACCAACGGTGGCCCCAAAGCTATCCGCAGAGCCAAAAACGTACTGAGGCGCAGTTAAGATTTGTGAACTTGGCCGTGTGGTAGCCCAAATTAAAAAATAAACAAGGACAGGGGCACCTGGGTGGCTCAGTCGGTTGAGCGGTCAGCTCTAGGTTTCAGTTCAGGTCATGATCCCAGGATCCTGGGATCGAGTCCCGCATTGGGCTCCTTGCTCAGCAGGGAGTCTGCTTCTCCCTCTCGCGGGAGGAAGCCTCCCGCTCTCCCTGCTTGTGGTCTACCTCTCTGACAAAGAAATAAATAAAATCTTAAGTAAATAATCTTTAAAATATAAAAATATATAAATAAAACAAAAAAGAACCGGGGAAAAGAAGCAAGGGGGAACTGGGGCTGGTCACGGTTGGTGCTGGTGGCTGGAGTAAGGGCTGCTTGCCGGGATGGGCGGGGTCAGGGAAGGTGATCGAACACCTGAAGGAGGTGAGGGGAGGAGCCAAGCAGATGGCAGGAACGAGTCAGAGGAATGAGAAAGCCCTAAGAAAGGAATGTTAATAATGGTATTAATAGCTGTACATTGATTAATCAGCACGTATCTTTGAGCTCCTGCTCTGGGCTAGGGATGCGTTAAAAGAAAAACTGAAAAAAAGAAAGAAAAAAAGAAAAACTGGACAGAGAGCCCTTATCGTCTTATTAATCAAATAATCACGTCAACAAAAGCTAAATGACAACGTTGACAAGGACCATGAAAGCAAGGCACGGATGCCATAAAACAGGGGTGGTAGGAGAGAGACAGAGACAGATGGCAGAGAAAGAGAATGGGGAGAGAGACAGAGGCAGAGACAGAGAGAGATGTCAATAAGGTGAATTCTATTTGGGGTTTTCTGAAGGCTCTTTTCCACAGCTGAATAATAACAGTAATAGCCTAGTAATTAGTATACAGCAGCTCAGTCTCTCTCTCGCCTGGGGCTGGCAGAGAAAATAACCACTTGTTCTGGAGAAGGGACCAAGGACTTAAGGAGACATTTGAAAGAAAAATCAGCCTAGAAGTCATGCATTGAAGAAAAACAGTCTGAAGGTTCTGGCAGAGTCAGGAGACCCTGGGGTCAGGAAGGAAGGTGGGGATGTTAAAAAAAAAAACAAAAAAAAAACAAAGTTATTTCTCAAATCAGTCCTGATGGTCAATGGGATCTTGGTAGAGTGAGATGGAAAGACTCGACTCTAAGACACGGTCTTCACAGATGTAGTTGCTGACCCTTCACCACCAAAGCCATATCCTCTGTATGTGTGTTTTCCTCCAGTTACCGTAAATCACGGAGATGGCTTTTGTTTATCCAAGCACCCTCTCTTTCTGGTGCCGTCTGTAGCAGAGACAATGCTCCAGATCTGCCTGGTCCTACCTCCTTTTCCTCCTGGGCATATGGCACGGAGGCATGCCCGAGCTTTCCCTGCAGTTGGTTGGGGCCCCGGAACTGCATTCTGGTCAAGCACAGTGTGAGCCACTTGTAAGCCTGACCCATAACAAATGTCTGGTCCCAGGGTGCCTGGGTGGCTCAGTTGGTTAAGCGTCTCACTCTTGATTTTGGCTCAGGTCATGATGTCAAGGTCTTAAGATTGAGCCCCAGTTTGGGCTCCACACTGAGCATGGAACCTGCTTGGGATTCTCTCTCTCCTTCTTCCTCTGCCCCTCCCTGCTCATACACTCTCTCTCTCTCTCTCTCTCTCTCTCTTTAAAAAAAAAAAATCTGGTCCCACTGTTCTTCTGTTCTGTTTCCTTAACCCAGCCAAATTCAGAAGTGCCACTGGTGAACTCAGATGCCCTACTGAGGAGAAGACAAAGACACAAGACAGAAGAAGCCTGGATCCCCAAGTCACCACCTGGAAAAAAGCCTCCGAGAACCATCCATTCTGGACAGTTGAATGAGCAAGGACATGTTCACTGTGCTCAGTCACGGACCATTCAGGACTTGCTTGTTATGCAGCTAGCATTACTTTTCCTATCTAATACACCACCCGTCTTGGAGAGCAAAGTGAGCAAGAAGGAAACTTGCACTGCCGGGCCCTGGGTGCTCAGGGTTGATTACCTGTTACAGCAGCTAGCATCGCTCACCCTGCTGAGCACACCTGTTCAGTAATGGGGTGCGTAGCCAACACGTTTTGAGGACAGTTGACATTCTCTCCAATTCTGCCACTAAACCTTCACTTTCCTGCCCTTGAGGAAAAAGTCCCATCTTCCTTTGGAACTCAGATCACCCATGTAGCATCTCCACCACCTCCTGGGCACCCCATCTCCCACCCCCCACCATCCCCTGCAAGCTGTTTTTTCCCTCCTTGCCCTTGCTCTTGCGCTAACCCCCGCCAGGAATGCCAAGGAGACGTGGCAAATGATGCCTGTGTTTCAGTCTACATGGACAGAGGTGCTGTCTGCGGCTGTGGGACAGACCGAGAGTCTATTAGAAGCATCACACCCATGACTTTGGCCTTGGTGATACCGCTTTCTAGCCGCTAGACAAGCCAAGCATGGAAGCTTTTAAGACAACCCAGTTCTTGAAGCAGAGAACTGGGATTTATTTTTGACTCCTCCTTGCCCCTCATCCCACTATTTGATCAGTCACCGAGATGTACTGATTCTACATTCCGAGACCCCCCAAATCCATCCACTTCTCCCCATCAGCATTGCTTCCTTCCAATTCCAGGCTGCCGTCATCTCAGGATAAATTCCAGTTCCATGAATGTATTCCAGAGGCCCTGCCCAATCTGGTCCCAGCCCCGGTCTCCTCTCTCTCGTGCTCTCCATTCTAGCTGACCCAGACTCCTTTCAATTCTTTAAATGCACCATCTTCTTTCCCACCTCCAGGCCTTTGTGACAATGTCCGCATAGCCAAAAGACCTCTTCCCTCCTCTCTGCAATTAGACGCTTTGCTCTTCATGGAGAGCCCTTCCAGGTACCTGCCAGACGAGGATGCTGACCAGCAGGGACCACAGCTGTGCTGCCCACTGTTGTGTTTGCAGGGTCCAGCGTGGGGCATGACACAGAGCAGGCAACTCGTGAGGTGTCACTGAATAAATAAATGGATGGATGGATGGATGGATGGATGGATGGATGGAGGGCTTTCTCCCTCAAGATGCTGCGTGTGAATCTGTGTGTCCAAAGGACACCAGAGATCACCATCCTTTTGACAACCCTACAACCAGAACCTTCCATGAGACCAAGTTTTGCTCATCTTCGCTTGCATGGACCTCGCATTCTCTTTGGGGGTGAGTGATAACGGCGAGGGAGCAAAGAGCATACGACACAAATAAGACGACTCAACACGTGCTTGGGGGAGGTGACATTTGAACCCGAGACCGCGGACATTTGAAATTAAAATGAAACAGGTGAGAATGCCAATTCCATGCCCCCAAATCAAAGCAAATGATCATCAGAGTGTGTTGACTGGCAGCAGTGGCTCGGGTTTAAAAATAGATGTGTCACTATTATGCGCGTCCCGCCTCTGCTTCAGCAATCACCTTCCCGGGCGCCAGAGAAAATATGAACGGCCCTGAAACAGATGACAAGGGGCCCGTTTCCACTCCTAATGAGAGAAAGCAATTAAAACTGCACCGAGATGCCATTTCCCTCTACTGCAAGGGCAACACCCCGAATGTTTGGCAATGGTAGGGGAGTAGGATGCCGTCAGGTCGCCTTCAGATCACACCCAGGCCCCCAAGAAGATACTCGTGGTTGGGATGGAAGAGGGAGCCTCAGTTTCTCCCTCTTCCTTAGCCACCCCTGCTCTCTCAACCATACAGGGGCCACACTGCCTCTCTAAGAATAAAGACGCTCCTACCAAGCTAATCTGGAAAGATCTCCGAGAACATGAGGTTAGGTGGGGAAGAAAGCAAAATACTGAACTGCATGTGGAATACATGCTCTTTTGTGTAAGAGAAGAGAGGAAATTAAAGTAATATATTTGCACACACCTCACATGTCTGCATGAGGTAGCTTTGGAAAGACATGTAAGAAACCAATGAGTGCTCAAGGCACGGGGCATGGAAGGGGCAAAGGGAATGGCCCCCTTTGGGGAGGGGGAGGACAGGTACATGTATTAACTACTGAAATATTAGCAACTAATTTTGAAGTGGCCAGAGAGGCTCATGGGTACTCAGGAAAAGCATCTGTCACCTGGTAAATGACAGGGTATGTGCCTTACAGTTTGCCACAGTCCCCACCATTCCCTAATGTCTGCCTGATATAGAGGACTCATCTAAAGGGGGCACTCCTCTCAGCTCCAGTGGGCTGTTGCCACACCTGAATGTGGGTCCAAAGTGGCCAGATTCCTTCGTTTTCCAAGAGGCGTGGAAAAGCCAGATCTTCCAGATTTTAAGAGTTGGCAGAGACTTCCTTTTTTTTTTTTTTTTTTTTGAAAGTGAAAACTGCAATCTGTACATAACCTTTGATCTAGAGAAATGCAGACTCTGTGCCTCCTTGGGAAATCTTCTGGCAACTTTTTCTTGACTGAGTGGCAGCGTTGTGGCACTTAAGAAACTTTAGGGCAACTATTTTATGTGTGGTATGAAACCAGAGATTCCAAGAGGCAATAACAGATGCTGGAGAGAGGCCTCCATGTACAGTTGCTCAAGGCATGCACTGCACAAGTGCTCCTAGCCACAGAAGAAAGAGGAAGGCTGAAATACAGTTCACTGATGGAGACCTTCATGATAGATGGACCACGCTGGTAACATCAGAATCCCTATCACATTCAACATCACTAAAAGAGACAACCAGATATGACAGGCCACTTGACAAGGCAACAGGAAATATCCAGCACTGTCAAAGACCCATTCTTGCAAAAACACAACCAAACCACCAAAACTGAATCTGATCGATCCTCTAGCTTGGGGATCACCAAACTCTGATCTCACAGGCAAATCCAGCCCTCCACCTGATTTTACAAGTCAAGTCTCATTGAGACCCACCCACACCCATTTGTTTACCTACTGTCTATGGCTGCTTTCCCAGCACAATGGCAGAGTTGAAACCATATGAACTGCAAAGACTAGAACATTTGTTATCTGGACCTTTAGAGAAAAAGTCACCAACCCCTGTGTGAGATCAAGGCACTGGGTCAACAGGAAACATGGGGGACAGAGGAGCATGTGAAAGCAGCACTATGGGGAATGAGATCAGCAAAACCCAAAGTGTGGGATGGTCTTAGAATAAACCATCTAGTTCCTCCCATAAATAAGTGGCAAGAAAACAAAAGAAGGTGGCAGAACTGGTGTAGATTCCCAGAGGCTTGCAAGACATATCAGCCAACCAGAGAAATGGGGATAATGAATGGGTATTTGGCAATATTAAGGAATTAGTCATTTTTGGTACATGTGAAAATGGCATTGTGCTAAATGCAATGGTACTTGGTGTTAGATCCTGAAACAGCAAACAGGGCATTAATGGAAAAACTGGTAAATTCTAAGTAAAATCTGTGGTTTAATTAATAGTAATGTACCGTGGTAATGGATTGCACTAATGTAAGATAATGACATTAGTGGAAACTGGATGACGGGCATCCAGGAACTCCCCGTTAGCACGGCAACTTTTCTGGAAATCTAAAATTATTCCAAAATACAAAGATGATTTTGAAACAATGGCATTGTCATTGTAGTTTTTAAGAGACTCTTTATCCCTTGGAGAGAGAGGCTGTAAGATTAACAGATGAATGCTATAAGGTCTGGAATTTGCTTTAAACGAATCCAGCAGAGGGCAGGTAGTAGGTGGGGAGAGAGAGAATCCAGACGAAGCCACATGCTGACAATGACAAAAGTTAGGAAATGCATTCCTGGAGGTCATCTTCACAATTCTCTCCAATTTGGTGTGAAATTTTTCATGATGAAAAGATTTTTTGAAAATTAAAAAGATTGGCGGGGCCCCTGGGTGGCTCAGTCAGTTAAGCATCTGCCTTCAGCTCAGGTCATGATCTCGGGGTCCTGGGATCGAGCCTCACATCAGGCTCCCTGCTCAGCGGGGCGTCTTCTTCTCCCTCTCCCTCTGCCCCTCCCCTCCACTTGTGTTCTCACTCTCTCCCTCTCAAATATATAAATAAAATCTTAAAAAAAAAAAAAAAAGAAAAATTAAAAAGATTAGGCCTACATGCCCTTAAAGACGCTCTCGGGATAGACTGTGTACGCCTGGAGGAAGGGGGCACCTCGATCTTACCTGAAGGTAGCCCTAGCTAGCCAGACCACTAGCCAGACCACATGTCCAGAATTCCAGACCCCCCCACTGCAGTTCTGTCAAGGTACCCAGGCCTTGGCACAGCTCTCCATGGAATGATGGGACGATGTGGGTGTCTGACCTCTGGGGCTGGTAAGTTCCCCCCAACCCGCTAACTCTTAACCATCTCCATGTGACATTGTAAAATCTGCCTCAAGCCATGTTACATGATCTGCAGTGACCACAAAATATCCCAACTTGCCCCTACACATGTTAATTTGGAAATTAAAGCCCCTAAGAATATTTCCTGGGGACATCTGCAAAGAACACACGTCTCTTAGAAGAGCCATGGGAAACTACCTTTTTTTCTTCCCTGGACATGAACAGGGAAGCAGGTAGCCCCAATTACAATAGCAGCCATCCTAAGACGTTGGATCCTTGAGAAATCAAAATAGTGCTGGATCAATCCCATCCTGAAGCCCTTACCACTTCTGGTCATGAAAGATAATACCTTCCCTTACCATTCAATCTGCCTGAGTCTGCTGTGACTTGCAGCCCAACACCCTGCCCTGGTCTGCTCACATAAAGCTTTCTTCACAGAGGCCCGTGTCTATCCGTTTATGCAAACCTGTGCAGATTTGCCAGTCAGGTGGCCATGAGTACAACCGTGCATTTGAAATCATCAAACTCTGAATCCCAGTTGAGATGATACAAGTTTTTGCAGGCATTAATGATAGATCTAACCAGATCCAGAGCTCTCTTTACCACCCTCTTCAGTTAATCAAACCAGTCACTCGTCAAATCCCGCTCTAGCTCCTCCCTTCCTCTCCATCCCATAACCACTCCACTCCAGCCTCCATCACTGCTTACCTGCACTGCTACAGGATCCTCCCTCTTGACGCCCCAGCCTTTAGCATCACTTCCCTTCAATCGTCCCTCACTCTGCCCTCGGAGGGCTCTTTCCAACTCACAAGCCGATCAAAAAACTCCCTGGCTCAAAATTCCTCAATGACTCTCTTTCTCTGTTTTGCTAAATTGTGGCAAAATACACGTTACGTGAAATTTACCACCTTGCCCGTGTTTAAGTGCGCGGCTCCACGGCGTTAAGTGCATCCCTGCTGCTGTGCAACCGTCACCACCATGCCTCTCCTGGATTTTTTTCATCTTCCCAAACCGACACTCTGTCCCCATGAAATGCTAGATTCTCATTCCCTGGCGCCCACCGTCTACTTTCTGCCTCTATGACTCTCTGTCCTCGAGGGATCTCATGGAAGTGGGATCATGCGGCATTTGCCCTTTTTGTTACGGGCCTGTTTCAGTTGGCCTAATGTCCTCAAAGGTCACCTATGTTGTGGCACGTGTCCAAATTGTCTTCCCTTTTAAGGCCAAATAACCACTCCATTATATGTACATATTGCGTTTTGTTTACCCATTCACCCACTGACAAACCCCTGGGTTGCTGCCACCTTTTGGCTCTTGCGGATAATGCTGCTATGAACGCGGCGTCCGAATACTTCTTCAGGACCCTGCTTTCAATTCTCTTGGACCTATACCCAGAAATGGAATGGCTGGATCATACGGTAATTATTCCCATGACTAACTTTTGCTTCTACACTCAAGTCCTCTGCTCGAGGCCTCTGCCTCCCACCCGGCAGCCACACTGTTGCCAAAGGCTGCCCTCCGCCCATGGGGTGAAGTCAAAAGCTCCGATTTGACTTCTGTCTACCAGATTCCTATCTCACCACATCCTTCTTGAACCACAAACTCTAGCCCAGAGATACTGGTTGCCTCTTAGAGTCCCTTTCAAATTGCTACCCTCAGAGAGACTGTGTCACTTGGTCCCGGGTGTGGCCCTGGCATTAGTGTCAGGAGGGCAACCTGCTTGGAGAAGTGCAGGTGGGTCTCTGTGCTTGATGACTTTCCATTCCTCCAACACCTAAGTTATTCCATACCTCTAGGCCTTCGGGTACCAAGCTTCCTCCACCCTGGAACCTGGAAGCCATTTCCTTCCCCGAATGTCTGACCCACACCAACCCACATCAAGAATCACACACTTCATAAATTCTTTTCTAACATTTTTCAAGAGAATCAACCAATCCCTCATGGTGTCGCTGGGTATCCCCTTCTTGCCAGGGCTTCCTCCTCTCTCTAGAACATAAGCCCTTTGAGAAGAAGGGTGGCATCTTATCTTTACTCTGCCCCAATCTAGAGCAGTTGCTGGCAACCTGGAGCCCTTGACCAAGAGTCATCTCATTAGCACACTAAAGGCATTCTTACCACTCAGAGATTCCGAGAGTTTTAGGAGCTGTATAGCAGCTGAGGCAAAGCCCAAATATATATATATATTTTATAATACCACAAGCTAAGGACCTCATTCCGTACCAAAAGCAGCCATTCCTGAAATCTGACCTTATTTCAGCCCCTGGATGCAGCCATTCCTGAAATCTGACCTTATTTCAGCCCCTGGATGTAGCCATTCCTGAAACAGACATTTTAAATTACTTGAGTCAACAGACACACACACACACCTTTTTGTTTTTAATGTGAGTTAGTTGGTATTGTGTTTCTATCTCCTACAACTAAGAGAATGCTGACTGACTCCCCTGGGTTATCCCATCCATCTGGAATGCTACCCCCCCCCAACACATTTATCACCCTGACAAACTTCGGCTCATCACTCCTACCCTGGCTCAATGCTTCCTCCACTGGGAAGCCGTCTCCGATTCCACAGAGCAAACCCAGGAGCTCCCAGTGCAGTCTGAATGTGTCTCCCTGCAGCATTCATGTGACACCCTGGTGACTGTTGATCTGTGTCAGCCGCACTAGACCCTTCTTCCTGGGGAGGGAGCGCTATGGCCTTTCCATGTTTGTGTTCCCAGCACTGACCCCAGCGGCATCCAGCAAATAGCTGTTGGGTTGAATGAACGAGTAAGTGAATGATTAAATAGTAAAGCATCGCCTTCCTCTGACAACGGATTTATTTTTTAAAAGGAGAAGGAAAACAGAAGGCTCTGGCTCTGATGGATGGCAGCAACGCGTGCATTCTCTCCTCTGATTAAATAGCAGGCAAGGTGTGTGGGAAGGGAACAGAGGGACCTCGGAGACAGGCAGATAAAGGAGTGGGTGGCTCTTGCCAGCACAGGCCTTCCTTCCATCTTCTGCTGTGTGGCCGGCCCCAGCCTCCAGTGCCCACCTGCCAGGCTAAACTCCTCTGGATCCCCAGAAACAATGAGAAATCATTTGTCCGAGGATGGGAGCAGGGGAAATGGGATGGGGAAAAGGGAGGAAGACGTGTCCGTCTCCTTCCAGCTGGCTGCAGCCTCCACGACTGCTCCCCGCGCGGGCCAAACGCATCTTCTAATTTAGTTCATTCTTCTCTTCCCAGACGCTGGTAATGGACCCACACAGAACACTGTCAGCATTCAACCACCCTTCCTCCCTATGAGAAAGGAGGAGCGAGAAGGCATGCAAGAAGAGAAATGCACAACAGAAGAAAGGAAGGGAAATTCTAAAGAAGGAATAATCCCAGCAATGGCTAATAAATATAGCTCTTGCTGTGTGTCAGGCACTTGGCTGGAAGCTTGACATACCGTAACTCTATTGACCCTCGTCAAAATGTATGAGGCAGGGGGTAGCGTTATCCCCATTTTACAGATGAAAAGGGGGAGGAAAAATATCTCAGAAGACAAAGAAGAGATTTTATTTTTGTTGGCTTGTCTTTTAATTTAAAGATTTATTTATTTTGGGGGGAAGGCGCAGAGGGAAAGGGAGCGAGAACACCAAGCAGACTCCACACTGAGCGCAGAGCCCGATGTGGGGCTCCAAACCAGGACCCTGAGATCATGATCTGAGCCGAAATCAGGAGTGGGATACACAACCCACTGAGCCACCCAGGCACCCCAAAGCAGGGATTTTAAAAAAGATTTTCAAATGAAGGCACTGATGGATCCCAAGCCCTGAAACAGAGATTAGCACATAGTAGGTGCTCATTAAACAATGTGGAATGAAGGTTCAGAACAAATCTTAGCCCCCATCATAATGACATCATCGTCATCCCCTATTTTGTGGGAAAAGACACATTCCAAAGCAATAGGGATGGAGGATGCTAATTTTGCTTAGTACACAAATGGGCCCATTGCCACCATGAATGGGAATTATCTTAGAGGTGGGGGGGAATGAGGGGTAAATTCAATTTTAAAAACATTGTTTAAAACATTGAGTTTTTAGTAATAAGAACTCTTTGATTTCACAGTAAAACATGTTTGGGGGAGGAAAGACAGCACATACAATACTTCCCACTGCCCTTAGCATGAGACCACCGCACACAGATTTTCAACAATTTTGGACCAAGTGACTGGGGCTGAGGGTGGGGTTGGACTTTTTTGTTAAACTCGGTCTTGAATCTTAAGAGGCTCTGGAAGTTTTACACTGAAAAGGCTTAGGGGCATCGGTGGGATTGGCCTGGGGGTTTTGCCTTGAAGTCACGTTTGCTGAACAAAACTACTGCTTCTATTTGGTTGCGTAGCTATCAAATGTTGTGTAACAAATTACCCCAAAACGTCACATCTGAAAACAAACAACTTATGACTTCCTAGTTTCTGGCAGGTCTTAGTGGGTGCCTCTGTCTTAAGTTCTGTCATGAGACTGCTGTTGAGATGGAATCATCCAGGGCTGTGGTCTCATCCGGAAGCTCAGCTGAGGAAGGGTCCACTTCCAAGCTCACTCACGAGGTAGTTGGCAGGATTCAACTCCTCCCAGGCTATTGGCTGAAGGCCACTCTCAGTTTCTTGCCACAAAGGCCTTTCCATAGGACAGTGCACAATACGGCAGCTGGCTTCATCAAAGCCAGCAAGCAAGAGAGCACCTCTTGCTTGAGGTGCAAGACAAAAGCCATAGGCTTTTTGTAGCCTAATTGGGAAGTGGATCCTATCACTCTGCTGTATTCTAGTGTTATCAGTGAATCGTTAGATCCAGCATACACTCAAGGGCATGAGGATCAAGAGGTGGGATCCGTGGGACCATCTCGGAGGCCTCCCACGCTTGAATGGAGAGGCCATAAGGCTTAATGGTCAATCCCACAGCCAGACTCCCTGGGTTTGAATCCCAGCTCTGCCAACTCTGGCTGTGTGTCCTTGAGCAAGTCACTTAAACCGTTTGTACCTCAGTTTCCTCATCTGGAAAGTGGGTGTGATACTAGTACCTACCCAGCAAGGTTGTGTGGGGATTATGAGTTGATATATGAAAGGCACTCAGACCCGTGTCTGGCACACAGTATGCACCATGTAAATGCTCGCTGTTGCTGTCACAAGTCACACATCAATAAAAATAGCAAGGTTCCCTAAAGATGTCTTATTGACACTTGCAACTAGGCAAATGGCAATCATCTATGACAAAGAATGAGAACACAATGTAGTTTCTGTTTACTGGAAGTTCAAGAATAGGTAAACCCAACCAATAGTGATAGGAAATTGGGGTACAGCCTGGGCAGGAGCGCCAAGAAACCTTGTGAGGGGCGGGGCTCTTCTGCATCTGGATGCGAGCAATGTTCACACAGTCGTACAGCTTGGTAAAAATTCATGGTGCTGTGGACTGAAAGCAGATGCATGCCACACATCTTGTCCAATGCATCTTACGCTTCAGTTTTTAAAAACTTTTAAAATGCAAAGAATAATAATAATTCTAAAAAAGCATGATGAGCTAGCTGGTAGAGAGCTGGTCGAACCACGGCCCCAGGGGCTGGTGCCCCTGAGGAGGAAGGAGTTGGTACACCTTTGCCAGCTCCCTTTGCCATGACAACAGGAGGCCAGAGCACTTAGAGACACTGGCCTCAGCACTTTTTACTCTGAGAGCTTTGGAAAAAGGCTCTGAGTCGGGGGAGGAAGAGGAGAGCACGGAAGAACTGGCTGGCAAGATGCTGGGGTGGTGGAAAAAAAAGCTTCCAAGGCAAAAAGGATGAAGAACCCGCTCTTCTGGGCTCTGGATGCATTGCCTGGCAAGCTGGAGACATTCCCACCCATTCCTGCCTCCTCTAGAGAAAAGAGGAGGCGTGATCCTTAAGCTTCACCAACAACCTACCCCCCCCCACCAAAAAAGAAAGAAAGAAAGAAGAAAGAAAGAAAGAAAGAAAGAAAAATATAACTCACTTTTATTTTTTCAAACCCTCTAAAAAATATTTAGCCAGAAACTGTTCCCAAAAAAATTGGGTACGAATAGTAGGTCAATCTAACGGAAGAAACACATGCATATATTTGGGCTCTGTGACTGTCTAGTCGGCACTCTCGGGTGGGGGCAGGTATCTTAGGGTCCAGATGCTTAATCCATAGATGTGTCATCTAAACAGAAAGGGGGAAAAAGGATTTATCTGTGCTTCGTCGCTCTTCAAATGCTATAATACTAAGATTTCAGGGCTGGGAACTGGCTTTGCTCCTGGGAATGAGCCAAAAAGGAACTTCTAAGTTAACCCAGGGAGACAGACATGATTGTGAACACGTTATCTGCAGGTGAATCACGCGCTTCTTGAATAGAGGTTGTCCGGTTCTGATCCTCAGGCCATCACCTTTGCGGAAGATTGCTGGTGTCCAACATCCTGGCATGAGGAAGGACTACATTTCCCAGCAGCCCTTGCCATTTCGTGTGGTCATGTGACCAGTGACGGGCAAGCAGAAGTCTTAGGTGCTTATTCTGGACCTTAAGGAAAGGGACAAGGGACAACTCTTCACATTTGGCTGTAAACCTTGGTGAGCCAGTGAATGGTGATACCCAGAGGATGGTATCTTGGTCTGGGTTCCCCAAAAGGAGACCCTGAAGCAAGGATTCTAGTGTAAGTATTTATTTGTGAAGCGACCCCAGAAAACACCAGCTGGGGAAAGGGGAGGTGAGACAGAGTAGGGGAGGCAGCTAGGTACCACCATGGACACCTGGGATTCAATCTTGCTGGAAAGTTCTGGAAGGCAGCATAGGACACACACACACACCAGAGAAGGAACCTTGCCTGGAACCGCATCGCTGTAACAAACGAGATTGAACAAACGCAAGAAAGAAACTCCTGCCTTTGTGAAGACATTGAATTTGTAGTGGGCCTCTTGTTACAGCAGCCTAGCCTTCCCCTGATGAATATATCCACCCTCTTTCTTCCCACTGAGCTTGGGAGCTACAGCTCGAGATAATAGCACCTGTGGTCTTCATCCATTATATCAGGGAATATTCACGGAAACCCTATGCCAGATGCTACTGCTGTCCCACCCACAGTAGCCCCCATTTCCAGGGAGGAGGACAGCCAGAAGTGCTGGGGTGTTAACATCCTCAGAAGCAATTAATAGCCTCAGTGAGGATGAGAACCCAGCCCCGTGTCCACGGTGTGGGGCGACTCTGAAAAGCATGCTCTCTGCTGCCTCCCAGAGGCCTCTGATGGAACTGAGTCCCAGTTGCCCACTGTGCTAACTGGCTTGATAGATAACATACCATCAACAACCCGCCTTCCCTCCCTCACCTTACTCCGACGGTCCTGCCCTCTGCGTGTTTCCTCGACCACCTCCCAAAAAACTATTTGCACTTGAAATCTGATGCCAGGATCTGCCTCAGAGATCCCAAACCAAGACTTGGACGATTATCACTTCCAACTTACGGACCGGGAAATAGAAAAGTCATCTCAGGTGACATAGCAAGGAGACTGGGGTCTAAGACCCAAATCCATGCCTGCTGAGTATATGATCCCTCCCTGTCCAACAAGCTGTGCCCTTCCACGAGGGAGTCCTCACATCAAAACAGCAAATGGGGAACACCAGCCTCGCCATCTTTTCCCCCAAACCTTGTTACTCTCCAGGCTTTAAATTTCAATTCGACAAATGTTTATTGAGCCCCACGGTATGCCATGCACACACCGGGGCCACATAGATAACCGATTCATGGACCACCCCCGCCCCAGATAGCTCGGGGGTCTAATGGGGGAGCTAGGATTTTAAAGGAGGAAACTCCATGGGGCACCTGGGTGGCTCAGTCGGTTAAGCATTGTCTGCCTTCAGCTCAGGTCATGGTCCCAGGGTCCTGGGATTGAGCCCTGAGTCAGGCTCCCTGCTCAGCGGAGAGCCTGCTTCTCCCTCTCCCTCTCCCTGCCTTTCTCTCCCTGTCAAATAAATAAATAAATAAATAAATAAATAAATAAATAAATAAAATCTTTTAAAAAACATAAATAAAGGAAGAAACTCCAAACCAACCAGGAGCTACAATCACTGCTGCCATTCAACCCCTGAGCTGTTCAAATTGTGAAATGTTTCTATTCCAGTTAGTAAATAACGGCTATCCCCAGTCTCCCCGAGGGCCTCCCACCTGCTGTCCTGTCCGGCGTGGGGGCGAGGGGGGCGCTTCCTCCAAGCCACCCTGGACCTCCTCCCCTTGAGCCGGCATTTCAAGGGGCAGTTGGGCATTTGAAGGGGCAGAGGGTCGCGGTGCGCGTGCGCTCTACCTGATCGCCCCGGCGGATCTGACTGTCATGGTTCAGGCGGGGCACCCAGGCGGGGGCGGGGTCACCAGCTTCACCGGAGCCGAGCGGGTCCAGCCTGCACTGAGTTGTGTTGTGTTTTGTTGAACCCAGAAAGCCACAGCCTGTGAGGGGTATGGGATTCTTTGATGGTAGGACAACCTTATAGTCTACAAACCACTGAACTGTACATTTTAAAGGGGTGAGGTCTTTTTTTATTTTTTTAAAGATTTTATTTATTTGACAGAGATAGAGACAGCCAGCGAGAGAGGGAACACAAGCAGGGGGAGTGGGAGAGGAAGAAGCAGGCTCATAGCGGAGGAGCCTGATGTGGGGCTCGATCCCACAACGCCGGGATCACGCCCTGAGCCGAAGGCAGACGCCCAACAGACACCCAGGCCCCCGTTAAAGGGGGGAGTTTTATGGGATGTGAATTGTATATCAAAAAAAAAAAAGCTCTTATTTAAAAGAAAGAGGGAGGGAGAGAGGGGAGGTGGGAAGGAAAGAAGGAAGGAAGAAGGAAGGGAGGGAGGAAGGGAAGGAGGATGGGAAGAAAGGGAGGGAGAGAGGGGAGGGGGAAGGAAAGGAGGGAAGGAGGGAGGGAGAGAGGGGAGGGGGGAGGGAAGGGAGGACAGAGGGAGGAAGGAGACAAAACTAGGGCCTAAATCCTGTTTCCTAACACCTCTGGCATCAGCCCTGGAATACAGGTGAGGAGAGTAAGGCGCTCACTTTGGGGACAGAATTTAACAGCTGCCCCGTCAGGTCTCAGGCAGCTAGGGCCGCCACAACACAGTGTACAAACTAAGCGACTTCAACACCGGAAATGTATTGTCTCCCAGTGTCTCCCAGTGTCTCCCAGTTACAGAAGCCGGAAGTCCGAGATCAGGGTGTTGGCAGGGCCGGGCTCCTTCTGAAAACCCTAAGGAAGGCTCTCTGTTCCAGGCCTCCCTCCTACCTTCTGGTAGTTCTCTGGCCTGTGGCAACATAATTCAATCTTGACGTGGCATTCTCCCCGAGAGCACATCTCTGGGTTCAGATTTCCCCTTTTTCTAAGGACAGCGGTTACATCAGACCACAGCCCACCCGACTCCCGTCAGCCTCACCTTAATGAATCACACCTGTAACAACCTTGTTCCACACAACGGCACGTGCTGGGGTACTGGGAGTTAGGACTTCAGGACGTAGGAATTTCAGGGGGTGACACAGTTCAACCCATAACACACGCCAAGCCATACTGGAGCCAGAGACCAAAGGAATCATCAGAAATACTGATCTGGCCCCTATTTAAAATTTTGGTGTTTTGCTCATCACAGCTGTTCGCATTGACTCTGGAGTTTTTAAAATATTCCATTAAAATATTTACTTTGATGACCGAGTTTTTTGGTGCCCCTTAAATTTTGCCTCTGAAGCTAATGCGTCACTCACCTCACCCCAGTCCGGGCCTTGTCTGGCATTCTCCATCATTCCAAGTTTGCAGCCAGTGGTCCCCCTGGTCTGCAAATCGTCTGTCTGCCCTCGGGCGGGCTTGTTCAGGCCTAGGAGGTTAAGGGAGCTGGGCCCTTTCTTGTCTGCCCCTCCTGCCATCCTAGGCGTCACCTCCCCTTTCCCCGAGGCTGTCTGGTTGTCCACCCAGGAGACGTTCTTGTCCTGGGAGCCAAGCAGACAGTGGCCAGCTCGATGCCCTCGCTGACAGCTCTCAGGTCGACCCCTCAGCCACTCCAGCTCCGCCTCCTTCCTCTACGCCTGCCTCCTTCTGGTTTGTGAAAAAGCCCATCATCCGTCTGGATGCAAACCTATGGAAGGGTTGGGTGTTCTGCGATTTGATTAGAAGGATTCAGCCCTAGTCAGCCCTAGCCACATCAATTGGCTCAGCTTCCACGGGCCCTCCTGTCCCGCTGAGACCGCCACCATCCTTCTAAGAACCGGGGGAGGGGGTGGGAGCGCTGCTGGAGAGGAAGAGAGGGGAGGGAAACCATTCGGGGTTGTAGGCACGATCCAACAAGGTAATTTTGGAGAGAGCTATTTTAATTCATTAATAAATTACCCACTTTTATGCACAAAGAATACATCTCAAATTACGGGGAAGGTTCAAACTTGACAGATCTCGTAGTAGCGACAAGAATAGGAATAAGAATAAATAGGCAATAATTCAAGGCACCCCCTGCACACCAGGCACTTTACACGTATTATCTCACATGATGACATAGATACAATCACGATCTCAGCTGACAGATGAGGAAACCAAGGCCCAGAGAGGTGATGTGACTTCCCCAAGGTCACACAGCTAGTAAGTGGCAGAGTCAGAACTCAAGCCCAGACCATTTGGGGACACTGTCTGTTCTCTGAGCTGCTAGGTTACAGCTGCCCCTATTCCTATTATTGCTATTATAATATCACCGGTTATTCTAATAATGATAATATTAATCATCGTGGACGTTCAACACTAATCATGACCACTCTGATTGTAATAGTAACCCAATACTGAGTCATTTAGAGACTGAAAGGCGTGGGTCCCAAGCAGAAATGTAAACCTGGGAATATCTACAGTCCTGGTTTTGGATTCTGAGAGGAGGCTCCTGGCATCTCTTTACCGGGCTGGGGCAACCATCCTGAGACTCCTCTAGGTTGGGCTGCCAGTGGCTCCCAGCCCACTGCCCCACCCCAAGGGGGCTCAGTTCTGGTGCCCTTCCTGCTCCAGGTCCCACCCCCCAACACTCGCCACCGGCATCAGGCAGGGGCCAAACTCGGGCGAACCCACATCCTTAATCCGCTTCTTCCCTGCCCTTTCCTATGTCCCTCATTTCCGTAGACCACTGGTTCTCCAACTGGAAACGCCCCCGAGGTTCTGACTTAATTGGTGAGGAGTAAAGCCCGGCCATCGGGAGGTTTTAGAACCTCTCCAGGTGGTTCTAAGGTACAGCCAACTTTGAGAAGTGCTGCCTTAGAGGTCCCTCCCGAGAACACCCCCTCAAGAAAGCCCCAGCCCGAGATTCCCCATCCCTGGCTCTGCTTTCAGGAAACCTCACCCAAGATACATGCTTTTGGCGCATGGGTCCACCGGGGGGGGGGGGGGTGCGGAGAATTTCTCTTCTGTGCCTGTGCCCAACCCACAGATGGGATGGCGTCCCGGTCATGCAACTGGAGCCCCCAAACCAGGGGTGGCTGAAGGGGGCAGGAGAGGAAGTATGTGCGTGTGTGAGAGACGGATGGAGAGAGACCCAGAGAAAGGGGGACACCCAGGGAGAAAAAGAATAATTCAGACAGACAGAGACATAGAAGACCAGAGAGAGACAGAGACAGGGCGTGGGGGGAAGAGGGAGGGAGAGGGTGGGAGAGAGAGGGTCAGAGAGAGAAATGACAAATTCATAGAGACAGAGCAAGAGGAAGCCCCGTCTATTATTCAGGACACCCCCCCCCCCGGCTCTGTTGGCAAAGAGCACAACCAGGGTGCCTCTGACCTCTGACCCCACATCACTTGGGGCACCCAGGGACCTGCCTTGGGACCCCCATCCACCGGTGGGAGGGAGGGGGCCTCAGGGGGGTCCCCAGAGCTCTCAGCCCTCTGATCTGATGCGGCCGAGGCAGCATGTCCTCGGGGCTCTGCAGAAGCTCACCAGCTTCGGTGAGTTAAATTTAGCTTAGGTTCCTCAGCGCTGAGTAAATTGCCTCTTTGCCGAGGAACGGAAGAGGACTAAACCTGTTTACAGTGTTTGAAACCCACTCACTACAATATTTTGCAACCATCACAATAATGACTCGGCTTCCCATCTCAGGCGTCTCTCAGGAGCTCAGGTGGGTGCGGGACTTTCAGAGCCACCTGGCAGGGGGGGTTAGCGAGGAGGCTGTGTGCTGGGGTCGGGCAGACGTGGGTTCAATCCCAAGGCTTGCAGCTGACCTGCTGGGGGACTGCGGGGTGGCTCATTGATGCGCCTGTCAACGGTATCCCTGATCTCTGCCCCTTGGGTTTCTGTAACAGACGACACGAAATGCCGGGGAGGCTGAGCCTGGTGGCTGGCGAATGCCAGAGACCAACGGTTCGGTGGTGCCAATGGAACAAGATCTGAGGTCAGGATGCTAGGATTCAAATGCTACTCGTGCCCTGTGGGACCCAGGGTAAATGATCTAACCTCTCTGTCCCTCAGTTTCCCCATGGGTAAAACGCGGATGAGGATGATGCCTAACTCACAGGCATGTTGCAAGGTGACTTAAGTTAATCCTTGGAAAGCACTTTGCAAATCTGCCATGCGGAACAACTCCAGAAGGCACCATCACATGCATAGTCTATGTTAAATGGCACCCCCGGGGTGGTGCAAAGCAGCAGCTGGCAGCCGTCATTAATGCCTTTAGCCACTGGGCTGTCTATTGTGGGAAGGACTGTGGGCCAACATGGGTCATGACCCAGGGAGAAGTTAACCAGGGTCTTCTGGGAAGGAAGCTTCTTGATGTCAAGAGAATATCGCAGGAAGCCAGTGTTTCCCTCTTTCTAGATGTTAACTGGGGTAACAGCCATCTACAAACCTGAGAGAAGCCAGCTGAGAACAAAGCCAACTCCAGAGGAGGAGAACGCTGAGAGAATCGCAAAGGAAGCTAGATCCTTGATCAAGCTGTGCTTGAAACCCACATCCCTCTAGACTTGCAGTTATGCGAACCAACAAAAACCAGTAACGAGTATAGGGTTTCCTTCTGGGATGATGGAAATGTCTTAAAACTAGACAGAGGCGATGGTGGTACAACACTGAGAATGTGCTAAACGCCCCTGAATTTTCACTTTAAAATGGTTAATGCTTAATTTTATGTTATGTGAATTATACTTCAATTTTTTTTAACGTGTAAATTGGGTTTTCTGTTACTTGCAGCCTAAAGCTTCATAATCAATACCTCTGAGTCCAAAACAGTGGGTTTTCCACTCCCCATCCCAGATCCCTGGACACCATTTTCCATATCCATATGTCTCAGACTCACTCATGTTACCCACTTGCAGACTATGCTTCCTTTATACTATCCCATAATCACCTTATCATTAAATAACAAGTCTCTGCCTAAAATTCTAAACAAAAGTCTTTGCTCAAAAGTCTACAGTCCTGGGGAAAAGCCATGAGGTCGCTCATTGAATCAGCCCACGTTTATTCAGCAACTACTATATGCTTTGCACTGCGCATGGCATGGGTTCTTCTGGCAGCTCCAAGGATTATGCTTCTTCTTGTTCTGTTCTGGAATGATCTCCTGCTTATCCTTGGGTCTCGGCTCATGAGTCCTTTAGAAAGCTGTGGCTAATCCCTCTGCTTATACCTCTCTTCAAGGATTTACCTCATTGGACTGGTCTACGGCTATGTCTTGGATTTCACTAAGGGCACCGACTGGGAAGTATTCACCCTTATATCTCCAACATATAACACAGGAGCTGACCCCCACCAACTCCTTCAGCTGCCCTTCTCACCACTCTCCCCCTCACTCACCTTGCTCCAGCCACACCGGCTGCCTCTGCTGCTCCTCAAACACATCAGGCATGCTCCTGCCTCAGGGCCTTTGCACTTGCTGTTCTCGCTACCTGGAACTTCCTTCTCCAAGACCTTTGCATGACTGGCTCACCCCCCTCATTCAGGACTCGACTCAAATGTCAGATCACCACACGTGCCATCCCTGACCATCTTTTCTAAGATACTCCTGTCCCGTCACACATTACTCCATAACCCTGGATTATGCAATTGTCATCCTCGTTGTACAAATGTGTCAATTGAGGCACATGAGGTTGATTCAGTAATGAAGGACTCTGGATGTGGTACCAGAAGTGGGGTGCTGTTGACACATTATAATTACAAAGCTGGTAAGAAGTTGGGCCAGGTTTTGAACCCAAGCACTCTAGCTCCCAAGCCCACAGGCTCAGCCGCTCTGCTCTGTCTCACAATTCCTCCAGCCTCTATTTCTACCTCCTTCCTCCCCGCTCTGTTCTACCCTCTACCTTCTTACAGCTGCCTGGGTAAGTCCACTTTGACCCTCCCCAAACAAGAAACTCCAGAGTTCCCTCCGAAACCACCTCTTCCTTCGTTCCCTAGATGAAGTAGGCTTTAACTGGCTTTTTGAAAGATGTTATGTATTTATTTGAAGGGGGGGGGGGAGCAGAGGGAGAGGGAGAAGCAGACTCTCCACTAAGCAGAGAGCCTGGCTCAGGGCTCAAGCCCAGGACCCTGGGATCATAACCTGAGCCGAAGGCAGACGCGTAACTGACTGAGCCACCCAGGCACCCCAGACTTAACTTGTTTTTAATTCAGGGAGTCTGTGACATTAGGGGAAAAAGTCACATCCTAATTGTCACTGCCTCCTGCTGAAATTATGAAGGGAGGCAAAAAACTGCAGTAGTGTTAACAGTGTTAGCAGCTCCTGTGACTTTGTCATCAACAGAGAACACACTTTCATGTCACATTACAATGATCGCGGAAATCTTGAAATAATCATTTACTCCCATCACTACCTGAAAATTGTTAGGCCTGTCACTAGATCTCAGTTTTTACGTGTTATTAAAGAGGTGTATTTGTAAGAGGATGACAAAACCCGTTGCTTCAGATATTTTGGTTACTAATCTTCACTATAATTGGTCTTCTCTGTGTTTGATGTTATCCATTTATTTTTTTAAAGATTTATTTATTTCAGAGACACAGAGAAGGGGGAGGGGCAGTGGGAGAGGGACAGAGAGCATCTCGAGCAGACCCTGCACTGAGTGGGGAGCCCACCAAGGGCTTGATCCCAGGACCGCGAGATCATGACCTGAGCCAAAATCAAAGAATCGGACGTTAACCCGCTGAGCCACCTAGTAGCCCTTCACCTTATGCATTTAAAAGCACAATTCTGAAAAGGGGTCCCTGCACTTCATTGGACTGCAAAGGGCTCCTTGTGGGTGTGTCTTTGCTGACCCTCCCCAGTGGCATGCTTCTGCAGCCCCACTCCCCATCCTCTACCCCAGGAAACCCTCCTCACCATCTCCATGACCCACCCTGACTCCCCAGACTCTCTCTCCCACCCGTGCCTGCCCCATAACTCTGCTCACACCTCTTCCAACACAGCCTTCTCTGCTGCAGGAAGTTGTGGTCTCCTGCCTCAGAAGCAACATTCTTTGAAGTCAACACCCTTCTTGTCTCTTAGGAAATCCAGAACTCATTCAGGAAATTATACCAGCTGTGCCCAAAGGCGGGGGGAGGGAGGAAAGTGCCTTTGAGGGTAGCACATGGGAGGATGTGGAGGTTGGGGGATTCCCCAAGTTCAGACTGACTGTTCCCCAAGAGTGAAAGGATGCATGGGGCCTCTGGGGTTCTAGGTTCCAGGCCTCCCCAAAGATTCCTGGGTCCCCAGTGTGTCTCAGAAGCAGTTGAATCTCCAGCTGGAGAGGATCTTGCAGGACAAGGGAAGGTCTCAAAGGTAACCAGTGTGGCCTGATGGCTCAGGGGTTTCCTAACTATTCCAGATCCCCATCTGCATTCGAGGCACCCATATGGGCAAGCAGGTCAAATGCACTGGGCAAAATTTTAAATACTTAACAACCAGCAAGAGGCACCAAACTCCAGGATGTTTACTAACTGGTAGGGAAATATTTTAATATTTTAACAATAAGCTGTACCAGTGTGTCCCAGCTGAATATCTGAATACACAAAGAAGAGATAATTGAAGCCAAAAGAGTAAGAATCCAAACCGTGAATCATATGAGAATAATTCCGTGTTGGCTTAGGAATGGATTAGATATTATTTTTTTAATCCTCCAGTGGATTTTACGTTTCCAAGTTGTGTGTAAACCTGGGGACCTCCCCTGAGGATATATCGTAAGTAAAAGGAGAAACGATGACCTTGCGGCCTTGGTTCTCAAGCATGACTGCATGTTAGAATCACCTGGAAACTTTGAAAATGCCAATGCCCGGAGCCCACGCCCAGAGTGGGATTTAATGGGGTACAGATGGCCTGGGCATAGGGGTTTTTAAATGTCCCAAGTGATCCTGATGAGCAGCCGAGGTTGGGAACCACTGATGTAAAGCCCGGCTTCTCCAAGTGTGGACCAGACCACCAGCAGCAGCATCCTGGGGAGCTTTTGAGAAATACAGATTCTCCGGCCCCACCCCAACCTGCCGAATCAGAAACTCCGGTGAGCCCAGCAACACCTGCGCTTCAACAGCTCCTATCAACAGGGCGATGATGGGTACCCAAGGCCAGAGGGCGGCGGAGTTAAAAATCGGCTGCTGACTGTCCTGGAGGACGGCCAAAGCCACATGGACACACCATCGCCAAAAACCTTTCCCACCACAAAGAAGTCCAAGATTCCACCACGCTGCTAACCAGCTGCGGTCAGCCAGAGTCCGGCGCACAGGCCTGGCTCGAGACCGGAGATCGAGGACACGGATCTGAAGGGAATGGGTCGGCCTGTTGGCGGCCCTTGGAGGAATGAACCGAGCTGGCATGTCAGGTAAAGGCCGAGAAAGCAAACACACGAGAAAGGGTCTGCGTTCCATGACGGAGAAACCCGAGGAGCTCTCCAGCATGGCTCTATTTGATGAAGCCTCTTTTAAACGGAGCACCCATATTCTGAGGCAGGAACCGAAGAGGTCCACAATGTTCCAGAGGGCTCAGCAACAGGCCCAATACACAGGCGCCGTGCCAGTTTGTCAAGAATTTCAGTCCCATATGTCTGCTGAAAAATCCAACATATTCGCGTTAGTCCTTCAGATGCTTCCCCATTTTGGGAGGCATTTGGGGGCAGCTGTGAACATTCAGATGACAGCTTTGAAAGAGGGTCCCAGCCCTTCTCTGGCCCTGGAGGGAAAAGCCTTCAGATTTTTGGAAATGGACCCAGCGGAGCTACAAAGTCATTTCTGAGCTGTGTGACTTTGGGGAAGTTTCTTAACCATTCTGGGCTCTAGTTTCCTGATTTAAAAAGGAGGAAAGGGTAATTAAAGATATTCACTAAGATTTTCTTAAAAATTAAAAGAAAGTATTAGAATGCCTATAACAATGATGGCTATCACATCTGCTTAGTAAATATTAATAAATTACAAAAATTAATAGACCCTCCAATTCAAAGCTTAAATCACCACTGGTGGCTTTTGACATCGCCATCTCTCCAGAAAGCACCATATGAATTATCTTCTCTTTGTCCCCACTAACTTCTCACTATGGTTTAGAGCAGGCGTCAGCAAGCTACATCTGTCAGGCCAGATACGGCCCACCTCTTCCTTCCGTAAATAAAGTTTTATTGGTATCTAGTCATTCATTTACACATTTTCGATGGCTGCTCTCATATTCCAAAGGCAGAACTGAGGCTTTGCTACAGAGACCATCTGATCATCAGACCCCCAAAACTAAAAGCATTCACGACCTGGCCCTTTATATTAGTTCGTACCCCAGATTTAGAAGTTAGATTTTCATCTCCTAGCCCTGAGCCTATTCCAATATCATATCCTGCTTCCATCCAACCTTTACTGACCAGCTACTATGCGCTTAAGCCCTGGCAATACATAATCAATAAGGTAAGGTCATGTCTTTCTAGAGGTCACAGTTAGCAGCAGGGGTGGGAACGTGTTCGTTTTATTTAACTGAGGACACCTGTAACACTTTATAATGTGCCAGGCACCATGCTGAGCATTTTGTAAATGTTTAATACTTGCAATAACCCTATGAAACAAGTGCTATTTTATTCTGCATTTTATTTTTTTATTTTTCTTAAAGATTTTATTTACTTATTTGAGAGAGAGTGTGAGTGAGAGAAGGAGCACGCAAGCAGGGGCAGAGGGAGAGGGAGAAGCAGACTCCCCCGCTGAGCAGGGAGCCTGATGTGGGGCTCGATCCCAGGACCCCAAGATCATAACCTGAGCCGAAGGCAGACGCTTAAGCGACTGAGCCAGCCAGGCGCCCCTCTCTTCTGCATTTTATAGACAAGGCAGGTGAGGCTGCTAGTGGAGTCACTTGCCCAAGGTCACGCAGCGTGTACAGAACCAGAGTGTTGAATCCAGGCACGATGACTCCAGAGTCTCTAAGCTGTGCAGGCTTCTTGTACAGAATCACGTGCCCTAAGATGCAGCCTGGAGGAGCTACGTGTTGCCTACTTCCCAGGCCATTCCCAGGCCACAGGAGGGGAAGGACAGGCTGGCTTTTCCTCCAAAACCCTGTTATCAGAGCCCTGCCATGTCAAAGTGCTCTCCCAGACTCTCTGCACCAGGATCTCCCCCAGAGCCCAGAGAGGCCACGGTATTTGCCCAGGTCACCCGGCTCTCGTGGGGTGGGCTAAGATCTGCAGGCAGCTCCTTTTGCCTCCTAATCTACCCTTTGTACAACACTTGGGGCCCTCCAGAAGAACTGAGAACCGGCAAGAACAGCCTTCTGGGATGGCAGAGGACCAGACTTGCTTTGCAAGCTGGCATTTTGGGGCGATGGTGGCCTTGTTCTTTAACCGCACTGTCGCGGATCCCACTGCTGGCCCTGGGCTCCTGCGGAGCTTATGAGACCTGCCCCCCTTCCCTAAGGGGCTGTGACAAGTTGAAAATGTCAGAAGGCGAGAAATTATTTCATTTTATTTTATCCCAATTTGGCCTCTTTTTGAGCCGATTCTAGCAGCAGGTTTAGAGGACGGGTTATGCACTCCACACTCACCTTCAAGGTTTTATAGATTTCATTCTGAACCTGTCTCAGACTCAACACGACCACGTTCAACAGATATCGAGTATCTTCTACCCACAAAACTCTGGGCTGGGCAATGCCAAAGATTCCAGGATCAATAAGAAAAGGATCTTCCCTCCTGGGGTTTAGCATCTAAAGGCAGGGGAAAGCTTAACGATCACACCTCATTCATTCTACTGTTCCAGGCATTTCCAAGTTCATGAACTTGCAAGAAGAGGAATTAAGAGCTTGGGCTCTGGACTTGGACAAAATCTGGGTTCCAAGGCTGGTTCTGCCCCCATAGTCTTTATCATTTTCCCTTCTGTGCCTCTGTGGCCTCTTCTGTGAAATGGGCGCTGGGGTGAGGACCTCTATGAGCTCATACCCAAAGCCCCTTGGCCCAGGGCCGGACCCATGGTGATTGTGGGATAAATGAGGACTGGTCTCTGTGTACCCCCTGGGTGAAGTGTGCAGTCGCTTGTCTGCAAGTTAGCCTCCTCCTCCAGGCAGACTCCCCACCCCAGTACATCATGCAGGACTTGGAACCAGAGGATGCCCTGGACAGAGAACCGAAGAGAAAATGATGTTCACTGGCTCAAAGAGACTTGCAGGTCTCCAAGCCAGAGACACAGAGAGGTCATCAATATAGATGTTCAGGTTCCCAGGGCTTGAGTCACTCAATGAACATTGGCACCTTCTATTCCCCGGGGGACACTGCAGTGGATAAGGAAGATGGAAGCCCCGCCCTCATGTCGCTGGCAGTCCGATCTAGAAGGAAACACGCAATTACGGGCAATGAACAGAGTGATGTGATCCACAGCGTGGATCTGTGCTGAGACATCTGTGCTGAGGCCGAAATGCAAGAAGGAGCCAGCCATGCCGAGGGCATTCCAGACGGAGGCAATAGCAGGGGCAAAGGCCCTGAGGTGTAAACACTACTTGAAAATGCCGGGAACAGAAGGTAGGCCAGTGAGACTTGACCAAAGTGAGAACAGTCATGGTGGAAGTTCATTCAGAGATGAAGCCAATGGACTCCTCGCCCCACCCCGGGATGGGGGGAGCAGTGCAGACAACCTGGAGAGCACGGGTGCACAGACACTATCGAGAGAACCTTGGGGGTCTGAAAGGACAGACGTCTGGAGTGATGGAAGCAGGAAAAAAGATGGGAATCAGCAGTAGGCAAAAAGGTAACTCTGGGGGGACATTTGCTCACAAGCTGCTTGGGTTCCAAAAATGAGTGTAGAAAACCTGATAGATCATAAAAGATGGGGGGAACCAAGGAGGGTGGGGGAGGGCACCATGGGGCAGGGATGCTCCCAGGCCCTCCATGCCTGGCCACAGCCAAAGCTGCTACTACTTCAAAGGACAAAAGGAGGGTCTTTCTGCACTAAAAACCAGTCAGGCGCACTGAAAAAGAAACTCCCTGGGACCAGACCTATATTTTTTTTAAGTATCAAGTAGGCTAGAACTGTCCAACTGCCTCCCTTAAAAAAGAAGGAAAAAAAGTGCCCCGATTTCCAAGCAGGTCTTTAAAGGTCAGATTTGGTTTAATTGTGATGTCTAAACAACCTGCTATTCTTTTTTTTTTTTTTTTAACTGTGTAAACTGAGGCCTCTGGGTGCTTAACCAGTTTACCCAATAGCAATCTGGTATCAAGGCTCACTACGTGCCTGCATTGTTTTAAATGCTTACCATATAATGACGCATTAAATTTCATCTTTGTAGGAATTCCAGAAACGAGCATGATTACCTCCATTTTACACGCTAAGAAACTGAGGCACAGAGAGAATGTCCCTCCCCCGGAATAACTGAGTCAGTGAGGGGCAGAGCTTGGGGTGAATCCCGCCGTCTGGCTCCCCGTCCAGGTATTCAACCACACCCCAGCTCAAGGCCAGATGGGCCTCACCCTTGACCCCAGAACCCACCTGGGAGCCCTCAAACCCCGAGATACCTCCCCAATTCATCTTTACAAGCCCTTTGTGCGTGAAAAAAGATATTGCCATATATGTAATGATGGAGTATCATATGATGAAAATTGGATTCTCGCTTTGGGGCTGCCTTCCATTTCTCAGAACGCTGAGAAGGAAGAATGAGCCCGGGAGGTGGGTACCGGAGAGGCTGAGCAGACTGCCTCCCGTTGGGCTGCTAGTGTCCGCTCGGCGTGGGAGTCACAGCGCCACCTGGTGGCTAGTCATGGCAGCCGCAGGTGAGCGGGGTGACCGCAGGGGAGAACCCGGCTCCCCTGGCCTGGGTATCCGCCTCGCCACCACCAAAGGTGGCTGTTCCAGCCCAGGAGCCCACAAACTCCTGCAAATGGCCTATTTTCAGCTTTGCAGCCCAGTGTGTTACAGACTCCACTCCACCACCGTGGTACAGAAGTAGCCACAGGACGACAGGTGGGTAAACCAACCAAGGTACGTTCCAAAAAACCTTAATGCACATTGAATTTTGAATTTCATACAATTTCACATATCAAGAAATATTACTCTTCTTTTGATTTTTTCAACCATTTAAACATGTGAAAACCCTTCTTAGCCCGTAGGCCATATAACAGGTGTCTGGTCAGATTTGGCTTCCTCATTGTAGCTTGCTGACCCCTGTTCCGGAAGCTAGGGACCCAGCAAAGAACAAACCTGGCAAAAATTCCTGCCCTCGGGGAGCTAGTGGAGAGAATACAAATAATCGACAAGATAAAAAGCCAAATGTGTAATAAATATGAGTTGGTCATCAGCGCTCATCAGAAAAATAAGGCAGAAGGAATAGGTACATATAGAGGCTGGATTTTATTTTATTTTAAGATTTTATTTATGTATTTGAGGGAGAAAGAGAGTGTGTGTGAGCGAGCAAACACAAGCCAGGGGAAAGGCACAGGGAGAAGCAGACTCCCTGCTGAGCATGGAGCCCAATGCGGGACTCGATCCCAGGACCCCGGCGGGATCATGACCTGAAGCAGAAGGCAGAGGCTTAACCATCTGAGCCACCCAGGCGCCCCTAGAGGCTGAATTTTTTTTAAATAATTTTTATTTTGTTATATTAGTCACCATACAGTACATCCCCAGTCTTTGATGCAATGTTCCATGATTGAATTTTAAACAGGGTGGTGAGGAAAGCCTCACTGAGGAGCTGACCTTTAAGTAAAGGCTATAAGGAGGTAAGGAAGGAGCCATATGGGTGTGGGGGAAAGCATTCCAATCAGCGGGAACAGCCAGTGCAAAGGTCCTGAGACAGGACTGCCCTGATGTGTTTGAGGAACAGTGAGGAGGTCCAGGTGGCTGCAGCAGGGTGAGGACGAAGAAGAGTGGGAAGAGGTGAAAGCAGGGAAGTGACAGGCAGATTACACAGGACCTGGATGGCCTTAGGGAGGACTTGGGTTTGACCCAAGTGAGGTATGAGCTGCAGAAAACCCAGATCCATCTCAGCAACCATTAAGGTCACATGTGGGTTAAACATGCTTCCTTGGGGTCCAGGGGCATTAGTCATTTTACCAACAGTCCCATATAATCCTAAAGAATCCTAGTTTGTCCCCTGAAAACCATGGAAGTAGTCCACTGGGCATCGAAGATGAAAGAGATGGGGGGAGGGGCGGAGAGTACGTGAGAAAAGTGACTCACTAGAACTGGTGTTGCCTTCTTCCTCACCTGGCACGTGCCCTCCTCTCAGCTCAGGCTCCAGGGACCCGGATGATTCAGGCTGCCTATGCCAGCCCCCGCTTGGTGAGCTGCAGGATGGCCGAGCCTGAACCCCCACGTCCTAGAAATAGCCATTTCCGGCCTGGGGGTCCAGATCCCGCCACCCTGTCCTGGCTCCGCCCCCAGAGGCCTCCTTGCCCAGCGGCAGAAGGAGCCGTAGTAACACCAGCGCCTGCTGGAGTGGCTTCACGAGCTTGCGTGTACCCACGACGGGTCGTGGAGCACAGAAACACTGGAAAAGGATGACATCCGGCACCATCTACTTAGATGTTCTAAGTGACCGGGATTAAATGAGCTACTGTACAGAACGGGCTGGGCGCGGCGCCCTGCAGATAGTAAGCGCTCCGTAAATACGGGTTACGATCGTTATCCTCACAGCATAGTAATAAACATCATTCCCCGCCCTCCGTCCTCCCACCTGGGCCCTCGGTTCTCTGACGATCGCGGTGACGGTGGTGATGACTCAGAACCTGGCTCCTGAGACCGTGCTCCCGCCTCACGTGGGAGCGTGTTAGAAAGAAATGCAGAGTCCCAGGCCCCCGCCTCTCTGCCTGCCCCCGCCCCCAGCCCTGCTGGATGGGAACCTGCGTCTCACGAGACCCTGCAGGGGTTCTCGGGCCCAGGATGAGAACTAGCCTGGAAATCCTCCCCAAGGAGGCCCTCCGATGGGGAGGGAGGGTGTCCCCCACCAGAGCACAGCCCCTTGGCACTCTTTCTGCCGGCCACCATTTGTTTCCTGTTGGGTTTTCGGCCTGGGAGGAGAGCGTCATTGTGGGAGAGTGGGCTGTTGACTGATGTGTCCCCAAGGCCCCACATGGAGCTGAGCACGGAGAGGGTGTCTTAAATATTGGTAAAAGAAAGAAGGAGGGACGTCTGGGTGGCTCAGTCGGTTAAGTGTCTGCCTTCAGCTCAGGTCATGATCCCAGGGTATGGGATCGAATCACACGTCGGGCTCCCTGCTCAGCAGGGAGTCAGCTCCTCCCTCTGCCTGCCGATCCCCCTCCTTGTGCTCTCTCTCTCACACACACACAAATAAATAATTAAAATCTTTTTTTAAAAAAAGGAAAGAATTAGAGGGGGAGGCAGAGGGAGGGGAGAGAGGGGAGAAAGGCAGAGGAAGGGAAAATGTGGAGGGGAGAGTAGAGGGGAAAGAAGAGCACCTCCTCCCTCAACTCGGGGTCCAGGAACCTCCAAAGTGGGCTGGGGCACCCCAGGGAGTACATCTGTGGAAGTGCGAAACCAAGTACTCCAACTTCCCGCCCCGTTATTGTTTCATCTAAAACAAGGACAAGCCCTGAGCTTCTGGCTGACCCACATGCATCTAGCTGGCGGGCAGGAAGCCCCGCTCATTCTCATCCAGGGTGTTCCTTCAAGAGATCTTTACTGAGCACCCACCGGCTGCCAGCCTGGGTCTCCGGCACTAAGGACACAGCAGTGAACAAAACAGACAAGCATCCCTGCCAGGAACATTCCAGTGGGCAAGACAAATAAGAAAGGAAATAAATTACCATGCAGGTCACGGTGACACACCAAGGTCTGCTCAGCCCCATGTAAATGGAGTGATGGATTGGGGTAAGGGCTGGCCACAGGGACATGTGGCCATAAAGGTCGCTGCCTGGAAAGCAAGGGTTGAGGAAAATAGTAACGGGAGCAGAAAGGAGCAGTGAGAAATGGCAAAGCTGGGCCTCGGTCCCTTCCTGGCACCAGGACTCCGTCAGTCGCAGAAGAAGGAGAAATGGTGGTGATCTTCAATCCCTATCAGCAGGTGGCCCCAAAACGTTCGACATTCTCATGAAGACATCTTGAGATGTGAAGTCACAATCAGTATCGTTACTTCTGAGAGGGATTCCTACGGACCGGCAAAGCCACACAGTGAGCAGCCCGTGCAGAAATAACGTTTCCAAACAAAGGATTCAGAACGATGGGTATTCTACGGGACAATTGATCTGGCCTCTTTTGTGAGCCAGTGGGACAGTGAAAAGTGTGGACAGGGAGAGATGCTATTACAGACTAAGACTTAGAGAATCACTGCGTGATCCAGTAACACACCCAGAAGAGTCGAAAGAAGGGTCCAGAAGATCTATTTCCACACCCGTGTTCACGGCAGCATTACTCACAATCCCCAAAAGGTGGAAGCAACCGAAGAGTCAGATGAATGGGTCCGCACAATGTGGTACCCCCGTACGCTGGAATGTTATTCAGCCCTAAGAAGGAAGGAAATTCTTACACCTGCTACCCCATGGCTTAACCTTGAGGACATTATGCTAAAAGAACAAAAGGACAAATGCTGTAGATTCCACTTATATGAGGTCCCTAGAGGAGCCAGATTTATAGTCAGAAAGTAGACGGCAGGTGCGGGGGGCTGGGGGAGGGGGAGACGGTGTTGAATGGGGACAGAGTTTCAGTTTTGCAAAGTGCAAAGAGTTCTGGAGATGGGCGGTGCTGATGGCTGAATGACCCTGTGAATGTGCTCGATGTGGCTGAACTGGACCCACGCATGGTTAAAAGGATAAATTCTATGTTATGTATGTTCTTTAAAAAGATATAATGAGGGGGGCGCGTGGGTGACTCACTCATTAAGCGTCTGCCTTCGGCTTAGGGCGTGATCCCCGCGTTCTGGGATCGAGCCCCGCATCAGGCTCCTCCACTGGGAGCCTGCTTCTTCCTCTCCCACTCCCCCTGCTTGTGTTCCCTCTCTCGCTGGCTGTCTCTCTCTCTGTCAAATAAATAAATAAAATCTTTAAAAAAAAAAAAGATATAATGACTGGAGCATCTGGGTGGCTCAGTCGGTTGGGCATCTGCCTTCGGCTCAGGTCATGATCCCAGGGTCCTGGGATTAAGTCCCACATCGGGCTCCCTGCTCAACGGGGAGTCTGCTTCTCCCTCTCCCTTTGCCCCTCCCCCCCACTTGTGCTCTCTCTCCCTCTCTCTCTCAAATAAATAAGTAAAATCTTAAAAAAAAAAAAAAAAAAAAAAAGAACTTGAATTTTGGAAGCTGACAGCCCTGGATTTGAACCCCGGGTCTGCCGCTTTCTCGCTGGGAGGCCCGGGCAAGTTATTTAACTTCTCTCAGCCTCTCCTTTCTCCTCTGTGAATTGGGGATAAAGCAGAATCTACTGCATGGCAGATCGGGAGGAAGCAACAGGATCATAAAGGGTCTGTCCGTCAGCAGGTGCCCAATAAACATTAGCTGCCGTTACTATTATCAATAATGATCATTTTTCCTTGGGCAACTGGGACCTTTTTTTTTTTTTTACCTCTTTAATTCACTGACACTTTTCCTTACCCTAAAAATCTCTTTTCAGCAGTTTGCAGAAATAACTCGTTTTAACCCCTTGAAGAAGCCTCACTGATTCTGAGAGAACTCATCAAATCTCTTTTCAAAAGGAAAATAAAAGGAAACAGGAGAATGGAAATAAACAGAGACTCAAGAGGGAAGGGAGAGGAGAGAGGAGGCAAGCTCTGGAGAGGGGATAATAGAAGATGGTGTTTGGCATCGCAGCTGCTGACATTAAATGTACCCTAGTTATTTAAGGAAGGATGGACGGACGGATAGGCAGATGGAAGGATGGATGGGTAGGTAGGTGGATGGATAGAAATACGGACAGGTGGATGGATGGATGGATGGATGGATGGACGGACGGACGGGTAGAAGGGTAGGTGGGTGGGTGGGAGGCTAGACAGGTGGACGAGGAGGAGAAGATTAGAAGAGCACAGTGTGGAAAAATAAACGAAGCTTTATCATTGCCTTTCTACCTGATGCCCCAATGTGCCACCAGATGTCAGCCTAACCTCAGGAAACCACCTCAGCGGCCAAATTAGCACTGCCTTTTGATGAGTTTTCATTGCATTCTCTATTTACACATCCCTCATCAACACACCCCCGAACGCAACTGGCATTTATAACCCAGCTTTCCCTCCCAGCAGACAGAAACTCCAGGGAAGCCTGGTGGAGAGCTGTGTGTGGGGCTGGAGACCATGTTGCTAATTTCCCAGAGGTCAGACTGGAGCCTGGAGCGGGTGGGAGAGGAGATTCCAGGGTCCCCAGGAGTGACTGGCGTCCAGGCCAGCCTCAGCTCCAGTCGCCCTGAAATTTGCATTGGAATCCCACCTTCTTGAGGTCTGTCCAGAAATCCACCCCAGCTCTGAGCCTTTGCCAAAGAACCTCTTGAGAAAAAGGAAAAAAAAAAAAACAAAAAAGCACCAGCTTTCCTTCTATACCTGGCGCTGAAACCTTCACACGCACCGCTTGGATCATCAGCCTAGAAGGAGCGATTTCACGGTGAGGGTATGAGCCGTGGGAGGCCACTTGCCCAAGATCACAGGAACAGAACGGGTCGAAGCCCACCCTTCCTCCCCCAAGGCGACTCCTAGGAGAAGACCCACTTTCGGGGTCACTAGCAAAGAGGGAGGGGGCCCAGGACCCGAGTCCCCAGAGCCAGCGCATTCCCCCAGACCCCCCCCCCCGCGCCCTACCCCCTGCCAAGACCCCCTCTTTGCCTGCAGTACAGCCCGCAAACCCTCCGGTTTCGTCTCGGTGCTTGAGGTAGAAATGCGATTCCCACTCCCCACCCCTCCCACCCCGAAAACAGCATTTCTCAGCCGGACTCAGGAATGCCTCCCATCGGAAGCACCGGCCAACCCATCCGAGTGGACGTCCACAGACCTGGGCGCAGGGTCCACCGCGGACGCCCTGGTGCGCCTCCCTAGGCTGCGCAGGGGTTCACAGGGGCTTACGGCAGGGGTACCGGTCTCCAGGCATGGAAGGTTTCAGCAGCCAGCCCCCCTTTAGGGGTGCTCTCCAGTCCCTGCCCCCCACCCACCGTGCCTGTCCCCCACCCAGTGCCCCAGCCCGACCGCCCCGTGTACTCACTCCCATTCCTTCCTCCTGGCCTGGGGGGTGCTGTGGACTTTGTGCGCCTGGTGGGCCAAGATGACATCCCGGTGGTCCACCACGCCACCCCGCCGCTTCAGAGGGGGCCCCTGGCAGCCGCCGCTCATCCGGGGGGCCCGCGCATCCTGCGGAGCGCTGGCCGTGCGGTCCGCACCCGGGGGCCCCCAGCCGCCGTCGTGCAGGGCGTCATAACTGCGCGGGGAGAACATGGGGTCCGGGACCCGGGAGGTCTTCCACATCCATGGGCCTCGCTCAGAACTCGCAGGGTCTTCGGCCTCCAGCACACCGCGCAGCTAGAGGAGAGAGCAGAGAGCGGGCGGAGAGTGAGCGCGGCGCGTGGCGCACCGGGACAGGAGGGCAGGGAGCCCGGGGATGGCCACTCACGCTGCCCCCGGGCCGGCGAGCGGGGTTTAGCATTTCCTTGGTAACTCGGGCCGGGAAGCCGGTTCTCTGGAGCTGCCCGGCAACCGCCGCACCCTGACGGAGCTCTACACCACGGAGGGCGGGACGCTGGAGAGGGCTCAGCGCCTCAGTGTTCCCCTCTGCCAAATGGGTCATCGGGAGCCTGCTCCTTCACTCTCTTCCGGTTCCCGGGCCTGTGAGCGTCACAGAGTGACTTAGAAAACTGGAGAAAGGGCGAGGTCAAGGGTCAGCTTTAAAATCCACGTGGGACTTAGCCGTCCATCCAGTAAGCCTACTCTTCACCACCTGGCGGGGGTTTTGAAGAAAAGGGACAGGGTTCCCAACACTCTTCCGAAATGTTCCCAAATGCACCGGGTGGATACTCAGCACCAGACAGCACTCAGAGGAACTCGGAGTCCTGACATCTTCGCCTCCGTTTTCACTCACTTATTCACTCAACAAATGCCAGGGGAGCAGCCGCTGTGTAAGAGCCCTTGCTGGGAGCTGGGGACACAGCCCAGAATGAGACAAATCTCCTCCTGTCGTGGAACAGACGTTCTACTGGGGGGCCAGATGTATGATGACTAAAATAAGTACATTATGTAGAGATTGGGGGCTGAAAGTGTGGTGGAAATTAATCAGGAAAGGTGTATTTGTTTGTTTGCTGGAGCTCCCGTAATAGCGCGGCACAGACTGGGTGGCTGAAGGAACAGAAATGTATTTCCCCACAGTTCTGGAGGCTTACAAGTCCAAAATCAAGGCGTTGGCAGCACTGATTTCTTCTGAGCCCTCTCTCTTTGGCTCGTAGATGGCTGTCCTTTCCCAGGGCCTCCCCATGGTCGTCCTTCTGTGTATGTCTGTGTCTTAATCTCTTCTTACAAGGACACAGTCATACTGGATTAGAGCCCACCTAGATGACCTCATTTTATTTTAATGACTTCTCTAAAGGTTCTATTTCCAAATACGGTCACATTCTGAGGTACTGGGGGTTAGTGTTTCCATATGTGAAGTGGGGGAACACAGTTGAGTCCATAACAAAGGGTGATAGGCAGTGTTGGGCGGGCTGGTCATTGTATTAAATAAGAGGTCAGAGATGGCCTCACCGAGGGAATGCCATGTGATCAGAGGCCCTAAGAAAGTGATGCAGGAGTCACGTGGGTATCTGAGGGAAAAGCGTTCTAGGCAGAGAGAAGAGCAGATGCAAAGGTCCTGAGGCAGGGCTATGTGTGACTTGCTCAAGGAGCAATGTGGAGGCCCTAGCAGCTGTGAGTGATTGAGGAGGGAGTAGACAAGATGAGGGTGGGGAGGTGATGGGGCAGAGCTTATGGGACCTTGTGGACCATGGGGACGACTCCACTTGTTTCCTCCTGGAGCGAAACAGTCCATGGCTTTCAGAATGCACACCTCACCCAACAGCATATTTTCAATCTCAGATAAAAGTCCCCACCACTGGCCTCTCCTCATCTGTCCAAGAAAAGCAAAGCCGCCGGAAGGCTAGCATGAATGACATAGGGTTAAGAAGCTGAATGTCACGCACAAATGTTGTGTAAGTCCCCTCAACGCCCAGAGGTGTAAGGAGATGGGTTCAGGCCACCTCTGGATTGCCAACAATAAATAAATAAATAAATAAATAAATAAATAAATAAATAAAATGGGTGTGGGAATAGAAGCTTACCTCCCTCAACCCCCAATTATTTCCTCTCATCCTGCTGGAAGCATCCAAAGAGCTCCCCTGTCCCCTCCCGCAGATCAGTCCACTATCAGTTTAATGACAACAGTTACCCTCTGGTTTTTTCCAAGTCTTCTAACTGATAGAGTTTAATAGATCTTCATGATGCCTTTATGCCTCAATTTACTTTCATGAAACCCTCCTCCAGAACACCTGCCATCATGCATTTATAAAGCCCTTGTGTTTTTTCCACATACATTCCCTTTGCACTGAAAACAAAATCTGGTATTCCTTTTATAAGCACGCACACATGGAAGGCATTTTCCTTCCCATTTTACAGAAATAAAGCTGAGGACAGAAGGGGGATTCAAGTGCCTTGCTACCAGGTTCCTTTCCTACCTGCAGGAGTCGTCCCTCCCTGCCAAAAAAATATTATTACTGCGTCAGTATTTAAAAAAGAAAGAATCTAGCTTACAGGTTGGGTATACATAGTACCTACCACTTAGCTAAAACCCTAGGGACCAGGCACAGTGGAAGCACCTTGATGGAGAAAGTTCCACAGCCTACACAAGGTATATTTGTCCCTGGGAAGGTGGGAGGAGGAGCAGGAAAGACGAAACCGGAGGCATACACCCGAGATGACATCTGAGACATCCACCTGATTGTCCCACAGCCCCAAGCCAGGATGCTCCGTTCCCCACTCTGCCTACAGCACATGCTCCTGGGCTCCCCATTTCATTGTGGGTTTCCCGATTTACCGTGATGCCCAAACCGCAAAATGAGTAGTCACTCCTGGCTCCTCCCTCGCCTCCACTCACTGCATCAGATGTATTAGCGGGTCCCAGGCACTCGTCTCCAAAATATATCCTGAATCCAATCACTTCTGGCCCCTGAATGCCGCCACCCCCACAACACCCACCTGGACTCAGGTAGCTGCCTCTCCCAGGTCAGTGGGCTTCCCCGCTCCCACCCCCAACTCCTGCCCTGCACCCTGCTGTGCAGTCAGTGAGTTTTTCTGAAAGTCTGCAGTCAGCACTTCCACTGTTACAGGAATAAAAGCCACACCCTACAGGGCTGTCCCCTCTCCCTGACCTCAACCCCTTCTCTTCTCCCCTCTGCCCTCTTAGCTCCAGACTCGAGGGCCTCCTCACCATTCCTGGTCTCTACTGAACTCCTTCCACCTCTGCACCTGCCGTTCCCTCTTCCTAGCATGCTATTCCCCTCATCTCTGCCAGGTCAGCTCTCTTTCATCATTCAGGGCTATGGTCAGACCCGGGCGCTCCCCATCGCATCCTCCAATGTGGTCCTCCTCATGGGGCTGGTCACTCTCTGGGACTGGGACTTATGTGCAGCCTTGGAGAACATCTGCCTCCCCCAAAGGAGGTCTGTGCCACGTGGGCAAAGTATCTTGATCTGTCTTGTTGCTGGTGGGTCCCTGTCACCTGAAATATTTCTTGCCTGAATGAATGAATCATCTCAGGAATGGGTCTACCCAAGAAAACATCACCAAGCACCCTGCAAGTGCCTGGGGTCCAGGACTTCTCCTGAGTAGGGAAGGGATGGAGTATGATAGGAACAAAGATGCCAGGTCCTACCCCAGCACAGGATCAACTTGCTGTGTGGTCCCCAGCAAATTAGTGAACCCCCCAAGTCTGTGTCCTCCTGCACAATGTGGAGGGGGTGATAAGTACCACAGACAGTCATCGTGAGGGGTCAGCGAGCTAACCCATGGGAAGGCAGCATCCCGAGCACGGTGCCGGGTCACGAAAAGCACTTGGTCAACACTGGGTTTCGTGTTGATACCGCGGCAGGCCGGTAGAGCCTGGCAGCCGTGGGGATGGAGGACAGCTGCTCCAGCAGCACCATCCGGCATGCTCCGCAGAGCGGTTCCAACGGAGCCCCAGCTGTCCCATGTGTACACACGAGAAATAAACACCTCCCCAGCCAACGGGCACTTCCCAGCCGGGTGTCCGTCCCTGGCACCTGCTGGGCCCCATGACCAGGTGTGCTGTTCCCTCTCTCTGTTTGCCCAACCGCAGCACAGAGGAAATGGCAAAGCATGTGGGGTTTGCTTCCCTCAGAAGCAGCCAGGTTCCATGAACAGACGGCGCAAAGAGAAGACAATGGGGAAAAGCAAATAGAAGAACAGAAGCCGCGTGAAGCCTGAGGCCACAGAGAGCCGTATTGTTACTGTCATAAGAACAGAATTTTACAAAGCACCAGGTATCTCTGGATCCCCCACTTTCCCGAATCCAAATTGAAGCTGCACCTGAGATGGGGGACTGACCCCTACTGCCAGGCCTGGACCAGCCTGAGTTTCCATGGCAACCGGATAGTGCCTGGAGATGATGTGATTAATAGAGGCTGGTACTGCAACTCTGGGGAAGGAGTGCGGAGGCAGGCGACTGCAGGGAAGTCTGGGGGCCTGCTGTGACCCCCTGCACGTGGACAGGGACATTTACGCAGCTGTGCTGAGCACTGGGCATCACCACCCATGAGTGAGAACGCATGGGGACTCGAAAATGCCCCAAGGTCCTTCGTTCAGGAAATAAAAGTAAGGCTAGGCAGGGGCCGGAATATAACTCTACAAGGCTTCGTCAGTTTATTCACTGGTGCGAGTGGATGTCTTTCCCCCACTGTCTGGGGGGAAGATTGAAAAACGTAAAACAGCCAGGGAGTTCCACTCCTGAATGCATAAAGCTACTAAAAGTCATGTTCATAAATCTCTATTCATAGTAGCTCCAGACTGGAAACAACCTAAAGGTCCATCAACAAGAAGTTGGGAAACAAATGACAATATATCCATATAAGGGAATACGGCGCAGCAAGGAAAAAGAATGTGCAGGGCGCCTGGGTGGCTCAGTCGGTTAAGCGTCTGCTTTCGGCTCAGATCATGATCTCGGGGTTCTGAGATCGAGCCCCATGTCGGGCTCCCTGCTCAGTGGGGAGCTTGCTTCTCCCTCTTCCCCTCCCCACCTCCCTCCCCCTGCTCGTGCTCTCTCTTTCTCAAATAAATAAAATAAAATCTTAAAAAAAAAAAAAAAGAATGTGCTACAGTCGATCATGTGGAGGAATCTTACAGACCCACTGAGCATTTCATTGTCATTAAGTCCAAACACAGGCAAAACACATCTACAGTGATGAGAATCAGAAGAATACTTGCGGGTGGGGAGCTTTTAAACCGGGATGGAACACAAGGGAGCCTGCTGGTAAGTTTTCCAGATAAAATACAGGATGCTCAGTTGCATGGGATATACTTAAACTAAAAAGCCAGTCACTGTTTATCTGAAATTCAATTTTAACTAGGTGTTCTCAAAAGTTTTTTACTGGCTTCACCCGGCAAGTCACTGGGGGCATAGAAGTTCCTTGACCTGGGTGATGGTGGGGACACAGTATATCTACATGCATAAAAAATCATTTGAACATTTTCCTGCATGTTTGTTACATCATTAAAAAAATATTTTTAAAGTTGAAAGAGTCATAGGAAATTCATTAAGAAGGATTAGACCTGCCTTACCTCTTGACAACTAAGTTTCATGTTAGGCAGGAAAAGAGCTATAGGTCAGGTCTCCCCACCCCACTTGTGTTTACAAGTCCCAGAGGAAGTGGGAAATCTACTCCCTCGTGTTACAGATAAGACTGAGCTTCAGTGAGGGGCAGTGGCTCACCCAAGTTTCCAGAGCACGGAGCAGACAGGCCAGGGATATGGACCTGGGTTTCTTGGGACTCCCAAGACCTTTCTCTGAGGTCCAACCCAGAGTCTAGCACTGAGCAATTTTCTTGCAAGACCCTCTTCTCCTGAAACATTAACAATCCGTGGGAGTCAGAGTTTTGTCCTCCATGATCTTGAGGCATGGCGTGGAGGAGGAGAGCTGTCTGCTGGCCAGGAACGCCCTCCCAGGGCTATCAGGTGAGTTAGAAACAAAATTTCATTGAACTTAACCTGCCGTCCGTTTGGGGGTCTACTTGTTACAGCAGCACGCCTGTCTGAGTCAGCTTGGGCTGCCATAAAAAAATCAGAGATTGAGTGGCTTAAGCAACAGAAATTTATTTTCTCGCAGTTCTAGGAGCTGGAAGTCTGAGACCAGTGCAGTCAGTTCCCGGTGAGAACTCTCTTCCTGGCTTGCAGTGGCCACCTTCTTGCTTCGGGCTCACACGGAGATCACAGGAAGAGCAAGCCCTCCAGGGTCTCCTCTTATAAGGGCACTGATCCCATCATGAAAGCCCCACCCTGGTGACCCCATCTAACTCCCAAAGGCCGCATCTCCAAATGTCATCACACTGGAGGTTAGGGCTTCAACATATGAACTGGGGGGACACAATCAGCCCGCAGCGTTCCCCAACTAATATACTACTTGACAGAAACAACATTGGTTCCATTTAACGAATCTTCCTTGTACTTTGAAAGCTTTGCATTCAGTGGAATACACACAAGTGTGAAGTCCTGTCAAGAACACCAAAGCGTTCATTAAAAAGAGAGCCAGGAGGGGCGCCTGGGTGGCTCAGTCAGTTAAGCGTCCGACTCTCAATTTCAACTCAGGTCTGGATCCCAGGGTCCCAGGATCGAGCCCCAGGTCGGGCTCCACACTCAGCACGGAGTCTGCTTAATATTCTCTCTCCCTCTCCCTCTGCCCTTCCCCCTGCTCGTGCTCTCTCTCTCAAATAAATAAATCTTAAAAAGAGAGAGAAAGAGAGAGAGAGGGGCACCTGAGTGGCTCAATCAGTTAAGCATCTGCCTTTGGCTCAGGTCATGATCCCAGAGTCCTGGGATCAAGCCCCATGTCGGGCTCCCTGCTCAGTGGTGAGTCTGCTTCTCCCTCTCCCTCTCCCCTTCACGCTGGCACACACTCTCTCTCTCTTTCTCTCTCTCTCTCCCTCAAATAAATAAGTAAAATCTTTAAAAAAAAAAAAAAGAGAGTGAGTTAAGAAATAACATCTCCACGTGAAATCACTCCCCCCATCTCTTCTCTCTTGTTCCCTCTCAGCCTTTACTCTCTTTCTTCCACTTGTTTGAGGCTCTCCCGGGTGGTTTCACTCCTTCCTGTCTTGTCTGTGTGCTTAAACCTCAGTAACAAAGCATCTTAATCTCATCCTGGACAAAGAAGCGTTGCTAAGACCCATGGAAATGGTATCTCCTCCCGAGTTCTAGGCTGACGAGTGTGAAATTCAGCAGACCGTGGATTCTAACAGCCAGGATGACGATAATCCAAATGTCATTTTTAACCGAGCTTCAAACGCATTTGTCACCTTCCGGATGATGTTTTATTTGGCTGATAGTAAAAGTAATTTCCGAGCCCTGAACAAACAGTCTCCGGAGCAGGTAGCCAGGTACGGGCCGAGTGCCAAGGCTCTGCCTGGAAGTAAAAACTTACACCAGGGAGGGACAAGAGCAAAAATCAATACGCGGGACTACATCAAACCAGAAAGCTTCTGTTCAGCAAAGGAGGCCATCAGCAAAATGAAAAGGCAACTTACTAAATGGAAGGAAAGTCAGTAAATCACAGATCTGTTGAAGAGTCCGCATGCAAAAGCTACAAAGAACTCATACGACTCAGTATCAAAAGAAAAAAAAAAATGGGCAGAGGAACGAAATAGACATTTTCCAAAGAAGACATCCAAATGGCCACCAAGCACATACAAAGTGGCCGAACGTCACGAGTCATCGGGGAAACGCAAACCAAACCCACACTGCGATATTCATACCTAGTTATTATCAAAAGGTCAAGGGATGACACGTGTTGGCAAGGGTGTGCAGAAAACGCAAGCCTGTGCACCATTGGTGGGAGCGAAAACTGGTAACAAGCAAACCACCCAGATGTCCACCCACAGAAAAACGGTCAAACAAAATGCGATACCTACGGACAGTGGACTATTATTCAGCCCTCAAAAAGGAAGGCGATTCTTTCTTTCTTCTTTTTTTTTTGGGGGGGGGGATTTTATTTTTAAGTAATCTCTATACCCGACGTGGGGCTCAAACACACAACTCCGAGATCAAGAATCCCACACTCCACCAACTGAGCCAGCCAGGCGCCCCGAAAAGGAAGGAGATTCTAAGACCTGCTACGACACACGTGAATCTTGAGGACATCATGCTGAGTGAAATAAGCCAGTCACCAAAGGACAAATCCTGTCCAATTGCAGGAGGTCCCTAGGGGAGTCAAATGCATAGAGACAGAAAGTAGGATGGTGGGACCCAGGGGCTGAGCGGGGGAGGGAGGAGGGGACGGGGAGGCAGTGTTTCATGGGGACAGAGTTTCAGTTTGAGAAGAGGAAAACGGGGGCGCCTGGGTGGCGCAGTCGTTAAGCGTCTACCTTCGGCTCAGGGCGTGATCCCAGCGTTCTGGGATCGAGCCCCGCATCGGGCTCCTCGCTAGGAGCCTGCTTCTTCCTCTCCCACTCCCCCTGCTTGTGTTCCCTCTCTAGCTGGCTGTCTCTCTCTGTCAAATAAATAAATAAAAAGTCTTTTAAAAAAAAAAGAGAGAAGAGGAAAACATTCTGGAGACAGATGGTGGAGATGTTTGCACAACAGCATGAGTATACTTACTGCCACTGAACAGTACACTGAAAAACTGGCTACAATGGTGACATGTCATGTTATGCGTATTTTGCTAAAAATTTCTAAATGTGTAAAAAGAAAATCATAAGAGGTGATCCAAAAACACCCACGCATCTTAACGAAGGTACTTCCATATTCCCAGGATCCCCAGTATATCGGCCTTCTTGCCTCCCTTCCTGACCCCCGCTTACTGAGGGCACAGGAAGCAGAGACAGATGTCTACAAAGTCTACCCGATTCGGGCAGTGTGGACTCACCCCACACCCCACCTTCGCACAGAGACGCAAAGAGCAAGGTGACATGAAAAATAAAGCCAGGGCCGGCAAGAACTCTCATTGCTTGGGGACAAAACTCCAGAACTGCCCCAAATACATGAGAACAGAGCTAAATAAAATGCCTGGCCAGATGGCGGAGGCTGAAGGCTGGGCTGAGACCCGCCCACCAATGCGGCCCGAGCATGGCTGCAAAGGTCCATCCCCTGGTGAGAAGAAACCACAACCACAGCTACTTTTGGTTTTCACCTGCTTTCTCCCTCCCACCGGCGTGGACAGATCACCTGGGATGACTGGACTTCATGGGCAGCCCCAGGACGTTGGCTGGGACTGAGGAGGGAGAGAGGAAGGGAGACACACACCCCCCCCGGTGGGGTCACTAGGCAGGATCCACGTGAGCCACTAAATCTCAAGCTGGATTCTTTCTCCTAGCTTCACTCAGGTCATGCCTTCATTATCCTCCCATCACTCGCACATTCACTCACCCAGTAGTATTTATTGAGCACCTACTGTGTGCCTGGCATTGTTCTAGACACTGGGAACCCAGCAGTGAACAAAAGAGACTCAAGTCCCTGCCCTCGTGGAGCTGATATTCCAGTGGGGAAGACAGACAGGAAACAAGATAAACAAGTAAAATATGCAGAATGTCAGATGGAGGGGAAAAAAAAAAAAACAGGAGAGGAGAAAGGAAGGGGAAGTGGCATGTCATCTAGAAAAGATGGCCAGAAAAGACCCCAGTGAGGAAGAAACCTTGGAGTAAAGACCTGAAAGAGGTGAGAGGGGAGCCACGAGGGTGTCTGGGTGGAGAAAAGCATTCCAGGCAGAGGAAAGAGCCCGTGCAAAGGCCCTGTGGCTGCAGCATGCTTGGTGTGTTCAAGGAACAGCAAGGAGGCCCATGTGGCTGGAATGGAGTGAGTGAGGATGAACAAAAGGAGGTGAGGACAGGGAGGCGATGGGGACAGAGGGTGCAGGGCCTTATGGGCCGTTCAAAGGACTTCGGCTTTTGCTGAGTGAGGTGGGAGCCATGCAGGGTTCTAAGCAGAGAGGGAGATGCCCACAATCAGGTGTTCACAGGGGCCCTCTGGTCATCAAATTGCAAGAAACTCAAAACGCAGTGGATTTCATCCTCCCAAGCACTGTGGGGCCCTCTCTCCCCTTCCTTCACCCCACATTCCACTCATCTTCAGGGCTGGTGACTCCACCTTGTACTTGCTGTCCCATTGGCCATGGTCTGGGCCCTCATTCGCCCACTCAGATGAACCATAATGCATTCCTCCATGCTCATATCTCCCTGAGTATCTCCTCCCTCCAATTCATCATAGACCAACAGGTCATCCATCGGATGCTTCCAAAAGGACCCCCCACTGCCAGTCCTGAACGCACTTCGGCCTCCATCCCGAATGCCCTTCCCTCTCCCCACCCCAAACTCCAGCTCAGAAGATGCTTCTGCGAGGAAGCCCCCAAGGGAATTCAGCCAGTGCCCACACCCTCGCCTGTCCACACACGCCCATGGCTACCTTCCTCTACCAGCTGCCACTCCCCGCCTGGGGCTCATCCTGGCCACAGGACTGAGGAACAGGCCAGGGGCACTGGGGAGTCAAAACCTTTGGATAACCCTCAACCAATGACTGATGGGAGTTGATGGAGAAATGCCCCCATCTTTGCAGCCGGCCAGCTTGGGACTGGATCTTGGACCTGCCACGTCCTGCTGGGTGACCTTGGGCGAGTCAATTCACCTCTCTGAGCTGCAGTTTCCTCATCCATAAAATGATCACGTACTTCGTAGAGTTGTAATGATGAAAGAATTTCTATGTAACACACTTAAAACAGTGTCCTGCACGTGGTAAGCCCTAGATAACATGTTTGTTGTTAGTACGCCTGCGGCTACTGGTATGATTCTGATCTCCGCTGAATCCTCAAAGTCCACTGCGGTGTCTGGCCCACAGGAAGGACACAGGAGGTACTTGGTGAAAGGTAGATCAATGATCCCTCTTGTCCAGGCTAGTGAATATGGCAGCCAGACCAACATTCCAGACACTTGATGTCATTTATCATTCTCTCTCTTGCTCTCGCTCTCGCTCTCGCTCTCACTCTTAAACTTGCTTGACTCTATCTGGGCTGGAAGGTTTAAAAGTAAAAAGGACAGGGGCACCTGAGTGGCTCAGTCGGTGAAGCATCTGCCTTCGGCTCGGGTCCTGATCCCAGGGTCCTGGGATCGAGCCCTGCATCGGGCTCCTTGCTCAGCAGGGGGTCTGCGTCTCCCTCTCGCTCTGCCTCTGCCCTTGCTCGTAGGGGCTCTGTCTCTCTCTCACTCTCTCTCCCAAATAAATAAACAGAAGATCTTAAAAAAATAAAAGTAAAAAGGACAGATTGCCAGGGGGAAAAATTTTCTCCCAGGGGAGTGTTCCTCCAATGTTGTATCTTTTTTTTTTTTTTAAAGATTTTATTTATTCAACAGAGATAGAGACAGCCAGCGAGAGAGGGAACACAAGCAGGGGGAGTGGGAGAGGAAGAAGCAGGCTCATAGCAGAGGAGCCTGAGGTGGGGCTCGATCCCATAACGCCGGGATCACGCCCTGAGCTGAAGGCAGACGCTTAACCGCTGTGCCACCCAGGCGCCCCCCTCCAATGTTGTTTCTTAAACTGAACCACCCTACGTCTGTTCTCCACAGTGTCCGTGGCAGGAATAGGTGGGTAGCTTGCCTACACTCTGCATCTTTGGATTCCACGCATACACACACACACACACACACACACACACACACACACCCCTGCTCAATAGTGTTTTTGAGCTCAGATGAGGGGTCACTATCCCCTCGCTCATTCTGCCCCTTCGGCCAGTCATTGGCCGCGTGTGGTAGCAACGTGCTAACACGGGTGCGACATGAATTCATGAGTCCTAACGCGCTTCCTTGGCTCAACAAACATTTCTTGAATGCCAAGTGGGCCCGCCGTGTGTCTTGGGATCTTAAAACTCTCAAGAAATCACCTAGAAACAGTCTCCCCTTAAGGCTGAAAGAAATTTTAGTGATGGTTTTTGCTAGAGAGAAAGAACTCGATATGAAAGTTGGAGCCGCTAAGGTGGGTAGCCCTCGCACCCCATCTTAAAAAAAAGTTTGAAGACCAAGCCCCGCTACACTTTGTTCTCGGTAACTAAGAATGAGGATGTGAATTAGTAAGTCCAGGGATACAGTTCTGTTACTCCGATCCGACCTGCATGATTTAGGGCAGGGGTAGGGGGGTCATGTGAAAGGCAAGGAAGAGGGAAATGTGAGCTACCAAAAAAATAAAAAATGAATAAAGAAATTAGAAGTGAAAGAAGCCAGACTCAAAGGCTACCCATTATAGAATTCCATTTACTTCTTTTTTGGGATTTTATTTTTAAGTGATCTCTACACCCAATGTGGGGCTCAAACTCACAACCCCAAGATGAAGAGTCGTGCGCCCCACTGACCGAGCCGGCGAGGCGCCCCCTGTATGATTCCGTTTATATGAACTACGGAAAAGAGGGAGACCCACAGAGACAGAACGCAGATTGGTGGTTGCCAGGGGAGAGGGGAGGCCGAGTGACGGCTCCATCAATAGGAAACTTCCCTTTGGGGTGATGGAAATATTCTGGAACTAGATAGAGGGGATGGTTGCACAACACTGTGAATGTACTAAATGCCATTAAAGTACACACTTCAAGGGGCGCCTGGCGGGCTCAGTCGGTGGAACATGGGACTCTTGATCTTGGGATTATGAGTTCGAGACCCACACTGGGTGTAGAGATTACTTAAAAAAAAAATCTTCGAAAAATATTATGCACTTTAAAATGGGAAATTGTGCATTAAGTGTATTTTATAATTTAAAAAGAAAAGAAGAAGTTGGACATACACTCTTGCTCTGGAGAGTAATTTAAAAGTAGCAAATTTATCAAAAGTCTAGGGGCACCTGGGTGGCTCAGGTCATGATTCCTGCGTTCTGGGATCAAGCCCCGCATCCACATCCGGCTGCCTGCTCAGTGGGAAGCCTGCTTCTCCCTCTCCCTCTGCCTGCCACTCCCTCTGCTTGTGCTCTCTCTCAGTCAAAATAATAAAAAAAGAAAAAATCTTTTAAAAAAATTTTTAAAAAAATAAATTTTAAAAAAGAAATAAACAGAAACAAATTTTAAAAGAAAGTGAATTTAAAAAGAAAAAATGTGCGTATTAAAAAAGTAGCCAAGATTTAGTAAGCACCTCCTGTGTACCCAGGACTGCGTGTCACCTCGCCAGGCCTTCCAGGAACCCTAGAAGGAGGGCACGAGTGTCAACCTGGCGGTCAGCCAGGAACACTGACTCACTGAGGGTCCAGTGATGCTCCCACGGCTTTTCAGACCCCACCAGCTCTGGGCTGCCCAGGATGTGTTCAAATGCAGATGTTAACTCAGCCAAGCCAGCGGGGTGGGACCTGAGACCCTGCATTCCTAGAGGGTGCTGCTGGCACTTTGAGGGGAAGGTCTGGGGTCTGGGGATTCTGGTGAGCGGCTAAGTCAGTCAGCCTCCCCCATCAGACAGGCTTGGTCTTGCCAGAGGGAGTAGAGCAACCCAAGAGTCCTTGCCTGTCACAGCGAAGACAGAGAGGGTTGAAAGATCCTAGAATAGACTCTCCCCTCACTTGCCCCAGGTCATTTGGGTCCTCTGGTCCCATAAGCTAACATTTCAAAAAGAATAATAAAATAAACGAGTAAAACCCTCTGCCAGAGTTTTTGATGTTCCGGAGCCGCACTGGGCAGTACTTTGCAGGTCATTTGCCCAGTACTTTGCTCAATGTCAAATCCACCCTTTGTTTCTGGAACCCTGGTCCTGATCTTTCTGTTTACTGGGGTTGGGGGAGGGGAGAGCGGTGGACTCTCAGCAGAAGTGAATTAAATCCGTCTTATGAAACCGGCCAAGAGGAAGGATGGTATTTGCCCCTAAGTGACATCTTTAGGCATCTCTGCAAATCTCTGGAGGAAAACAAAATATCAACAGGGATAAACTCAGCCACTCAAGATGTTTGGAGTTTCAGGGGCCTTCTTGCAGCCTGGGTTTGGGGTGTCCTAGGGCCTAGAGGCCAAGTGGGAAGGGAGGGACCAGCATCAAACACAGACCCCCAGCCTCCCTCCATTCCCGACCCTACCTCACCCCCCCCCCCCCCCCCCCCC
>NW_024423786.1:47984959-48078120 GCF_017311325.1 Ursus maritimus | reverse complement strand
CCCCCCCCCCCCCCCCCCCCCCCCCCCCCCCCCCCCCCCCCCCCCCGCAAAGGGCCTAAGACTGTCCCTGAGAGAGTCTGCGTGGGAAATGGCAAGGATGCTCTGAAGTCGAGGGCCCGAACGGGAAACCGGACGCAGCCGGATCCCTAGCGGAGACCCATCCCCAGGACCCCCGGCTCAGAGCTAAGGAGTGACAGGGCGCAGGTGTGGGCTCCCCCTCCTGTCGGTTCAGCCCCAGCGAGGCTGCAGCCTCCGGAAAGGTCCGTCCTCCTGTTTACAATCTATTCTGGTTCCTTCTCGGGGCTCAGTCTCCCAGGGCCCCAGAAGCGGGAGCCGGGGAAAAGGCAGGAGCCCAGCCGTCCGCCTCCCCCTCCCGCCCCCTCGGGTCGCCGCGGCACGTGTCCTGTGAGGCTGTCCCTGCCGGCGGCTAGAGCAGGAGGGAAGGGAGAAGGATCCCGCTGCCAGTCTCTCTCACTTCTTGAGGAACAAAAGCCACCCTGAGAGTCAACCCTGTCCAAAATACAAGGGAGGGATTGGTCTAGAGGGGTGACAAGCGCTGTGGCTTCTTGTCATTTGGCGCAAGGGAGGGGAGAATATTAAATATTAAACGGAACAAGCGCTTTCCTAAGACGATGCAATTATTCTCAACAGCCTAAACTCCATCTGCCATCACCAGTTTCCCAACGCGTTCACGCAGCCTTGAGCACAGAAAACAAGGCCAGGCCACACGGGGCGTAGGCAACTTTTGTTTTGGGGGGGACCCCCAAAGACAGACGCGGTGGGGGAGGGGAGGAGCGCATGATCCCGAGCCCTGTCCCTTGTCCAGCCTGCCTGGGTCTCAAAGCAGACAGAAGCTCCTGCACACTTGAGCGAAGGCGGGGTGGGGGCGGAGGACATAAAAAAGTACAATTTGGCTTGGATCAGAAACTCATCACTGAGGAAACAGCACAAGCCCAGCGCAGGTGGCAAAGACAGAGGCGCTGCAAGGCGGCTAAGAGCAGGTGAAAGAAAATACATTTTTAAGAAACAAGTACACGCTGGGACCGAGGGGGCTGCCCCCCACCTCCCACGCAGAGAAACTCTTCGGAAGGGGGAAGCGGTTTTTAAGACAGAAACAAGTAAAATGTGAAAATAAACAGTCTTTCCCCCACCCCCCAAAATACTATTCTTAGGAAGGGGATGCGGGAGGTCATCGCGTTTCCACCTTTGCAGACGGAGGTAGCTTTGCAGCGAGGAAATGCGGCTTAGATTCCCCGCAGGACCCGGCCCCAGCGTCCCCAGCTCTGGAAGACCCGCTCACTCACCTGTATCGCATGGGCTCCGGGGCTCCGGCGGTGCGGCTAGTGGACAGCGCGGCGGGTCCTCCGGCTGTCCTGAGGGTCTCACCTCGCCAGCGTCTGGGGAGCCGAGCCAGCGGAAGCCCACGCGCCCATTGCCCATCCAATGGAAAGGAGAAGAGGAGAAAGAAGGGGGGACGCCAGGAGCAGCCGTGCTCTGAGCTGAGGGCTCCCCACAAAGGCAGGCGCCAAGTGGGGCTGCTGTGCCAGCTGCCAGGGGGGAAAAGAGAAGGAGGAGGAGGTTTCCCTGATTCTGGGAGGAGGGAGGGGAGGATCGACAGCTCATCAGCAACTGATCATTTCCAGCAAAGTGCTCCCCGGGGACCCAGCACGGGGAGGCTGATCCAGCCAAGGACGTGCCCCCCCATTGCTCCTCAGGGAAAAATTAATTTCTTGCTCTCTTCTCTGAGCCCCTGAGCACCGCACGGCGACCTCCCAGCACGGGGCAGGACCCTAGTTTCTAGAAGGATGCTGTTTATCCTCCAGTCCACCTCCCTTCAGACGGGCTTCTCTTAAGGAGCGGAGGAGAGATGGTAACACGAGGGCTCTCCCTCTTCCACTTGGGGGGTCTGCGGAGGGGGCGTGTAGAACAGGCGTGAAGCGAGCAGGGTGTGGAATCACGCTTAGAATTTAACCGTCTCCCCTCCGCCAATCGCAACCTAAATTATTGATGCCCTTACCAAAAAACAAACAAAAAACCCCCACAATCATTAGAAGACAGCTGCTAACCCCTCCCTGAGTCTTTTCTGTTCATTCTCCAAACAGCTTCCCCTAACCCACCCCCCACCTCTCCATAGCCCGAGGGGTTGTATTATTTGAACAGAAAAGCCGAAAGAAGGAAAACAGCCTTTCCAAGCAAAAAAAAAAAAAAGGCAGTTGATTGCAAGTTTGTCTGCCCCAGGCAAAGACTTGGGTTCTAACAACTGAGGCGACCCTCCCGCGATTCTATTCAAAGGAGGCCTTCCAGTGAGGGTTATCTTTTTCTTCTAAGAAGCTTCTGGGGGCACAGAGGGACCCCATATTTTTTCCAAGGTGGAGTCAAAGTCGGGATATCTATCTTACTGGGGAAAGCCGCACCGTTGTTGTTTTTAATCGAGGTCTAATTGACATAGAACGTTATATCAGTTTCAGGTGCGCGAGGTAATGATTGGATATTTGTGCACAAGGATCACCACCTATATCTAAGAAAGTGCGTGGCTTAGACAGGGAGAATGGAACTCGGGCTGGGTGTTATAACGGGAATCCTAAGGAATTAGTGTTCCTTTTTAAAGGTCTGTTGATAGTATTTTCATCATGTTGGATTTTTTAGGTCCTTTTTTGTTAGGGATTCATATGAAGTATTTATGGGTGAGATGAGAGGATGTGTCCAGGAAACAACCAAAACATCCCTCAAGGGACCAATGGATGAAGACAATGTGGTCCATCCATACATCGGAATATTACTCAGCCCTAAAAAAAGACTGAGGGGCTGACACGCGCTACAGCACGGATACTCAGTGAAAGAAGCCAGACACCAAAAGGTCACATAGTATGGGATCCCATTTATAGAAACATCCAGAACAGGCAAATCCATGGAGGTGGTAGGTAAATTCCTGGTTGCCAGGAGCAAGGGGAGCAAGGGATGGGGAGAAACTGTCATGGATACAAGGTCTCTTTTGGGGGGGATGAAAGTGTTCTGAAACTAAACAGAGGGGCGTGGTTGCATGGCATTGTCAGTGCTAAACTCCATGAGATTGTTCACTTTAAGATGGTTAATTTTCTGTGAAATGAATTTCCAAAAAAAAAACTCCAACAAAAAAGGGAGGGAAAGATACACACAAAAAGCAGAATGATGCCTGGGAAGGTGATGATGGGGACAGGGAGCCCATTGTATTTTTCGCTTGACATTTTCACTTGTAAAGAGACTAGGCGGGGGAGGTAAGGGGGGATAGGGAGAAAGCAGCCTGTGGTGGTGGTTGGGACCACCCGAAGGAGGTGGGGGGCTCCCCTGGGGGTGAGTGCAGCTCCCAGTTCGGCAGCTAGGTGAGCCCCTGGCCTGCAAAGTGAAATCACAAGCCCTGGGGTCCCATGGTCTGGGACAGCTAAGGGCCCCCACTCCACCCTGCCAGCCCACCACCCCAGAGAAGCCACAGTCTCCTCATCAGTAAAAGGGGGCTAATCCGTCTTACCTTCAGGGGATTTGGTGAGAATTACATGAAATCCCGTTGAAAAGTGGGGAGAAGAATTTTTGCTTCTGTGCATACTAAAACCATCTCTGGAAAGAGGCATGAGGACTAATCATGGGGGCTCTCAAGGGGGTGGGCACCGTGCCTGAGAGGACAGGGATGGGGGTGGCTTTCTCTGCTTACCTTTTTATATTTAGGGGATTTTGAAACATGTGAGTATAGTACAGATTAAACATTAAAAAGTGAGGTTGTGTATGTCAGGAGACAGCACACTTTCTCTATAAAGGGCCGGATAAATATGTTAGGCTTTGTCAATTATACGGTCCCTGTGACATACACTCAATTCCGCCTATAGAAGTACCATAGTGTGTAAATAAATGGGCACGGCTATGTCCTAATAAAACTCTATTTATAGGGGCGTCTGGGTGGTTCAGTTGGTTAAGCAGCTGCCTTCGGCTCAGGTCATGATCACAGAGTTCTGTGATCGATCCCTGCATCAGGCTCCTTCCTCAGCAGGGAGCCTGCTTCTCCCTCTCCCTCTGCCTGCTGCTCCCCCTGCTTGTGCTCTCTCTTTTGCTATCTCTCTCTGTGTCAAATAAATAAATAAAATCTTAAAAAAAAAAAAGCACGTTATTTATAAAGACGGGTTACAGACTGAATTTGGCCCCTGGGCTGTAGTTTGCTGGCCTGTGTTATATGAAAATTCCTTAGCTTCTGCTGCATATCAAGAGCTTTTCTTAATTCCAGGCTCTGCCCCTGGTCAGCTGTGTGGCCTTGGGAAAGTCACGGAAGATTCCATTGCTTTCTGTTCAAAACTAGGAGAGTAGTATTTAAAGGGGGTTGTTTTGAGTCTATACTGAGACATCCAGTATTAAAGTGCACTGTGTACCCTAAAATGCTGCAATGTAAGATATTATTATTGTTATGCCGGAAACCATAACTCTGTGTAATTAGCATTGAATTTTCCTATTTTTAAGTCACACAACTTGTATGAGTCACGTCATGATGAACATAAATAGCCATCCTGGTTTCCTTTAAATTCCTTTGAAAATGTCAAAAAGTTCTGCTTTTTCCCTTAGGCGAATGAGACCATCCTGAGTCAACCATCTTTTAAACTCTTGTGTCTTTTGCAAGAGTTGGTGACCATGAGTAGATGGAAGAGTTGGCCCCGATTATTCACTCCCACCTGTATCCCTATCTTTGCCACGTTCTCATTGTGGGTGGTGCGTCCCTTCCCTACCCTTGGCTTTGAACTTGCTTCGATCAATGGCACGTGGGCAGAAGCAGCAAGGAGCCCATTGCAAGCCTGGGTCTTACGAGGCCTCCGGTGCTCCCACCTGCCCTTTAGCACCTCTGCTCCAGCCCTGACAACCACTGTCCCAGGAGGAGGAGGGACACAGGGAGCAGAGTCATCCAGCTGAGTCCTTTCCAGATTAGCCAACTCTGGCTGACTCACAGGTGCAAGGGGACGTATGACCACTGCTTTAAGCTACTGAGCTCTGGGGTGTTGGTAATGCAACGTAACTGTGACAGTCCCCTGAGTCACTGACCCAGGGAAGAAGCACACAACCTGTGAAATGCGAGCAGGACCAGACTGAATGCAAAGTAAGAAGAAAATGAAGTCAGCCCAGAAGCCAAAGTCTGGGCACCTTCTCCACAATTCCAATTCGTTTTCCAATGAGGCTCACAAAAACGATGCCTGAAGAGAAACATTCCAGAAGGCAATGTGATGTGTGGATCCAAGCAAGGACCTGGGAGGACAACGGTCGGCTGGTCCAGTAGGAGTACACACAATGCTCCACACTTTAGGGTCGTGTTGGGGGGTTGGCTGCTCCCAACAGCAAGGAAGGCCAGCACATGTGGATTTTCGGGAACACAGTGATTTTAAGTGTGGCGAGATCACCTGATAACGTCTCTGGGAGATGGGAGATGTTCGCTAAATGAACTTCTCCCTTCTCTCCCCGCAAAACTAGGCCTCAGGGACTTCACACGTGCTGTTCTCTCTGCCTGGAATTCCCTTCCCTCAGAGTCCCCCGGTTCACGCCATCACTTTGTTCAGGTCTCTGCTGAGATGTCGCTCATTTGGAGAAGTCATTTCTACTTACCCTATCCGAAAAACATGCCCAGTCGCTCTCTACCCCCTTATCCTGTTGAGATCTTCATTCCAGAATATGAGGCAACTGGAATCAGAGACAGGAAAGAAAGAGATTGGCATCACACCAGGTCTGCTGCATACTGCTAGGGTAGCCCCCTAGATTTGTGCAGTGCACAACCCATACAACCAATACAACCAATACATGATAGCCAGTCAGTATCCCCTGCCCCATTCTTTTACCCACCTCCAGAAAAATGTGAGTGTGTGAGTGTGAGTACGTGAATGCATGACTCTGAGCCTAGAACTGTCAAACTTCCTGTGTCAAGAGCTTTCATAGGTCCTGGTCCAAAAACAATGTATCCATTGCCTGGGCTTCGTCTCACCTCTACCTGGTTCTCTTTTATCTCTCTCATTCTCTCTCTCTCACTCCCTCTCCCCAGTGTATCTATTTCTGACCCAACCCACCAGCTAAACATCCAGTCGGTTCTTGTGATGGGCCAGACACATGGGGTTATGCTGAATATCCAAATACCCCCAAACTCTGTCTCAAGGGAACTTTGGACTCAGATTTCAAGAAAGAGTTTGCCTCTTTAAAGAAGGCAAAAATCAGTCGAATGTTGTACCTCCTTTTTTTTTTTATATTTCTTACTCAGGACTTGAGAAAGTGGGAGGAGACAAGCTCATTGAGGTCAGATGGGGTGTTAGACTCCAAAGTCCTATTTGTATAATTCAAAACCACTATGAGAGCCCATTCACTCTGGACTTCAGCCAAGAACACTCGAGAGTCATGTCCAAACCGAAGTATAAAAGAAAGCGGAACACCTGAGTGTTGCAAAGTCTTATTTCCTCAAGCTAGTCTCCTGACATCAAGTTGGTTGAAGCTTGAGAGGGTGTCCGAACTTTCTCCCACCTCTCACTCAGGCTTCATTTGAGGCTCCAGAAGAGCTGGGCTGGATGATGTAGTCCATCCATGTCTCGTTGGCAGGCTGGTTAGTCTGGGGTGTTTAGCTGGGACAGCTCATCTCTGCTCCATGTGGTGTTTCATCCTCCAGTAGGCCAGCCCTATGGATTAGCCCTACATATATCCATACACACGTCCATATATACCCCCTGAATATATATGAATTTTTTGACCACTGGGAATAACCTAGAGATTATTCCCCATCTGAACAGTTGAGGCAGACAACTAGTTGTCTCTCAAATTCCATTTTCCCCACCTTCCACAGTAAAACGGTTTTAGCTGGGCACATGGCAAAGGACAGCATTTCCCAGCATCCCTTGCAGCTAGGTGTGGCTACGTTCTTACCAATGGAACATGAGTGGAAGTGATGTATGTAGCTACCAGTTCACCTACTTAAAGAGAATCCACTATTCCTGAACTTTCTCTCTTTCCATATTCCCCTGAGCTATGTTATGGAAATAGTGGTGACCAGTTTCAAGTACGCACATGAGGACAATACCCTGGGTGATGACAGAACCACAAGAAGGAAGGAGGCTGGGTGTTGGACGATCTCAAAGGAGCAGAACCATCTACTTACCCAAGACATCTACTTACCTCCAAGCTATTACATGAAAAAGAATTTTCTTTTTTTTTTAATTTAAATTCAATTAACATATATTGTATTATTAGTTTCAGAGGTAGAGTTTAGCGATTCATCAGCTGCACATAACACCCAGTGCTCATTCCATCAAGTGCCCTCCTCAATGCCCATCACCCAGTTACCCCATCCCCCCACCCACCACCCCTCCAGCAACCCTCAGTTTGTTTCCTGGAGTTAAGAGTCTCTTATTGGTTTGCCTCCCTCTCTGATTTCATCTTATTTTATTTTTCCTTCCCTTCCCCTATGATCCTGTTTTGTTTCTTGAATTCCACAAGTGAGTGGAATCATATAGTCTTTTCTCTGATTGACTTATTTCACTGAGCATAATACCCTCTAGTTCCATCAGTGTCGTTGTAAATGGTAAGATTTCTTTTTTTTTTTTTTGATGGCTAGAAGAAGAAATTTTTTTAAAGATTTATTTATTTATTTATTTATTTATTTATTTATTTAGAGAGAGCACAAGCCAAAGGGAAGAGGCAGAGGGAGAGGGAGAAGCTGACTCCCCTCTGAGCAGGGAGCCTAATGCAGGGCTCGATCCCAGCACTCTGAGATCATGACCCAAGCTGGAGGCAGACGCTTAACCAACTGAGCCACCCAGGCGCCATGGAAAAAGAAATTTCTATCCACCATGAGCCATCGTATTTTGGCTGTCTTTGTTACGGCCGCTTAACCTGTGAGCTCTCTATTACAACACATAGTGTCCATAATTATTCTCAATATCTACCCCTAAAACATACTGGTCTTTGGAGGACCTGTGTTTTTAAAGTGACTATTTTGACTTTTTGTCCTGTTCAATGTTTCTGTACCATCGTTTGTGGATACTAAACTTTTGTCTCAGTGCCAATATGCCCTCTATACACTATGCCCATATGTCTCTGAATCAAATATTGAAATACAGATATAGCTGCAGGAACAATGGGGGCAGCAAAATTCTGAGCATGGCGTCTGCGGTCCTCCAAATGCCAGTTTGAACCCTCCTTCGGCCTCGTGCTTGTAGGTCAGCTAACTTCCCTCGGTGGGCTCTGCTATAAACTGTGGATGATAATGGTGCCTACCATGAGAAGTGATGGCAAAGATTAAATTAAACATGCAGATTGAGGGGCGCCTGGGTGGCTCAGTCGGTTGGGCAGCCAACTCTTGATTTTGGCTCAGGTCACGATCTCAGGGTGCTGGGATCAAGGCCCGTATCAGGCTCTGTGCTCAGCGTGCAATCTCTTGTCCCTCTCCCTCTGCTCCTCCCCCCACTCATGCTCTCACTCACTCTCAAAAAATAACCAAAATCTTTTTTAAAAAACCCAGATTGAGAATGTAACATGGAACCAGAACACAGCAAGCATGCATTATATGTTAGCTTCTGCTACCGTCGTCATCGTCGTCGTCGTCGTCTCTTTCTTCTTTAACCAACTCTCAATTGTCAGTTCATCACCAGTTACTTTCTGAATCCCTGTGATTTGGGTCACTTTTCTCAGCAGTCTGCTTGACCTGATTGTTTTCTTCTCCGGCCACCAAGGGAAACAGGTACAAAAGGGAAAATTAGATTCTCCAAGGAACCCCCGATACATCTAAGTAAGGGCCTGTTCCCCCTACACATGTACCTCCATCGTGACATCTGGTTTCGACCCAGCCTCCGGAGAGAGAAGGGCCATTACTACGCTATTTATTTTCTCCTGATTGTGTTTCCCTCGGTCAAAAGAGCAGACAGCTGGCCACATTTCAATGCCCTCCAGCGTGGCCGAGGTCTCCCTTGGGCCGACCGCTGACCATGTCCACGCACGCAGCAGTGATGGGACACAGGACACCGTCCACCATCAGCACAGTGCATGCCCCTGCCATCTGCCCGGACGAGAGAGCTGCTGCTTATCTATCCTGGGCGGAGTCCAGCGGCAGGGAACCGCGAGGGAAGGGCAATCAGGAGAGAGGAAAGCAGGAGACAAAAATGTGAGATAAAATGTCTTCATCCCTTGCCTGCACGAGCCCATCATAAAAACCAAGTCAGGGCTCACCGCGACATGTGCCGACTCTGACACTGAGCCCGGCCGCGTGCAAACCTCCCCTCTGCCACTTCCTACTTCCAGGATTTCTAAGCTGCTGCTTTCGTTTGCCAGGGTGGCCAGAACTCAATGCCACAAACTGGAGGTCTCAACCAACGAAAATGGATTTGCTCACTGTGCTGGAGGCTAGAAGTCCAAAATCAAGGTGTCCGCTGGGTTGGTTCCTTCCAAGGGCTGGGCCAGACAGGTCTGTCCCCTCCAGGCCTCTCGCCTTGGCCTGCAGATGGCAGCCTTCGTGTTCACATGGTGTCCTCTCTAAAACGTCCCATTTTTTGTAAGGACATTGGTCATACTGGATTAGGGCCCACCCTAATCACCTCATTTTAACTAATTACATCTGCAGTGACCCCATTTCCAAATAAGGTCACGTTCTAAGGTCCTAAGAGTTAGGACTTCAATATATATGAATTTGGGCGTTTGACTGTGTTTCCCCAAAATTCATTTACTGAAAGCCTCACCCCCAAGGTGATGGTGTTAGAAGATGGGGCCTTTGGCGTATGATGAGGTCCTGAAGGAAGGCCCTCGTGAATGGGATTAGTGCCCTTATACAGGAGACCTCAGAGAGAGGGAGCGCCCTGGGCCCTTCTGCCATGTGAGGCCGCACAAGAAGGCGGCCATCATGGACCAGGAAGCCGGGCGTCACTGCGCACTGAATCCGCCAGCACCTTGATCTTGGACTTTGCAGCCTCCGGAAGTGTGGGAAATAAACGTCTGTGGTCGTCTGTATATTCTGTGATAGCAGCTTCAACAGACTAAGACGGGAGAAACCCAATTCAACCCATAAGTGTTCCTTAATCTTAATCTCAGCTTCCTCCTTATCAAACAGGTTAAGAATCTCAAGTGGGGTGAGGCACCTGGAGGCTCAGTCAGTGAAGACTTTGCCTTTGGCTCAGGTCATGATCCCAGCGTCCTGGGATGGAGCCCAGCACCAGGCTCCCTGCTCAGTGGGGAGCCTGCTTCTCCCTCTCCCTCTGCCTGCCGCTCCCCCTGCTTGTGCTCTCTCTCTCTCTGTCAAATAAATAAATAAAATCTTAATTTAAAAAAATGTTGGGTTTTTATAAGCAAAAGACATACTGAAGCCTTCCATGTGGAGGGCAACAGTTGGACAGGATGTGGAGGAAAGCCTGTTGTTGTATCAAGGAAGGAGCTCGATACCACGTAACACATTGTAATCAACTTCCTTGAGGTACCAATGACCCGTGACGCAATGCGCCTATCTGAAGGGTCCAGTTTGATGAGTTTGGACTAACATGTACACCATGTAACCATCGACACCATCAAGACCGGGAGGATTAACATCACTCCAGAAGGTCCCTGGTGCCCGTTTGCAGTCAACGCTCCTATTCCTGTCCCCAGACAACCACTGATCTGTTTTCTGTCACTATGGCTTCAACTCAGCCATTCAATCACTTTATCTAAATGGACACATACAATATGTCCTCTTTTGTGTCTCTCTGCTTTGACTCAACATAATGCTTTTGAGACTCATTCGTATTGGTGTGTTTATCAGTATCTGTTCCCTTTTATTGTGCTCTGTGTTATGGCCAGACCCACAGTTTGTCCACTCACCTGTTGATAGACATTTGGCTTGCTGCCGTGTTTGGCTGTTATGAATAAGACTGCTATGAACGTTCGCATAGAAGCCTTTGTGTGGACATGTGTTTTCATTTATCCTGGGTAAATACCCAGGAGTGGAATTGCCGGGGCATCTGGTGAGTGTAAATTTAACTCCAGAAGAGTCTACCAGACTGTTCTCCACGAACAGTGGGCATGTCTCTCCAGCCTCACCCCCGCATGGTACTGCCTATCTTTTTGATAAGAGCCATTCTCGCGGCGGGGGGGTACTCATATTTCATTGGGGTTTTCATTTGCATTTCCCTAATGGTTAATGATGTCGTACACATACGCATGCATGAATGAGCTCTAAAGAAATAAAGGGCTGTCCAGGAGTCAGAGAAGAGAGAGCCAAGAGGCAGGAGGTAGGCATGCAGGACGGCAGCACAAAAAGACTTGTAAAGCATAGGAGTGGGGGCTTTTACTGACCCTGTGAGGTGAGGGACCAGGCCTCATGTCCCTGGCGAGTGGATGGTGAGTAGGAATTGACATCCCTTATCCAGAGCTGGAATGCTGGTAGGATCACACCCTAGGGAGTGGGCACCAGGAAAATCTTATTTACCAGCCCAGGAGGATCACAGGGAAGCTTGTCTCTTCCCTGCGCATTAAAACACATATAAAATAATACCCAGTGAGAGCTAGGATGTGGAAAAATGGACATTAATTTATTCTGCTGTTAACTATATACATCGTTAAAAACTTTGGGGAGAGCAAAGTAATAATTAAATATTAAATATTGTCTTAAAATCTAAACACACATACTTCTATCTATTTGGGATTTTTGGAAGTAGGTAACAGAAATTAATTAAAGGTAGTCTAGGGGCGCCTGGGTGGCACAGCGGTTAAGCGTCTGCCTTCGGCTCAGGGCATGATCCCGGCGTTATGGGATCGAGCCCCACATCAGGCTCCTCCGCTGGGAGCCTGCTTCTTCCTCTCCCACGCCCCCTGCTTGTGTTCCCTCTCTCCCTGGCTGTCTCTATCTCTGTCGAATAAATAAATAAAATCTTAAAAAAAAAAAAAAGGTAGTCTAAGCAAAATGGTGGTGGATAATTATGATGATAAAGAGGAAATAATGCCGGATAATGTAAGATCAGAGGAACTAGTAGGACCAGTCATCATAAAGCCATCAGAACCCAGTAGAGCCTCAATGTGTCTTTAGCCACGGGAGGTCAAAATTAGGAGCCTTCGGGGGCACCTGGGTGGCTCAGTCGTTAAGCCTCTGCCTTTAGCTCGGGGCGTGATCCCAGAGTCCTGGGATCGAGCCCCATATCGGGCTCCTCCGCTGGGAGACTGCTTCTTCCTCTCCCACTCCCCCTGCTTGTGTTCCCTCTCTCGCTGGCTGTCTCTTTATCTAATAAATAAATAAAATCTTAAAAAAAAAAAAAGATTATGAGCCTTTGCTATCATCAAAAAGACAAGGGATACCAAGTGTTGGCAAGGATGGAGAGACAAGAGAACACTTACACACTGTTGGTGGGGAGATAAATTGGTAGAAAAGTTCCATATTATTGTGGAAAATAGCTTGGAGGTTTCTCAAAAAATTAAAAATAGAACCACCATATGATCCAACAATCCTGCTCCTGGGTATATATCCGAAGGAAAGGAAATTTGGATCTTGAAGAGATATCTGTGCTCCCATGTCCACTGCAGCATTTGTCACGATAGCCAAGGTATGGAAACAACCGGTCTGTCAACCGGTGAATAGATTTATTTTAAAAAATGTGAAGTTAAGTAAGTGGGCTGAAACCTATGACAGCAGCACTGAGCTATAAGTTTTGTTTTGGAAACTTTAGAAAAAAGCTTCCCTGGTTTAATCTCATTTCTGTAGGCTGCAAAATCAGCTTCTGAGCATTATATTGGAAATCCAGGAGAACAGGAAGTAAGGAGCTAAGACATAAAACAAGTTCGGAAATCAGGAGTGATCACTGGTGCCAAAAGGCTGGATGAGCTCCCCTAGGGAGTTTGGGAAGAAATAAGAGTAGAGGAAAGGCAAGCAGATGGGGAAGAAGGAGAAAACAAAGCCACCAAGGACAGCCAAGGTGAGCGGGATCCAGCAGCGTCTCGAAAGCCATGGTCTGGCCGAGTTCCAAGGCGGGAGTTACCCACAGTGCCAAGTGGTAAAAACGGTCAAGGAAGTCAGGGCTGAAAATCAGCTATGGGCTTGAGCAAAAGAGGAGGTGACCAGTGACCCTGGCAAGAACAATTTGAGAGGAACGGTGGGTTGGGAGGCCACATTTGGAGTGAACAGAGAGGAGGAAGCAGAGTTGCAAAGTGCAGGCACCTCGCGAGAAACAGTTGGCTGAAAAAATGAGTAAGCAGGCCTGATTGCTGCAGGGTCGTCATGACAACCGAATCAGACAATGACGGTGAATGCTCTGTTCATAAAAGAGGTATAGATATAAGGGGTTTTTATTGAGGTATAATTTATCTGTAGCCAAATTCACCCTTTATTACGTACCGTTTCATAAGTTTTGACAAGTGTACCTAGTCATGGAGCCATTGCCAAGATCGAGATACAGAACAATTCCATCCCCCTAAATGGCTCTTTGTGACCCTTTGTAATTAACCCCTTCTTGCACCCCCAGCCCCTAACAATCATCAATCTGTTTTCTGTCCCTATGGTCTTCCCATCCCCAGGAGGTCCTCTAAATGGAAGTATACAGTATGTGGTCATCTGACTCTGGCTTCCTTCATTCAGCATAACGCGTTTGAGATTCATCCCTGTTGTTCTGTCCATTGGTATGTTATTCTTTTTTACTGCTGAATAATATCCCGTTGTATGTGGAGGCAGCTTGAACAGTGTGAGACACTATAGAAAATCACAGGGACTTACTATTCTTGGCATAATATATGTATGAGGCAGCGGGGGGGGGGTGTCTTAGCTTGGGCTCCCTCCAAGACAAACTCTAAGGCACTGTTCAGTGAAAGTTGTTCATTTTATTTTTTTTTAAAGATTTTATTTATTTATTTGACAGAGAGACATCCAGCGAGAGAGGGAACACAAGCAGGGGGAGTGGGAGAGGAAGAAGCAGGCTCCTAGCAGAGAAGCCTGATGTGGGGCTCGATCCCACAACGCCGGGATCATGCCCTGAGCCGAAGGCAGACGCTCAATGACTGCGCCACCCAGGCGCCCCTCATTTTAATTTTTTTTAAGTTTTATTTATTTAAGTAATCTCTACACCCAAGGTGGGGCTCGAACTCATGACCCCGAGATCAAGAGTTGCAGGCTCTTCTGACTGAGCCAGTCTGGCACCCCAAAAGTTGTTCGTTTTAGAGGTGATTCCAGGAGACCCAGGAGGGGAATGGCAAGTGAGACAGGGAAGGAAGGCAGGCAGGGCGGAGTGTGTTATAAACAAGTCCTCACGGTGGGTGACTGGAAATCAATCCCACTGGGGACCTCTGGGAGGCCGCAGAGAATACAGACCTCAGTATTGCCCAGCTGAGGGGTGAGAGAGCTGGGGTATTTATCCACCACCTCCCACCAGCCACTGGGTGATGGCCACTCACGGAAAGCACTCTTTCCCCGGGATTTCCCGCCTAACTGTGTAGGTCACAGCATTCCCGGCAAAGGCCAGAGAAAGTCCTCGGGCAAATGAGAGCAGGTGCCAACCGTTGGAAGTGGGACCAGGGTGTGATGATTGTGAGGAAGAGGAGAGGGACCAGGGACCGCCCGCACTCCGTGACCGAGCCGATGCACTGGCAGATCGCGAACTGCCTCCTCTGAATTGTCCTCCCTTTCTGGAGCTGTAAACATCAAATATTTTCATAGCTACTCAAGATGTTTTGCATGAAGACCTTCTAAATCATCTCTCTGTCCTCTAATTGGGCTTGTCACTCACAGCTAATATTGCTCTATTTACCCTGTCTCCATACAGGGTCTGAAGGTCTATTTTTGGGTTTGTGAGTCAGGCGTGCAAACCCCAAGTATGCACGTTCACGTCGCAAGTTATCCGTCTCTGTGGGAAAACAGAGTGTCACTTTCCCTTTTTTCCCCCAGCCTTGCTGTGCCTGCCTCTCCTCTGGCAGCTTTCTTGTTTATAGTAATTTTCATAAATATCTTCCATGAACCTCATCTTTTTCCAAATATTCACAGCTACCTGATTATACTTACTCTGCATTGTAACAGGAGGAGGCCAGCAGGGACCTCCTGTGCCCTAAGCATTTGCCAGATGAAGGAAATGAGGCTCAGACTTAAAAATCACTGACGTTTCTGCTACATCATTCAGAAGGCTTCCGGTTGGGAATAAATAAAATCTCAAACTGAATTGAGCATTAAAGAGAATTACTGGCTGCTATAAACTGAATTATGCCCCCCTAAAATTCACATGTTAAAGCTCTAACCCTTGAGGTGACTGTATTCAGAGGAAGAGCTTTGAGGAGGTAAAAAAGGTTAAATTAGATCATAAGGGCGGGACCCTAATCCAGTAAGACTGGTGTCCTTGTAAGAAAAGAAAGACCTCTCTGTCTCTATGTGCGTGCACTGAGGGAAGGCCATGGTGAAGACAGAGTGAGAACACAGTCAGCCTTAAGCCAGGAAGACAGCCCTGAAGAAAAAAAAAGGAAACTGAATCTGCTGGGACCTTGATCTTGGACTTCCAGCCTCCAGGAATGTAAGAAACAAATTTCATGGGGCATCAGTCTTGACTGTCTCAGTCAAGAGGAGCACGTGACTCTTGATCTCGGGGTCACAACTTCGAGCCCCATGTTGGGTGTAGAGATGACTAAAAAATAATAATAAAATAAAAATACATAAAAAATAAGTAAATTTCTATTGTTGTAATCGCCCAGTCAATACTATTTGGTTATAGCAGCCTAAGCAGACATAATAAATATAATAAATGAAAAGTAGGGTAGGTTTCCAAGACAGCTGTGATATGCCAGCGATGTCAACAACAGCCTCACTTCTTCCCATCTCTCTGCTCTGCCCTCCATGGTGTTAGCTTCAAGGTTGGTCGTCCATCCTCATGTCACAAGATGGCTGCAGCTGCCCCAGAGCTTCACGCCTCCAGTCCACTACCAGGCAGGGGTCTAGAACAGCTCTGTCCTGAGAATCACTCAGATTAGCCCAGTCTATGACACATGACCATCTCTGAGCAACGACTATAGGTAGGTAGATGGGGTACACTGATGGGCCTGAACTGGGCCATGTGTTCCATCCAGGAGCTAAGAGAGAAATCCACTTTCCCCAGAAATAAATGGAATCCCAAGCAAAAAGTCATGGGAAAGAAAAGATAGTCGAAGCGATGCATAGAGGGCACGTATACTGGTTTGCGTGGGCTTTCATAGTCAAGAACCACAGACTGGATGACATAAATGACAGAGGTTTATTCTCTCATATTTCTGGAGGCTGGAAGTCCAAGATCAAGATAGTGGTGGTTTCTCCTGAGGCCCCTCTCCTTGGCCTGTAGATGGCTGCCTTCTCACGCTGTCCTCACAAGGCTATTACTCTGTGAATATGCACCCTGGGGTCTCTTCCTCTTTTTATAAGGACACTAGTCCTATGGGTTTAGGACCCCACCCTTATGACATCATTTAATCTTAATTACTTCTTTAAAGACCCCAGCTCTAAAGACAGTCCCATCAAGGGTGAGGACTTCAACATACCAATCGGGGAGGACACAATTCGGTTCGTAACAGTGCACTGGTTAAGAATGGGTTCTCATGGTTCCCTCAAGACTTTGAATTCATCAAATGTATGATTCTAAGAGATGTGAGCCATGTGCATTAGTCTGCCAGGTCACCATAACAGAATATCACGTACTTGGTGGCTTCAACAATACAAGTTTGTTTTGTCGTGGTTCCGGAGGCCGGGAGTCCAACATCAAGGTGTTCGCAAGATTGGCTCCTTCTGAGGAATGTCTCCTTGGCTTGCAGATGGCCTTCCTCTCTGTGTCCACACATGGTCGCCTTTCTGTGTGGCCACATCCCTGGTGTCTCTCTGTGTCTAAATCTCTTCTAACAAGGACACCCGTCAGATTGAATAAGGGCCCACTAAAACAGCCTCATTTTAACTCAATTACGTTTTTTAAGGCCCTATCCCCAGATACAGTCACATCCGGGTGTCCTAGGAGTTAGGGCTTCAAGATATGAATTTGGGGGGAGGGACACAATTCAGCCCAGAACACCGTAATTTCATTTATTAAACCACACTTGAAAAATCATTTGCTGGAGGAGCTAAAAACTGACCTATAACCTTCTAGATAATCCTGTCGGCATGTGTGTGTGTGTGTGTGTGTGTGTGTGTGTGTGTCTGTGTGTGTGTGTGTGTGTAGTTATATAATTCAAACAGTACAAAACTTCCAAAAGGAAAGCGAGAATCTTCCCTCACCTCTAATTCTCTCATTACAGATAAGGTACTTATTAGGATACCAGGATAAGCTGCTCTAACAATGAGGCCCCACAATACAATGACCTAATGAAAATTGTGTTTATTTCTCTTTTACGAACAGTCCAGGGAGGGAAGTCCTGGTTCATGGGTGGCCCTGCTCAATGTGTCTCAGGGACCCAGGTTTCTTAGCCAGGCACTTCTGTTCTTCCATTTCTTTTCTTTTTTTTTTTCTTTTTTTTTTTCTTTTCTTTTCTTTTCTCTTTTCTTTTTTCTTTTCTCTTTTCTTTTCTTTTATCTTCTCTTCCCTTTTCTTTCTTTCTTTCTTTCTTTCTTTCTTTCTTTCTTTCTTTCTTTCTTTCTTTCTTCTTTCTTTCTTTTAGCAGGGGGAGTGGGAGAGGAAGAAGCAGGGTCCCAGCAGAGCAGGGAGCCTGATGCGGGGCTTGATCCCAGGACCCTGGGATCATGCCCTGGGCCAAAGGCAGATGCTTAACGACTCAGCCACCCAGGCGCCCCCTGTTCTTTCATTTCTTAACACATGTGCTGCTGAAATTTCATGGTGATTGCCACAGGGGGAAAATGAGGAAAACAGAGGTAAAAGCACTTGGCATCTGGCAAAGACCCAATGCAATTTAATACCCTTCTTTTGCCATTGTGCATAGATCTGACTTCTCCTCCACTTGCTCGAGTAGGCACCACAGTCCCACGCATGGTGCCTTGTCTTGAATGGAATCCCCTGGAAGCAGAGCCTGAGACAAGGATTCAAGAGCAAGTGCTTTATTTGAGAGGTAGACCCAGGATGCATTAGTAGGGACATGAAATAGGAAAAGGAAGGAGGCCAATGCAGGTGTGTTAGTGAACAGGTTAGCACTGACTGCTGATTCCACTGGGAAACTTTGGGAGACAGTGTAGACAGTGTAACCTCAGAGTTATTGCACCAGAGGGGTGAGGGTGCTGGGGTATTTATCCTCCAGCTCCATGCATCAGCGGATGAGGGCTGCTCATGGGGGCGGTCACATCCAGCTAACCCGTATATGGTCAGCATGAGTCCCTGCGGCCGAGAAAGCCCTCACTCGGGCTGAGTCAAAGCCGCAGCCGGCAGAAAGCCTTTGATGTGTATGCGAAAGTTGAAAGCCAAAGGGGAATGGACAGTCCACCCCCTGTGTGGTACTCAGTAAATATCTGTGGACCGAGGGGTTAATCACCTGGAACTTCTTTGCTCCTTGTAGAAGTGCAGAGACCCAACGATGTTAGAAACAAAACAGACACAGATTCTTTGCAATCAAAATCGGTAAATGTATAATCAATCCTACATCTGGCAGTGGAGAAATTAGAAGCTTTGCAGCTTGGGGGGTGGAAGTACATGGCCTGGGAGGCCGTGTGTGTGTGTGTGTGTGTGTGTGTGTGTGTGTGTGTTTCTTGCGACTTTATCCCATGTATGGATTTGTAGAACCACCGTCAAAATCAAGATACAGAACTGTTCCATCTCCCCAAAAGAACCCCCCTCGTGCCAACCCTTTGTAATCACAAACTTCCCTTCCTCTGGGGCGCCTGGGTGGCACAGCGGTTAAGCATCTGCCTTCGGCTCGGGGCGTGATCCCGGCGTTGTGGGATCGAGCCCCACATCAGGCTCCTCCGCTATGAGCCTGCTTCTTCCTCTCCCACTCCCCCTGCTTGTGTTCCCTCTCTCGCTGGCTGTCTCTCTCTCTGTCGAATAAATAAATTTAAAAAATCTTAAAAAAAAAAAAAAAAACCTCCCTTCCTCTACCCTTGGCAATCACTCATCTACTCTCCATCTCTATAATTTTGTCACCTCGAGACCGTTATATAAATGAAATCACACCACATGTGGCCTTGTGAGATTGGCTTTTTTTCACTCAGCATGATGCCTTGAAATCCTGCCAAGTTCTTGGGAGCAAGTTCTTGTGAGGGTCCGTGGTTAGTTCCTCTTTATGGCCTAATAAGATTCCACCTGGGGAGCTTTTTATTTATTTTTTTTTTAAGATTTTATTTATTTATTTGACAGAGAGAGCCAGCGAGAGAGGGAACACAAGCAGGGGGAGTGGGAGAGGAAGAAGCAGGCTCCCAGGAGAGGAGCCTGACGTGGGGCTCGATCCTCGGTTTCCAGGATCACGCCCTGAGCTGAAGGCAGACGCTCAACGACTGCGCCACCCAGGCGCCCCCTGGGGGGGCTTTTTAATCCTACACGCACACACTCGCAGAGAAGATCCACCCTGCACGGGGCAGCCCCATCCCTGTTAAACAGTTAGCCTACAACTACAGCGTTTCTAACGGGGCTGTGTCCTACCCCTTAGATGTGCTGGGTGGTGAGAAGGTGGGGTGGGAGGGAACAAAACCCACTGCTTGGTTAATCGCCTCCCCTTTACCCCATTGGTGGGGGAGGGATGGGATTCTGGCCCTAGCGTAGGGGGATGGCCGAGCACACAACACTGGATACCGGACAGGTCAGACCAGCAATGGCTTATTAGTCACATATACTCATAGCCTGGGAAAAGATGGGTACCACGTGCCATGCAGGGCCACGCAGGGAAGGGGGTTCGCCCTCCGGAACAGCGTCAACGACAGGTGCTGTGGGAGACAAATTTTGTAGTACCAAGAGGTGGGGGTGGCCCTTGTTGCCCACGGGAGGGTGTGATTGGCTTGTTTGGGCAATTCCAAGGGCAGGCACTGCGCTTGGCCTGTTTGATCAGGAGTCTTGTTTGCTCCAGGGTCCTTCTGCGTGGGAGTTAGGTGGGGGAAGAACTGTGATCAGGGCATCCCGGCCCCTCCCAGTTTCGCCAGATGGTAAGGCTGCCTGTAATATTGAGCTTTAATTTTAGGTGTTATGCCAGAGTGCTTCAGGGCAATATTTTTGAGGATTTATTATAGACCGACAAAAAGGGAGAAACATTTCTCTGAGGGGCTCTATTCATCATTGCTGGGAGTCGTACAGAAATCAGTATACGATGTGTGGCTTTTTTCTTCCCTTGTCCGGGAGAAGGAAGCCCCCAGTGAGGTGATCTACAGTCAGAGAGAACTTTAACCTGGCTGCCGTGGAGACCGTTTCTCACTCATGGGGAAAAGGGGAGTTTACGGGAGGATTTCCTGAGGCGATAAGGCACCTGGCCATTGGCAATTCCAGATACTTGATCAACAGGCAGGAAATCCTGGGAATTTCCTGGGATTGACAAAGAGAGGGAATCTTGGGATCTGTGATATATAAGAAGAAATATATATTTGGTCTTTGTCCCAGTTTCTGGTTTAGAGCTCCTAAATCCCTTGGAATTTCCTGTGATAAGCATGATAAAGGTGTCTTTTGTTATGTTAATGAGTTGACTTTTGGAAGCCGCTTAAGGATGGGGGCTGGTTGCCAGGGCAGCCAACCACGTGATCAGAGGGTTGAACTTTCAGTCCCACCCTCTAACCTCCGCAGAGAGGAGAGGCTGCTAGTTGAGTTCAATCACCAATGGCTAATGATTTATTCAATCACGCCTGTGTAATGCAGCTTCCATAAAACACAAAAGAATGGGGTTCGGAGAGCTTCCGGGTTAGTGAACCACAATGCTTCCAGACTCCATGGGGACAGAAGCTTCTTAATTTGGGATCTCACCCTATATATCCTTCTTCACGCAGCTGTTGATTCATACCCTTTAATATTCTTTGTAATAACCAGTAATCTGATGAGTGAACTGGTTTCCTGAGTGCTGTGAGACACTCTGACAAATTCATCATGGGAACCCCTAATTTCTACCCAGTCGGTCAGAAGCAGAAGTACCAACCTGAGATCGCAATTGGTGTCTGGGGTGGGGGCAATCTTACAGCCCCGAGCCCTTAACCTGCAGAATCCAGTGCCATCTTCAGGCAGATAGTGTCGGAATTGGGTTGAATGGTAGGACACCCAGCTGGAGTCGTAGAATTGCTTGGTGATGTGGGGGAAACCCACACATTGGTATTGGTATTGGAATCAACAGGATCAACACGTTCCTTTGGAGAGAGGCCCTCTCTACCTCCTCATTCTGAACCAGGCCCCCGGTTCTACTCCCTCAGCATCTCCGTCAGAGAAACTCACCATTGGCAATTACACACCCTTTGTGTCCTCCTTGAAGGTGAACAGATCGTGAGTCGGAAAGCATGTGGGCTTTGTTCATGGCTGTGTCCCCAGCAGAGCACACCAAGAACCAATACATATTTATAGACCAAATGAACTCACTAATTTATACGCACTTGCTGACTTGCTGTGGTTTCTGATTTGAGGAAATCATTAAGGAAGAGAATAACCAACCATTCTGGTTTGCCCTGAACTGAAGGAGCTCCTGGCACACTGACCTTGCAGTGCCAATACCAGGAAAGTCCATGGCAAGCCAGGATGATGGCTCTCCCTATAATAAGGCCCTAAATGACCACAGAATAACTCACCCAAGCCTTGTTACTGACTCAGGAAGACATGCTTTCCAAAAGGCTCACCCACCGCTTTCCCAGAGGGATCTCCATGCAGCCATGGAATCTTCCTTGGGTATTGGGTTCTTTACACTATTCACAAGTCCCACCCCTCAGTCTCGCTGAGTGGGAGTCTCGTGGGTCTAAATCTGAGATTGGGGAAGCATCCCTACTGAAGTGGGTTTGCCTATGCTTCTGCCAGGAGCCAGGACCACCGCTGGCCTGGGACCACTCAGCCTCCCTTCCAGCCCCTTATCTCTGAGTGAGAGTCCCAGACTCCCCAATCCCTACCAAAGCTCAGTTTCCCAAGAGCAGGGACGCTGGTGGCATCCACACCCATGAGTGACCTCTCCTGCCCCAGCTCACACTTGTGCTTTTTCCTGCAAAGGGGGATCCTTGGAAGTGCTTTACGTCTTGTAGGGCCAACAGCATTCCTAAGAACACATCATTTCCCGGGTCTGTTTCTGCAACAGGAAGCACCTCCCCAACATTGAGTGCTCTGTGTTGTCTTGTCCTGGAGCAGTGTGACCTGGGCCCTCTGGGTCTCCCAAAGTCTCAGGAAAGCAGCATTCTCTTCATCCATGTAGCCTCAGAACCTGTTTAAGGACCCTCTTGGGACCAGCACCCATGCCACTCCTCCCTTTCCTCCCTGCCTCCCAGACCATGGGCGCCAACAGCCTCTCTTTCCCTCCCACGAAAGCCCGAAGCCCGCGTGCAGAGCTGTGTGGCACGGGGCACTCAGGGCCCCTTGTCCAGGAGAGGATGGATGGTAAGAACACCGGGCAGGGGGTTGCCCCTGCGTCGGGAGGAGCCGCCTCGTCTCAGCTCAACACTGGTAAAAATCCAAGGATGGGAAACCTCTATGTTGTGTTTTCCTTTTTTATGTGGATTAATTATCTCTCTTTTTTTGTTTTCTCTCTACATCCCCGTGAAGCAAAGCTGCTTCAGAAAACGTCAGCTGTCCTTCACCATACGGAATGGTCTCCTGGAGAGCAGAGGGGCCCTCGCTCCAAGTTTGCTTTTGATCTTGGAGTTGATGAAGGCGTGGCGCCCACACACCGAGGGGGTATTCAAAAAAGGGCTTATGACTCACATAACTGAGATCTCCAGGGAGAGCAGGGGCGGCCTCTCCAGCAGCTCCGAGATGGTTTGAGAGCAAGGAAAAGTGCCTGGCTTTCATCAAGAGGACAAGGGATAACAGGTGTTGGTGAGGATCTGGAAGGTAAGTTGGGAAGGTAAGTTGGGGCAGCCACTCTATGTAGAAAACAAGCCAGGGGCGCCTGGGTGGCACAGCGGTTAAGCATCTGCCTTCGGCTCAGGGCGTGATTCCGGCGTTATGGGATCGAGCCCCACATCAGGCTCCTCCGCTATGAGCCTGCTTCTTCCTCTCCCACTCCCCCTGCTTGTGTTCCCTCTCTCGCTGGCTGTCTCTCTCTCTGTCAAATAAATAAATAAAAGCTTTAAAAAAAATAAAAGAAAACAAGCCAGAGATTCCTCAAAACATGAAAAATAGAACTACCAGCAATCGCACTTCTGGGTATATAGCCGTAGGAAATAAAATCAGTGTCTCAAGGACCTGTCTGTACCCTCACGTTCAGGGCAGCATTCTTCACAAGAGCCGGGTCTTGAAAACAACCTACGTGCTCATCCACAGATGAATTTTTTTTTAAGATTTTATTTATTTATGTGACAGAGAGACAGCCAGCGAGAGAGGGAACACAGCAGGGGAGCAGGAGAGGAAGAAGCAGGCTCCTAGCGGAGGAGCCCGATGTGGGACTCGATCCTGGAACGCCGGATTCACGCCCTGAGCCGAAGTCAGACGCTTAACGACTGCGTTACCCAGGCGCCCCGCACAGATGAATTTTTTGATGAACCCTCGCCTAGATTAGCATAAGCAGGCAAGCATGTCTTTAACAAGCTCCTCAAGTAAAAAGGAACAAGGTACTGACACCTGATACGACGTGCATGAAACTCAAAAACGCGCCGAGTGAAAGAAGCCAGTCACGCAAGGCCACATAGTGAATGGTTTCGTTTCTATGAAAGGTCCGGAATAGGAAATCCGTAGACACAGAAAGCAGGCTGGTGGTTGCCAGGGGCTGGGGGAACCAGAGGGGGTGTGGGTACTAATAGGTCGAGTTTCCTTTGGGGATGATGAAGATGTTCTGGAACTAGACACAGGTAGTGGTTACATGACACTGCATCTATGAAAGGCCACTGAATTGTGTATACTTTAAAATGGTTAAAATGGTAAATTGTATGTTATGTGTATTTTACGACAATCAAAAATTAGAAATCTCTGCGAGCGACTTGGATGCCCAGCCAAGGAATCTGTCCATCTCTCCCCATCACCTGCGGTTCTACTCCTGGCTCTAGGAGGGGCCTTCCCGGAGGAGTCTACTGGGCTCCTGCCCATTTGAGGAGAAATACGCCGACATCGAACCACATCAGTGAAAAGTGCACAGGGCTTTCCAGGCAAACACAGGCGGTCAGAGAAAACAGTGGGTGAGACATTCTAGCTTTACCCAAAAGAAGACCCCTCCCTCAAATGTGTCCCAGACGCAGCACAGCTATTTTGATGACTTTTTTTTTTTTTTAATGGAGTTGAGGGGCACCTGGATGGCTCAGTCGTTAAGCGTCTGCCTTCGGCTCAGGGTGTGATCCTGGAGTTCTGGGATCGAGCCCCACATCAGGCTCTTCTGCTGGGAGCCTGCTTCTTCCTCTCCCACTCCTCCTGCTTGTGTTCCCTCTCTTGCTGGCTGTCTCTCTCTGTCAAATGAATAAATAAGATCTTTTAAAAAAATAAAAATAAATAAAATAAAAAATGGAGTTGAGAATTATTGGGGCACCTGGGTGGCTCAGTCGGTTGAGTGTCCCACTCTTGATCTCAGCTCAGGTCATGATCTCAGGTCGTGAGATCGAGTCCCAGAATGGGCTCCATGCTGGGTGTGGCACCTACTTAAAAAAAAAAAAGCCTCAGGCCATTTTTTTAAGGGGGGTGAGGAGGAGCAGAGGGAGAGGGCAAGAGAGAATCTTAAGCAGGCTCCACACCCAACATGGAGTCTAACCAGAGTCTTGATCTCACGACCCAATATCATGACCTGAGCTGAAATCAAGAGTCTGACAATTAACTGACTGAACCACCCAGATGCCCCGAGTTGGCCGTGGTTTTTTTTTTTTTAAATAAGATTTATTTATTTATTTATTTATTTATTTATTTATTTATTTATTTATTTGACAGAGGGCAGTAGGGACGGGGAGGGAGAGAGCACAAGCAGGGGGAGTGGGAGGCAGAGGGAGAGGGAGAGACAGGCTTTCCCCTGAGCAGGGAGCCTGATATGGGGTTCAATCCCAGGACCCTAGGACCATGACCTGAGCCGAAGGCAGGAAGGCGGACGCTTAACTTACTGAGCCACGCAGGCGCCCCTGGCCATGGTTTGCAAATGCCGTTCTTTTTGCTTAGCTAATGATAAATCATCGTGGGTTTAGCTTGTTATTGTCAACGTAATTTGTTGTGGGGTGTTTGGCAAATCCTGCAGGGCTTAATAACACTCATTTGCATCAGCAGTATGTTTGGTCTATAATTTTTCAATAAGTAGACTTTAAGTCATGTATGCATTGAGTGAAAATAGGAATCATCTACCCTTGTATTGCTAAAGCAGATGTACCCACAATTCCCCAACTTTTAGGATGACACTCCATTTTTACCACCCAATTGTTTTCCACTGGAAAGTGGGAAGAGGTGGGGTCTTCATTCATCCCTAATTGTACTGGGACAAAAAAAAAAAAAAATAGAACTAGTGGCTCAGTGGACATTTTACATACCAGTTTTAATTTGCTGGGAAGTTTATATGGCGGAGCAGTGGAGTATATATTTGAAAAACTGGTCTTAAATTGTGGAAGGACTGAAAGCTTCATCTACACAGGGGTTGGCAAACTCCTGTAAGGACCCGATAATAAATCATTTAGGTTTTTCACAGGCTATCCCCTCTACATTGCAACCCTGGTATTATTGTAGCACAAAAACCGCCATAGATCGTATGGAGGTGAGTAGGCGTGGCCAATAAAACTTGATGCGTGCCAACAAAACTTTAATCACAAACACGGGCAGCCAGCAAATCTGACTGGTGGGCCATGGTCTGCCAACCCCTGGTTTCGGAGCCTGGCCTTCCTTCTGTGGAACCCCTGAGAAGATTGCAAGTGTGAATTTCAGTTCCCAATGTAGATACCTAAGAGAAGATGCAATTTAATTTTTTTGTAACAATTTCATTGCTAGTTCACATCCCCATTCTGTGGGGTGGTGGAAGCTTCATCCCAGCTGATTTGGGTACATCTAATCAAAGACCCAGGAGGATCAAGGAGAGAAAATAGAGGAAAGGCAAAACTTAGCGATAACAACTGCAAGTTTTCTGAACACTTACGAAAAACGTGACGTCAACTGATTCAAGAAATATAACCTATCCCAAGCAGGATAAAACAAATAAACGTATGCTTAGACGCATCTTGCTGAAACTGAAAACACCAAAGACAGAGAGATCATCAAAGCAGCCGGAGAGAAAGTACACATCACCCACAAAGGAACGTCCACGTTCATGAGCAGACTTTGCAACAGCAGCCATGGAAGGCTTATTGCACTGAAATGTAATCTTGAGAGCTTGGGAGGAAAAGCCATTTCCCACCTCAAAGACTCTCAACAGTTTGGGTGCCATGAGAGCTGAGAAGGCCATCAGCAAGGATCACGGGCCCCTGGGGTACAAAAGAGCATGGCACCTGTGGAAAGCACTAGAGAAGGTAGCAAGGTGGCTGCCATTGGGACTTTAACTGCAGCAAACCTGTTGTGCGCAGACTTTTGCCTGGACACAAATGAGATGGTCCCTTGGAATTCTGCGACACAGTGTGGGAGAGGAGATGGAGAGGTCCTATAGGCAGAAAATAAGGAGTCGTTGAAATTCAGGCCTTCATGTTAATGTGGCCTCATCTGTGTTCACAGGCTAGCTGGCACCAGACCCACTTGCTTCTAGGGTCTCCTAACTGACCAATAAACTCTAATTTTTTTAAACAAACTTTGACTCAGGTTAAGAACGAAATCCGTTTCCCCGAGATATAGTCGAATGCCCAGATTGTAAGTGATGCATTATTAAGCCCGGAAACAAGATATGGAAGCAAAGAGACCCAGGAAAACGCTGTCATCTAGGACTGCAGACATGGCAGGAGGTCTGACACAGGCAAATGGTTTCACTGTACAAGATCCCCGAGGGACCAGTTCCTTCCATCTCATAGCTCTGCCCTCTCTAGCGTCTGTCTTCATCCACGTGCCCAGCGTGGCCTATCAGCATGTCCTTATTCCAGCTGTCAGGGGGGGGGGGGGGGGGGGGGGGATGGAGGACAAGCATTTCCTCTTATGGAAGCAAACAGAAGTTTATATATTGCTTCTACTACATTCTATTGCTAGGACCTTGGTCACATGGCCTTATATAGCTGCATACCCATGCCCTCTGCCAAAGCTCGAGTTCTATTAACAAAAGTATGAAGTGGGGAGGGATTCCTGGGGGGGATGGCAGTTCCTGCCATGGAGCGCAGGGGCAAGCAAGAGCGTGCCGTGACTTACTTATAATCGTTCCCAGTACTAGTAAAATCATACCAGCTCATGTCTGCATATGATATGCCAGGTACCATTCTAAGTACTTGACCTCCATTAACCCACTTAATCCTATTATTGTTCTAGTTACTAATATTAATCTCATTTTATAAATGAGAAAATTAAGATATAGAAAGACTAAGGGATGGGACCAGTGACACACAGCCAGTAAGTGGTCCAGCTGGAGTTTTAAAACTTCAGGCGAAAGTCTTAAGAAAATCCATTTTCAAAAAGGTGACTTTGCGTTCACCTGCAAAGTAATTATTTGGGGGGCTGCCGAGGGCGTTCCCAGAGCTGTGAGCGAGAAAGCTCACAAAGCGCCTGGTTGACTATTTGGTACAAAGAAGCAAACTGCTCTTGAACATAGAACAAAACCCTTCTCCCTGGCTCATCTCTAAAGGCAAACGCTTTGAGAGAACATACTCTGTTCGCCCATGGGATAAATTCAGAGCAATTTCAATCTCAAGGTTTAATCTTTCTGCCAAATATGGGCTCTGTTACTAACTCCCTTAGCTAGAAATCTTCAGGATCCAGAAAACGTTCCTTTCAGGTTCCTAACACACAGATGCTGAAAGCAAATGTCTGTCCCCTGGGAACCTTGGCAGGGAAAAATCTACGAATGGCTCTTTTTGCCACCAAGCGACTTTGGGAATTAAGATCATTGCAGCTGTTAACCAGCCTCCCACGCACGGGGAAGTGTTCTAAATACGTCACTGCTGCTAAACCCCACGGTGACTGCAGGACTCTCCATCTCCCTCCTGACCAATTAGAAAGAATGGGATAACCACCTTGGCCAAACAGCAGAGGCAACGATATGTCACAACCTGTGATCTGTCACAGTCTGTGTGGCCAGACTGCAGGTGGAAAGTGTCTCTGGATTGAGCAATGTCACGGTAAAAATGATGCATAACAGAGGCTGAAATTCATTGAAGTGGATCATGCTCCAAAGCCCATGCAGGAAGTTCTGATTCTGTAATCCAGGGCAGAGGTCGAGCTTTGCAGTTCTAGAAAGTTCCCAGGTGTTGTGATGCTGCTAAGACACGGAACACACTTTACCGATCAAGGATTTCAACTAGTTCACGCCTCTGCCTCCCCCTAGGAATTAGGAGCTAAGTGTCCAGATTCCCAAATTCTAGTCTCAGATCTCACACGTGACAACGATTGTTTCCTAGAAAATGTTCCTCTTTCTGTGCTGTTCCCCTTTTCTGGAAATTATTTGGATTCATATATTCGGGGTTTCTTGAATAGGCAGATTCTCTTTCAAGCATTAGTTTTCTCCTAGGAGGGTGTCATGCTTCCGAAGAGCAGTCACCATGAAATTGTGATATATGATACCACTTTCCGGGGAACTTGTGACAGCTGTCTCACCCTCTGTCTTACTCTTGCTCTCTAACCCAAAATAACATTCACTGAGGCTCTTTGGAAAAGGTGACACAAGTCATTCTGTGCTCATTTGAACAAGAAACATTGGTTCCATAAAGGTAGAAACATTCTCACCCTGGAGGGATATTATAATCAACAGCAAAACCATTTCAGCACCCAAACACTTGAGAAATGTATCCCTGTTGCAATCTCAACTCCAGCTTGAAAAATCAGCACTTTCCAAAAGTAAGCCAAACTCAGTTCACAAAGGAGAACTACAAATGGTCAGTAAGTGTGCAAAGATATTTGATATTACTGGCAAATAATTGAAGTTTAAACAAGGTGCCATTCTTCACCTGGAAAACAGGCAAAAGCCAAAAAAGAATATTAACATCCAGTGCTGTTGTTGGTGAGAAGAAATGAGCACTCTAATTTACCATGAGAGTGTATGTTAGGAATCATGTGGTTGTAGGTGACAGGATCCTGATTCAAAATAGCTTTATCATAAAGGGAAGCAGCCGGGGGACATATCAGTTGGTGACTCTGGGAAGTCCAAAGTTGAATCCAGCTCCAAGTATGACTGGATCCAGGGCTGCCAAAGATGTCATTAGAACTCATATTATCTCTCATATCTGTTCTCCATCGGGTAAGGACCTCCCTCTCTCCATAACCTAACCATGACAGCTATGGTAGATGGGATTGCATTTCTAGAAATGCAGTCCATCCACACCCTTTTCACGTGCCCATACAATGCCCTTCCACCCTGGGTGTAGTATATTTCCCCAACTCACCGACGCTAGGCTTGATCAGATAACTTGCTTTGGCCAATGGATGGAAGCAGATGTGAACAAATGTTTTAAATGTTCCTGTATGGCGCCTGGGTGGCTCAGTCGTTAAGCGTCTGCCTTTGGCTCAGGTCATAATCCTGGGGTCCTGGGATCGAGCCCCACATCCGGCTCACTGCTCAGCGGGAAGTCTGATTCTCCTGCTCCTGCTCCTGCTCCCCCTGCTGGTGTTCCCTCTCTCGCTGTGTCTTTCTCTGTCCAATAAATAAATAAAAACTTAAAAATAAATAAATAAATAAACAAATAAATAAATAAATATTCCTGTATGATTTCATTTAGCTCTTGCATTCCATTCTTTTGTTAGGAAAGGAGCATAGCCAAGAGAGTTGCTTCCCCTTTATCTTGGGCCACAGAATTAACAGACACAGAGAAGAGTAAACCCAGTACTCAACTTGGCACCAACTAAACCCAAACAATCCACAACCTGAAGCAAAATGACTCAGCCTATTCAAGGTTTTTGCGCATTTTGTTATTCGTGTATCTGTCTTACTGGTTTGCGGGAATTCTTTATATACTTTGAATATGAGTCCTTTGAGTATATGCAATGCAGGTATCTTCTCCAAGTCTGTGGCTTAACTTTGTATTCTCTCACTGGGCTCTTTTGATGAAGAAAATTTCTTAATCTTTTTTTTAAGATTTTATCTATTTATTTGTGGGAGAGAGAAAGAGTGAGTGACTGGTAGGGATGGGCAGACAGAGAGAAAGAAGCAGGCTCTCCACTGAGCAGGGAGACCAACGCAGGGCTTGATCCCAGGACCCTGGGATCATGACCTGAGCTGAAGGCAGATGCTTAACTGACTGAGCCACCCAGGTGCTCCTGAAAAATTCTTAATCTTGATGAAGTCTAACTTGTCAGTATTTTTTTAAGATTTTATTTATTTATTTATTTAAGAGAGAGTAGAATGAGAGAGAGAGAACACACGAGTGGGGGTGAGGGGCAGGGAGAGGGAGAAGCAGACTCTCTGACGAGCAGGGAGCCCAATATGGGGCTCGATCCCAGGACCCTGAGATCATGACCTGAGCCGAAGGCAGACGCTCAACCAGCTGTGCCACCCAGGTGCCCCTAACTTGTCAATATTTTACGGTTCATGTATTTGGGGTTTAATTCAGCTTCTTCTTCAAGCAAAACCATATGCTTTGTCATTGAAATTCTCAAAGTATATTAAAATTTTAGTTTACTTTAATTACCAAAATTTCAAAAACTTTAGAAGCATTTATTAATTTTTGCCTGCAAATGCAGAAGAAAGACCTTTTTGGTTATTATTTTCTGTAATGAAAGACCATACGAGCCTACAAAACCCACTGATGTTGCCATCCTAAAAGACTGTGAAAGGCAATTTGGGTCACATGCAGCTTTTGCCTTTTTCATTGCCTTCAGAAACTTAATCGTTACATAAGGTGCAAGTCCACTGTAAGAACAAACCGTGGGGGCCCCTGGGGGGTTCAGTCGTTTGAGCGTCTGCCTTTGGCTCAGGTCATGATCCCAGAGTCCTGGGATTGAGCCCCACATCTGGCTCCCGACTCACTGGGGCGCCTGCTTCTCCCTCTTCCTCTGCCCCTCCCCCTGCTTGTATTCTCTCACTCTCTCTCTCAAATGAATAAAATCTTAAAAAAAAAAAAAAAAAGAACAAACTGTGGTTCCCCAAACAGCCTGTGTGCTCCTCTACATTTCCCAATATCCCTTGCATTTTTTAAAAAAGATTTATTGAAAGAAAGAGAGAGAGCAGAGGGAGGGGCAGAGGGAGAGAAAATCTCAAGCAGACTCCACCCTCCGCACGGAGCCTGACTCGGGACTAATTTGAGCCTGACTCAGATGGCTAATTTCAACCAGAAAACTGTGAGCAGAAATGATGCATGCCATTTCCGGACCGAGGCAGTTAAGGACTGGTGTTTCTCCTCTGCCCCACAAGTTCGGAAACCACGGGTTCCATTAGGTGCAGCGACGAGATGGAAGATGGAGCTGCCCAGCCTACCCCAGACTGCGCGTGAGTGAGAAAGCAAGCTTTGCTGTGTAAAGCCACTGAGATTTCAGGAATGGCCTACCGTAGCAGCTGACATTGCTTCGTCGGACCCAAGGAACTCCCACTATCAGAAACTACCAAATCTCTGCAAGGGGAATTCATTTCCCAGCAGTTTCTGTGTCCTCAACTCAGTACTCAGGTTACCTTTGGCAAAGTTGCACATCACTAATTTCTTAGTTCAGATACTCCCAGAAGCAGAATTCTAGAGACAAGAATTCAGATGCAAGTGATTTATTAAGAAGCGCTCAGGGCACCTGGGTGGCACAGTCGGTTACGTGCCAACTCCTGATTTAGGCTCAGGTCATGATCTCAGGGTTCTGAGATCGAGCCCGGCATCGGGCTCCGAGCTGGGCGTGGAGCCTGCTTAAGATTCTCACTCTGGGGCACCTGGGTGGCTCAGTCGTTAAGCGTCTGCCTTTGGCTCAGGGCGTGATCCTAGGGTCCTGGGATCAAGCCCTGCATTGGGCTCGCTGCTCCACTGGGAGCCTTTCCTCTCCCTCTCACCCTGCTTGTGTTCCCTCTCTCGCTGGCTGTCTCTCTCTGTCAAATAAATAAATAAAATCTTTAAAAAAAAAATTAGATTCTCACTCTCCCCCTGCCTCTTCCTTCCTGCCAATATACCCCTAAAAAAAAAAAAATGAAGGGTTGCCTGGGTGGCTCAGTCGTTAAGCTTCTGCCTTCGGCTCAGGGCGTGATCCCGGCGTTCTGGGATCGAGCCCCACATCGGGCTCCTCCACTGGGAGCCTACTTCTCCCTCTCCCATTCCCCCTGCTTGTGTTCCCTCTCTCGCTGGCTGTCTCTCTCTGTCAAATAAATAAATAAAATCTTTAAAAAGAAAATGAAGAAGCACTCCCAGATAAGTGGGAAGGGAGTGGGGCATCAGGACAGGCAAAGGCAGGAAGCCATACAAGTACAATGTCAAATGCAGTTCTGACTTCAGACTGACCCAGCGGAGGGTTCTAGGGCGTAATGATACCTCAGGCAAGGGAGCTCGGCTTTGGAACCCTGATTCATCCGCTGGGGCTTCTATAACAAAGTACCACGGACTGGGGGACTTAAACACCAGAAATGTATTTTCTCACAGCTCCAGAGGCTGGAAGTCCACGATCAAGGTGCCAGCAGGGTGGAGGGCTCCCGTCGGGGGTCGTGCAGGGCTGCTTTCCATGTGCTCTCGTGACCTTTCCTCAGTGCGTGCAGAACGAGAGCTCTAGTTTCTCTTCTGACAAGGATACCGATCCTATCCGACCCAGCCTCACCCTTAATACCTCATTTAATCTTAATCGCCTCGTAAAGGCCATATCTCCACCCACAGTCACATTGGGGACAGGGCTTCAACACACGAATTTTGCAGGGACACACTCAGTCCATACTAGCCTAAACCCAACAGCAATTGGCCACCCAGGCTGCGGGATCAAGGCGAGATAAAGGCCCAGGTGCCTCTGTCCCTCCAAAGGAGCAAGTTGGTTCCAGTGCACACGAGTGACCCTCTGAAGGTCACAGGTGTGAACAGGTAACAGGTGAGCTTGAAGAAGCGGGGGGATGGGCCCACAGAGCTGGGGTTGAGTATTTCCTGCTGCTCTGGGGTTGTATCAATGAGAAATACCGTATAAATCTCTTTTCATGGGGGAAGTAAATTGTTTTAAGATTTTATTTATTTATTTGAGGGACGCCTGGGTGACACAGCGGTTAAGTGTCTGCCTGTGGCTCAGGGCGTGATCCCTGCATTATGGGATCGAGGCCCACATCAGGCTCCTCTGCTATGAGCATGCTTCTTCCTCTCCCACTCCCCCTGCTTGTGTTCCCTCTCTCGCTGGCTGTCTCTATCTCTGTCGAATAAAAAAACAAAATCTTTAAAAAAAAAAAAGATTTTATTTATTTATTTGAGAGAGAGCGTGCGCAAGCACCAGCAGGAGCTGGCAGAGGCAGAGGGAGAAGCAGACTGTCCATGGAGCAGGGAGCCCGACGCAGGGCTCCATCCCAGGACCTGAGCCGAAGGCAGATGCTTCACCGACTGAGCCACCCAGGCACCCCTGAGGGAAGTAAATTTTAATTGTGTATCAGCAGATTTCTGGCACTCCACGCCGGGCTGCAGAAGTCTTCTGTTAGAGTCAAAAAATTTCCAGAATTAGTCTCCAATCTCTCGCAGCCTAGCAATGTGACCAAAAGAGTGCTTAGATTTTTCACAAAATCCATAATGGTGACCACAGGGCTTTGACATCCCCCTCATTCGGGTGGTCCCAAAGTACTGCCAACACCTGGTTGATCTCCCAGATCGGTCTCCTGCCTGATCTCTGAGAGCGAGCAAAAACTCCAGAAAGCGCCACCCAAAGCCCAATCAAGCATTTGTCTTAAGAGCATTTGCCTTGAAAGCCAGCCAACTTCTGTACCATAGAAAGAATCCATTTTCTGCTTCTGTTTCTTGACCAACCCCCATGAAGAAGCAGTGATTCAGGGCTTGGGCTCTGTGGAAGTCAGTGCTTGGCACAGGGGCCACGAGAGGCCTGTCCGCAGGCTGGCGGTCTCTGACGATGGGTGAGCCACCGGAGAGGCTGTGACTCAGGAGGGCAGGCGGCGCCCCATTACCCCCCGGAGCAGCCATGCCAGGTGTGGTGCCAGGTACTGCGGACACTTCTGAGCTGGAAGAGAAGCTATGGCTTTCTTCCAGTTGAAGTTGTGTTTAGCAAAGAAATTGTTCAGACCTTTACTGATATTGACAGCCTTGTCCTGTTCCACGTGGGGTCAGGCACTGGCAATTCTTGGATGGTGCCGGTGGGCACAGAATGGGTGTGCCTTTGCCCTTTGCACTCAGAGATGCCTGCAGCGCTATCCGGCTGCGCGCTGAGGGGAAAGGAGGGGATGCCAACTCCGCCTCGACCCACTTCGAAATATAAAAGGAACGGTTAGCAATTCTGAGCAAACGCAATTCTTTGGTTTTCTTTCCCCGCTCCAAGTCGCACGTCAACCATTTCTAGGACACATGGCTCAGCGGGGTTCCTGTTCCAGGTGCTATAGGGGACACCAAAACAAGTGTGTGTCGGGGCAGTGCCAACTCTCTGTAAGGTGTGTGCCTTTCCAAATTGTGCTTTCTTCACACACACACACACACACACACACACACACACACACACCCAAGTTCAGTTTGGATAGAGTAACATAGTCAATCTATTTTGAGAGTGTCTTAATTTGAATTCCCCCGGAAGTCAACCCTGAGACAGGATTTGAGGCTAAGTCAAGTGTTTAGGAAGCAGCCCCCAGGAAGCATCACTAGAAAACAGGGAGGTATGGTGGAGAGATAAGGCACCCGGGAAAGGATGCGTGAGCCAGAGAGTTACTGCGTGGACGTCTAGAGTTAATCCCTCTGGGGAAGCCTGGGAGCTAGTGTGGAACATGCCCCTGAGAGTAGGCCCACCTGAGGGGCAAGGGGGCTGGGGTATTGACCTACTGCCTTCTGTCAGTCATTACGAAAAGGCTGGGGCGCCTGGGTGGCTCAGTTGTTAAGCGTCTGCCTTCAGCTCAGGGCGTGATCCCGGTGTTCTGGGATCGAGCCCCACATCAGGCTCCTCCGCTGGGAGCCTGCTTCTTCCTCTCCCACTCCCCCTGCTTGTGTTCCCTCTCTCGCTGGCTGTCTCTCTTTCTCTGTCAAACAAATAAATAAAATCAAAAGAAAAGAAAAGAAAAGAAAAGAAAAGAAAAGAAAGGAAAGGAAAGAAAAGGAAAGGAAAGGCTGCTCCCAGGAAACTTTAATTCCCCAGCATTTCCGGCTGCCACGGTGCAGCCAAAACAGAGTCTGGCTGCAAGGGAGAACTCCCAGGGAAAGAAAGTCAGGTCACTGTTCACTCCATTCCCCCACATCATCACCACCCCTCACAAGTCTCTCACATGGTTAATTTCATCTTGACCTCTGCATCTTGGATGTCTCAGATCCACAAGGGAAACCATTTACCAGACACTCCGCTGACTTCACATGAGCGAAAATCCTCCTTCTGATGCCCTAAAACACAGCTGTTACAGCAACTATTGTTACCTTCAGTAACACAGAAGGGTATCTATCAGACACCACTTCCCAAAATGTTCACTGCAAAACCACAATCCCAGGGTCATGATGCCGAGGAAGCTGGACCAAAACTTCTCTTGAAACTCCCAAAGCTAGGCCCTGGGCACTGGAATCCTGCTAGGAAACAAAAATGGAAAAACAAGTTCTCGACAAGCATCCTTAGCAGTGGTAAAAGCCCAAGCAACGAAAAGCGGGCCTCCAACTCACCACACTTCCAAACCTAGTGGGCTCCCCGTTGGCTGGACGTGATTCGCCTCCAAAATTCTAGCTGCAAGGGATTCTTGGAGGTTCCATGTTTTGCTGTCCAGCCTCTGTGTTACAAGAAAATATATCAGGACATTGGGATGAATGCTGGGTGCGAATCCACCCACACTAAACACTAGCAAAACCTTTAGGACACTTTTTGTTCCTTGACATTCTCCAATGTGCACTGACTTTCCTATAAACGAAAGTTGACGGCCCATAATCCTGACAGGTGTCTTAGTCTGGATCTCCTCAAGAGACGCCCTGGAGGTATGTATTTCAGTGCAGGTAGTTGACTGGGGAGGTGATCCCGGCAAGCAGGGTAAAGGAGCAGAGAAGCAAGATACAGAAGGGAAGTCAATAAAAGGTGTGATGATGGAGATGGAATTGGTTAGCTGTTGCTATGTAACAAATTACCCAAATCCTAGCTATTTAAAACAGCACACTTTACGGGCGCCTGGGTGGCTCAGTTAGTTAAGTGTCCAACTCTTGGTTTCGGCTCAGGTCACGATCTCAGGGTCGTGGGATAGAGTCCTGCGTTGAACTCCATGCTCAACGCAGAGTCTGCTTGGGACTCCCTCTCCCTCTCCTTCTATTTACCCACCTCCACACAATAAAATAAATAAAATCTTTTTAAAAAAAATAGCAACACACCTTATTATCTAACGGTTTCTGAGGGTCACAAATCCAGGAATGTCTTGGGTGGACCCTGTGCCTCAGGGTCTCAAACAGGCTGCAAAGGCATCAGCCAGCACCACAGTCTCAACCAAAGGCTTGATTGGCAGAGGGTCCACTTCTCCGATCATGTGGTTTTGGCCGGATTCAGTTCTTCAGAGGCTGCAGACTGAGGACTTCAACCACCTTCCTTCCCGGTGGCTGACTAGCATCGTCCTCAGGTCCTTGACCCACAGCTGTCCCCACCATCGTGACTGTTTCATCAAAACCAGCAAGAGAGAGCCTGCTCGTGAGGTGTCTGTCTGTGGAACATACCAGGAACCGACATCCCATCACCTTTGCCACAGCCTGTGGGTTAGAACCCTGACTCCTTTACCCTGCCAGCCCAACAGGGCATTTAATCTGTTTTCTTCCAAAGACAATTTTCAAAGTAACAATAAGAAATTTATTTGTCCCCAGGTTTCAGGGGCACCCCACATATCCATGTCCATAGTCCCTGTTAAACTGCTATCACCCTGGTCCTGCCCCCAGTATCTCCTACCTGGTCCAATGCATCACCTCCTCTCTGGTCTCTGGGCTCCTAGCACCACTCCTCCCACCCTTGCCTCTTCTCACCACAGCCGCCAGGGGGCGCTCGTGAGCCCTTGAGTCAGAGCCTGTCCCTCTTGGCTCAGCACACTCCATGGCTCCCATCTCCTCAAAGCAAAAGCTAAAGCCCTCCCTATGCACCACAAAGCCCTGCACAATCTGCCTCTTCACATCCCTGCCATCACCTCCTCCCGCTGCTCTCCTCGTCCACTCTGATCCAGCCACACTGGCCTCCTCACTGTTCCACCGGCGTGCTGGGCCTGGCCCAGCCCCAGGGCCTTTGCACTTGCTGCACCCCCTGCCTGGAATGCTCTTTCTCAGATATTCCTGTGGCTTATCTCCTCACTTCAATGTCAGCGAGGCCATACCAAGCCACCCCATCTGAAATTGCACAAACCCTAGTTTTAAAATGTGGGTTTTATATTCATTCAGGTATGGTGAGGCCAACAGATCAGGAGACACAGAAAAAATAGTTCATTATTCTCCGTTCCCACGAGCAGCGGGCACACGGTGCAGGGCCAAGCACCAGGGCAGAGAGAGCAAAGAGAGACATGGGCGGGACCCTTTATTGTGGTTCCTGCAGACAGAAGCAGGTAGACAGGGTGGACAGGCTCAGAATTGACTAGTCTGAATAATTCCAGTGAGTTCTGAAGCATTAGAACTGTCCGTACTTGTCTGCTCTCTGGCCCTGTGGATAATAAGGCAGGTGGAGAATGGCTCAGAGCGTGAGAGCCAGTAAAAGAGATGGTTGGGATGTGGAATCTGGACGGGAGCCCTTTACCAGCTCTAGGAACTGGCTAACCCTGCGAGGGGTCGTCTTTCCAGGCTCAGCCAGGCCCCCAGTATCAGAGTATCAGAAACGTGTTCACCCAAACCCCCCTCCCAGCACCGCCCATGCACCTTCCCTGCACTATTTTTCTCTATACCAACTAACGCTAGCTGGCCGAACGTATAGGTTACGTCCTTCTTATGTTGTCGGGGTCCCCGACGGGGATGCCAGCCCCAGGAAGACAGGAACGTTTGTCTGCTTCAGTCCCCGTGGAAGACCAGAACCTAGAACAGCGCCTGGGGCAATGAACTGAACGAATGAACTGACCCATATATTCCTTGGGCTGTATAGATTGAGGGCTGTATAGCTCTTCAGCAGTTGGTAGTGAAAGTTCAGAGCTTGCATAGAATTTTAGTGGCCTCTCTGACGTAACCCTGGAGCACTGTGGGTTTTTTCGCAACCCCCACAGAGCCAGAAATCTGCCTGCCATTCAGAACGCAGTATTGAGGGAAACCGTGTCACGTGACCATCTACTTCTCAGACTTGAGCCATTCACAGGGGTGGGCATGTGGGCCGTGGGCGAGGCACCTCGTCCTGAGCCAGTGGAAGGGGATGCTTCTCCCTGGAGGTGACTCTTGGTCACGTTTTTCCTTCACCCCCTCCTCTGTCCTAAAAATAGCCAGGATGCTGGGAGCGGTTGAGGCTGCATTGAGCTATTTTTAACAGATCTGGGAGTTGTGACCAGACTGGGCTTAGCTACAGCGAAGGGATGTCAGTGGGAGGTCTCACCTCAGAGAGTTTTGTGAGCGTCCCTCTAATGTGCAAGTGCCAATTTCTGACTTGATAGGTGATGTAAATTGAAAGTTATTAAGGGGGCGCCTGGCCGGCTCAGTTGAAGGAGCATGCAACTCTTGGTCTTGGGGGCATGAGTTCGAGCCCCAGGTGGGATGTAGGGATCACTTAAATAAATAAAACTTTTTTTTTTAAGATTTTATTTATTTATCTGACAGTGAGAGAGAGAGCCAGCGAGAGAGGGAACACAAGCAGGGGGAGTGGGAGAGGGAGAAGCAGGCTTCCCACTGAGCAGGGAGCCTGATGCGGGGCTCGATCCCAGGACTCGGGGATCACACCCTGAGCCGAAGGCAGACGCATAACGACTGAGCCACCCAGGCACCCCAAACAAATAAAACTTTTTTAAAAAAGAAAATTATTAGGAAAGAAGGAGAGGAATGAGTGAAATGCAATCACTCATTCATTCATTCATTCAGTGTCAGGCTTTGCTCTGGGCACTGGGAATACAGGAAGTAACAAAAACAAAAACAAAAAAACAAAAAAAAACCAAAACTCTGTGCCCTGGAAAAAGCAAGAAGAGCTTAGAATATCTACTCGTGTCAGAAAGCAAGGAAGGGGCTTTCAAAAACTGAAGAATTTTCTCAAAAGAATACATGAACTCGATTGAAGGGACTCTCACTTGTCACAATTCACATAACATTCTACTCAGTTAGTCAAAAGCCAGTGTCATAAAAACCTTGCTTACAGATGTTAAATGCAATTTCTTTCAGCTCCAATCAGGGCAATTAAATGAACAGACAGTTTCACATAACAAGAAAAATAACCAAATACCAGGGATTTTTGAACAGTGATATGGTGCGTCATTTCCCCTGGGATAGTCATGCTGACCCACGCGTTAGTCAAAACATGGAGCACAGCAGCCTAAAAAGTATCCCATTACCAGGGAGTGTAATTTCTGATTGACTTATTCCATTTTGGAATAGTAAGGGATGACAATTTCTGCATCCTTTCTAGGTACCAGAAACTGTCCTATGTGCTTTGGGTAGGTTTATGTCACTTGATCCTAGCCACAACCCAGCAAGGCAGATAGCAATCACCAGGCTCTCACAGAAGCAACTGAGCCTTCAGAGCTCATTTGAGCAGAGAAGGAGGAGGAGAAGGAGGGAGGAGGAAGTATTTTAGTAGTAGTCATTTTCCCTTTCAGTATGTGCATAAGTCTACCAATTAGAATTTAATTCTGCTGCATAGATCGAAAAACTCAAATAAAACAGTGACTAAACAAGAGAAAGGGTGCTTTTCTCTCATGTAGGTTTACAGCAGTAAGCAGCTCACAGCTGGTAGGGCAGCTTCACACTTATCAAGGACCTAAAGGTCTTTTAACCTCCTGCTCTCTCATCCTGGGCTTCCATCCTCAAGGATGGGTCTCATAGCCACAAAATGGATGCTACAGCTCCAGCCATCATATCCATGTTCGGCACTATTAAGAGGGAAAGGGCTAGGGCACATCTCCCAAATGAGGCATCACTGTTAAAGGGTTGCTAGAAGCCCCTCTCAAGAACTTCCACATATATTTCATTGGGCCACTGCTATCTGCATTAAAGTTTAGGAAAGGGGCGCCTGGGTGGCACAGCGGTTAAGCGTCTGCCTTCGGCTCAGGGCGTGATCCCGGCGTTATGGGATCGAGCCCCACATCAGGCTCCTCCGCTATGAGCCTGCTTCTTCCTCTCCCACTCCCCCTGCTTGTGTTCCCTCTCTCGCTGGCTGTCTCTGTCTCTGTCGAATAAATAAATAAAATAAAAAAATCCTTTAAAAAAATTTAAAGTTTAGGAAAGGTAGATTTTAGTTTTTGTTTCTTGTTTTCTTTTTAATGGAGCACCTTGTCATCCCCAACAAATGCCTGCATGGAGTGAGGGGGTTTCCGCCGGAACAAAGAATAAAGTTTGGACACTGAGGAAGTAGTAAGCAAGCAGTCCCTGCACACTAAGCACGCCGCACCATCCTTCTGGTTTTTATTTCTTGCACAGGGATTCTATCCCACGCCCCCTGTTCTTACCCCTCAGTGCACACCAGCCTGTCTTCCAACTGCCCAAACCGGGGGCTTTTGTTTGCCGCTGAATCCTGCTTCGCCCCACACAGGCCTCGGAATTAAGGCCCCCGAGGAGCAGCTGTCCAGCAGTAACTGATGGAGTTGGTGGGTAAATACCCCAGCTCTCTCGCAGCTCTGGGGCGCATGCCCTATGCTGGCTCCCAGAGGTCCCAGCAGGACAAAGCCTCAGTTGCTCCACAGGAAATTCCTTGGAACACTCCTTCGTTGTCTTCCTCTCTTTCACCCCCAAATAAACTACTTGACCTCAAATCCTTGTCTTGGAACCTGCTTTTGGAGGAACTCAAGCTGGGGGCGGGGGGGATGGAGAAGAAAAAAATGTGAAAAGAAAAACATCCACCCTCCCATCACACTAATATTTCAACATTTTTTCAGACCAACTTTCTTCCAGTCACTGCATTCCGTCTGCTGCATTCTTCAGCGTCTGTTTGCTTTTGTGGTGCTGGTGGTCAAGATGTGGCTCTTGTGATTAAACCACTGCAGAAAAGGACAAGCTCTAGAACCCAACCGCCTCCGTTTTTAACCTTTTGGTTTTGAAATAATTACAGATACCCAGGAAGTTGCAAAGATACGTACCAGGAGGTTCCATGCACCCTTCGTCCACCCTCTCCCAAGGATGACAACTTGCATGACTGTAATACAACATCAAACCAGGAATGGACATCATTGGTATCATTCTACAACTGGCAGAGCTTATTCAAATCTTATCAGTTACATATGCGTTCATGAATGTGTGTGTCCGTGTCTTGTGTGTGTTGGGGGGGTAGCTCTGTGCGATTTTGTCATGCACAGCGTAACCACCAGCACAGTTAAGAAACTGAACCGTACCATCACTACAAGACTCTGTCTTGCTACTCTCAAGCCACTAATCGGTCCTCCATCTCTGTAACTATATCACAAATGTTATATAAATGGAGTCACACAATATGTACCCCTCTGCGATCGGCTTTTTTCACACCACATAATTTCCTTGTCTGGCTAAGCCTGGTCAACCACAGCATCGTGAGAAGTAACAATCGCGATCGCGCCAAGTCGCTAAGTTTGAGGACAGTTTCTTACTCAGCTATGGATAACTTGAACAGGTAGTAGAGGAGAGAGACGAAACTTTGTTGTTTTAAAGCCCCTAAAATTTAGCCTATCCTGACAGACCTGTCCTCACTGTGTTCACCCTCTGCTCGAAGCTGGGGTTTCAAATATCTGAGCAGAACACCGGCCTCAAACAAATGTGATTTACTTGGTCTTGTGAGAGACGCAGGGTTTGCCTGCTACAGTCAAGAGCAGTGGCATCTCTAGATGTCTGCTTTCCAAAAAGGGAAAGTGTTCTGACCCCTTTCACTACCTTGGAGATAGCAAACACAATTCTCTTGCCATATTCAAGGTACTAAAAGGCAGACCTCTCCTTTCTCTAATAGAAAGAATAAGCCAGGTTTGGTGCTCACCCCTGTGTTCTCCTACATTTCCCAGACTCCCTTGCAGTTGGGACAGGCCCACGTGACTCATTCTAGCCAATAGATGATCACGACTGGGGCAGAAGTGGTAAAGAACAGGTGCACCTGTCCCAAGGTGACTAGGAGAGCCATGTGAGAGGTGGTGCTGGTGCACAGTGGAGGAAGGTTGGCTCTCTGAGTCACTGCTTGGAGGCGAGCCCTGCTAACCAGCTTTATAGAAATGAGAAGCAGGCTTGTTCTGGGAGAAGCCACTAAAGTTTCCAATTTGTTTGTTATCGCCACTGAATGGAGCCTTGCTCTGACTCGCAAGCCTACTTCCTGGACAAAGAAAGAATTCTTGGGGACATTTTATAGACATTACATTTCATTTTCTGCAGCTACAATTTGTGTAATTCATTTTGCAAGAAAACCCCACGGAACTTAGAGAAGAACCAAGATCAGCGGGCGGCAGTTTGCCGATCCCATTTGTTTTCATGAGAGAGGAAAAATCATTTATTACACAGTGACCACCAAGGGATCTCTTTAAAGGGGGATGTAGCCAAGAGCCTCTCCTAGGAATAATGTACATAAGCCACTTCTCCGTTCTGGGCCTTAGTTTCCCTGTTTGGAAAACTGGATGGAAAAGTCTCTGCAATCCATTCTCTCACCAAAAAAAAAAAAAAAAAAAACAAAACCTCTTGATTGTAATTTCTGTCTGGATAATTTGGGAAAGGAGAGCAGAAAGGAAATTTGGGGATAATTTCCCCTCCTGTAGCAATCCTTGAAAATCATGAAAAGGTTATAGTGTGAATGGGAGCAAGGATTCTAAAAACTTCTCCACTCCTAGGGAACCTACTGTCCTAAATTTAAACTTGGCAGAAATTGTGGCAACACCCTCATGCCTCTTTCTGCCAACAGACTCATTGAAATTAACAAATGGCCTGTTTGCTTATGTTTGGTCTGTCCTCGGTACGGGAATGGTTCCGTGCACATCACCGATTATATCCAAATTTACTTCGAGTTTTTTCTCTCCTGTGTTCTGTGGCGTCCTCAGTCTGAAAGGTCATATTCATCAAATTAGAACAGGAGAGGTTGTCATGCAAACATTTCATGTAAATGCCTAAGTGCCTGGGGCAGGATAAGGAGGAAGAAAAACTTTTGCAAAAGAAAAGTAATTATAATAACAGCTCAGGCACAGTCCTAAAGTTGTACATATGTTAAATTTAGCAACATCGGACTTCATTTTAACTGCCTGATTTTCTCTGCATACGGGATTTCATTTGCCCAAACCGTTCCAATAAATTTGTGGTGCATAAAAATGCAGCTATTAGACTGAACTGTAAAATGTGAACGGCGGTGATCTAAAATAATCCGAGCAAATGCTAATACCCCGGTCGGAGCTTCCGTCAAGTCCCCCCAGGGCTGGTGCCTTGTTTCTGCCCAGGTCTCCTGGCTTCCACCCTTGCCCCCTAGTCTGCTCTTCCTGCAGCCGCCAGGGGACGCTGGTGAACACCTGAGTCAGGTCACATCTCTCTCCTGCTCAGAATTTTCCATGGCTCCCACTCCGTTTGGGGTAAAGGCTAAAGCCATTCCCATAGTTCACGAGCTCCTGCACCATCTGCCCCATCACCACCCTGCCCTCCTATCCTCCTTCTCCACAGGCTCATCCCACCCAGCTATGGTGCCCTCCCTGTTGTTCACACCTGCCAGGCATGGTCCTGCCTCAGGGACTTTGCACTTGCTGTCCCACGACCTAGAAAGCCCTTCCTCCCAGCTTTCTCCCTCACCTGGATCGAGTTTACTCAGTTCTCACATTCTCAATGAAGTCCACCCTGACTACCCAAGCTGCAACCTGCCCCCCACACACCCTGATCGCTTTACCCAGTTCCAGAGGCTTTTCCCCATAGCACTCCCCACCTCTTTAACATACTTATACTTATTTTTCGTATTTATTGTCCGTCCCTCGCCTCACTCAAATTGAAGCCCCATGAGGTTGGGAGCTTTGTTTATTCACCCCTGTATCCCAGGCCCCTGGCCCATGGTAGGCTCACTTTAGCTGACGGAAATGAATGAACAAATGAATTAAAGACCTGCTTTGGAATATCTAGCTGGAAAACTCAAAGTTGGCTTTTTTACTTTTGAATAGGTTTTCATTTCTTTTTTCCTCTCTACTGTATCCTGTTTGAGCTCGAACCCCATTCCTCTGCTCTCTAGAACTCTCTCCCTCTACAGACGGTACAGGCCTCACTCTCCAACCTTTTGTATTTTTACTAAACCTGAGTCTCGTGCACTCGTACTCACACTTGGGCCTTCCTGGGGACACGACAGCTCTGCCGGTTTTGTGTGATCAGAGACCAGGGCTTCTCAACCTCGACACAGAGGGGTCCAGATCATTCTCTGCAGTGGGGGCCGGACCAAGGATGTTCACAGCATCCCTGGCCTCCACTCACTAGACCAGTACCTCCTCCCCTGCCCCCATTCCTAACATTTAAAAATGTCTCCAGACTTTGCTAATGTTCCCAGGGGGCAAAGCCACTTCAGGTTGAGAACAACTGCGTTAAATGTCCCTCCCAGGTTACCAAACCCCCATCCCAGTAAACTTCCCACATAGGGCTCTTTGGATTCATAGTTAAACCAGCACGATCTTCGGGGCACCTGGGTGGCTCAGTCTGTTGGGCGTCCACCTTTGTCTCAGGTCGTGATCCTGGGGTCCTGGGGTCGACCCCCGCAGAGCCCGCTTCTCCCTCTCCTGCTCTCTCTCTCTGTCAAATAAATAAATCTTTAAAAAATAAAAAAATAAACTAGCACTATCTTCGTTTATACCCACTTCAGACAAAACCCAAGGGCACACAGTACCCAACAAGCCCCCAGCCACGCCCAGCGGCAAACACAGCACCACTCCCATGCCATTCCTGGTAGAAACACAGACATCAGGAGGAAACATCAGACAAACCCAAACCGAGGGGCATTCTACAAAATATGTGAGCTCCACTGTTCAGAAAAATCAATGTCATGGAAGATGGGGATCAGCCGAGGCCAAAAGAGGTGAAAGGGGCCCCAAACCTAAATGAGACATATGAGTCTGATTGTGGGGCCATTGATGAAATGGGAATGGGCCTGGGCATTAGATGGTCATACTGGCACAAACTTGCCCTCCTGCTTTTGACGGCCATGCAATGGTGTTGCAGGAGTTTCTTGGGCCATCGGGACAGCGGGTAAAGGGAATGTGTGCAACCTGCACAGACATTGCAAACTTCAAGTTTTTTTTAAAAAATCACCCAGGGCGCCTGGGTGGCTCCGGCAGTTAAGCGTCTGCCTTTGGCTCAGGTCATGATCTGAGAGTCCTGGGATCGAGCCCTGCATCGGGCTCCACACTCAGCACAGAGTCTGCTTGAGATTCTCTCCCTCTCCCTCTGCCCCTCCTCCGGCTCTCTCTTTCTCTCTCTCTCTGAAATGAATAAATAAATCTTCAATTTCCTGAAGTTGATAATTATATTGTAGTTATGTAAAAGCTTGTCCTTGTCCTCGGGAGACGCACAGGGAACAGAGAGTCAGGGCATCTGTAACTCTCAAAGGGCCCAGGAAAATAATAAGCATTACAATAATAATTAGTAGCGGTATTCGGCATGTGTATATGGACATACATATGTGTGTGTGTAGAGAGAGAGACAGAGAGACAGAAACAGCAAGACAGAGAGGCAGCGAGATGGCCAGAGACACAGAGAAATGACCCCAGCGTGAGAATGCTCACAACTGGGGAGTCTAGACGGAGGGTTTGTGGGTGCTTGTTGCACTGTTCTTGTCATTTTCCTTTAGGTCTGAACATGTTCCAAATAAAATGTTGGAAAAAGAAGGCACCCGGTCTATCCCCCAAATTTTTATTATTTCAGGTGTGGCAGCTGGCTATCAAAATGTCTCCCTCGTTAGAGCCTAATAAAGGAAATAGAAGAAAATCGGAGACTCTCAGGAAATATTTGGTTACGGCCACACATGAGCCACGGATGACCCCCATGTTTCAACTCTCCCCGCAAACATCTATCTATTCCACGGCTGTCGTGTGCAGACACTCCCTCAAGATTTGCATAAGCCACTTTGGAGCCAGAGAACCATAGCATAGACGTGAATCTTGGCACATGGGCTGTTCGAATATTTTGAAGCTGGCGAGAAAAAAAAAAAAAAAAAGGAAGTAAAGCAGGAGGTCCACGCGGAGGCATCTGCAAGACAACACAGGGGCCCCGGACAACACACACGACAAGTAGAAACTTCTCTGCCCCCCGGGGGAACAGACTGAGTGGAGGGAGTGGAGGGGTGGGGAGGCCATGCTGCCAACACCCCAAAATAGAGCTGTTCAGAATGGCCTTTCACAGCACGCCAGACAAATGCCGGGTGGGGACTGTGACATCCCGGAGTGACTGAATGTCAAGCGGAGACAGAAAATAAGAGGGAGCAGAAGCTTTGCAAGAAAACATACCCTTTCCTCCTTTCCCATATCTGGGTCAAAACACCCAGCTGGGGGACCGTGCCAATTTTCTCAGCTGTCTGCAAGGCTGCGGCACCTGATTCGGGTCTCTAGGCACCAAGACCCTCAGCCTTCCTGCTATGAAGCGATTTGTTCGGTAAACGTCTGTAGGGTGCTTGTGTTCTGGGTGTTATCCTAAGCTTTGGAAAATACTGGATTCTCCCAGCTCCTGTCCAGCGAGGAAAAGAGAACTAGAGGTCAGTGCGGTGGATTGAATTGGTGGTCCCATTCCTTCAGCCCTCCCCCGACCCACACCCTGCACCATGGGCTTTGCTGTCACTCACCAGAGGCCGAGGCCCTGCACTTTGTTTTCAAATACAGCAATGTTAAGAGGAAGCATTGGGGCAGGCGCATGGGTGGCTCAGTCGGTTAAGTGTTGGCCTTCAGCTCAAGTGATGATATCAGGGTCCTGTTGCTCGGCTCCCTGCTCAGCGGAAAATCTGCTTCTCCCTCTCCCTCTGCCCCTCCCCTCTGCTCCCGTGTTCTCTCCCTCTCTATCTCTCTCTCTCTCAAATAAAATAAATAAAAAATCTTAAAAAAAAAAAAGAGGAAGCTTAACGTATAGTAAGGCCAATAAATCAGAAGATGATTCCCATTGACCAATGGTTTATTACTCAAAGTTTCCGAGAAGAGAGGGCGTGCCTGCCATGCGGGGCCGAATGGGGAAGCACCAGGGTCAGCCGGGAGGCAGAGGGATGGGGAGTGTGGGCAGGAGACTCTCTTGTAGTTTCCCTGGGAAGAAACAGGTGAGGCCAGGTAAACAGGTTGGGGATTGGCGGGTTTGAATAATTTCAGCAGGCTGTGGGGCATCCGGGCTGGTACCTCGCCCTGGGGTGGTGATTAGGGCAGAAGGTCAGACGAAGGGGCTGGGATGTGCCCTCTGGGCTGGTTGGTTTGCGTATGAAAGGTGCACTTAGGTGCAATTGTTTACTATCTCCAGCAATCGTCTAAGCCTGGGAGGGGCAGTCCCCCCCAGGTCAGCAAGGCCCCAGAGGTCAGAGCACCACAATACAGAAAATAAAAGACAGGGTTAATACTGACATTGGGTCACATGACCAGCTGGGGTTAATGAAATGTAGTAAAAGAATGCCTGTGTCGGTTTCAGCTAGACCTCTGGAGAGGTGTTTCCACCAGCCTTCTCCTCCCCATCAGCATCAGCGAGGGGAGAGCTCCCCACCAGCAATGGCTACTCCTTTGGCCCAGACCCCAGGCAGAGCAGAGCTGAACCCAACTGCAGAGAGAAGCTTGAGCATGAATCAAGGCTGCCCAGCAGACCCCCACCTTCAGCAGCCAAGTCCCAACCCCCAAAAATGGAGTAAGGGGGGATTCGCTTGTTCTTTCCCCCTCTCTGCCTGACCAGTTGAGCTGGGACACCTGCCCTCAGTGCTTGGTCGCTCAGGCCTTCAGCCCGAGACTGGAAGGCACGCATCGGCTCTCCGGCTCTCAGGCCTTCGACCGACGCCAGGTGGGGAGCTAGCTCCTGGGTCTCCTTCTTGCAGATGCCAGATCATGGACTTCTCAGCCTCCATAATCATGTGAGCCAACACCTTATAATACATCTCTCCCTGGATAGATACAGCTATTTGTCGATATATGGAGTGAGAGAAGTAGGGGCGGATATGGACAGAGGTCCTGTCGGATCTGTTTTTCCAGAGAACTGTGACAAATACAGGGCCCGTCCTGACCCATAATGGCTTCATCTTAACGAATTACATCCGCCAAGACCTTGTTTCTAAGGACACATCCCGAGGTTCCAGGTGGACAGGACTTTTGAGGGGACACTATTCACCCCTGCACAGATAGTGAGTTGAAAAGATGAGGCAGGCACTCTTTGGCCCTGTGTCCTGGCCTCTTGGCCCACCTCTGATTTCGGCACAGAAACAGCAGAACGTCACTGCGGGAGTTTCGAGCGTCCAGAACGCCTCCCACCTCGGGGGCAGATGCCACAGTAACTCACTGTCCTGCCTCAAAGCTTTTCTGAAGCCTCAGAAGGCCACTCACCATGTAGGTGCGGCCAGAGGTCCAGAGGGGATCAGGGCCCCAGGACAGAACTCAGAGCTGGTGGAGAATGAGAGTCAGTGAATGAGGGCGCCCGGGTGGCTCAGTCGTTAAGCGTCTGCCTTCGGCTCAGGTCATGATCCCCGAATCCCAGGATCGAGTCCCACATCGTGCTCCCCCCTCCGTGGGGAGTCTGCTTCTCCCTCTGCCCTTCATCCCACTTGTGCTCGCTCTCTCTCTCAAATAAATAATAAAAATCTTAAAAAAAAAAAAAAAGAGAGAGAGAGTCAGTGAATGAGACTCTGCCCCATCCCACTGAGGGCCATCGTGAAGTGTGTCCTCACCAGGTGCCCCCAGTGGGAGCTGACTCAGTAATGCACCCCGTAGCGACTTTCCCTCTCGGCCTGCCTGCCTCGGTCCACTCCCCCACTACTGCTTCCTGAAACCACTTGCCAAATAAACTGTCAGCCGAACAAAAGATACAATAGAAGAGAACGTTTTTGTTTCGTTTTTTTATTTTTTATTGTAATTGCAGTGTAGTTAACATACAGCACAGCATGATATAGTGATTCAGCGCTTCCATACATCACCCAGTGCTCAGCGTGGGAACTGCGATCGATCGTAATCCCTTCAGCTTATCACCCGTCCCCCACCCACCTCCCCTCTGGTAACCACCGCTGTGTTCTCTAGAGTTAAGAGTTTGGTTTTGGGGGGGGGGAACAGTTTGGTTTTTGGTTTGTCCCTTTTTTTCCCCTTTGTTCATTTGTTTTGTTTCTTAAATTCCACACATGAGTGAAATCATAGGGCATTTGTCTTGCTCTGGCTTATTTCACTTACCGTTATACCCTCTAGGCCCATCCATGTCGTTGCAAATGGCAGATTTCGTTCTTCTTTATGGCCAAGTAATATTCCATTGTGTATAAGTACCACCTCTTCTTTACCCATCCATCAGTTGATGGACACTTGGGCTGCTTCCGTTATTTGGCTATTTTAAGTAATGCTGCATAAACATAGGGGCGCATGTATCCCTTTGATTTAGTATTTTGCATTCTTTGGTTAAATGCCCCTAGTGTGATTACTTGATCAGAAAGTAGTTCTACTACTAATTTTTTGAGGACCTCCATACTGTGGAAGAGAACACCTTTAACGGCAAAGAGTGATCATAACATTAAATGCCTCAGAAAGATCACAAGTAACAGTCATGATGAGACAAGCAAAAAAAAGGGACTTGGGGGAAAGAAAGCCATTTCATTTTCTTTTAAGATTTTTTATTTCTTGGGGCGCCTGGGTGGCACAGCGGTTAAGCGTCTGCCTTCGGCTCAGGGCGTGATCCCAGCGTTATGGGATCGAGCCCCACGTCAGGCTCTTCCGCTATGAGCCTGTTTCTTCCTCTCCCACTCCCCCTGCTTGTGTTCCCTCTCTCGCTGGCTGTCTCTATCTCTGTCAAATAAATAAATAAAATCTTTAAAAAAATATATTTTTTTATTTCTTTATTTGAGAGAAAGAGAGCACGAGCAGGGGGAGCAGCAGAGGCAGAGGGAGAAGCAGACTCCCCGCTGAGCAGGGAGCCCGACGTAGGGCTCCATCCCAGGACCCTGAAATCATGACCTGAGCCGAAGTCAGTCGCTTAACCGACTGAGCCACTCAGGAGCCCAAGAAAGCATTTTCAAATCCCCAACTCATCCCAGGGCAAAAGGAGAAGTGTTCAGTTCTATTCTGAAAATAGCACACTCATTCAAATTTATAGAGAGAGCAAATAAACATGCTCCCTCTATTTCTACCTGTCTTTTCTGTTCTTCCAGCCTGTGGGTAGAAGTATTGGAGATAATGAAGAGAACAGAGTTGCTAAGGAGACATGAAAAAACATGAGAAATCTTCGTGATATGAATTCGTACCTAGGGCCCAGCCCAGCCCACCTGTGCTCATTCTAAGACAGGGAATAAAAATACAATCTCTCTGCTTAAAAAGAAAAAAAAATTAAATCCAGGTATATTATGCTAAATAAAATAAGCCAGAGACAAAAGGACAAACGTTGCATGAGGCCACTAACATAGGTCCCTAGAGGAGTCAAATTCATACAGAGGGAAGGGAGAACGGAGGGTGCCAGGGGCAGGGGGAGGGGATGAGGAGTCAGCATTTCACAAGGACTGCGCTTCAGTCTGGAAGATGGTAAAGTTCTGGGGGTGGATAGTGGTGACAGTTGCATGATAACGTGAGCGTACTTCATGCCACTGAACTATACACCGAAAAATGGTTTCCATGGTATACTCTTTTTTTTTTTTTAATTATTTATTTATTTATTTGACAGAGATAGAGACAGCCAGCGAGAGAGGGAACACAAGCAGGGGGAGTGGGAAAGGAAGAAGCAGGCTCATAGCGGAGGAGCCTGATGTGGGGCTCGATCCCATAACGCCGGGATCACGCCCTGAGCCGAAGGCAGACGCTTAACCGCTGTGCCACCCAGGCGCCCCTCCATGGTATATTCTATGTTATGTATATTTTACCACAATAATAAAAGGGGGGCACGTGGGTGGCTCTGTCAGTTGGGCATCTGACGCTTGGTTTCAGCTCTGATTGTGATCTCAGGGTGGTGGAATGGAGCCCTGTATCAGCTCCATGCTCATAGGGGAGTCTGCTTGGGATTCTCTTCCTCTCCCTCGCCCCCCCCAACTCTCAAATAAATAAATAAATCTGGGACGCCTGGGTGGTTCAGTCGATTAAGCATCTGGCCTCTGCTCAGGTCATGATCCAGAATTCTGGGATCAAGTCCCCCATTGGGCTCCTTGCTCAATGGGGAGCCTGCTTCTCCCTCTACCTGCCCCACCCCCGCCCCGCTTGTGCTCTTTCTCTGACAAATAAATAAATGTTTAAAAAATAATAAATGAAATAAAATTTAAAAATCTTTTTTAAAAAATCCAGGTAGAAAAGAATCATTGTTTCAGGCAAGAATCATCAGTAGATGCTAAAATTAGCAGTCGAAAGTTTAATGAGAAATGGGATATTTGCAAAATCTCAAAGCATCTCACCCTCTCCACAGGACCATTAACATATTACAAACTTCACAGTGGAGAAACATAGTAGACACCACCTTAACCGAGCTCTCTTAGGCAATACTGGGATTGAACCAGTCTGTCCACGAGATGTGAGTATCTCACCAACATTAATTTCCCGATTTTGATTCTCCTACTCTAGTTTTGTAGGAGGTTACCATTTGGGAAATTGAAGTGAATGATATATGGGAATTCTTTGTGCTATCTTTTTTATCTCATTGAGGGAAAACTCACATAACATGAAATTAACCAGTTCAAAGTGCACAATTCACTCAGTACACTCACAATGTTGCACAATCCTTGCCTCTATCTAGTTCCAGAACATTTCCATCACCCCAAAGGGAGACCCTGCGCCCATTAAGCAGTCACTACCCACCCCTCCCAGCCCCTGACAACTACTATCTACATTCTGTCTCTATGGATTTCCCCACTATGGACATTTCATATAAAGAGATTCCTAGAATATGTGAGCTTTTGTGTCTGACTTCTTTCACTCCCCTGTAGTGTTTTCAAGATTCATTCACCTTGTAGCCTGTGTCCCAGGCTGAATAATATTCCACTCCACTGTCTGATCCCCCACATTTTGCTCACCCATTGATGGGCATTCTCACCTTTCAGCTACAGTGAATAAGGCTGTTGTGAACATTTGTGTACCAGTTTTGTTTCCACTGTACTTGTTTCCGACCTTGTGGGGTATATACCTGTGAATGGAACTCCTTGTGCTATTTTTGCAACGTTTTTTAAGTCTGAGATTACTTCCAAATAAAATGTAAAATAATCACCATCATCCCCATCACCATCATCATCATCATTATCCAGGTAGGCTTGGGGAATAATAAATTCACATTCATGGAGCAAATTAGAAGGAAGGCGTTAGTAAAAGGTTTCCTCCTGAAGCGACATCTAAAATCCGGCCGCCTCGACAGATCTGCTGTGCCCTCCTGTGGGCTCGATCCGCTAAAGTCCCAGCACGGCTCTGAGTCCGCCTGCTGAGAACCGCAGGGGCTCCGAGTTTTTTCAGGCGGAGCATCCGACCCAGTGGTGCGATTCCAGGCAGCAGGAGGGCGAGCAAGCTGGGAGGACACCGCGGCAGCCTGAGAGTGAAAAGCTGGATGAAGAGCGTGACTTACAGCACAATGTGGTTTACAGGAACGCTTGGAGAGCCTCCTGGGGGCTGCAGATAATCCTCTGTTTTGATCCTGGTGGTGGTTACATGGGTATGTACATGTGTAAAAATTCATCAAGACGAATGCTTAAGATGTCTCTATTTATGGACCTAAGTTTCAGCATTGCGAGTTTTGTCTACCTCCGCAGTTCTTCCCACCTCCAGCTAACTGCCCCTCTTCAGTCTCCAAGGCTTTCCATCCACACTTTAGATTTGCCATAGTTACATGTATCAAGAGTTGGCAAGGCTTTTTCCTTAAAGGTCCAGGGAGTAAATATTTTCAGCTTTTTGGGCCAGATGGTCTCTGTCACAGTGATTCAACTCTGCCCTTGTCATGTGGAAGTAACCAGACGATACATAAACAAATGAGCATGGCCATGTTCCAATAAAACTTTATTTACAAGCACAGGTGGGGGGCCGGTTTTGGCCCCGGGGCCATAGTTTGCCGGCCTCTGCTATATACCATGTTTTAATTGCTTCATCTGTCTCCTCTGTCAAGTGGAACTACCTTGAAGGCAAGGGCAAGTTTTTCCATCCCCGTGTCTTCGCCATCTGGTCCAATGCCTGCGCAAAATAAATGATTGTCCACAAACAGATCAATGGGTAGTTTAATTAATTATTTGCTCAGCTTGCACCTAAGTGAAAAGGGGGGAGAAGAGCAAAGTTAAGTAGTAGTTTAAGGGCATAGCAAAAGATGCAACCCCAACCCTATGCATACAACACTTTCCAGGGAGCCCCCGTACTACTGGGGTTCTCGTTACTGCGTTCGACCGGTTTACTGAGTGCAGGGTTTTCTTTTGGGGTGATGAAAATGTTCTAGAATGAGATAGAGGTGGTGGTTGCACCACACTGTGAATGTCCTCAAGGCCCTGGATTGTTCGTCTTAAACTGGTTCATTTTATGTTTTGCGAATTCCGCTTTTTTATTTTTAAAGGAAAAAAAATAGAAAAAAGAAAAAAAAGATCTACAAATTTGAAAACTTTGCTAAAAAGAAAAAACAAAGGCTCCCTCTGGCTGCTGTGTGGAGAATAGACTATACCACCAGGCAAGAGCAGAAGCTCGGAGGCATCTAGATCCTGGAGCTTCCATCGTTTTACTTCTGCTATTTCTGAATGATTTCTTGAGGGACACAGAAGGTTTGGTCTGGGTGTTATTCCGACTGCATAGCTTCCTTGGTCTTGGGAACTGCCAAGAAATAAAGGTGCTGCCACTGGACAAGCTGGTGGGGTCCCCCCAAGCTTGAGGATCTGAGGCAGGTGCTGCCTGATGTTGGAATCTCCTAGCACCGGTAACCCCCACGGAGCGCCTGCTCCATACCCAGCGCCGCCTGAGTCCATTCCACCTTGACGGCGCCGTGAGCGGATGGGCTGTTGCAGCAGACCCTCCGGTGGCCCATGTCCCCTCCCTTGAGCCCCACCCCCAGCTTTCAGCGTAGGGGGACAGTTCCTACAAGCTCTGAGTCACCTCTTGCTGACGGTATCACATCTCAAGCCTGTACCACACGTATACCCGGTTCCTCCCACCCCTTCCAACGCCACGGGGCAGCCCCAAAGTATGGGGGCTAAAGAACGTGGGTGTCATGATCACAGATAACATCAGCGTAACGCTTGTCCCCTAACAGGATACATTCAAACAGACTGCTATTCCCTGGATGTGTCTCCCCCAAATGGGCATGCTGAAAACGAACTCCCAGTGTGAGGACAGACATGAGGCCTTTAGGAGATGATTAGGTCAGGAAGGCGGAGCCCTCGCGCATAGGATTTGGGGCCCTTATATAAAAGACAAAAAAGTAGATGGTGGGTGCCAGAGGCTGGGGGGGGGGGGCGGAAGGGGATGGGGAGTATGCATTTCATAGGGACAGAGCTGCAGTTGTAAAGAGTCCCGGAGACAGATGGCGGGGCCAGCAGCACGACAGTGTGGATATGCTTTATGCTGCTTAACTGGACACTTAAAAATTGTTAAAATGGTCAATTTTATGTTATGTCTATTTTACCACAATTTTTTAAAACTGATTTTCCAGGTACAAAACTATGGTCAGGACACCTGGGTGGCTCAGTCAGTTAAATGTCTGGCTTCCACTCAGGTCATGATCCCAGGATCCTGGGATCGAGTCCTGCGTCGGGTTCCCTGCTCAGTGGGGAGCCTGCTTCTCCCTCTCCCTCTGCCCCTCTGCTTGTGCTATCTCTCAAATAAAAAAAATAAAATCTAAAAAAAAAAAAAAAAAAAAAACCCGACGATGGTCATATTTCTGCAAGCAGTTGTGTTAAAAAAAAAAAAAGGCATAACCTCAATATAATTGTGAGAAAGCATCAGGAAGGACATTCTACAAAATACCTGGTCAGAACGCTTCAAAATGTTAAGATCAAGGAAGACAATTACAGAGTGAAGGCCTTTCACAGACCAGCAGAGAGAAGCAGATGTGACAACTCGGTGAAACATGACATCCTGGATGGGCTCCTGGACCGGATGAAGGAGATAAAGGACATTAGTGGGAAACCTGGTAAGTTCTCAAGAAGGTCCATAGTTTAGTTAGTCGCGTTACACCAGTGTTGATTTCTTAGTTTCAGTAAACAGTCTCTGGTTACGTAAGATGTTAACACGTGGGTAGTGGGTTAAAGGGTATGCTGATCTCTCTGGACTTATCCTTGAATCTTTCCCATAAATCTAAAATTATTTCAAAACTGGAAGTTTAAAAAGAAAGGCTCCAGGTTTCAACCCTCAACCAATGGAGAATGTGATCCAGTGGATAAATGTTTGCGCCTCCAGCTTTCAAGCCCACCTTCTCTTGGCTTTTCCTCCTTTTTGGTCACAGTCTCCCAGCTCTCTCACTCCCGCTCCCTGGCGTCACCTCTGACAAGCACCACTCCTTAACCAAACTGTAGTGAGGTTTCTCTGAGCTCTCTCCCTGACTAGGCCTTGTCCTTGGCCTGCTGAGCCCAATTACCCTTGATGCCTAACCAAGTTTCTCCTAGTGACTGTCCATCTATTGATTCCCCCACCCTGCCCATTGGCTATAAATCCCCAGCTGCCCCTGCTGTAGCAGGAGTCAAGTTCAACCTCTCTCCCTCCCTGATTGCAATAGTCTTGAATAAAGTCTTTCTTGCCTGTTTAACATTGCCCCCATGCGACTTTTCTTTGACACCTCCCAAATAAACAACCTGAACCAAGTCCTTGTCTCAATGGGACCTGAACTAAGCTAATCCCCATTTAACAGATGAGGAAAAGAAGGCACAGAGAAGTTAAGGAGCTCTCCCAAGGTCACATAGCCAGGAAATGGAAGAGCTAAATCACCAACCAAATGGCCCAGCACCAGCATATGCCCTCCTGATGACCGCACTATCCCACCTCGAAGAGTTCAAGGATTCTCCATTTTATTTTTTTTAAAGATTGTATTTATTCATGTGTGAGAGAGAGACAGAGCACAAACAGGGGGAGAGGCAGAGGGAGAAGGAGAGGGAGAAGCAGGCTCCCCGCCAAGCCAGGAGCCCCATGTGGGGCTCGATCCCAGGACATGGAGATCACGACCTGACCCGAAGGCAGACGCCCCACCATCTGAGCCACCCAGGTGCCCCAGATTCTCCATTTTAAATTTCACCTACTTAGACCCAGATTTACAGCCCCATAACTCCCTAATACAAACCCAAACAGCGTTCTTCTGCCAACTTATTTGAATAACGTGTGTAAGGCAGAGAAAAGTGACAGCTTGAAACTACTCTAATTTTACTTACAAATAGTTGAGGTTGATTCATGCTGTTTTCTCCAAGACCTTCTCCCCCTCCAAAAAAAAAGGGAGGGGGTAATCTGATTGGTGTGACACGATGCCAACTTTGTCACATCTATCTCTTACAACTTGTACAATTCTCCCTCGAAAGCAACACTCAGAAGCAGTCAGTGGCAAAGCCAGAGTAGTAAACGAAGGATATTCCAAGAGAGGAGAAGCTTCACTTTCTAAAACAGATGGAGAAAGAAACTTCCGTGTTCAGTGTTACGAAGTTCATTAACAAGCCAAGAAAGAAAGGAAGGGAGGGAAGGATGGAGAGAGGGAAGGAGGGAGGAAAGAAGGAAGGAAGGAAAGAAAGAGAAAAACTAAGTTGCTCTAACAGACACCCCCAAAACGTGGCAGTTTAAAGAACATAGAAGTGGGCACCTGGGTGGCTCAGTCGGTTAAGTGTCTGCCTTCGGCTCAGGTCATGATTCCAGGGTCCTGGGATGGAGTCCCGCATCCGGCTCCCTGCTTGGCAGGGGGGTCTGCTTCTCCCTCTACCCCTCCCCCTGCTCATGATCTCTCTCTGTCTCTCATGCTCTCTTTCTCTCTCTCAAATAAATAATTAAAACTTTAAAAAACCCACAAAAACTAGAGAACATAGAAGTATGCCTCTACGTTGGGTGACCGCCCTCAGGCGCGGTGCAAGCGTGCATGCAGGGCCCCTCTGGTCCCGCAGGACCCATGTTCTTTCCATTTCCTTGCTCTGCTACTGTGTTCAACTCCTAGGGCTTCTGTAACAGACTGCCACATGCCAGGTGCCTTGAAACATCAGGAATTTCTTCTCTCTCAGTTCTGGAGGCCAAGAGTCTGAAGTCAAGGTGTTGGCAGGGCCGTGTTCCCTCCGAAGTCCCTAGGCGAGGATCCTTCCCGGCCTCTTCCAGCTCCCGGTGCCCCCAGGGGTGGGGGAGTCCCTGGCTTGTGGCCACATCCACTTCAACCTGTATCTCCAGGCTCACATGACCTTCTCTCTGTTTCTCTCTGTAGTGTCTTCTTATAAGGACACCAGTCATATGGGATTAGAGCACCCCCCTTAAAGACCTCATCTTAACTCAATGATATCTGCAAAGCCCCTATTTCCAAATAAGGTCACTACCAAGCTAATTTTACTCATAACACTTTTGACACCAAATTGGGGGGTGGTTCCACACCAACAAAAAATTTTCTCCTTTTTTGGACACCAACTGAGTGTCCAACAATTCAGTTGAATTCTGACACTATCTACCCAGAGTTTGCATCAGACCCCATGGATTTAGAGCTCAATCCCACAAGACTGTCCCCACTTTAGATGCCAATCACAAGTCCCAAGCCTCCCATACTCCGGACCAGCCATCTAGAAATCAAGAGTTCCTGTGGTCCCCTTGGGTTCAGTAATTTGCTGGAACAGCTCACATAACTTAGGGAAAAGGATTTAGTTACTGTTACTGGTGGACGATAAAGGATATTATGAAGGATACAAATGAAGGGGTACACAGGGTGAAGTCTGGAAGTGTCCCAAGGGCAGGGGCTCTGTCCTGTGGGGTGACGGTGTGCCACCCTCTGGTACATGGGTGTGCTCACCAACCCAGAAGCTCTCCAAACCCCAGAATGTAGGGGGTTTTATGGAGGTTTCATGACGTAGGCATGATGGATTAAATCACTGCATTGGCGATGGCCTCAACCTCCAGCCCCTCTTCCTTCCCCAGAGTTCAGGGGGATGGAGCTGAAAGTTCCAAACTTCCCTCTGATCAAGTGTTTGGTCTTTCTGGCAACCAGGGGCTGGTTGCCATCCTGAAGTTACCTAGGGGCCCCCAGGCACCGGGCATCTCATTAGATTACAGAAGACATTCATCACTCTGAAGACCCCTCAGGTCTTGGATGGGTCTTGTGTCAGGAACGAGGGACTAAACCCAAATATAACAAGAGATGCTCCTATCACCCCTATCACTCAGGAAATTGTAAGCGTTTTAGGAGCTCTGTGCCACGAACCGGGGACAAAGACCAAATATCTATTTTTTTGATCGCAAAATCACAGTCACATTCACGGGTACTTGGGGATAGGACTTCACCATATCTTTTTTGAGAGACCCAATACAACTCATAATAGCTGTCACCTCGGGCGCTGTCCCCACTGCAGGATTGGTGCTGGGCTGGAGGGATACCCGTGTTCTAGCTCCAGGAAAAGGGAAGAAAGCACAGAGGAGCATTATACCTGGTGTTTTGAAGTCCACACCCAGACATGCCACACCTCACTCACTGGGGCTCAGTTTCCACTGGAGAGACAGTGTCCCACGGCCACCCCTGGGCAACAGAAGGGAAGGTGGTCTCCAGCTGGGCTGCCAGGTAAGCAGCAACAGCACCACTGCTATGGAAGCAAAGTAAACAAAAACAGATTTTTGGAAGATAGTTGCACAGACAGTACCGAGAGTCTCCTCCAATCTGTGGCAGTTCCTTGGGTTTTTTTCTTATTTTAAGGTTACTGGTGACAGGAGTGCCCGGCTGGCTCAGTTGGTTAGGCATCTGCCTTCGGCTCAGGTCGTGATCTCAGGGTCCTGGGATTGAGCCCTCGTGTCAGCGGGGAGTCTGCTTCTCCCTCTACCCTTCCCCCTGCTCCCCACTCGTGTGCTCTCTCTCCCTCTCTCAAATAAATAAATAAATAACATCTTTTTTTTTAATTACTGGTGACATATTTTGTAGAATGTCCCTCAAGTTGGTTTGTCTGATGTTTGTATCAGTTTTTACAATAGACAGCATTTAAATTTTATTTCCTTTGACATTAATAGTCTCTTGCTCACAACAGGTTAGATGATAGGCATGGTTTCCACATATTTTTTCTAATAGCAATAAGGTGCTGGCACTAAGATTTCAACACTGTTGCCTCTTTTCCCTTTCTGTATATTTTTGTGCAGCTTCCTGGAAATAAAAGTGTATTGTGAAGGAACAGGTAAGATATTTTTACCATAGCTAAGGGTGGGGGGAGATCACAAGTTCTGAGCACTGTGCTACGAGGTTCACATGTTTCCCCCCATTTACCCTCACTGTACCTGTGGAAAGCGGGTATGGGAGCCATTTTGGAAATTAGAAAAACTGAGGCTGTGTGGTGATATAATTTGGAATCAACACAGTCAGTAAGTGGCACAGGCAAGGTTTGAATTCTGTCTTCTTCTGCAGTGCTGCTTATCAGTTATAACAGGACCCTTCCTCCTCGACCAAAAGCCAACGTCATATGTTTGCTGTGTTTCTTCAAAAAATTTGATGACCCAATCCTCATCTTCAAGGGGCTTACAATCGCAAACTGTCCCCTGAATCCACTCTCTCTTTATTCCTTTTAGTAATAGATCTTCCTGGATTTATGGGAGGGGGGAAGGCATGGCCCCTAGCTGTTAAGTACATTTCCCAGGAACCCTTGCAGCCAGGTGTGGCTAGGTGACTATATTGAAGTCAACGGGATCCCAGCAAACATGAGAGAAAGTTGGAGGTCATCTCGTTAAACACAAGCTACTTGCCCTAACTTCCTCCTCTCCCTTTCTGCTGGTTGGAACTTGGAAATGGAGGCAAACAAGCTCTACCCATATAGGTGAGGACACCCCCTAGGGGACAGAGGAACAGCAAGATGGCCCCAGGTGACCTGATGGAGCCCAGAAAGAGAATTACTCCCCACCCCTACATGACTCTTTTTGCACTGTGTTCAATTTTAACCAAAGATTTGGGTCCACGTGAAATCTGTGACATGCATTAAATGGAATGACACACTAAAAAAGCTTGTTATAAGCCCTCCATAAAGCCCAAAGCCTTGCAACTGGTTACTGTTAAATTATGTGCAGCAAGGCACATATGGAAACTTCCCAACTTCATGCAAAAAGAAAAAGGCACCCACTCCGGCAAACTAGAAGGTGCACTGTCCTTCAACTTGGGGAAAACAGCTATGCTGGATTTCAGCCCCTGAAATCCTGAGGGATTCCCATGCCCTCAGCCAGGCACGACTGAACAGCCAAACACATACAGTGGTTTATGTCTAAAGGCAAAAAAAAAAAAAAAAAAAAAAAAAAAAGAGGGGGCGGGCGGGAGAGGTCCTGTAGCCAAACGAATTTTATATAAAGTGAATAGTTGTCAGGCACTGAGGACATTTTCTATTTAAAGAAATTCTGCTATGAACTTCTTTGCAGAGACTGCTTTCCTAATGGAGTTAGTCACCACTGAGTCATTTCTGCAAAATTCAGATTGGTGATTTGGTCTAAGCACGATCTGGCCGGAGAAGTCAGATAAATTATAGATGCCGTTAATAAATTATAGAGTACTCAAAGGCAGAAGAGGAAAGAAAAAGTGACACGTGAAGGTGAATGGGATGGACTCCGGGAGTTCTTAAAGTGGTCTCCACCTGCACCTAATCCTGGCCAGGATCCGCCCGCCCATGGTTGTCACTTAATTAACTGCAGATGCTCCTGGGAATAGGAAATCAGCTTTTGTCCAATTGGAAGTGAATGTACGAAGGGACGAGGAACAACCCGGCGAAGCTTCACAGAGTTTAGGCAAAAGACCGACCGTTACAGAACAAGTAGAGGGGACTCAGCCGCTTTCTCTCTCCGCCCCGGTTGCCCGGACAACCGCGCCGCGTCAAGGCTGAGCCCCCCGGAGCGCGCGCATGCGCCTCGGAGCCAGCCACGGGCCCCTAGCTCCCAGCTAAGCTGTTCCCGCCCCCGCCGCTGGGAGCCTCGGCCAGCCGGGAAGAGGAATCGCCGGGGCCCAGGAGGGAGAAGCAGCTCGTCTGGACGCCCCCCTTGGTGCTGAGCGCCCTTCACGGAGCTCTGGAGAAGACGCCCGTCTTCCAGGCCAGCCCTTTCCCTCAAAGTTGTGAGGCTGTGGTCCAGTTCGGTGACCACTCCCCGCTTCAGTTTCCCCATTTGTAGAATGTGGGTTCACAGCCCCTATCTCAGAAGCTGAAGATTTGGAAAACCGAGAGCCAGGCGGGCTCCGTGGGGAGCGCTCGCGAGGCTTTTGTGGCGAGAGTGATGGGGTAAAGAGCCTTCCCCAAACAGCCCTAGGATGTGCGTGTTATTCTCCCCATTTTACAGGGAAAGAAACCAAGGCCCAGAAAAGTGAAGGGACCTGCCCAACGGATTCGGCTAGTGCCTGACAGGCCTAGGAGGGGAAGATGTCCACCTTGGGGTAACCCCCACTGGAGAATCTGGGGGTGGGATGAGCCTTTGTGGTTAAGCAGGGGTAGGGGGGAAGGAGAGCAGGAAATAGCGGCCCAGAATGTGCTGGGCACCATCTGGACCATAGTCAGGATGGGAAAAGTGTTGGATTTAGCAGCCCAAAGATGCCGACGTTTGAAACAGTGCCTTTGGGGCGCTTGGGTGGCTCAGTCCTTAAGCGTCTGCCTTCGGCTCAGGTCATGATCCCAGAGTCCTGGGATCGAGTACCGCAGTGGGCTCCCTGCTCACTGGGCAGCCTGCTTCTCCCTCTCCCTCTGCCCCTGCCTGTGCATGCTCTCTCTCTGTGAATTAAATAAATAAATAATCTTAGAAAAGAAAAGAAACAGTGCCTTTGCTCACAAATTCTTCAGCCCACCTGGCATCCCCCACCATGGTCAAGACAGCCCACCTGAGCTCCCATTTGGGGTTTTGTGCCTCTACTGCAGTTTCTCAACATCAGCATTAGTGGCATTTGGGGCCAGATCACTCTTTGGGGCGGGGGTGAGCTGTTCACTGCTGCATATCCAGCTCTACTCACTAGATGCCAGGAACGCTACAACTCTCAAGACGTCACCACTGAAAGTATCTCCAGACACTGCCAGATGTCCTGGGGGGCAAGAACCCAGTTGAGAACCACTGACCAGAGCCAAAAATTAAAAGCAGATATATTTGTTAGTTTTCACTAAATAGATTTTAAATTCTCTCACCATTGTTCCATGCTCCAAAGTATATGCTCTATTAATCTTCTCTCTAAGTGATATGCAGATTCTTAAAGGAGCCAGATTTTCTGGAAACTAGTTGTCCAATTGGAGTTTATGAAACAATAGATGATTGTCATGGACAGTTTCAAATGAGCGGGCCAAGCATTGGCCAAGACAGGAAACCTTGGGTCTGTCCCCATTTCTGCCATTACAGGCCCTATGGCCTTGTCACTTAACCTCCCTGGACTCATTTTTTCCCCTCTGTCAGATGAAAATAGTGAGATGCTTTCTAAGAACCCAGAAGAATCTAAGTACTCAGATTCTTTTTTTTTTTTTCCTTAAGATTTTATCTATTTGAGAGAGAGAGAGCATGAGCTGGAGGGAGGGTCAGAGGGACAAGCAGACTCCCTGCTGAGCATCGAGCCTGACCCAGAGTTCAATCCCAGGATTGATTATGACCTGAGCCGAAATCAAGACTCAGTTGTTTAACCCCCTAAGCCACCCAGGCACCCCTGGAAGTGCTCAGACTCTGACAAGACCCCCCTTCCCCCCCACCCATTGGAGTTATTAAGGCCACCTGCCTCTCTCCCAGGGTCCTCTTCACCTCCAAATGTCTTTTTGTGACTTCTCTCAGCCTCGGGGCCTGGTCCCTCCGACACATCCTTCCGAGTCAGTTTTTCCAGGCTGTTGTTACCACTCAGACAAATTCATTATTATTCCTGATTCTAACAAGTAAATTACGGTGGTGGTTAACACAGCAGTGGCAGGGGCTTGTTTGTGGGAAATTGCGGTATTTAAGCACAAGACACCCTGGTGTTTCCATGAGGAAAAATAAAATGAAATTAAACACCGGCCTTGTAAAATGCTCCATGATGTGGTGCTAAATTACAGGAACGTCCCAGCATCCACATAAATTACTCTGACCTAGCTAGGATTCGTACAAAGAGCCAGAGATCACATCCCTTCAGTTAATTCTCTTCAGCACCTACTGTCTTTCTAGGTACTCTGCAGTTGCTGGGTTGGGGTAGTGGGTCAGAAGATTCTATGTCCTCTCCTCAGAGAAAAAGGAACTTGAAATAAGGAATTGAGATCCTGTTCCTAGAAAATGGTCTGCCCAGGACAATCCAACCTGAATGCACTAGAGCGTAAGCTCAAGAGGAAAAAAACTGATTTGCATATCGCTTCATCCCCAGTGCTTAGAACAATGTTAGCCCTCAATAAGTACCTGGAATGAATGAGGGAACAAAGAGCACCTGGTTTTGGGGGGGGTAACTAATGAATAAAGGAGATCTAAACATTTTTGCTTGGGGTTTGAGATTATGTTCTAGAAAGTATCGGTGTACTAGACATTTCCCTCTCTTTTCACCCCTTGCCCTCATTTCACACCTTGTTTTCTGTCTGTTACCCTCACCCCTACTCTTTGACAAAGCGTCTCCTGCCTCCTTGGGTTCGCTCTGTGTGAGCAGCGCCTTTCTGGAGGGCTGCTTGGTTTACAGGTGCTCTTGGTGGCCAGAGAAGAGATTTATTACACAGGGTGGGGGGTGGGGGCAATTCTGCGGTCCCTAAACCTGGTTCCTGCACCCTCCTCTCACCATGTTGCACCTGGTCTTATCCCAGAAGTTTGTTCCGTATGTTTGTGGTTTGCTGTTTGAAAACATCACCTTAACACAGACAGTTCAGAACGGGTAGACACAATGAAGAAATGTCATTTGGAAATGGAACTTCACAGGCAAACTTCGTGTTCACACTTTCCATCCCAAGGGGTCCAATCCTCTTTCTTAGCATTTTCATATTTTTATTAGACTCCATCACGGAAGAAACAAAGGGACAGACTTGCTCTTAAAAATTGACCATAGTAATCATTTCTTTTGGACAACGACTTCTTAAGGAGAAGAACCATCTGTAGTCAAAATCTGTATTTGGCCCAAGGGGTGATAACAGGTAGAGGGACTCCAACCCTTTCATAGTTCAATTATCTGAACATAACAGGTATATCAAGCCTAACTCCCAGACATTTTCAAAAGATTTTCGTTTGTCCTAATCATAGTCTTAAGGGTGGTATCCTGGATACAGTTCTTTTCTTTGGGGCCATTTCTCCTACAGACCCAATGTTCACTATCATGAATTGAAGCAGTGACTCAGCCTCCAGGTGTCCTCAGTGCAGAAGACCAAAAGTTAAAAGTCCTGGTCTTCTCATTTAAACTTGGATAAACATCAATTAATTTATACAATGCGAGGGACGCCTGGGTGGCTCAGTCGGTTAAGTGTCTGCCTTCAGCTCAGGTCATGATCCCCGGGTCCTGGGATCCAGCCCCGCATCAGGCTCCCTGTTCAGTGGGGAGTCTCCCTCTCCCTCTGCCTCTCCCCCTGATTGTGCACTCTCTCTCTCTTTCTCAAATAAATAATTTTCTTGAGAATTTTTTTTTAAATTTACACAATTTGAAATTCGGAGGGGGGAGCCTATTTGCTAAATCAAAGACTTCCAATTCAACTGATCCATGGAATCTCGATGAAGGACCCGGCATTATGCTAAGTGCCTTCCCAACGTTGTCCCACGAAACCTCTCCAACCAATTAACGGTCGTTATCTCGAACTTTGGGTAATGAAATTGAGCCATACAGTAATTAACAACTCACCCCAGGTCCCCAAACTAAGAAGTCCTCTGTGGCTCTTGACCTTAGAAATAGGGACAGTGGGTGCCAATAGCAGGGAAATGGGCTTCAGCTTTATGTCAAGAACTTCCTGATGCTTAGAGCCTCCCTCCTCCTCAGTCATTCTGCCCTTGTCCCCAAAAGTTGCACCATGATTCTGGAATGCCCTTCCCAGCCCACAGCTTTCTCTTTTCTTACTCAAAATGTTTTACAAATACATCTGTAGGCACTCACTCCGTTCATTCCCATGGGCAGAGCCAAGATTTTCCACTTTATGTTTGAGCAGAGATGAGGTCCCCAGAGCGAGAATTCAGGTCCCTTCCTGCCACTCTGCCCAGACTGGCCAATTACCCTCCTCTCTCCCTAAGTCGGTTCCCTTGGCCCCACAGGAACTGGCCTGCGTTTGACATCTTTATAGAACAGTCTCTTCGTATCTCAGGCTGATGTTTGGGTTCCATCACCTACCTGTTCCATCACTTCCTCATACCTCCCCTCCTCTAAATATTACAAGGCGGCATTTTGTGACTTTTCCAACACTATCTCTTTGTTCAGGTGCAGGACAAGGATTTGAGCAAAATCCAGATGTGGGGGACACCTGGGTGGCTCAGTCAGTTAAGTGTCCACCTTCAACTCGGGTCATGATCCCAGGGGTCCTGGGATGGAGTCCCACATCGGGCTCCCTGCTCAGCGGAGAGCCTGCTTCTCCCTCTGCCGGCTGCTCCCCCTATTTGTGTGCACACACTCTCTCTCTCTCTTTCTCTGACAAATAAATAAAATCTTTAAAAAAAATCCAGGTGTGGTAGGCAAGATTCCTGGGATTGAATGCACCTCTGAGCGCCATCTTGTCCATCAGGATCTATGGGCATTAATCTGCTCCGTCCCCCCAACACTGCCTCATTCCTTTTGACCCAGCTCAGGAGTCACCCTTCCCAGGGGTCTTGCCCCACTCCTGCCCACTCCCAAACACCACTCTCATTAAAGATTCTTCTGTGTTCCCATGGCCCTCAAGTTTAAGGCATACAACCCAAAGCAGCGTAGCTCAGAGGTCAAAGGAACAAGGTGTAGCATCAGCAGATGGAGGTCAAATCCTCCACCCCTCACCAGCTGTGTGACTTTGGGCCCGTTACTTAACCCCTCTGGGCCTGTTCCCTCATCTGTAACATGGGAAAGACAGAATATCTACTTCCTAGGAGCACCATTCCCCAAGATGATACGTGTAAGTGAGTGGTGAGCGCTGATGGACTATGAGGCCTGGAGAGTTATGCGCACTCCATATGCAGCACCGTGATCCCATGAGAGCCGACTCGTGTGGGCTGTAAAACAGGGCCTGGCAGCGAATAACGTAGTGGTAGTAGTAGTCTTGTCGGCATTTCTCACACTGCCTTGATAAACTGCCAGTTGAATTGTCTGCCTCCACAGAGGAAAGGCTATGTCGTTTGCTCTCTGAATCTCATACAACAGGCACCTAATAAACGACTGTTGAATGACCAAATGAAGAAACAGATTCTGTTGGGCCCTACAGGGCATGAAAGTAAACTCAAAGGCCACTCCCCTGTGCAGAAGGCACGTCAAGGCTGGTCTGAAGACTCCAAGGCAAGGGCCGACCCACTTCCTCTGCAAAGGGCCAGGTAGTAAATTTTTTCGGTTGTGTGGGTCTCACGCTCTCTATTGCGACCATTCAGCTGTGCTCTTATAGTGGGAAAGCAGCCATGGACAATTGGGTGAATGAATGGGCATGGCTGTCTTCCAATATTTTATTTATGGGCACTAAAATTTGAACTTCAGAGTATTTTCACAAGTCACAAAAGGTAATTTTTTCCCCCCACAACCATTTAAAAATGGAAAAAGAAGGGCACCCGGGTGGCTCAGTCAGTTAAACGTGGGGGACTCTTGATTTCAGCTCAGGTACTGATCTCAGGGTCCTGAGATCGAGCACCGCTTGGGGCTCTGTGCTCAGCACGGAGTCAGCCTGTCCCTCTCCCTTCCCCCCACTTGTGCTCTCTCATAAATAGATTAATTAATTAATTAATTAAAATAAAAATGGAACAATAACTCTTAGATCGCTAGCCGTTTAAAAGTGGGGAGGGGCACCTGGGTAGAGCAGTCTTTAGGCGTCTGCCTTCGGCTCCGGGCGTGATCCCGGCGTTACAGGATCGAGTCCCACATCGGGCTCCTCCGCTGGAAGCCTGCTTCTTCCTCTCCCACTCCCCTGCTGTGTTCCCTCTCGCTGGCTGTCTCCCTGTCACATAAATAAATAAAATCTTAAAAAAAAAAAAAAAAAAAAAAGCGGGGAGCAGGTTTGATTTCGCCGGGGAACTGCAGTTGGCCCACCCTCCCAATACGGCTTCACCCAGCCAGACTGCGCTCCCAGGAAAGCGGGCCTCGCATTGGGCCAGGCAGAGTGGGCGGGGCCTGGGAAGCATCGTCACGCCCCACAGTTGGGAAGAGAAAGCGCGGATTGGTCCACTCCTTTTGGCATTCAGTCAATCAAATCTGCGCGGCTCTGTCGCTTAGCCCCCGCCTCGCGCCTGCGCCCGCGTTACGCGGGGAGTGCGTCACGCCCCCATGCGCGCCCAGGACTCACTTCCGGGCACAGGCACGGCGTGACGTCAGGAGGAGGGCAGGTAAGTACGCGCGGGCGGAGGGGCGGTCAGGCTCTGTCGCTTAGCCCCCGCCTCGCGCCTGCGCCCGCGTTACGCGGGGAGTGCGTCACGCCCCCATGCGCGCCCAGGACTCACTTCCGGGCACAGGCACGGCGTGACGTCAGGAGGAGGGCAGGTAAGTACGCGCGGGCGGAGGGGCGGTCAGGCCCGCTGAGGGCCCGGGGTTTGGTTGTGTTTCACCCGACCTCGCAACCGCCCGATGGGGGACGAGCAGGCTGGGGGCTGCAGGACTCTGCGGTTGTGGGCCCATGTCCGGAGCCAGCTCCGGTCTCAGCCGCGACCCCCGACTGAAATCCCCGGGCCTTGGACGCGACCTTAGTCCCAGCTCCGGGCCATATTACGCCTGAAGGGCCCTTAGATTTATTATCTGAAAAATGGGACCAGTGAGTCCCTACCTCACTGGGTTATGGTGAAGATTCTGATGCTTGTAAAACGGTTTGGCATGAGAAATAATCGAAGGTACCAATATTTTACTCTGCATCAGGCGCTGGACTAAGTACTTCAACTCACTGAGTTTTGACAGCAACCTTATGAGGTTGATGCTTTTATAAACCCTCTTTATAGATGAGAGAAGTGAGGCTCAGAGAGAAATGCTTTGCCAAAGTCAAAACGCTAGCAAGCAGAGTCAGGATCCAAGCCCAAGCACTATGCCCTAAGCCAGTGGGGGTTTATGATGACTTCTGACACCAAGGACTAGAGATTTGTATACATTCATCCTGTAGCCCCACCTGTGCCAGTCACTGGGGTGGTAAAACCCCATAAGAGCCCCGGCTCCTGTAAATGGGGTACCCCGCAAACACTTCCCAATGTCTTATTTCATTCACAGCAGCCCCAGAAAGTCCTGTCACCGTCATATACTCTTTACAGGTGAGAAAATATAAGTTCAGAGACGCACAGACAGTGGCTGAAGTCACCCAGTTAGGAAGGAGTGGAGCTGGGATTCAGGCCCAGGGAACTGTGCCCCAAAGCCTGAGTGGGCACTTAGCTGTTTTGTTGACAAGAGCATTTTTAGGTTGCAAGTGACCTTGGGAAAATCTGGTCCAGGGACACACTTTACAGATGGAGGATCTGAGGTGAAGAGATGCTCAGGGTCATGGCAGAACAGTTTACATCTGGAAGTTTGCACCCCAGCTTCACCTCTGACCCTGGGCAAGTTACTTAAGCCCCCATGTCCCCGTTCATCAAATAGAGATACTAGTGACAATACAGACGAAACAAGGCTGTGATATCAGACTCGGTACAATACCTGGCATGCAGTAACTGGTAGAGAGTACACAGCTAAGTTGGCAGAAACAATTAGAAACTTCCTGACTAGCACAGGGAGCCAACAGACTACATCCACAGGCCCAAACCAGGCCAGTGCCTGATTTTGTACAGCCTGCCAGCTAAAAATGGTTTTGACTTCATAGGTAGTTGGGAAAAATCAAAAGGAAGTGTATTTTGTGACAGCTGACAACCATGTGAAATTCAGAATTCAGTGTCCAGGGCGCCTGGGGGGCTCGGTCGATTGGGCATCTGCCTTTGGCTCAGGTCATGATCCCAGGGTCCTGGGATGAAGCCCCACGTCGGGCTCCCTGCTCAGCGGGGAGCCTGCTTCTCTCTCTCCCACTCCTCCTGCTTGTGTTCTCCCCCCCCCACCCGGTCAAATAAATAAAATAAAATTTAAAAAAAAAATTCAGTGCCCACAAATAAAGTTTTGATGAAATGCAGCCGACGCTTGTTTACATGTCGTCTGCAGCCGCTTTCTAGCAGTGACGGCAGAGTTGAGTCATTGGGACAGAGGCGGTTTGGTCTGCATAGCCAGAAGTATTTACTATCCGGTCCTTGATAGAGAAAATTTGCCCATCTCCATTCTAGAATACACTTCAGTCCCTCGTAGCTTCTCTTTGGTGTCAAGTAGAACTTCCTTTTATTTGACCTCAGAGTCTCCCCTGCAGACATACAGGAGGAGGGAGGTCACCCACCCCCAGCTTAAGGAGCCTTGCATCTGATACTTGTGTCACCTGCACCAATTCTTAAGGAACTTCAATCAGCTGTGAGTGGTTCTCGCAGTCAGCATTTGTCAGGGGCTGGGCACTGTCCCAGGTACTGGAGATACGGCTCAGTGTGACCTGGCGGAGGAGACAGACTGTAGACAAGTAAACTGACACAGGGCCATGTGATAGGAACCCCAGGGAAGAAGCGACTTTAGATCAGGTAGTCAGATGAGGCCTCTGACAGAGATGATGTTTGAGCTGAGACCTGTGACAAAGAACAGACAGGTCGTGAAAGAGCATTCAAGGCAGTTGGCCTACACCTGCTGAGCCTTTGAAGGCAGCCAGGGAGCCAGCGTGACTGGAACAGAGTGAGGGAGAGGGAAAGGGCTAAGAGGCGGGCTTGGAGAGGCAGGCAGGGGCACCACAAGCTATGGGAAGGGGTTGGACTTGGTTCTCAAACCGATGGCAATCACTGGAGGGGTTTAAGCAGAAGAACAACATTTCAGATTTATATTTTAAGATCTCTTTCTGGTCCCTGTGGAGAAAACAGACGGTGGTAGTCAAGGGCAGAGCCAGGAGAGCAGGGAGGAGGTAGCTGTGCTGGTCCAGGCAAGTGATGATGGGGGCTGCGGAATGATGAGAAGTGTCAGGTGTGAAATATATGTTGGATGGAGAGTAAACAGGACATTGTCTTTCTTTTTTTTTTTTTTAATTTTTATTATGTTAGTCACCATACAGTACATCATTAGTTTTTGATGTAGTGTTCCGTGACTCATTGTTTGCGTATAACACCCAGTGCTCCATGCAATACATGCCCTCCTTAATACCCATCATCAGGCTTGCCCATCCCTCCACCCCCCTTCCCCTCTGAAGCCCTCAGTTTGTTTCCCAGAGTCCATAGTCTCTCGTGGTTCATTCCCCCTTTTGTTTACCCCCCTTCATTCTTCCCTTCCTTCTCCTACCGATCTCCCTGCTATTCCTTGTGTTCCATAAATGAGTGAAACCGTATGATAATTGTCTTTCTCGGCTTGACTTATTTCCCTTAGCATCATCTCCTCCAGTCCCGTCCATGTTGCTGCAAATGTTGGGTAATCGTTCTTTCTGACGGCTGAGTAATATTCCATTGTATACATGGACCACATCTTTATCCATTCGTCTGTTGAAGGGCATCTCGGCTCCTTCCACAGTTTAGCTATTGTGGACATTGCTGCTATGAACATTGGGGTGCATATGGCCCTTCTCTTCACTACGTCTGTATCTTTGGGGTAAATACCCAGGAGTGCAGTTGCTGGGTAATAGAGTAGCTCTATTTTTAACTTTTTGAGGGACCTCCATACTGTTTTCCAGAGTGGCTGTACCAACTTGCATTCCCACCAACAGTGTAAGAGGGATCCCCTTTCTCCACATCCTTGCCAATATTTGTTGTTTCCTGCCTTGTCAATTTTTGCCATTCTAACTGGCGTAAGGTGGTATCTCAATGTGGTTTTGATTTGAGTTTCCCTGATGGCTAATGACACACTTTTTCATGTGTCTGTTAGCCATTCGTATGTCTTCATTGGAAAAGTGTCTGTTCGTATCTTCTGCCCATTTTTTGATTTGATTATTTGTTTCTCGGGACACTGTCTTTCTAAACAGACAAACACGGCTCCTTGGAGGATCATCTAAGCTGCCGCCACCCCACGGAGCCCACGGCATCTCTGCCAGGAAGCCGTGGCCCCTCCACCAGGCTCCCCGGAGGGCAGGACTGGGCAGGGGCTTGACACTGCGCAATCCGTGTCTCATCGTCTTTTCAGATCAGCCGTGTTGAGGGCGAGGACCGGTAGGCAGCTGCCAAGATGGTGAGTGGACAGCCTTGTGCTCATTGGGTTTCTCTTCTGGTCTTTGTCAGGCCCCCAAAGTAGCCCTTTCCTCCCCATCTCCAAGCTGTAAGGCAGTATTTCCAAACTCTGGAGCATGATCTGTTTGGGGCAGTGGTTCTCAAACTTTGCCATGCGCTTAAAATCACCCAGGCAGCTTTTTTCTTTTCTTTTCTTTCTTGGTTTTGTTTTTTAAGGAGGTGAAATTCATTAACCACTGTTGAGTGTACGATTTAGTGGCATTTAGTATTTTCATAGTGTGGCACCGCCACCACCTTTATCTAGTTCCAGAGCATTTCCATCTCCCCAAAAAGGAAATCCTGTCCCCATGAGCAGTCACTCCCCAGCCCCGCTCCCACAGCCCCTGGCAGCCACCGGCCTGCTTCCTGTCTACAAGGACGCGCCTGTTTGGGACATTCCATATAAGTGGAATCATGCCATATGTGGCCTTACGTATGTGCCTTCTTTCCCCGAACAGAACGTTTTTGAGGTCATCCACATTGTAGCAGGAATCAGAACTTCATTCCGTATTACGGCTGAGTAATATTCCCCTGTCTGGATTGGCCACATTCTGTGTGTCCGTTCATCCACCGATGAGCATTTGAGTAGTTTCCACCATTTGGCTGTTGTGACTAGTGCTGCTGTGAGCATGCGTGTGCAAGGATTTGTTCAAACACCCATTTTGCGGGATGCTTTTTAAAAGCCCCGTGTCCTGGCGCCGCACCCTAAAGCAGACCGTTCCAGGTGAACTTCCGGGGGTGGGGCCAGGCATCAGGGGGATGTAACATTCAGCCAGGTTTGAGACCCACTACTTTGGTGGATGATGAGGTCAGTATATTGGGTGGCTGCCAGCATTAAAAAAGCGAGAGCCTTGCCCCCGGAGTAAGCGTTCTTTCTCTCACAAAAGCTGTGCTGTGCTTCACCGTGTTACGTGTGCGTGTGCACGGGGCAGCGTTTCATGTGCTTGCTGTCGGTCGTGGTCCCAAAAACACTAAACGCCCTTGCTTTCGGGGAGTCCGAGTCTTGTGGGATTTTCCCCAGTGACGAAGGTGGCGCGCCGGTCCCCAAGTCACGGTCTCCACTCAGACCCTCAGAACCCAGCGCTTCTCTGGGATGTCCGTCAGTCTCCCTGATCCGGGTCCCGCCCCTCGAGGCTGCACAGTGAGGTCTCCTCCAGGACACCCTCTCTGAGTCACGTCTCTCTTCTGCTTCCCAGGGTGAAAGGAAAGGTGTAAACAAGTACTACCCTCCGGATTTCAATCCTGAAAAGGTAAGGGCAGGTTCCCTTCCCCGTGTCCACACTAGCAAAGAGACTCCACAGAGCAGGGGCCGCCGAGCACGTCATCCGCTCCTGGAGTCAGAGTCTTTGTTCCCAGGGGTAGATGTGGCTGTGTCGTCAGTGACCTTTTACTCTGGGCCCAGCTTGGCGTGTTTCCAGCGAAGGTCAGGAGGAGGTCTGGCACACACGCTCCATGTCAGACCCCCTTGCTCTCCCAGCTCCAGCTCCTCTGGCTTCCCCTTTGTTCCCTCGGCTGTCCCCTCCACCTGGAATCTCCTTCTTCTGACCACAGGCTCCTTCCCTCCCTTCAGGTCTCTCCCCACAGCGGGCCTCCCTGACCACCATCTCGTTCTCTGTCGCATCACCTAGTGCTTTATTTCTCTTTGTAGCTCTTATAACTCCCTGACGTGCTAGACAATATCATTTGGATATTGTCTGTCTCCCCCTCTAGAACGTCCGCCTGAGGGCAGAGATGCCCATCTGTCCCGTTCACAGCTGTGGTCCCACACTGTAGGCACTCTGTAAGGGTCTGGGAACGAATTGTTCCAGCCGTGTGATCCCAGGCACATGACTGGCCTCACTGTGCCACAGTTTCCCCATCAAAAGGGGAAATAAAAATCAGCCCAATGTCACAGGATCCTTAAGGGGTTAAAACGAGATGATGCAGGGCACCTGACTGGCTCAGTCGCTAGAGCTGTGACTCTTGATCTCAGGGTTGTGAGTTCGAGCCCCACACTGGGCGTAGAAATGACTTAAAAATAAAATCTTAAGAACAAAAACAAACCAAGAGGAGGCACATGAAGTGCCCAGTAAGTGCTGACCACTGCTGTCCCCTCACCTCATTGTCCCCGCAGCACCAGAGGCAACTACAGTCACCGTCCCCAGCTGACAGTTGGGAGAAACAGAGGCTTAACAGGCAAAAAGCTGCGTCACTCCCCAGGGTCACGCAGCTCTTTCAGCTCCTAAATGCAAGAGCAAAGATTCAAACTCACGTATTCCTGATTCCAACCTGCTTCCCCAAGGCCTCAGCGCCTCACGGTGTGCTGTTAGCGCGGGCCGCAGGACACGGCAGGCGGCCTCTCCGCTGGGAGTGCCGGCGTGCCGTGCTGACCCGCCCCCTTGTCCTTTCCGCACAGCATGGCTCCCTCAACCGATACCACAACAGCCACCCGCTCCGGGAGCGGGCTCGGAAGCTGTCACAGGGCATCCTCATCATCAGGTAAGGCCCTGGCACCACCTGGGGACCCCTGCACTTTGTGCCACCCGGTATCGGGCTCTAGGAGACTTGGGCACCCCTGACGCGGCCCGGTGTCGCAGCGTCTAATTCCAGAAAGCAGGAAGTGGCTCTGTCAGTCAGCTGTTGCTCTCTCAGCTGTTCGGGGGTCACCTGCCTGGGGACTGGCTGGGCCAGCACGGCCAGGCTCTGCTGCACCTGTGTCTCGTCCTCCAGGTGGCTAGCTTGGGCTGGTTCACGTGGCAGCACCCAGGTTCCAGAAGGGAGTGAGCGCAGGCATGCAGGGACTCTTGAGGCCAAGCCCCAGAGCAGGCACACTGTCCCTTCTGTCTCGTTGATGGCCCAAAGCCAGGCATGTTGCGGTGGGCGGGGGGGGTGGGGTGGTCCCACCTCTTGACAGGAAGCGTTGCAGAGTCACATCGCCTGTGCCCACCAGCCCCTCCCACTCCGTCTGCGGAGCCCTCAGCCTGTAGGACAGTGTCTTCACCTCATTATTCCTCACTTCATGGTGTTTTAAAACGGGAGCTCTGCTGCACACGCGTGACCAGATTACATGGTGCAGACAGAAGCGCAGAAAAGAAATCCAAGGACCGAACAGCAGCTCTGCTAAACTCTGGTTGGGCCACGGCTCCGCTCAGCTCGCTTCCTCCTCCGCTCCAGCTGGTGTAGCTGACAGGGTGAGGTGTAAAGACGGGGCCACACTGGTGGAGACTCACCCGGACGGGGTGAGCCAGCGGGAGAGCAGGGTGACAGGACCGGCCTGGCTGCAGGAACGCCCCCCGCTCTCTGTGTCCCCACGCGCATGCCCTCTGCCGTGCGGCTGTGGCGGAGGCGCGGGCGCGCAGACCCAGGCAGGGCCCGAGCGGACAGGTGCCGATAAGCCATTTTCTGTTCACGTAGGTTTGAGATGCCGTATAACATCTGGTGTGACGGCTGCAAGAACCACATCGGCATGGGTGAGCTCCGCCTGCCCTCTGCTCCTCACCCCACCCCCAACCACTCAGCCTCGCAGACAGGGAGCCCCTTCCCTGCCAGGCCCGTGAGACACCATCTCCACCAGGGGCCCCTGATCAGGAATCGGAGAGGAGATAGGCTCCCCAGTGACCGGTGGGTTGTGGACACCTCGCTGCAGAACAGTGAGGAGGCCCGGCTCTGCCACTTCCTAGCTGGGAGACCCTCAGCGGGTGACTTAATCTCTGTGCCTCAGTTTACCCAGCCATAAAATTCAGCTAGTGTGAGTGCCCACCTGTGTGGCACACGAAGCACATAGCGCACAGGAGGGCTCATAAACTCAAACTGCCACTGTCCCTGTCTGGACCCCTGTCCGTGCCCCACATGGACGGATGGACAGACAGACACGGGTCCGTGGTCATAGGGGCAGCTCTGAGACCGCAGGCCGGTGACTTGACCCGCCTGGCTTCCGTTTCCAACTCTGATACAGGGATCCTCAGCCCTTCACGCAGCGCCTGGCCCAGGACAGCAGCTCGCTCTGTAAATACGAGTGGTGGCCCTTGGCACGAGGGTCCGGGGCCGTGGAAGAGCAGGAGGAGGAGGCTGGGCCACCCCAGTGCTGAGGAGGGGATGAGTGACACTCCCCCTCCCCGCCAGTAGGTCCCCCTGATTGGACCCAGCCAGGGGCATCTACTGCGAAGGCCACCAGGTGCTCAGGGGACAGAAGCAGGGTGCAGCCTGACACCAGAGGCGGGCCACCCTCAGGGCTGTGAACCGAAGCAGCCACCAGGAAAGGAAAACTCAGGGCCACACCACCCAGCAGCCCAAGCTCTGTTTCTGTAGTTTCAGCTGTTTTCACGTAATGAACAAGATTAAGCAGATCAAGAGTGCATATCATCTAATCAGTGAAAAAACAAAAAACGCGGATATTAATAACAAAAGCCAACCGTCCTTGAGCACTTGCCATGGCCCAGACCCTGTGCTGCGTGAGCTGTGTGTACCGTTAGCTCCTGTGATTCTCTCAACAGCGCTGCGTGGTAGGCTTTATAGCCTTCCCTGTTGAACAGATGGGGAAACTGAGGCCCAGAGGGCCAAAGTAGCCGGCCTAATGTACCTGGTTGGAATGTAGTGGAGTCAGGATTTGAACGTGGACCCTCCTACTGCCACCCACACTCCTCTGTGGCTTGAGCACCTGTCATGGATCCTGGACATGGCTGTTTCCCACCTTGACTATTAGGGCCCTCTAGAGGTGTCTCTGGAGGAAGTCCACCCCCATCCAAGGAAAAGATGCTGAGCTTCCCTTCTTTCCCTCTCCTCCCAGGTGTTCGCTACAATGCAGAAAAGAAGAAGGTTGGCAATTATTACACAACCCCAATCTACAGGTACAGGCACCCTGGTGGGCATCTCAGAGGGACGTATCAGATAGCTGCAGGAAGAGGGGGCTCCAGAGCAGTCCGACTAGAAGGGCAGCCTTTCCATGATGGCCACTCCCTGCGGTCCTTTCCTGGAAACTGTCCTGGTCTGTCAATCAGGACACATCCCCTCTGCCTGGAACCCTCCATGGCTCCCACCTTCCTCAGAGTAAAGGCCTGAGCCCTCCCCATGGCCCATAAGGCCTTGCACGCTCTGCCCGGTCCCCTCCCTATCCTCACCTCCTCCCACTCTCCCCCTCGAGGTCCCTCACACACCCCAGGAAGGCCCCCACCTCAATTTCCTCAGCCTGGAACGCTCTTCCCCAGACAGCTACAAGGCTCCCTCTCCCTCGGGTTTCGGCTCCAACACCGCCTCTCAGGCCTTTTCCAAAGCAGCGCTCACCACCCGACACTGGTTGCTTATGCCGTTGCTGCCAGTGTGGCCTCTGCCGGAAGGTCAGTCCCTCCCTGAGCAGGCTGGCACCCTTCACTGCTGTGTCCCCAGCAGCTGCCGCCCAGCCCGCCGCAGGGCAGTCTGACTCGGGAGGGTTTGTTGAATACCCGAGTGAACAACTGAATACACACCAGACAGAGGTCAGTTCCGGGCTGATGGGACAGTGTCTGTCTCACCCACGCTGTAACCCCAGACGCAGAGACTTGGTGCGTAGTAGGTGCTCAGTGAACACTGGTCGAGTGACCCGCACAAACAGAAGGAAGCAGGCAGGGCCGACAGGTGGCCTGGGGCCGCCGCAGTGTCCTGCCTTCCGCCCTCTGCCCACCCAGGTTCCGGATGAAATGCCACCTCTGCGTCAACTACATCGAGATGCAGACGGACCCCGCCAACTGTGACTATGTGATCGTGAGCGGCGCCCAGCGCAAGGAGGAGCGCTGGGACATGGCGGACAACGAGCAGGTGCTGACGACAGGTGAGCGGGGGGGCGGGGGGGTGTCCCGAGGCTAGCCCCGAGCCAGCCGTGCGGGAGCCTGAAGGCCCTGCTGCCTTCTGGCCGTCACAGAGCACGAGAAGAAGCAGAAGCTGGAGACAGACGCCATGTTCCGCCTGGAGCATGGCGAGGCCGACCGGAGCACACTCAAGAAGGCCCTCCCCACCCTGAGCCACATCCAGGAGGCCCAGAGCGCCTGGAAGGATGACTTCGCGCTCAACAGCATGCTGCGGAAGAGGTTCCGGGTGCGCAGGGGCCCTGTCTGGGGGCGGGACCACAGGGGGCGGGGGTCGCCCGCATCGGGAGGGGGAAGAATGCAGGGGCAGCCCTCGCCCCACCACATCCTAGCTACAGGTGGGTCATTGAGCCCTCTGAGCCTCAGTTTCCCCATCTGATCACGTCCCTCCCTCAGGGCACCCGTGGGAAGCCCCAGCTTGCCGGGCACTCACCTGATGCTCAGCTCCTAATACCTTTCGTGGGTCCACTCCACTATCCCAAAACGAAGTCCGTAGATTGTCAACGCACCCCTACGTGATTGCCAAAGTCATCTCTGCAGTGCCCTGTGGTTAAACAAACAAACAAACAAACAGGGAAAGTCACCTACAATGAAATGGAATGTGCATATTTCAGTATACGAATGCTTGGCCAAGACCCCTGGCCTGGCATGGCAAGTCGCTGAGGGCACAGGGCAGACACCGGCTCGTGTCCCCAGGGACACAGTCCTGGCTTGAGGACACCCCGGGGCCCTGCTGTCAGTGACCCCAGTGGCTTCTGAACTTGTACCGAAGATGCTCAGGGGAGTCACGTCTCAGGGAGTCGGGGCCCAGGATCAGATGAGTGCACCGTGGATGGATTTTTCACCCTCTGGGGCATCCGGCTGGGCTCTGGAAAATCCTGCGGGACGTGAGAAACTTCTCCCTCTTCTCTCACTCTGGGGGGTGTCTTGTGCCGCCCCCCCCCCCAGGCAGTACCTTCCCCAGCAACCGCCATGGGGCACCAGCTGTCACCATCCTACGACTCCTGTCCCTTCCTGCTTCCTTTCCTGATCGTTCTGTGGTCATTATTAGGAGTAAAACTGCTAGTTTTCTTACTAATTGTTCGTTACCGAAAACATATGCCTCCAGCTGGGCCTGTGCTCCGAGCTGTGTCCCCTGCCTCCGGGCACCTCCCCATGAGGTGTCTGAGGGCCCTCAAACATAACCTCCCAACAAGCCCCCATCTTCCCTTTCTCAGCAATGGAGGCATCTTCTCTGTCCTTCCAGGGACTCAGCCCCAAAACCTGGAGTCGACTTTGACCCCCCCTCACCTCTGTCTCCTGTTGGCAAATTTTTCAGGGTCTGACCACTCCCACAGCCCCCATCATCTCCTGCCTGGACCAGCACAGTCTCTCTGCCCTGCTCTCCAGGCTCCTGCCCCCCCACTTTCCCCACATACAATCTGTTCCCCGCATGGCCACCAGGAGCCACCTGTGAGTCCCTGAGTCATTTCACATCTCTCTGCTTAGAACCCTCCATGGCTCCCACTTAAAACAGAAGCCAAAATCCTCCCCATGGCCCACAGCCCGAATGATCTCGCCTCCCCTCACTCACTGTGTTCCAGCCACACTGGCCTCCTCACTGTTCCTCCAAGCACACTTCAGCTTCTGGGGCTTTGCACAGGCTGTTCCCTCTACCTTGGAACACTTTTCCACCAGATATGCACATGACTCCTTCACTCAAACGCCTTTTCTCAGATGTGACCTCCTCAGGGAGACCTTGCCTGACCCTTCCCTCTCTCCTGCACCACATTTACAGTTGAACCCTTCGCTCACTCCCTCCCTGCTTCCCAGCATTCTTTCTCTCCTCGCCACTTTGTCTCACCCACTAGAATGTCAGCCCCGTGAGGGCAAGGGTTTGTCTGCTCACTGCTGCATGCCTGGTATCTAGAACAAGGGCTGGTACAAGCTGATCATTCTGTAAATATTCATGGAATGAATGAGCAGAGGACTGAACAGTACGCGTGTTAATGACACCCGGATTTCGCACTTGCTGAGTGACTTCTGCGTCCCAGGCCCTGTGTGAGGCCCCTTCCTCGAACGAGCTTGAAGGGGAGGAAGCTGAGTGGAGGGACACAGCCCAAGTCAACGGGCAAGGAAGAGTGGGTCTTTGACACCCACCATGCCTTTCCCCCACCCTGTCCTCCACCACACAGGAAAAGAAAAAAGCCATGCAGGAGGAGGAAGAGAGGGACCAGGCGCTGCAGGCTAAGGCGAGCCTGGCCATCCCACTGGTGCCCGAGACAGAGGACGACCGCAGGCTGGCCGCCCTTCTCAAGTTCCACACCCTGGACTGTGCGTGGGGAGCCAGCGGGTGTGGGGGACTGGGCGGGCAGAGATGGGGGTCCCCGGCCACGAGTGGGCCGTGACAGGCCAAGGCAGGGGGCAGCTTTGGACCTCCTTCCCTCTCTTCCCTCCCAACCCCCAGCCTACGAGGACAAGCAGAAACTCAAGCGGACAGAGATCATCAGCCGCTCCTGGTTCCCCACTGCCCCGGGCCCCGCCACCAGCAGCAGCAAAGCTGGCCACGTCCTGAAGAAGCTGGCCCAGAACCGCAGATCTGCACCGGCCTGCTCCCCCGTCACTGTAGGGGACCTGGGCATCGTGCGGCGGCGGTCCCGGGAGGTCTCAGAGAGCCCCCAGCACGCAGCGGAGAACCCCAAGTCTGGGGAGCCTTGGGTGCCAGATGGGCCCACGTCCCCCCGAGACTGCTCTCCAGAGACAGCTGAGACCCCCAAGAGCAGGGGGCCTCTGGGGCAGGAGGGGAAGTGTCAGGACAGGCCCCAGTCCCCACCAGGCTCCTCTCAGGAGGCGGCCACCCCCCAGGACACGCCACACCTGTGCACCCTCAGCTCCTCTCTTGTGGCTGATTACTCCGACTCAGAGAGCGAGTGAGCAGTTCTGGAGACCGGACCTGCTCCAGAGGCTGCCACTCGCCCAGGAGGCCCCTCAGACTGCAGCCCTGCTTGCCCACCAGCCCTTGGAGAGCTCAGACGCTGCCCCTCCCCAGACCTCGCCTTCAGCCGTCCACGGCGGGGAAGTTCCTTATTTGCTCCTGGAGAGGGTGTTTGTGCCTTGTGCGGCAGCATCCCAGCATTAAAGCCCTGCTTCTTTGTCCCTGCCTCAGGTTGCTAGACGGGCCGGGGCTGTCTTCCCCCACCCCTCCCAACTGAGCTTCCCCGGACTCTCACCAGCCATGTGAAGCTGCAGCCGCAAGTGTGGGCCCGGCCACGGTCCCCCATGGCGTGACGAGGCTGTCAAGGTGGTGGCTCAGGCGGGTCTGCAATCAGAGCAGACTTCCCAGAGGTGGCAGCCTGGGCTGAGTGTGAAGGGTGGAAAGGGAACCAGGCCGCAGGAGCCCCATGGGGAAGGTGGGGGCTGGGAACACAGGCCATGCCTGAAGCAGCCAGGCCTGGAGTTGCAGGTGTGGGGTTTTCATCATCACCAGCCTGAGGGGATGCCTGGGAAAGTCGTGAAAGTGCCCCCCTTCCCTTCCCTTTTGAAGGGAACTGGTGAACTGAGCAGAAAATGGCCTGGAAACAGCAGGGCATCCAGAGATGCAGCCTACCCTCCTCCCTAAACCATGGAAAAGGAAGATCAGTTAACAGATAACCGATGGGGTATTTGCAGTGTGTGCGCCAGGCACTAACCTAGGCCCCGGGGAGACAGTGGTGAACCAGACAGACGCGCGGCCCTCTTGGGGCTGAGGTTCCAGCCAGATTCTTATTTGGCCCTGTCCCCCAGGGGCGATGGTGGCCCCAGTGGCCGTCCGCAGCTCACCAGCCTTTGCTCCCTGCCGGGATGGAAAGAGATCAGGGCAACAGTAAGACCCCTTAGTCCTTGGAATTCCCCGATTCGGGCCTTTCTCTACTTGAGACCACCTTCAGCACTCGCTCTGGCCAAGGTCAGCCGCCTAAGAGTGTCGCCCTGGGGCTTGGGAGCATGCTATGAGGCCCTAATTCTGGCCGGCTAAACACAAGGCCCAGAGCCCAGTAGTTGCCCCATAAACGCTGCTGTCTCGTTTCCAGCAGGCGACTAACCCCCCAAACTTAACCGGGAACGTACTGTGGGATTAGTCACGTGGACCGCGGGGCCTGCGGGTTTGCTGTGCGCATGCGCCTCCTTGGAGGAGGGGCGCCGGTCCCGCCCCCTCCTCGCGTTCCAGGTCAGCCCCGCGTGCGAGTTGCCCGCCCTGCTTCCTGAGCGGCTGTGAGCGGGGCGGTGACACCATGGCTCTGGAGGCGATCCGCTACTCTCGGGGCTCGCTGGAGATCCTCGACCAGCTGCTCCTGCCCCAGCACAGCCGCTACGAGCCAGTGGGCTCGGTGCGCCAGGCCTGGGAGGCTATCCGCGCCATGAAGGTGGGGCCACGCGGCGGAGTGGCAGGGCTGGGGTGGGAGGGGGCGCCCCCGCCTGACGCCAGGATCCCCCCCCTCCAGGTGCGCGGCGCCCCGGCCATCGCGCTCGTGGGCTGCCTCAGCCTCGCCGTGGAGCTGCAGGCGGGCGCGGGGGGACCGGGACTCGCCGCGCTGGTGGCTTTCGTGCGCGACGCGCTGAGCTTCCTGGTCACCGCCCGGCCCACCGCCGTCAACATGGCCCGCGCTGCCCGCCACCTGGCCGAGACCGCAGCCCTGGAGGCTGAGCGCGAGGGTGCCACGGAGGAGGCGGTCCGGGAGAGGTAGGGGGACCTTGTGCCAGGAGCTGCTCTACGTGGAGGCTATGAACGCATTTTTTCGCAGAGCGACCCGGTTTACATATAAGGAAACTGAGGCACGGCACATCAGTCCAAGGCCACACAAGCAGGACTAAGAGTCCACCCCAGGCAGCTGGGTCCCAAGGTCCTTGCACTCAGTCCCTTGACTCTGCCTCCTGAGAACATGTCCAGTCCCACCTGCCTTAGAGGTCCTTTTCTGAGCCACCACATTCTCCTGGTTTTTGCTTTTGAGGAATGTTTCCTGTCCTGATCCCCTCCCTGCCGTTTTGTTTTTCCACTCTCCCCTGCTGTAGCTGTGTGGTTGCCGTCTGTGTTCCTTGATCCCACCAAGCTTGCTCCTGTCTCAGGGTCTTTGCACATGCTATCTCTGTAGGCAGGCTACAGAGCTAACTCTCCATCAGGTTTCACCCACCCCTTCACGTAACACAGCTCATCTCTCGTGCTCTGTCCCCTGATTCTGCTGCCTTCTCCTTCATTAAGTGTGCACCGCCTGCCTCCCCCTCCCTACTGTGAGCTCCACAGGGACAGAGATTTTTGTCCTGTTCATTGCTGTGCTCTCCCACTTACCTGAGGTAAACGTGTTATGTGAGCAAATGGTGTGACAGGTGACAACGGCAGAAGGGTGTCAGCCCCACAGCCGGGAGAGGCTTGAGCAAGAGGGCTCCTGCAGTGTAGCCTTGGCCAGGGAGGAGGGGCTAGCCTGGGTCCCAAGGCCTGGCGACTGGTGCTGAGAGCCCCTTGTTGGCCCCAGAGTGATCCGCTGCGCTGAGGACATGCTGGAGAAAGACCTCAAAGACAATCGGAGCATCGGGGACCTAGGAGCCCGCCACCTGCTGGAGCGGGCAGCTCCTGGGGGCGGCAAGGTGACCGTGCTGACCCACTGTAACACTGGTGCACTGGCCACTGCTGGCTATGGCACAGCTCTGGGTGAGTGGGCATCCATGGGAATGGGGAAGGGCCCTTTTTGGATGCTAGAGAAAGAAGCCCTAACCACTTTACCCACCAAAAAGATATGAATTTATTCTTGTACACAAGTGCTTAGGGCGTTAGCTTCAGGTATGGCTGGATCCAGGGTCAAATAGCGGCCTCAGGATCCATCTGTCCCCATTCCTAAATTCTGCCCTCCATGATGGCATCATTCTCATGCTCCACACGTCAGCAGGGAGGCTGCTAGGGTTCAGGTCATGAAGAGCCAAGGGTCTCTAAGCTGACAGTGCCAGAAGACTCTTCGCATCTCAGGGGCTTTGATGGGGTCACTTGCCTATCCAGGATCACTCGGTCAGTGGGTCCAGCCCAAGCCATGTTCCTAGAGAATGGGCAGGATGCAAATTCCAAGAGTGCTGAGAAGGGAGGAGAGGACCCCCCAAAAGAAAGATTGGGGTGGCCCTTCCTTTGTTCCTAGGGACTGAGGCCTTGATGGCAAGACATCGATGTATTCACTCAACAAACATCAATTAGGAACCAGAGTGCCCTACCATTCCTGCATACATGCACTCCTTTATTCACTCAGCATTTACTAAGCACCTACTGTGTGCCAGGCACAGTTCTGGGCACTAGGGACCCACCAGTGAACACAGTAGACAGAACCTCTGGCCTGAGGAACAGGAAAGAAGGAGGAACAAACAACCAATCAGTAAATATGTGTGCTGTGTTCAAAGGTCATTAAGTACTAAAGAGAAAGAGCCGGGAAGGGGTCAGAGGTGTGGGGGCTTGCTGTGGGAGATGGGGGATCAGGGAAGGCCTTACCGAGATGTTCTCTGAGCACCCATGTACCCGGCAGAAGGAATCACTGCAAGGGCCTGGGGACGGGACTGTGCCCGGTGAGCCTTTGGTGAGCTGTGCCTCATTTTTTTTTTTTTAATATTTATTTATTTTGAGAGAGAGAGAGCAGGGGGCAGAGACAGAGGGAGAGAAAATCCCAAACAGGCTCCACGCTCAGCATGAAGCCCAACACTGGGCTTGATCCCACAACCCTGAGATCACAACCTGAACCGAAATCAAGGGTCGGCCGCTCAACCGACTGAGCCACCCAGGCGCCCCTGTGCTTTGCTTCTAAACAATAAGCCACCCCTGCCCGTGTGTTGCTTTCCATCTCATCCTGACATCCTGGTGGGCCGGGCCCCACAGGTGTGATCCGCTCACTGCATGCCCTGGGCCGTCTGGATCATGCCTTCTGCACCGAGACCCGACCCTACAACCAGGGAGCCCGGCTGACGGCCTTCGAGCTGGTGTACGAGCAGATCCCCGCCACCCTCATCCACCGGGGTGTGTCAGGTCAGCAGGTGCGGCACCGGTGGGCAGGGCTCCAGGCGTCCAGGGCCAGGTTATGACCCCAGCATCTTGCTCCCCAGCTGTCGTCGTGGGAGCCGACCGCGTGGTTGCCAACGGTGACACGGCCAACAAGGTGGGCACCTACCAGTTGGCCATCGCCGCCAAGTACCATGGCATCCCCTTCTACGTGGCTGCCCCCAGCTCCTCATGTGACCTCCGTCTGGAGACGGGCAGGGAGATCATCATCGAGGAGCGCCCAGGGCAGGAGCTGACCGATGTCAATGGGGTCAGGATCGCAGCCCCCGGTAAGCTGTCCCCTTAGAGGGAGGGCACCACAGCGCCTGGGCACCTCCCTTTAGGCACCGTGGCCCTGTCATGGGAGCCGGTGAATTTAGGGTAGAGTCAGCCTTCTGGGGCATAAGCAGCTCCTTCCAGCCATATCTTGGAACAGAAGCACCCTGCAGGTCAGATTCCAGGTCAGAGTGTACAACACTAATGAGTTAGGAGACTTAGGGCAAGTTGTCCTGCTGTTCTCCGTCTGGGTTTCCTCCCTTGAAGAAGAAATAAGAATACTGCCTCCCCTAGTGCCTGTGAAGAGACACTGATGTTCTCAGCTTCCCCGTGCCGCTGGCTGCCAGGAGCAGGATGCCTGAGCTCTCCCGCCCCCAGGGCCCCAGTGCTCCCTTCTGATGATGTGGTGTGTCCCATCCCTAAGATGAGCTCCTACCATGGCCCAGCTCATAAACCCCAGGGCGCTCGTGAGTTCACCCATGTGACGTGGAAGACAGTGCGTGGCCCTTGCTTAGTGCTCCTTAGATAGTAACAATTAGGATTGGAAATCTTTTATAAAAAGGACCAGTTAAGATCCCTAAGCACTGAAAATACTGTGGGGCTGCTACCCCAGAGTCCAAGTACGGAGCCAAGGTAAAACCACACTATACAGCTAAGCGCAGGCAAGTCCTAACATTCTGTTGTTTTGTGCTCCAATTCCTCACAGCTTTTTAAAAATAGATATATTAATTCCGTAATTTTTTTTCCTCCGTTTTGCTTTTGGTGCCCCTGCTTTCCTGGAGGCCTGATGAGCACTGGCCAGAATCTGTAAGACTGTGTAAAGCAGCATCAACAACACCCCCCTCCCCCCACAATAAAACCAGGGCAGCAGGGTAACCAGGATGCGAGACACGGGCCAGGTACAGTCTGCTCCAGCCAGTGGTCCCAGGAACGCAGACCCTAGGGGGATGGGTCTTCTGATTTTTCCAACAGCTACATTTTGAAAGCTGGCAGCTAACTCAGTGGTTTTAACAACTGTAAGCAGAGAGAACAGAGGCCATGAGTTTGCAGCCTCTTGTGTAAAAGGTTGTTATTCATTCAGCAAATATTTTTGAGTACCTGGCCGATGCTCGGTGCTGCGCTAGGGCGCCGGGGATACAGGGGTGAAAAAGACGTCAGTGCCCCTGCACTTGTGGAGCTGACAATCCAGTGGGGAAGACAGACAACAAACAAGATAAATAACAAAACCACAGTGTTTGTTAGAAGCGGGTGCGAGGGCAGGAGAAAGACACAAGGCAAGGACGGGCATGGGAAGGGTCTGTGCGGGGAGAGTTAGACGCAGTGATTGGAGAAGTCCTTGCTGGGAGGGTGACATCTGAGCAAAGACCTGAAGGAAATGAAACGGTGAGTCACGTGCCTACTGGAGGCAGAGGGGACTGCCTGCACAGAGGCTCTTAGATGGGTTCCTGGAGCTTACAGAGACCCTTGGAGCCGGCAAAAGTGGGGTAGATGTCTATAAGACTTCTAAGCCTTCTTGGACAGTGACCGCCCAGGAATGGTGGGGGGTGTAAACTTGTTCCTGGGTGCTAACACCCCATGTAGTGCCTTCGTGCCCTTACAGGGTTAGCATCCCCAGATTGTCAAGGGTTCCCCAACTCATGAACCACCGTGCGGGAGACAGGTGATGAGCTTGAGAACTTTCACAGAACCACGTACCTGCCTTCTTGCCTCCCCTTTCTCTCCCGCAGGCATTGGGGTTTGGAATCCTGCCTTCGATGTCACTCCCCACGACCTCATCACCGGCGGCATCATCACAGAGCTGGGGGTCTTTGCTCCTGAGAAGCTCCGGGCAGCCCTAAGCACCACCGTGTCCTGAGGGTAGGGACCCTAGGTGGACCCCAGAAGTAACCTAGGGACCCCCAGAAGTAACCAACCTGACTCTCCATATCCTGGCCCTGTTCCCTTAGGTTTTATAATAAACTTCTCGAATGGCTTGCTCCCAAACTGACCTCCTTCCCCCAACCACCCTTCTTCCTAGAGCAGGGAGAGCACACAGGGCCTTTGCATGGCCCTTAAGGGCCCTGTAACTGGAGCCAGCCTGCCCAAGTGCAAAACCCAGCTCAGCCCCTTTCTCTACAGTGTGATCTTGGCCAAGTCACTTCTCCTCTCCATGCTTTGGTGTTCTCATTTATAAAATGGGGACAATACCAGCACTGCCCTCTTAGGTTGCTTCATGGCTAGAACCAGGGCAGTGACTGGGGTACAGAATTTTAAAGGGGACACCTAAAAGCTCATTAATCAAGATAAATAATAGCTTCATGAAATATTTTTTATTTTATTTTTTCTAGAGAAAGAGTGAGCACAGGTTGGGGGTCGGGGCAGAGAGAGGGAGAGAGAAAATCCCAAGCAGAATCCATGCTCAGCATGGAGCCCAATGTCCGGCTAGATCTCACAACCCTGAGATCAGACGCTTAACCAGCTGAGCCACGCAGGCGCCTCTGATTTTATTTTTTTAATATTAATTTTTTTAAGTAATCTCTACATCCAACATTGTGGCTCAAACTCAAAACCCCAAGATCAAGAGTCACATGTTTCTCTGACTGAGGCAGCCAGGCACCCCTAAAGTTTTATTTATTTATTTATTTATTTATTTATTTATTTATATCATTTTTTTAAAGACTTTATTTATTTGTCAGAGAGAGAGGGAGCACAGGCGGGGGGGAGCAGCAGGAAGAGGGAGAAGCAAGCTCCCTGCTGAGCAAAGAGCCCTATGTGGGACTCCATCCCAGGACCCTGGGATCATGACCAGAGCTGAAGGCAGTCATTTAACTGACTGAGCCACCCAGGCGTCCCATAAAATTGTATTTTTAAATGTTGAGAATACTATTTATATTGATTACTGAATTTTAGGCACCTGTAAAGTTTGCACCAGTGCCTCAATCACTTCACCCTAGTCCTAAACTAAATTTTATGTACAAAGAACATAAAACTAAGCTTTACAAAACAAATGAGCGGTCAGTAAATGTTATCTTACCATTATAACTTTTACTAGGAAGTTTCTGCGAAGGGTCGCGTATGGTCCGCCCTTTTGCGGTCCTGTCTGTGTAAAGCTTTGCCACGTTGTGTCCCGTGAGCCTTTGCGCCCTGCGGCCCCACTGTATCCCACTTTGCCCTGCGCCTTCCGGCTGCGATTGCTTACAGCCCCGCCTTTTCCGGCGCATGCCCCATCATGGCGCAGGGGCAGCGCAAGTTCCAGGCGCGGAAGCCGGGGAAGAGCAAAGCAGCGGCAGCGGCCTCGGAGCGAAACCGGGGCCCCAGGAAGGGTGGTGAGGAGCTGTCAGGGGTCTGGGGAGTGAGGAGGGCCTGGGGCTCCCCGGCCTTACGCGAGTGCGTCTCTTCCTAGGTCGTGTGATCGCCCCCAAGAAGGCGCGCATCGTGCAGCAGCGGAAGCTCAAGAAGGTGAGTGGGGGCTTGCGAGCGGCGAAGGAAGGAGCCTGGAAGCCCGGGGGGGGCTGGCAGAGGATGGTGCCTGGGCCCGGTGGGGGAACCTGGAGAACTCAGCTCTCTGAGTCTCAGTTTCTTTCGACTCCTGTGCCATGGGTACCGGAACATCACGTACCACGTTCCGCGGGCCTCGGAGGAGCAAGGCCTGACGCGCAGAGAGTGTTCAGCACACGTTAGCTGCTCTCGCTGTTACCGTTCATAGAAATCAGGAGGGGAGGTGGCGTGGCAAAGTAGAAACCCCAGCTTTGCAGAAAGTGCTGCGTGCGGTCGCAGCTCCATCAACAGCTAGTATTTCTTCACCCTGAGTCTTGTACATGTAAAATGGTCATAGTCATAGCACCTCTGTTCCAGAGTTGTAAGGATTTAATGCCATGGGCCACTTGTAAAGCGCCGAGAACAACACAGGACACAAGGGAACGTTAGCTGCGTTGGTTGTCATTTTTGTGGTTGTACTTAAATGCAGCTTCTTTATATAGGTGGGTAGGGCTGAGTTTATAAAGAAGTTTAAAGAGATTTGAAACTGGTTTTACTGGAGTCAGATTTGGGTTCAAATTGTACTCCACGCTAACTAATGCATAGTCTTGAACAAATTGTTTAGTTTCCCCAGACCCTCGGTTTTCTGAGACCTGGGTACCCAGCGGTCCGCTTACCTCCATCTGGCAGCGGAGGCGGGCTGTCTCATTGGCGTGTCAAACTCAGCATAGCCAAAACCAAACTCCTGATCCTCCCCTCTTTCCCCGACATGACGCTGCCACAGTCTTGATTCAGGAAGACTCTGTCCTTCCAGATACTTGGGATCATCCTCAGTTCCCTCCTTCTCTCACATCTGGGTCTGATCCCATCCTTTTTGCTTTTAGTATTCATTTAGAATCCACCCATCATTCCCTTACCTGGTCCCATCCCATCAACTACCACCTGGACCCGTGCAGTGACATCCTCCCTGGTCTCCTGCCTCCTCCTACAGCAGCCAGAGGGCGCCAGTGAGCACCCAAGTCTGGGCACCTTGGTCCTCTGCTCAGAGCCTTCAGTGTCTCCCAACCCACCTCAAGAAAAGCCAAAATCCTCCCCGTGGCCCACAAGGCCCTGCATGATCTGCCCTTGTCACCTCCCTGCCCTCCGCTCCCATTTTCCGCCTTGCTCACTGGCCCCTTATCCCACCTCCGCACTTTTGCACTGGTTGTTTCCTCTGCCCAGATTCTTCCAGAAATCCACATGGCTCCCTTTCTCAGAGTCTAGTCTGACTGCAGGCAGTGCTTCTGAGCAGCTGTCCCCAATAACACACACTCCTCACTTGTTATCCTGTGTTCTTTCTTGGATAGCAGCATTTCCCTTCACTTTAACCTAGCAGGTCATGGGCATTTATGTCATCTCCATACACACGCTGAGTGCCAGCTCCCTGAAATTTTTCTGTGTCTTGTTTGCTGTTGTGTCCCCTGCACCCAGGTATGTGACAGTTATGGTGGTCATGGAACTCATAGGCAGGATGGGGTGGTTTAAGAAATATGATTAAAGTACCAGTTTTTTACCCCAACCCCTTTGCCCTTGCTCGCTCACATCTCTGTGTCTCGGAACCCCAGTTCTGCCATCTGCCAGGCGGAGATGACATGGGCCAGGAGGGACTTCTGCCTGGAAGCTGAGACCAAAGGCTCTGGGCACGTAGGGTTCCAGTCTCCCATCCCTCACCTGTTTGGGGAAGCCTGGGCAAGTGCCTCCTCACTGCAGGAACCTGTTTCTTCATCTGTGAAATGGGAATGAGCAGAGATTTAGAAGCTGAGGTCCAGACACGGGAACGGAAATTTTTAGTGCAGGGCAAAAGCAGGACTTAAACCCCAGACCCTTAGGGGCTGTTTCGGGGCGAGCTGCTCACCCAGCCCCCATGCGCTCTCTACGGAGAGAGGGCAACAGGTCAGGCACTACCCGCCCTCCAGCTCAGGTCCCAGTCTCATTGCCCTGTGGTTGCCCCCTCAGGACCTGGAGGTCGGGATCCGGAAGAAGATCGAACACGACGTGGTAATGAAAGCCAGCAGCAGCCTGCCCAAGAAGCTGGCGCTGCTGAGGGCCCCTGCCAAGAAGGAGGCAGCCTCTTCCTCCTCCACCAAGACACCTTCCTAAGGACAGCAGCCCGTTGGAGGCCATCACCACAGCCTCCGGGCTCAGCCCCATGCCGGTGACCCCATAGACGGCGCTGTAAGGAGGAGCCGCGCTCCCCGGAGCCTCAGGGGGCGTGCATCTCAAGTTTCATTGGGGGCCTAGCCTGTGAGCAGATGATCAGCAGATCTGAAGTGCACTGGTCAGCTTCCCAGGGTGCCATGGACTCCAGAAGGGAAGGAAATGTTCACCAACTTCCTGTGTCCCCGTCCTCCAGTCTTGTCTCCACTGGTTTAACCCAAAGCAATAAACCTGACTGTGATTCCTCCTGGGCTCTGCCTGCTCCTGTGAGTGGGCCGGCGCTGGGGCCCAGGTGCCCCAACTAGGCTAGTCCCCACAGTTTCCACCAGAGACCAGCCATGTGCCCGGGGGGGACGAATGGGCTTCTGCACCTTCACCCCGGGAGCTGGAGGAGTCTTTACACCCCTCCCACCCTGGGTGACTCCCACCGACCTCACTTGCCCGCACACCCTCCACAGACATGCCTAGGTCACCGCCTCTGCCAGAGACAAGCCAGGCGTCTTAGGGAGTGACTTTCCCATCCGTAGGACAGATGCTGACACCACCTGGGAGGGTCTCGGTGCCAGTTAAACCAGAATGCACTTCTGAACTGCTCGGGCCACCTTGATCTTGAAAGCCCTGACAACTTGTATTTATGTAGTATCGCCAGTGGTCTAGGCACTGTTCTAGTGCTTTCCACCCCACTTCAGCCCTTGTGATGGCCCGGTTAGGTCATGTCACCAACATGACAAGAGCAGGGATTTGCACAGCCACCAGCAGGGTCCTCGCTCCCCATTGACCAGCCGCTGTCTCTTCTAGACTGAGGCTCTCCTGCGCCCTCTTGGGCCCCTCTGTCATTCGTTGTTGGCAGTCTGCTGGACTGGACCGGACTGTGCGTTCCTGAATTTGACAGCCTTCCTGCCCTCCCCCTGCTGGGGTGTGGGCAGCAGGTCACGGCTCAGGAACTAGGCTGCAGACCAGGGTGATGCTGAGCTGCTGCGTTGGGGGAGGTGACGGCCCTGTGGGTACAGTATGACATCTGTGAGTGACTGGCCCCCAGCCCGCGAATCCACCGCAGATGGCTTTTCTGGGCCCCACACGGTGGTGGTCAAAAGTTTCTGAACTACTAAAATGTTACAAGCTAGGGGACATCCCCTGTGGAAAAGTTTGGTGGTCCTCAGTAAGTTTAGTCTAGAATCACCGCCTGACCCAGCCATTCCACTCTGAGTCACATGCCCAAAAGGACTGCAAACGGGGACTCGACCAACAGCTTGTACACGAATGTTCACGGCAGCACTAGTTGCATTCTACCTGAAGATAGAAGCAGCCCAGGTAGCCCTCGATAGACGGCGGGTAGCGTGTGGCCCTGTACGGCGGCCGCAGTGCACGTCCAGCGTGAGAAGGTATGAGGTGCCCGCGCGCTACAACACGGATGCACCTTGAAAACGTGCTGCGTGAAAGACGCGGCCACAAAAGGCCATGTGTTGTAGGATTCCATTGGTGTGAAATGTCCACAGAGATCCACAGAGAGCAGACCAGTGGGGGCGGTGGGGACTGCTAATGGATGCTGGGGTCATTTTTTTTGGAGTAAAAGTTCTGGAACTAGACAGAAGTGGTGGTTGCAAAACAGTGTGAATACTGAATGCCACTGGACTGTACACTTTTTTTTTTAAGGTTTATTTTATTTTTAAAGATTTTATTTATTTATTTGACAGCCAGCGAGAGAGGGAACACAAGCAGGGGGAGTGGGAGAGGAAGAAGCAGGCTCCCAGCAGAGGAGCCTGATGTGGGGCTTGATCCCAGAACTCCGGAATCACGCCCTGAGCCGAAGGCAGACGCTTAACCGCTGTGCCACCCAGGCGCCCCTAAGGTTTATTTTAGAGAGCGCGGGGCGGGGGGGAGGCAGAGGGAGAGAGAATCCCAAGCAGACCCCCACCAAGCTTGGAGCCCCACTTGGGGCTCGAGCCCACGACCCTGAGATCATGACCTGAGCTGAAATCAAGAGTCAGATGGCCAACCTCCTGAGCCACCCGGGTGCGCCTGACTGTATGCTTTTAAGTGATGGGTTGTTTGTCTTTTTTTTTTTTTTTTTTTAAGAAATTTTTTTTATTTGAGAGCGCGCACATATGAGCAGGGGGATGGGGCAGCAGGAGAGGGAGAAACAGACTCCCCACTGAGCAAGGAGCCCAATGCAGGAGTCAATCCAAGGACCCTGAGATCATGACCTGAGCCAAAGGCAGACCTTTAAAAGACTGAGCCACCCAGGCGCCCCTAAATGGTGGGTTTTATATGTGAGCAGTTTCACACAAAAAGTCCTAATTTACATCTTGAACAAATCACAACTTGTGGCAGCAGAGCCCAAATTTGATGGAAAGACGGGCTTGGGGTTTCCCCAGGCCCAATGCTCAGGTTTCAGCGGGGGCGGGTTTGGGGAAAGGGGGGCCGGAGGACTGGAGGGCAGGGCTGCGTTCAGGGGTGCGATACACGCATCCGCACGCCCTTCCGTGAGCCCCACTCGGGCAACCCCGAGGCCCGTGCTGTCTGCCCACGGCGCAGCAATGTCTCCCCTTAAGCAGGCAGCGAGTGGCTTCTGCCTTTCGAAATGGAGCCCTCTGCCCACTGGGCGTTTCTTGTACACCTGCTACGTGCCAAGCTCAGCTAGGTAGAGCGGAGAGCTAGCATCCTAGCAGGGAAAACAAAACCGGGAAAGCCCGCCAAGCCTGCCCCTTCCAACCCCCCCCCCC
>NW_024423786.1:47975270-47984949 GCF_017311325.1 Ursus maritimus | reverse complement strand
CACCCCCGCCCCCTCCCCCCCCCCCCCCCCGTGTCCCGCCTCCTGCTGTGGTTCCCTCCCCCTCCCGGATGTCACCTCAGAGAGCCTTCCTCTGCCCTCCCGCACCTCCACCCCCAGGAGTGGTCACTCCGCAAGGCTCCAGACTTTTCTCCTTAGCGGCTTTGTTCACCGCTGTGTCTCCAACACCTAGGACAGTGCTCAGGACGTGTGTAATGAACAGGTGTTCATTGAATGAAGGAAGTAATGAATTGTTTCCCTTTTTTGTAAGGAAAATTTTGCATTTCAATGAGCCCGTTCTGATTATTCGGTGCATCATCCCTATACAGCACTCCCTTCCGGGTTTTCTGATTCATAGCATTGTCTTTGAACTCTCAGCTTTGTAAATTGTAAGCAACTGATAGCAATATAAAACCACTTATCTGTAGACATGCAAATTCCATCCCGGCCCCCGGAGGTTTTGTTGACAACCCTTCTCCCCTATGGAAAAAACAATTCGCCCCCATCTGCACGTTTATTTGTGCAAATAGTCTGCTAATGTAAAAGTGCCTGTTCCCCACACTCTCTTTTGAACCGCGTGTAACATCTGCCTGGTTCCCACATGAGTTCAATGAAAGTGTTAACACGTGTCCATCTTTATGTGTCTACGAGAATCATGATTTCTCCCTCTTCTGGAAATTATTTGTAACCTTTATCTGGACTCTCCGAAGAGCGAGGACTGGGGCAGGGTGGGCTCCAAGTGTCTTCTGGTGCCTCCCTGGGCCACCAGGAGGCACCTGGAACCCAAGCCAACCCCACTGGGCCCCAGCGGCCGCCCAGATGGGTCAGGGAGTCCTGTAAACTGGCTCCCTTTGTCCCTCTGACGCCAGCCCTTTTGAGGAGGACCCCAGGGGCGAGGAAGGGCATTCAGGCGCAACAGGTATGAGGTCTGGAATGTCAACCCACTTGTTCCCCCTTTACCCCACCCCCTCGGCCTCCCCAAATAGCCTCACTGTCCCGCATGACTTTTCCCTCTATGCTTGTTCCTTCCACCGGCCCACAAAAGCCCACCACTGGTGCTGAAACCAAGAGCCCCAGACTTTGGAAAATACCTACACCCTGAGTTCAGGGCCAGTTTCTGCCACTTCCTGGCTGTGTAATCTTCAGCAAGTCCTGTCACCTCCCTGAGCCTCTGTTTGCCCATCTATTAAATGGGGATCCTAACACCCCTCGCTCGGTGTGGAGAATTCTGGAGCCTGAGGGCTGTGAGAGCTGCCTTTGTCCAAAGAGTGGAGCCTAAGACTAACCACCCAGCCTGTCCTCTCTTGCCTGTCACCCTGGCCCTCTCCGCAGGGCAAGAAAAGTCACTAAATATGGCTTTTCAGACACATTCCAGCCTTACCTCTCCTGCTTCCACCATCCCCCTCTGCCTGAATGCCCACTTTTCCTGGTGGGCCCTGACACTTAGCCCATGAATCTGTGTTCCAAAAGGGAAGAAAAGAAATGAAAGAAGTAAATCTTGCCAGTTACAGGGACCCTGGAAAGTTGGGGTGGGGTGGCCATAGAGCTGGGGGGGGCGGTTCCCCTCCAACTGAGCCTCCAGGCCCACCCTATTTCCCATGGGTCTCAAGGACATGTGGGTTTGGGGTCAGGAGCTGTGGATGCCTAGACAGTGAGCTCACAGAGGCCTGGCAGGGTAAATGTGGCTTCCATCTCCCTGCAGCCCAAGCTGGTGCGTGGAGAAGGCAGGACATGCGAATGGCGGGAACCCTGCTGTCAACCTCTCCTAAAAGTGTTGCTAGGAGGAGAGCTGGCTGAGAGAGATTCCCAGGGGCCTTTCTGACCTCATATATTCCCCTGAGATCACTGTGCAGCCTTGGGCAACTTTCTGACCTTCTCCGGGCCTCATTCCCCTCATCGGTAGAATCAGGAAAATGGAATAGAATGTTGGTGCTTCCCAAACACTGTGCATCTGGTCCCCAGCCAATGTGACCGAACCAGCCCACCCATAGGGCTTGAATGCTGGCCCTATCCTTCCCCGGCTGGGGGCCTCAGACATGTCACCGGACCTTTCCGCGCCTGATTTTTCATCCAGGAGATGGGGATGATGACAATGTTAGTATCTATTGTTAGACAATAAACATCCTGACTCTCTGATAGGCTATTCTCGGTTCCTCCTAGAGTAGTCAACCGACTAGAGCTGCCTTGAGTGACTTCTCTGATTCAACATCTCGGGACACCCAGTGAAGCATCCTCGGGGACCGGGACCCCGGCTTAGCTGATACAGCCATGCGCCAGATGCTGAAGGGAACTGCTCGTAAGGGCACCCCCCCCCCAGCGGTTCTGTTTGCAAGGGAGGCAGCTGACACACGGGCTTTGCTGAAGTCCTCCTGCCTCTCCCCACACCCCAGTGACTCCTTCCCCATCCCTCCATCTTTGCCTCCAGTCCTTTGCAAGAAAGGCACATGGCCTAAGGCCTAGGGCTTCCCAGTCTGGGAGACTTCAGGCAAGCACTTCGCTCTCCAAGCCTCAGTTTCCTCTTCTGAGAAATGGAGCCTGCAATCCCCACTTTGCAGCACTGGTGGAGGCTTAAGCCTGGTAATGTGCGGGAGCAGTAAGAGCACCGCCTAAGCAGTCAGTACGCCGTTGCCATTATCTGCGTCCTTTCTGTTGCTGTCACTGTCACTGGGGCAGGCTGTCGCTGTGGTTTCTCAAGACCACCGCTGTCCAATCGAAGTTAGAATGCAAGTCGCATATATAACTGTAAATGTCCTGATACCACATAAAATATAAAACGTAAAAGGAAACAGGTGGAATTAATTTGAGTAATATATTTTATTTACCCAAACTTACCTAAAATATTGTCATTTCAACATGTAATCAATATACAGAAATTTTTTTCAATATCAAAAATTCTTAATGAGCTATTTTACCTTTTTCTCCCCCCTGCTAAGTCCTTGAAAATTACATTTACAGCATAACCCAATTCCGCCCAGCCCCATTTCAAGGACTCAAAGGCTACTTGTGGTAAGTGGTGACCCTACTGGACAGCACAGGTTGGAGGGAGTTTCCTGAATGGTGAACTGGGGACCGGCCAGAAAGTGCAGCTGGAAATTCCTGGAAGGAAAAAGCCAGAGTTTCCATAGGAGGTGAGGGAGACTGGGGGGCAGCAATCAGGCCACGTAAGGACCCACTTGGGTTGCTCCTGCTTTGTAGACGTTTCAGCGGAACGGGAGCAGAGTATGAGTTGGTTCAGTTACTAAGTTACAGATTGAGTGACTGCTGTATACGAGGTGTTGTTCCTGTGCTGGCGGTATAGCAGTGCACCAATTACACATCCTACTGCCACTGGGGGTCTCGGTGGAGAGGGGAGAGAGACAAATTAAGCAACTGCTGAACTAGATAAAGAAATGTAGTGCTCATGGAGAAAAGTATGGCGAAGGGGAAACGTAGGGTTTTCTAAGGACGATCGAGATCCCGGGCGGCTTCCGGGCCAGAGACGGTGGCCTGGACAAAATGGGTCAGAAAAACAATCGGAGGTGATCGGATGTGACAAGTATTACTTGAATCTTATGAAACTGCCATCTTAGTAGGTCGAAAATCAGCAATTTCATATGACTCAACGTAATACTCAGGGCACAGAATGGATTGAGGGTTCTTGCTTGGGGCATGGGTTGGGCTCTATTTCTAGAAAACAAGTCTGTAACCTCCAAGAGCTCTACCGAGGGGCCTGTGATCCCCGCCACCCCCAAAATATCAAAACTTGACTCCGTGCCCAGAGAGGCTGAGAGAGTTTCTCGCCTCACACAGCCCAGAGGGAGGAGGGGCTGAGCTGCTGCCTTGGAATCCCGCCGCTCAGTCTCGCTCCCCGGCCGAGCCGTGTTGATTGTCCCCTTGCGGAGCCCGGAAGCGACCCTCAGTAAACAAAGCCGTGTGTGGGCGCAGCCCCAGCTGCCCGGGGCGCGCTGTCCAGCCGGAGGGGGGCGGGAGAGGAATGTTGTGAATGAACCTAGGGCCCGCCCCGAAACTCCGCATAAGGCTTGCGCTGCGGGGGTCCTCCCACTGTGATTGGCCCCCGGCGCCCCATGATTGACAGCACCGCCCGATGAGCTCTCTGATTGGGCTTCCGCGAAAGGACAGGCAGCACATCTAACGAATGAACAGCGAGAACTTGGTGACGAGCCTGGTGGTGTAGCCAATAGCGGAGGAGAGCCTCGGAGGCCGAGGGGGGGTGCCAATGGGGACGGGCGGCGGGGGCGGGACGACGGCGGAGGATAAAGCGGCGACTGAGGCAGCTTCATTGTTGTGAAGAGTCTTAAAGGGGCCGCATCACCCGGCCAGCCCAGAGCTGGGCTGGGGTGGGTGCGGCTGGGGTCCCGGGGCGGCCGAGCGCGGAAGACGTACTGGAAGGCGGGTAGGGGGCGCGGGAGCCGGCGACGCAAAGCGGGCATCGGACTGACCCCCCAACAGGCCCCGCCCCGGCCCCGGCCCGGCCGATGGACCCCCCCGCGGCCAAGCGGAGCCGGGGCTGCCCCGCGGGACCGGAGGAGCGCGATGCCGGGGCCGGGGCCGGGGCCGTGCGCGGCCGGGGCCGGCCCGAGGCGCTGTTGGACCTCAGTGCCAAGCGAGTAGCCGAGAGCTGGGCCTTCGAGCAGGTGACGGGGTGGGGGGGAGGGATGCACCCCCAACCCCTTCTCTGACATGCCTTCTCCTCCCCTGCCCAACCCCCAGCCTCCGGACCTGCCTGCATACGAGACACCCCCAGAGATCCCCTCCAGGATCCTTAAGTGCGCCCCGAAACACCCTCTCATCCTCTCATTTCACTCCTTCAAGCCCTGTGACCCACTCCCATTCCTCCTGCCATCCCTGCCCTCCAGGCCACAAGACGCAGGGATGTCCTCAGCGCCCTAGATCCTAGCTCAGGACGCTTCCTTCTTTTCCTGCCCAGGGTCGTCGCACAACTCTGGGTACCCTCTTTTTCCACCTCATCCTCAGCTCCCAATTAAGGCACCCCATTCAATCCTCACTCCTCTTTCCAACTCCTACAAGGTACCCCCACTTGGGGGACACCCCCATCTCATCCCCTAGAGACTCCAGATCTCTGCCCCACACCCCCAGTAAAGAACTCCCCCATTTCTACAGATCCCAGGCTCAAGATACTCCTTTCTGTCCCCAGTCCGTGCATCCAGAACCCACCTGTCCCCTAGAGAACCCCCCCCCCCATCCTTCCCTGGAGTCCTGCTCTCCTCCCTCAGTACTTCCGGGACCACCTCCCACCTGGGGCTGCCGAGCCCCTCCAGTGTCAGGGTACCCTCCCACATTCCCCCTATTTCCCCGATGCTCCCCCTCCCTCTGTCTGCCAGCCATTCTAGTCCTTCCATAGGTTGGCAGCAAGGGCAAGGTCTGGGTCACAGTACCTGTACAGGTGCGCCTGGAACCCCACCTGTGTAGTTTCTGGGGGTTCTGCCACGCTGCCCCAGGGCTGGGGCGGTTAGAGTCCCATTTTCCAGCCTCAGAGTGGGCCTCTGAGGAGTGGAGATGTGGCCTGGCCCAGACCCAGCCCTCTGCAGTCCCCATAGGCTCTGTCCTCTATGTGGCTTTGGGGGGTGTTCTTTGCTCCCTGGCCTCCCCAGAGTGAGGAAGTCTGCTGGGACTGATGAGTCTGGGCCAAGTGTAGATGGGGCAGGCTCTGATTCATGGCCTGGAAAATCCCTCCTTAGTCATCTGCCAACTGTCCCTGAGGCCTGCGCCAGTCACTGGTCCTCCCACTTCCCCCAGAAACCCAGGACTGGGCGCTCTGGGAGGTTGCTGCCCCTTTATTGTGCACGAGACACCCAGCATCATCCTAAAACCATCTCTGATGGTTCCCATGTACCTGCCCTTGGATCGGTCCTGGTGCTCGGAAAGCTCTTGCCCCTCAGAAGCTCCTGGAATCCTCCGCAGCCCTTTGGAGTTGTTGTTCTCCCTCCCACTTTGAGGCAACTGGAGCACAGAGAGGTTGAGAAACTTGCCCAAGGTCACTCAGCCAGTGAGTAGTAAGCCCTGATTGGAACCTTGGTTCAACCAGCTTGGTTCACTGCCCAAACCCCACAGGGTGGTGAGGACTCCCTCCCTTCCTGCAGGCCCTTGGAAGCTGAGAATGGAGCCTGTCTTGGGAGTTGGAGCTTGCCAGCTGTGAGACTGAGCAAGTGAATTCACCCCACTTCTGAGCCTCAGAGTCTCCAGGCTGCAAAATGGGGTGATAACTAGTATGACTGAGATGTTGCTATGAAAACATGATTCCCCATGTGCTATGGGGAATCACATGCTCACAGCATTTAGCATAGTGTAGCCTGAGAATATGGAGGCCAGATCATTATTCTTATCACTTTTGTCTTCCCTTTTCCCTTCAAAGCCTGGGAGGTGAGACTACGTTACATTAGGACCTGGGACCTGACATCCAGAAGGGAAGTAGGAGAAGGTTCTAGAATACTAAGTACAGGCCAGGTGTTATTGTAAGCGCTATACTCAAGAGGCAGGTGCTGTTAACATCCCCACCTCACACTTGAAAAAAACAAGCTCAGAGAGGCAAAGTGACTTGCCCAGAGTCCTACCGCTCATAAGTGGCAAAGCCAGGATTCAAGCCGGGTTCTTTTTTTTTTTTTTTTTTAAGATTTTATTTATTTATGTGACAGAGAGACAGCCAGCGAGAGAGGGAACACAGCAGGGGGAGTGGGAGAGGAAGAAGCAGGCTCCCAGCGGAGGAGCCCGATGTGGGACTCGATCCCGGTACGCCGGGATCACGCCCTGAGCCGAAGGCAGACGCCTTAACGACTGCGCTACCCAGGCGCCCCTCAAGCCGGGTTCTAACCCACCACCCTTCCCGCAGGTGGAGGAGCGCTTCTCCCGGGTGCCAGAGCCGGTCCAGAAGCGCATAGTGTTCTGGTCATTCCCACGCAGTGAACGGGAGATCTGTATGTACTCGTCCCTGGGCTACCAGCCACCGGAGGGCGAGCATGATGCCCGGGTGCCCTTCACCCGCGGACTGCACCTGCTGCAGAGCGGGGCCGTGGACCGCGTGCTGCAAGTGGGTGAGTGCTTGCCCCTACCCTTGCCAGGGAGGCCAGCAGATCCAGAGCAGGCATAGAGAAGGGAGTAGAGGGGGGCCTGGGCCGAGGGGAGGGGAGGTTCCAGACCTCTGGCTCCGATGCCCAGGGAGGGTTTTACAAGATACTGTGCACTTGGGATCAGAGATCTGCCTAGACCCAAGGCAGAGGGCTTAGATGGGGCTGGGGGGAAGGATGGTGAACCAGAAAGCGGGGGAGGGGCAGGGACCAGCTAAGGGTGGAGGACTGAGGCTATTTCTAGATCCTAGGTGGAGGGCCACTGTGGGGGTTGGGAACGGGATTCTGAGCTGAAGACAAGGGTGGTCCTAGAGTCCTCAGACGGCTTGACTGGCGGGTGGGAGAAGAGGTGACAACGCAGGGAGGAAGGCGGGTCTGAGACAGCGCTGAGGAGCGATTTGTAAACCAGAAGTGAGAGGAGGTTTCAGACCTCTGACGGAGGGACCGGGTGATGCTGTGGGGCCGAGGTTTAGAGCCGGACATGAGAAGTAGTCTTAGACCTCAGGCAGAAGGACTCAGGTAGAAGTTGGGATCGGACGTTTAGGGATGGTCTCACATCTAAGGCAGCGAGACTTAGGTGGGAGCCTAGAGCAGAAGTTTAAGATCAGCTGTGAGGGGTGGCCTTAGACCTCAGGCAGTGGGGTCCAGGTGAGGGAAGGGGGCAGAGGTTTGGGACTAGAGGTGAAAGAGGATTCTAGACCTCAGGTAGTGTGGCTCAGAAGGGGACTGGTAGAGGTTGAAAGCGAGTAAGCCCAGGAACACTACATCTCCTAGCTGGAGGCGGGGGCTTGGCTAAGATGACCCTCCCTGAACTCTGTCAGCCTGGGGGCCCCCTTGCCTGGACATGGCCCAGCCCGCCACAGGCTTGGCCATCTTCGGCCGGTATGAGGAAGCCGCCGTCTCTGCATGACGCAGCCAGGGCTGGCTGGGGCCTGAGCTGCCCAACCAGTTGGATAAGCCTGGCATCTGGGCTCCCCGGGGGCCAGGGAGGGGCAGGGGGTGATGGGGTGGCCTGGCCCCTTGCCTGCCACATCAGCCCCTCACCCCCAAGTGGCACAGGCCTTGGGCATCTTCCCAGGAAGTTACTGAGCTCCTGGAGCCCAGGCCGTATCCACGGTAACCCAAGGGCTGAGAAAACCACCTTCCACATCATCGCTATAATATTCTTCAGAATCAGAACAGGAGCAAGCATTTATTTAGGACTTACTGTATGTCTACAGGGTTCTAAGCACTTACCGAATATTAGCTCATTGACTCCTCTTACAAACGCATGAGGAAGATGTCACTATCCTTTCCCTTTGGACAGCGAGGTTAAGTAGCTTGTGCTAGGTTACTCCATGGGATCTGCACCTGGAGCTTGCTGTGCCCTGTGGACGAGCCCTCCTATCTCCAGGGTGACACAGTGGCGGCTGACTTGGCTTTGGTCTTAGGGTTCCATCTGAGTGGAAACATCCGGGAGCTGGGGGGCCCTGGAGAGCCCGAGCGCCTCTACCACGTCTCCATCAGCTTTGACCGCTGCAAGATCACGTCTGTGAGCTGCGGCTGCGACAACCGCGACCTCTTCTACTGTGCCCACGTGGTGGCCCTGTCTCTGTACCGCATTCGGCACGCGCGCCAGGTGGAGCTGCGGCTGCCCATCTCCGAGACGCTCTCGCAGATGAACAGAGACCAGCTGCAGAAGTTCGTGCAGTACCTTATCAGCGCCCACCACACCGAGGTGCTGCCCACCGCCCAGCGCCTGGCTGACGAGATCCTGCTGCTGGGGTCCGAGATCAACCTGGTGCACGGTAAGGGCCCCCCGGGGCCTGATGGGGGTGGCACCCGTCTTGGAGTCCTCGCGCCCCTGTGATCCTTGTGTGGTGGTGGGGAGAGCGCCGTTGCCTGAAGTCAAGGTCACACACCTACTAAGTGGCAGATCCTGGATCTGACCTGGCCCCGGGCATGGGGGAGCTTCAGCCCCAGGGTGGGGGTGCCCCGAGAGCACAGGAGCCGGCCTGAGTGTGGGTGGGTGGAGGGCATGAAGGGTATGTGTGGAGGTTGGTGGGTGTCAGGGGTGGGGTACAGATGGCGGATAGAGTGGCAGGTGTTGTGAGCTCTTGGGAGAGTTTGGAGCTAAAGAGGTGGGCGGATGGGGTAGGATGGAGGGTGGGGGGCTGCATGAGCAGTGGGTGCGCGGATGGATAATTGAGGATGGCCATGGGGGGATGATGGGGTGCGGGGTGACCTGCTGTGTGGAAGAGCGGATGGGGGGGACGGATGGATGGTTAAGGAGGACGGTAGGTGAACGCAGATTTGGCAGGAAGTGACCGCGGGGCCGGTGGGAGGGGCTTTGATTGGGATCAAGGTGGACTGGTGGGGGTGGACAGAGGGGACTGGTGGGAGATTGGAAACCCCAGCCTCACTTTCCCTCCCTCCCGGCAGGTGCCCCAGACCCCACGGCGGGCGCAGGCATCGAGGACGCCAACTGCTGGCACCTGGACGAGGAGCAGATCCAGGAGCAGGTGAAGCAGCTGCTGGCCAACGGCGGCTACTATGGCGCCAGCCAGCAGCTGCGCTCCATGTTCTGCAAGGTGCTGCGCGGGCGCGGGGGGCGCGGAGGC
>NW_024423786.1:47969503-47975260 GCF_017311325.1 Ursus maritimus | reverse complement strand
CTGGAGCCCAGGCCGTATCCACGGTAACCCAAGGGCTGAGAAAACCACCTTCCACATCATCGCTATAATATTCTTCAGAATCAGAACAGGAGCAAGCATTTATTTAGGACTTACTGTATGTCTACAGGGTTCTAAGCACTTACCGAATATTAGCTCATTGACTCCTCTTACAAACGCATGAGGAAGATGTCACTATCCTTTCCCTTTGGACAGCGAGGTTAAGTAGCTTGTGCTAGGTTACTCCATGGGATCTGCACCTGGAGCTTGCTGTGCCCTGTGGACGAGCCCTCCTATCTCCAGGGTGACACAGTGGCGGCTGACTTGGCTTTGGTCTTAGGGTTCCATCTGAGTGGAAACATCCGGGAGCTGGGGGGCCCTGGAGAGCCCGAGCGCCTCTACCACGTCTCCATCAGCTTTGACCGCTGCAAGATCACGTCTGTGAGCTGCGGCTGCGACAACCGCGACCTCTTCTACTGTGCCCACGTGGTGGCCCTGTCTCTGTACCGCATTCGGCACGCGCGCCAGGTGGAGCTGCGGCTGCCCATCTCCGAGACGCTCTCGCAGATGAACAGAGACCAGCTGCAGAAGTTCGTGCAGTACCTTATCAGCGCCCACCACACCGAGGTGCTGCCCACCGCCCAGCGCCTGGCTGACGAGATCCTGCTGCTGGGGTCCGAGATCAACCTGGTGCACGGTAAGGGCCCCCCGGGGCCTGATGGGGGTGGCACCCGTCTTGGAGTCCTCGCGCCCCTGTGATCCTTGTGTGGTGGTGGGGAGAGCGCCGTTGCCTGAAGTCAAGGTCACACACCTACTAAGTGGCAGATCCTGGATCTGACCTGGCCCCGGGCATGGGGGAGCTTCAGCCCCAGGGTGGGGGTGCCCCGAGAGCACAGGAGCCGGCCTGAGTGTGGGTGGGTGGAGGGCATGAAGGGTATGTGTGGAGGTTGGTGGGTGTCAGGGGTGGGGTACAGATGGCGGATAGAGTGGCAGGTGTTGTGAGCTCTTGGGAGAGTTTGGAGCTAAAGAGGTGGGCGGATGGGGTAGGATGGAGGGTGGGGGGCTGCATGAGCAGTGGGTGCGCGGATGGATAATTGAGGATGGCCATGGGGGGATGATGGGGTGCGGGGTGACCTGCTGTGTGGAAGAGCGGATGGGGGGGACGGATGGATGGTTAAGGAGGACGGTAGGTGAACGCAGATTTGGCAGGAAGTGACCGCGGGGCCGGTGGGAGGGGCTTTGATTGGGATCAAGGTGGACTGGTGGGGGTGGACAGAGGGGACTGGTGGGAGATTGGAAACCCCAGCCTCACTTTCCCTCCCTCCCGGCAGGTGCCCCAGACCCCACGGCGGGCGCAGGCATCGAGGACGCCAACTGCTGGCACCTGGACGAGGAGCAGATCCAGGAGCAGGTGAAGCAGCTGCTGGCCAACGGCGGCTACTATGGCGCCAGCCAGCAGCTGCGCTCCATGTTCTGCAAGGTGCTGCGCGGGCGCGGGGGGCGCGGAGGCCGGGGACTGGAGGCCCTGGCCCGGCGCCCCGCCCCCTCCTCACCGCCCGGCCCTGCCCCCATCCGGTAACAGGTGCGGGAGATGCTGCGGATGCGGGACTCCAACGGGGCGCGCATGCTGATCCTTATGACCGAGCAGTTCCTGCAGGACCCGCGCCTGGCGCTGTGGCGGCAGCAGGGCGCTGGGATGACCGACAAGTGTCGACAGCTGTGGGACGAGCTGGGTGAGGCCTGGCCCGAGGCGCGAGGGGCGCAAGGGGGCTTGGGCGCCCGGCGGGCTCTGGCTACCAGGTCGTGCTCGCCGCACCGTCAGCGTCTGGCCCCTGGATCTCTTCCGAGTGCACTAGCACCTCTGGTGCGGGAGGCACTGTACGGGTGCCCGGGCTGGGCAGGAAGCAAGGGACTGAACCCCTGTGCTGGCGGAGCTGACACCCGGTGGGGCAGACAGATGCATTAGCCCTTTTCTGTAAGGGCAGATAACAATAGTCGCTTTGGCTTTGTGGGCCATTGGTCTCTGTCAGGGCTACTCAATCTTGCCCACTGTCGCAGAAAAGCAGCCACAGACATGCCACCAGATGGGCATGGCGGCATTCTAATAAAATTGCCTTTACAGGCACTGTTTATGGGCAGTTCATAGAATTTTCACAAGTCACAAAATATTCCTCTGATGTATTTTTCCCCCACCATTTAGAAATGGAAAAGTAAATCTTAGCTTGCAGGTCATTCAAAACCAGGTGGCGGGTTCAATTTTATCCCGGGGCGGTAGTCTGCTGACCCCTGTGATACATGGTGGTAAGTGCTATAGGGGAAAAAATAGCCAGAGGAGTCTAACAGCCTGGGTTCGAATCCTGGCTTCCCTCTTCCCAGCTGTGTGCCCTTGAGCGACTGCTTTTACCTCTCTGTGCTGTAACGTGAAGAGACTGGGTTTTGCAGTTGCAACCTCAGAGGCTCGAGACGAGGGGTGAGCAGAGACCAGTGCCCAGCACACAGTAGGCGCTCCACACGTGTGTGTGGCTCCTGTTGGCGTGAACGCCGAGACTCCCTCCTGCCCATGTTCACCGGCTGCCCTCCGTCCCCAGGGGCCCTGTGGGTGTGTGTCGTCCTGAGCCCCCACTGCAAACCGGAGGAGCGGGTGAGCTGGCTCCAGCTGCTTGGCAAGTGGGACCAGCTGGACGTGTGCCCACTGGAAGAGGGCAACTACTCTTTCGACGGGCCCAGCCTGCAGCCCACCATGGCCCTCAGCCCAGGTAGGAGAGGGGCCCGCAGCCCTTGCCTGTCCTCGCCACTAGGAGAGAGTGAGTGCCCAGGCAGGGGCGGCCGGCGGCTGGAGGCCCATGAAGTGAAATGCTTAAGACACTGGTAGTTCTGGGCTGGTCTCCCAACTTGGCCTCCTCCTGGCCGTGGAGGCGGAGGTGGGGGTCCTGAGAGAAAAGGAAAAAGATACTGAGAAGAGAGAGGCAGAGATGGAGGGAGAGAGAGAAAGGGGGAGAGAGGCAGAGGGAAGAAAAAAGGAATGGAGTCCGGGGAGGGGGCAGGGCAGGCTGGACAGACACGGGGACGGTTATTCAGCCTCCATTGTCCATGGGCGTGAAGGGCTATAATAGCTCCCCCAGCGCACACACACGTCTTTGAAAGGCTGTTTAAAGCATGTGGGGAGACGCCACCCCCATCGCTGTGCCCAGAGTCTAGTCCCGAGCTGGCGCTCGGTCAGGGGAGCTGGCGCTCGGTCAGGGGAGCTGGCCTCAGGTCAGGGGAGCTGGCGCTCGGTCAGGGGAGCTGGCGCTCGGTCAGGGGAGCTGGCGCTCGGTCAGGGGAGCTGGCGCTCGGTCAGGGGAGCTGCCGTGCCCTCCAGGCCGGCTCTCTACACTGGAGTGACGCCCACCTCCAGAGGATCCTGGCCAGCGACTCCTATGGCCCCAGCCTCACAGGCAACGTGGGCAGTGAAAAGCCAACCTTTGACCCCCAGGGCCGCCCACTGTGGCTGGGCGAACCCTTCCCCACCGCCTGCGCCCGTGTGGACACCCTGCGCGCCCACGGGTACCCCCGCCAGGCCCTGCGGCTGGCAAGTGCCATCGTCAACACACTCCGGCTGCAGCGGCGGCATCAGCTCGAGAGCTACAAGCAGCAGAAAAAAGGTGGGTGCCACGACGGTCCTATTCCCCCGGGGCTGTAGACATGGAGGCCGACTGCTGGGTGCGGTGGCACCCCTGACATCTGGGGGTTCCGCTCCGGGTCCCGCCAGGAAAGCCAGGCCACCCGAAGGAGTCTTGAGCCAAAAAGAATTTAATACAGGGGATTGAGGGCTCACGAAAGTACCGGAAGCGCTGCGGGATTGAAAGTCAGGGAAGCCACACGCAGGTTCAAGAACTCGAACTTCAGAAGCGCAAGGATTGCAGTACCCGGGTGCCAGTGCGCTCAGCAGCCTACAGCCCCAGCTGGGGGGCCGCTCCCAAGAAAGCACTCAGGTTTTGCTGGCAAAACCTCCTGTCTGTGCCCTGCAGACAGCCGCACACCTGCTCACGGAGGCTGCGGGAGAATCAGGGCCTCCTCCTGTCCCAGCAACCGCGTCTCACACAAAGGAGCCTGGGACTCGTAGTTTTTAAGCCTCCAGCCCCTGTGGTACGGGGCAGGTGCCAGTCACAAGTCTTTCAGGAACAGGGACCCAGTGTGCCCAGATCTTCCAATTTTTCAAGACAGGCCAGCAATCTGCATTATGTGATGTGCAATTTACTGATTTTTTAAACATGGGCAACAAATTCAAATTTGTGTTAGGGAAAGAAAAGCCACACTGTGTGGGCCAAGAAAAGAACATGTTTGTGTTGGAGCTATGGGGAGGCAGGAGGGAGGCCACCAGTTTCGTTGTCTGGGGCTGATGGGTCAGTTATCGGGAAATTGCACCCTGAGTGTCATGGAACCCTGGGGGACCTGGGACCCCAGCAGAATCCAGCCCCAGTCTTGAGGCACAGGGAGAGCCCCCCCAGAGCAGGTGAGAGCTATGCTGACATCTTACAGAAGTATAAGAGTTTCCCAAGAGAAGGGGAGGGAGGAACAGCGTTCCAGGTAGCAGGAACAGCAGGGGCAGGAGCCCAGGGACAGGAAAGAGCCAGGCTCATGGGAGGAGATTGGAGAATGGGGCTTTCAGATGGGGCAGGTGGCCCCTGAAAGCTCTGAAAGCCAGGTGGGCTCAAGAGAGGTGGGAGGGAGGAGAAAGTCCGTGGGTGCATATTTTCGAAAGCACCCAGTTTCACTCCTGTGTCCCTGCCTGGCCGAGGTCTGGCTGTGGGACAGGAGGCCAAGGCTTTGGGGGTGAGGACTGCTACAGATCTCACGGGCAGACAGGATAGCTGCTGGGTGGGCGTGTAGTGGGCGGGCACTGGGAGGCTGGGCTGGGGGTTGGAGGAGAGAAAACCCCCCTACCTAGACTTGTGGGGAGCAGGCACTGAGCCCCTCAAACTGCCTGCAGAGCTGCTGCAGAAAGGTAACACCTGCATCACCAACACGGAAGGATGGGTGGGCCACCCCTTGGACCCCATTGGCTGCCTCTGCAGGGCGCTCCTGGAAGCCTGCCGCCTGGAGGAGGAGACCCTCGCCCTTTACCCAGGTACCCACATTGGGGCCCCCAGCGAGGAAATGGGACATTTCCCCTTCCCCCTCCCCAGCCCAGAACCCCGAGAAAGTGGGGCTACGCTCTTCTCCTTGGTCAGGTCACAGCCCCTGGCCAGTGCCAGGAGCCAACAGACTTCGCTCCTCCTGAAAGCAAGGCCACCACAGACCCAGCTATCTGCTGGTAGAACGTGTCTGGTCAGTGCTGGGAGCTGCTGGGTTCCCCCCTAAACCCAAGCGCCCAGTCTCCATGTTTGAGTTGAAGAGCCCCGCCCCCCTCCAGCGACCCTGGTACCCGTTTCCCACAGACTCGGGCCCCGAGAAGCGGAAGGCAGCCTACCAGCACGTGCCGGTGCCCGGGAGCCCCGGGGAGTCCTACTTGGCGCTGGCCCTGGAGGTGGCCCTGCTGGGCCTGGGGCAGCAGCGGGCCCTGCCCGAGGGACTGTACGCTCAGGACAAGGTGGTGCGCAGTGAGGAGCAGCTGCTGGCCCTGCTGGAGGAGGTGGAGCTGGACGAGCGGCTGGTGCAGGTGCTGCGCAAGCAGGCGGGGCTGCTGCTGGAAGGTGAGGCCCCGCCCCCAGACCGGGGCTGGGGGGGAGGGGTCCTGCCCCTGTCCTCTAGTGGCCTGGTGGCTGCTGGATCAGGAGG
>NW_024423786.1:47948268-47969493 GCF_017311325.1 Ursus maritimus | reverse complement strand
GGCCCCGCCCCTCGCTCCTCAGCATCAAGGAGCTGGTCCTTGAGAGGCCCCACCCCTGGAGCCGGTGTAGCCCCACCTCCACCTTCCGGCCCCGTCTTGTCTCTGCGTCCGGCCGCCTTCCCAGGGGTGTCCAGGGTGTCCTCTTTGGATTTTCCCTTGCTTTTCTGTCTCCGCCCTGCACCAGCCCCCCACCCCTACCCCCGGGACCTCTCCAGTCCCCGGCCCCAGCCACTCTATCCTGGGGCCAGCCCGTCCCCTCCTCAGAGCCTGGGGTGTGGGGAGACCTGGGGAGGGGTGCAGATGAGCCCTCGCCGGGGGGCTGAGCTCAGGATGCCCCTGCAGGGGGTCCGTTCAGCGGCTTCGGAGAGGTGCTGTTCCGGGAGAGCGTGCCCATGCACACCTGTGCCCGCTACCTGTTCACCGCGCTGCTGCCCCACGACCCCGACCTGGCCTACCGCCTGGCGCTGAGGGCCATGAGGTGAGAATGGGCCGCTGGGGACTGGGCAGGATCGGAGGGTGAGAGTCGCCCTCAGAGCCCCATCCTCCCGCCTGAACTCACAAGCTGGTTAATTCCACCTCCCTCAGGCGGGCATCCGGGTTGCCCTGCGCTTTTTAAATATACATGTGTGGTAGTATTCCGAATTTGAGGGGGATCCACATGGCACAGAATTCAGAGCTCTTCTCCAAACATTTCTGACCCCACTTACCCAAGTCTCTCTGGAGACAAGCAGTGTCACCACTTTCTTCTTATCTATACCCCAACAATCAAGATTTCTGCAAACCCGTAATCTGGAAATTGAAGGCTAGTCTTCCTTTTACACCCACGATGCATCCTGTGTCTGTTCCTTGCACCTTATTTTCACTGAACTTGGCATCTTAAAGGTTTGGTTGTATCACATAGCATGTGAACTGCTTTAAGGATGTACCAGAAAAGAACCAATTTAGAGTTGACAGACAACGGNNNNTCTTTCCCAAAAAAATGTTGCTATGAATAACCTTATCATTTCACACATAGCAGCTGAACACAGAAGCAGTTTGTAAAGGCCCTCTGGGTAGGACACCATGCCCAGCAAATAAGGTGAGTTCTGTCCCCGGTCTCTGATGCCATCATCCAGAGATACCTCTTAGCAATTTAGGGTGCATCTTTCCAGAATATTTGGAAAGAGTAATCTGTGAAGAGCTGTGATTTCCAAGCCAGGAACCAGCACAGGACAACCCATGGGCCAGACATGGCCTGCCACGTGTTAAACCCATGAGATCAGATCAGGTTTTTACATTTTTAAGTGTTTGAAAATAAATCAAAAGAATATTCTGTGACACATGGAAAGTATATGAAACTCGAGTTCCAGTGTCCGGCAATAAAGTTTTATTGGCACATAGCACGGCCATTCATTTACATAGTGTCTGGGCTACTTTTGTGTGGCAGTGGCAGAGTCGAGTGGTTGTGACAGAGACCAAATGGCCCTCCTGGGAGCCGAAATTTTTTTTTTTTTTTTTTTAACGATTGATTTTTATTTTTTTATTTTTTTATTTTATTTTATTTTATTTTTTTAGCATTTCAATATTTTTTTTTATTAATAATGATTTTTTATTATATTATGTTAGTCACCATACAGTACATCCCCGGTTTTCGATGTAAGGCTCGATGATTCATTAGTTGTGTATAACACCCAGTGCACCATGCAATATGTGCCCTCCTTACTACCCATCACCGGTCTATCCCATTCCCCCACCCCCCTCCCCTCTGTAGCCCTCAGTTTGTTTCTCATAGTCCATAGTCTTTCATGTTTCATTCCCCCTTCTGATTACCCCCCCTTTCTTTATCCCTTTCTTCCCCTACTGATCATTCTAGTTCTTATGTTCCATAGATGAGAGAAATCATATGATAGTTGTCTTTCTCTGCTTGACTTATTTCACTAAGCATTATCTCCTCCAGTGCCGTCCATGTTGTAGCAAATGTTGAGAACTCGTTCTTTCTGATAGCTGAGTAATATTCCATTGTATATATGGACCACAACTTCTTAATCCAGTCATCTGTTGAAGGGCATCTCGGGAGCCGAAAATATTGACTGTCCGAATCTGTGCAAAACCAAAAACGGTGCTGATCCCTGGTCCAGATCCATGACTCAGATTACCTTATGTAATCTTTTTTTTTTTTTTAAGATTTTAATTATGTATTTGAGAGAGAGAGAGAGAGAGCGAGCATGAGCAGGGCAGAGGCAGACTCCCTGCTGAGTGGGGAGCCCAACAAGGGGCTCGATCCTAGGACCCTGAGATCGTGCCCTGAGCCAAAGGCAGATGCGTCACTGACTGAGCCCCCTGGGCGCCCCTGCCTCATGTAATCTTACCAACCTAGAGAAATAAACATGTTTACCCCCATTTTACACATAGATGTGTTTAAGGTGTGTCCAAAGTCACATATCAAGAATTTTGGTAATATTCGAAACCAGAATAGTCTTGCCTCCGGTTGCATGCTGTTGATCCCATCTAACAACTTGGAAGAACTTTCTAAATATGAAATAGGTATATAGAGAGTGGGCCATCTAGCAATATTCCCCTAGTGGGCGTGTAAAGTCATTCCAAAAACCTTTGTTGTCCGGCTGCCCACTGTGTTTGGGGCATTGTTCTGGCTGCGGGAAATGCAGCAGTGAATAAAATAGTCAAAGTGCCTGCCCCCATGGAGCTGACAAGTTTTAGTGAGGGAGATAAGATAATAAATTATTTTAAATAAATATTAATAGGTAAACTATGTTGTGTGTCAGGGGGTGACCTATAGCAGAGAAGGCCTGGGAGAAGTTGGGAGTGGGAATTTCACATGTGGGGGTGTCAAGGAAGAAGCCACTGAAAAATATTTGAGTAAAGCCTTGAGGGAGGTGAGGGAGAAGCTGCAAGGATGTCTGGGAAAGAGTGTTCCTGGCAGCGGGAAGAGCATATGCAAAGGCCCTGAGGTAGGACGGTGCCTGGTTTATGTGAAGGGCCTTGAGGGGAAGAGTGGCTGGAGCAGAGTGAGAACGGGAAGGGGGGTGACTGAAGGACTACGGGGTGCCTGCAGCAGGACACAGTCTCCTCACATTTTTATCAGCCCTTGGTGCATGAAGAGAGCGTTGTTGATTTAATCCACCTCCAAGGGCTAAGCACAAACAGTACTCCAGTGGACAGCCGGCACACACATCTTCCGTCTGCCTGCGTGCCCGTGGCTTTGCCGGCCCAAGCAGGGGGGCTGCAGCTGAGGCTAGAGGCCCCAGCCTCCTCTCACCAGGGGCTTGCTTCTCGCCCTCCGCCCCCACCAGGCTGCCTGTCCTGGAGACGGCGTTTCCAGCCGGAGAACCTCACCCCAACCCTCTGGACTCCATCATGAGCAACCGCTTCCCCCGCTGGTTCATCCTTGGCCACCTGGAGACGCGCCAGTGCGAGCTGGCCTCTGCCATGCTGACAGCTGCCAAGGGTGAGGGCGGAGGCTGCCCCCTGTCCCCCCCTCCCCCGCCCGGTCCTCCTCTGCCTTCTCTTTCCTCCTTACCCTCATCCCTTCCCTCCTCTTTTTATCCTTTCACCAAATTTCAGTTTTCCTTGAGCACTTTCTGGATGGACCAGGCACTGTCCCAGGTGCTGAGGAGTGAACAATGCTGTTCCAAGGCCTGTGCCATCTGGTGTTCCATGGGGGGGCGGGGAGCATGGGCAGACCCTAAACAAGGTCAAACACTTAGTGACGTCACGCAGTGAGCAAGAAAGTAACAAGGGCCATGGAGGGGGAAAATCAGGCGAGCACTTAAGCCTAGAAGGCAGAGCTATTGCCTGCGTCTGGCGTGCCTGGCACCTTGAGCCGCCCTAACAGCTTGGCAGACCAGGCAGCTTCAACCACAGATTTATCTCCTCAGCTCTGGAGGCTGGGAGTCCAAAGTCAGGGTGCCGGCAGGGTGGGTTCCCAGGGAGGATTCTTCCTGGCCTGCGGATGGGCCACTCTCCTGCTGTGTCTTCACAAGGCGGGGAAAGGAGTGCTCCCGGTTGATTTCTTCCTTTTCTTGGGAGGACACTCAAGCCCTCGTGGCGTCCTGCCCTCGACTCCGCCCCAAGCTGAATGCCTCCTGAAGTCCCCACCTGCATACCATCATGCTGGGGATTAGGGCTTACCCATTAATGTGGGGAGGGTTCAGTACAGGCACGGAGAGCATTCCAGGCAGAGGGAACAGCCTGTTCAAAGGCCCTGTGGCTAGACAGTGCCTAGTATGTTTGAGGAACAGAGGAAGCGTGTGGCTGGAGCGAAGTGACAGAACTGTAGGATCTGGGCCAGCGATAATAGCCATCAAAGTTCACATTTGTATAGCTCTTGCCACATGAAAACCTCTCAAGTAGGGGCTCACCGTGGGCCTGGCAGGCAAGTACCGTTGTGTTGGTATAGCCCATTTCACAGATGGGGCAGCTGAGGCACAGGAAGGTCAAGCGACTTGCTGGGCATCATGTAGCTAGTGGATGGTGGGGCAGGGATTGAACCCTGGTGTTCTGGGTCCTGAATCACTGCCCTTGACAATTAGGGGTCCCTTGGTGGCTTTCTCCTGCCGGGTGGGGGGATAGAGGAGACGAGACAGGGTGCCAAGGGGGGTCTGGATCTTCCCAGAACCACTGCCAGCTGCCCCTGCCTCCTCACACGTGTGCACCTGGTGGAGAGACCTGCGCGAGCAGGTCGGGCAGCAGCAGGGGCTGGTGCCGGCTGTGCCAACCGTGCCCCCCTCCCTCCTTCCACCCCAGGGGACCCCAAGTGGCTGCATGCGGTACTGGGCTCCATCCAGCAGAACATCCACTCGCCCGCCCTGCTGTTCAAGCTGGCGCAGGACGCCTGCAAAACGGCCACCCCGGCCAGTGCGCCTCCCGACACCACGCTGCTGGGCATCGCGCTGGAACTGGGCCTGCAGGTGAGCGTCAGAGGGGGGATGCTGCCCAAGGACAGCCCTCAGCGTGAGCGGCACTCCTGGGAGGAAGGGTCCCCGGAAGGAGGCCCTGGGGTCCCCAGTGGGGGATGGGCCTGTGAATGAGGGACTCAGGTGATGGAGTCTGAAGTGAGCATCCCCTCCTGGGGGTGTGGCTGAGGACGAGGACACGGGTCCCAGGTCCTTCAGGTGAGTGCGTGGGCCACGAGAAGAAGCCATGCCTCAAGTGCTGGCCTTGGGGTGAGGCCTGGAGCTGGGGTGCCCACTGTTAGGGACCATGTGGGGGGGGGGGGGCGAAGCCTGTGAGGGACCTGCCTGGAAGGAAAGCCTGGGGGTGAGGGGCGGGGCCGGGAGGAGGGGCCTGAAGGTGAGACACCGCCTCTGCCTATCAGGTCTGGTTGAAAGTCCTTGAGGCAGGGCCTGCGAGTTGGGGCCGTCCCCAGGGCTCAGGCAAAGGCTGTCCTGCTGGGGCACGTCAGAGGCCAGCATGGGTGCTGCCTGTAGGTGAGGAGTCGGCTACAGGGTGTGGGACCTGGAGGGGGCGGGGCCTCAGAGTGTGGCCCGAGGAAAGTAAGAATGGAGAACAGTTTGGGGCAGGCTTGCAGGATGGGGTGGGACCTTCCCAGCTAGAAGGGGGCCTGCAGAAGGTAGAATTGGGCGATGAGTCCGGAACGACCTCCTGTGGGAAAGTGGAATCATAGTAGGGGGTCTGGGAGAGGTGAGACGAGGGTGACCCACTCCTTAGGAACTTCCAGAAGGCAGAGTCCAACAGACAGGACCTGGGGAGGGGGCCTGGGGGAGAGGCAAGCAGGGAAGGTGCTTATTGGGGAGTAGGACCCCAAGAAGGTGGGGCCTGGAGGGCAAGTGCTTTGTTTGGGGGCCACAGGGGGGGGCTCTGCTGACAAGAAGCATGGAACTTTCCAGAGAGAAGGGGCAGGTTGGATTGTTGTCTGGGGTAGGCGCCACAGGGCCTCAGGGTAACACCCTCAATAATAACAACAGCAACGGCTGGCATGGGCCGAGCGCTTGGAAGCAACACTGTGCGAGATCTTTTTTTTTTAAACAAATTTATTTTTTATTTTATTTTATTTTTTAAGATTTTATTTATTTGAGAGAGAGCGAGCACGAGCGGGAGGGGCAGAGGGAGAAGGAGAGGTAGAAGCAGACTCCCCGCGGAGCAGGGAGCCCGACAGAGGGCTCGATCCCAGGACCCCGAGGCCATGACCTGAGCCGAAGGCAGCTGCTCAACCGACTGAGCCACCCAGGCGCCCCCATATGAGATCTTTACCTGAAAATTTGCACTGAATTCTCAGAAGAGAGCCCTGAGGTAGAGGTTTTGAATTCCCATTTTCTAGAGGAGGAAACTGAAGGCCCAGGTAGGTGAGGCCACTTGTCCAGAACACGTGGCTCACCGCCGATTTAGCACTTAACGCCCCAGTGTCCCGGGCCCCTCAGGATCCCCGATCCCCTGGGTAGGCCAGCGCGAGGTTTTGGGTGATCTTCTCCGCCCCACATGCCGCAGGTGATGCGGATGACCCTGAACACCATGACCTGGAGGCGGCGGGAGATGGTGCGGTGGCTGGTGGGCTGTGCCACAGAGATCGGTGAGTCCCTGAGTGAGCCTGCTACCCCTCGCCGTGTGCGGCGAGAAGCAGAGCCTTTGCCGTGGCTCTAGCCCGAGCTCAGGGCTACGCTGCTGGGGAGGCGAGTTGGGGGTATAGAGCTGGACAAAGGCCTGGAAGCTGGCCAGGCTGAAGTGGCTTGGAGAAGGGACAGGAGCCCCGAAGCGTAGCCCCCCACACACACTTCCCACCCAGTCCGGCCGCCCCCTGCTCCTTTGGAAGGTGAAGTGCAGTTTCTGTCAGGCTCGGGCTAGAAGCAGAGGGCTTGTGTCTTCAGCCCTGGCGGGTGGGGTTGGCGGCCTGAGGGCAAACCCCTGCCCACCCGTGTTGTCCCTGCCCTTCTTCCTGGCCAGCTTTGCCTTCTTGCCTCCCCCAGGCCCACAAGCCCTGATGAATATCATGCAGAACTGGTACTCCTTATTCACACCGGTGGAGGCCGCCACCATCGTGGCGGTGACGGGCACCACGCATGCCACGCTGTCGCGGCTGCAGCTGGACGCACCCCGGCGGGAGGAGCTCTGGGCCTGTGCGCGCACCCTGGCCTTGCAGTGCGCCATGAAAGACCCGCAGAACTGTGCCCTGCCCGCCCTCACCCTTTGTGAGAAGAACCACGCGGCCTTCGAGGCCGCCTACCAGATCGTGCTGGACGCCGCGGCCGGCGGCCTGGGCCACGCTCACCTCTTCACCGTGGCCCGCTACATGGAGCACCGCGGCCTACCGCTGCGGGCCTACAAACTGGCCACACTGGCCCTGGCACAGCTCAGCATCGCCTTCAACCAGGACAGCCACCCCGCCGTCAATGACGTGCTCTGGGCCTGCTCGCTCAGCCACTCGCTGGGCCGCCACGAGCTGTCCGCCATCGTCCCCCTCATCATCCGCAGCATCCACTGTGCCCCCATGCTCTCTGACATCCTGCGCCGCTGGACCCTCTCAGCACCTGGCCTGGGGCCCCTGGGGGCCCGCCGGGCCGCCAAGCCCCTGGGCGCCGACCGGGCACCGCTCTGCCAGCTCCTGGATGCCGCGGTGGCGGCCTACATCGCCACCAGCCACTCCCGCCTCACGCACATCAGCCCGCGGCACTACGGCGACTTCATCGAGTTCCTGGGCCAGGCCCGTGAGACCTTCCTGCTGGCGCCTGATGGGCACCTGCAATTCGCCCAGTTCTTGGAGAACCTCAAACAGACCTACAAGGGCAAGAAGAAGCTCATGCTCTTGGTGCGGGAGCGCTTTGGCTGAGGGGCGGCGGGCGGTGGCGGGGACCCCCTTGCCCCTGCTTCTGCGGCACCAGCTCTCCATCAGGGGCCTCAACACTGGAGGCCCATGTGGCATTTCAGTATTAAGTCAGGGAAGGAGCCCGACTGGAGCTAGGTAGTCTTGCCTGCCCTCCCCCCAAGCCCTGCTGGAGGGGGGACGTGGGGGGGGGGACGTCCTGCCACATGCGTGCCTAGGAGTGTGCGAGCGAGTGTGCGAGACGCAAGGATCCGAAGCCATACCACCACCCAGAGGCCTGGAAGGGGGTGTGTGCTTGGGCAGCTGGTATGACCCCCGCCTTGGGCACCCCAAAAGCAATAGGCAAGCTCTCCTTCCCCAAACTCACAGGTCTGGCTTGGACTGGGGGTGGAGGTGGGGGCTGCAAGGCAGGACTTTCCATAAACTGGCTCTTAAAGTCAATGTAGCAGACCCTCCCCACGCCCCACTCTGGGTGTCCAGGGGACTTGTGTTAGGGGTCTAAATCTCCTTTTATACCCTCCTGTCACTGCCTCAGGGGCCCCATTCCGCAGCCCTATGCCTGCGCCAGGCTGCCCGGCTGGGACCGCGATGGCTCATCCCCACTGAAGGATTTAAGGAGGCCTCAGGCCTCAGTCACATACCTCACCCCCCGTCCAGCCAGGACTCCCATTTCCGAGGATGCCAGGATCCCAGGGCGGGCTTGAGGGGTCACTACTGTCCCTCCCCCCTACCTGCTAGTCACTGGACATACAACTCAGGAACTGAGCCAGGCTCATGCTGTCCTCCAACCCTGGGGTTGGGGGAGACAAGCCCAGGAGAGCCAGGGACCCCCACCCCAGATCTGGAAAGGAGAGTGGTTGGCATCTTGACGTTTTCTGGCTCTGGCTCTGGCTCTGCCTTTCTCCTCCTCCATGTCCCTGCTCCACCCCTTCATCTTACTCTCCCTTTCCATATTTCCCTCTATTTCGCCTTTCTATTTGTGGCTCTGAATCTCAGCTGCTGTCTCTCTTGGGTCTCCCTTGCCCCACCTTGGCCCAGGGAGGAGGAGGGAGTGTCCCGCCCCGATCACCCTCCTCTGTCTTTTCTTCTCTTGTAATTAAGGACAAAATCATGTCATTTTGTAACTTTTTTTCTATTTATTGAACGGTATATTGTATTTCCTTTTTCCTTTTTTTTTTTTTTTTAATATCGAACACAGCTTTTGAGACTGAGGTGTGTCCCCTCCCCCCCACCAGGGCTCCCTGGTCCCTCCACAGAAAATCTCCAGCCTTGGCTGCTTGGGGCACAACTTGAAGCGAGGGGTGGAAGGGGAGCAGACTGCTGGTTTCACCCAGTGGCTCTAGTGTAGATACTAGCAGAGAGGGCAAACCCCAAGAGGAGTGCTTTATACCTGTCACCTGTTACAACGCCTGTCCCAATGGCCGTACGAGTCGGGAGGAATATCCTTCCCATTTTACAGACGAGAAAACTGGGGTTCCAAAGCTAAAGGAAAGGGTACCCGTTTTAGGAAGAGGCAGAGCTGTAATCCGTACTAGGCTCCAGGCTGGAGCCGCGGACCCTGCCCAGCTCAGCTGCATGGCCCTTGCACTGCTGGGAATGGCCACTAGGGGGTGTCCTGGCTCCAGACACCGCTACTGGGGATACTTGTCTCCCAAGTTGCTGAGTACGGGGGCCGTGTCAAGTGCTGGGTGCACCTGGGTGGGGAAGACACACCCTCCCCAAACCCACCCCCAAACACCCTCCCGAAGATGGGAATCCTGGGCTTGGGCTAGGCTTTGGTGGGCGGGCTCCGACGTTGGCGAGAAAGGAGGGTGGGCGTGGTCAGTAAGGGGCGCGGCCCGGGTGCGGCCCTGGACTCCTACGCCGCAGAGGAGACTCTCCAGTCCCCAAATAGAGGGAGCGGTGTGGTCTGGGGGACTGCAAAGAAGGTCCTCAGTTGCTGGCTCCCTGAGAAGCAGGACCTCCCTTGGGATCTGCCTGTCTTTGGAGAGTGACAGATGGATGAACAAAGTGTGTCTGGGTCACTGTCAGGGCCGGGGCAGGCGAGGACAAGTTTCCCGGAGGGGCGGGGCACAGCGCTGTGCTGGGTGGGGCTGGCCGCTAGAGGGCGCCTAGGCGGCGCGCGCAGTCGTGGGCGGAGTATCGGCAGCGCTGGGCACAGCGATTGGCTCGTGGCGACGCCCTCCGCCAAAGAGGACCAATTGGAGACGGACCCATCTCCCGCCCCGCTTCGCCTCTCCTGTTCCCGCAGGTCTGTGCCAGCGGACTCCAGCTGGCCGGCGTGCTCCTTTGCGCCGCCTGGAGGCCTGCTTGGGTAGAGGTGGCGGTCCCGGAGTGCCTGGCGTTTCCTTCGCCCTGTAGGCTCAGCTGCCTGCAGATGCTGTCCTCGGACTTGCCTCGCACCCCCGCCTCCTTACCGTGCCCCTCAGCTCCCCCTTGGGCCCGGGGATTCCTTCGTGACACATGAACACCTCAAGCCCAAATTCCCTGCCGGCATTCTCAGATACCAGCACCCCAAACCTTCCCTGAGGCCTGAGCGTCCCTTATGTCCACCCCCAATATCACTAGCTCAAGACCCTCAGGTCCCTGTTATCTCTGAATGCCCAGTGTTTCCTTCAGGGTCACCTGAAGGTTGGGTTCAATCCCCCCTCCACTGGGGCCAGGCACACTCATGTCAATGCCCTGGGCTTGGAGCGTTCCTCATGATGAGCCCACCTAAGTCCTTCCCAGAACAGTGCTCCCTGTCATTGCATTAGCCCTGAAAATCAGGGTTTCCCTCAGGGTCACGCCCTAATCCCAGGACACCCCTCAAGGTCACCTTTCCAGCTTTCTCTGTCCATGTGACTAAATTGTGGCCTTCCTCAGAACAGGTGGGACAGGGATGAAGATCCTATGAGGTCAGGAGCTCAGGGTGCAGGGACAGTAAATTCAGGGCCATCAACCCTCCCCACCCAAAAAGCCAAAACTGCAGGGATGGGAGTGAAGAGTAGACCACAAACTCAGACCTTCAGGACTGAGGCAGGGGGCAGCTTTTATTTAATTGGACAACAGGAGAAACACAACACAGACCCTGCCCCAAGCTCATGTCCGCCCCTACCATGGTTGGGAAAGGTATGCCAGGCCAGCCCTGACACCCTAGGGGGCTTCTCTCTCTTTCCCCCGTCTTCCTCCAAAAAGAGCCCCATCCCATCCGATACTGGACAGTCTCAACTCTTGGACACCTTGGGACCATCCGAGGACTGAAAAGGCCCGTTTGTGTTCTTTCTGGGCTCACAGGAACCTTGCTCCCCGCCCCAGGTGCCAGGAGGGTGTCACGGCTCCTCCCCCTGAGTTAGGAAGCTGCAGGGCTCAGTGAGAAGGGGCCAGGCACACTCAGGTCAGGCCGGCCTGGTTCCGGAAGCTGGAGTTGGCATTTAACGGTCTGGGGGCCCAAGGCAGCTTCCTCTTGAGTAACTGGCTGCTGGGAAGGTACAGGCCTGGCCTATGCCCCACCAGGCTTGGGAGAGGAAGGGCCAAGGCTCCAGGCTGGGAGGGTTGTCGGTGGCAGGGGTGTGCAGACACAGGTTTTCCCTTTTTCATGGAAGGGCCAACTACCTACCTGCCCGTTCTCCCCAGGAGTACAACCCAGCTATAGGCAGGACTGTGCGGGGGGGCGGCCCTCCCCAAGTACAGAGTTGGGGGTAGGCGCCTGCAGCAGACAGCTGGGCCCACCTACCCCATTCCAGGCTACATCCCTCCCCAAGTCCCTCCTCCAGACATGGGTCTGGGTCTTTTTCCCCCAAGCATCAGCCCACCCAAGGAAGGCAGGCGCCACACGCTCCAAGGGGGCTCGACTCCTGTTCCTGCTGAACTGAGCCAGTCTGCACAAATCAACTGTGTTTCAGCTCAGTAGGCACGGGAGGCAGAGCCCAGGGAGGCCCAGGCAGTGGCACAGGCAGGCGAAGCGGCAGAGCCCGAGGAGGCGGGGTCCCGGGGGGCGGAACTTAGCCACTGTGAACACGACTTGGTGTGGACTCTGCTCACAAGCAGCTAAGCCCTGCTCCCCAGGCCAGATGCAGACGGCAGGGGCCTCTCTGCCACCCAACCCCGCCCCCGTCCCCGTCCCTGGGCAGTGTCCTCAGCAGTGGCGGCGGTGGCGGCAGCCCCAGAGGCAGGGCTCAGGGTCGGTTGGAAATCCCTGGCAATGTGATTTGTGACAGGCAGCAAATCCCATCCCCAGGAACCCCAGCCGGCCATGGCACAGGGGTGGGGGGGCACCGGGCGGGGCCAGCGGCTGGCACCTGGGGGAGAGAGGAGAGAGAGAGAGAGCAAAGGAGGTAATGAGATTTGAAGACATCTGTTCTCCAGGTCCCCGCCTGCTGCTGCCCACTGAGGGAAGCCCTTCTAGAACCCCACACGTAGCAGCAGCCAAAGAGAATGCTCTACCATCAGGCCGGACGCCCCCGCCGCAGCCCTGCCCTCAGTCCCAGAGGTAGAGATGCCCAAAGGATCCCTTTGGGCCAAGGAGGCTGCAGGGACTCCCAGAGCCAGGTCCCCCCCTTTTCCCGCCCCCCCACCAGCGAGCCCTGGACGGGCTAAATGGGGCCATGAGGAGAGGAAGTCGAGGGGGTGGCGGGCAGGCGGGTGAGGAAGTGATCTCACCCCAGCTGGCGCCACTTCCTAGAAGCCTGAAGGGCAGGAGGAAACCACCGGGGCCTCCCCCCTGTGGCCCTGTCTCCTCAGTGGCCAGGCTCAGCCTGTACCCCACCAGAGCGGATGCCGGCAGTGGGTGTCCAGCTCTCCCCTTGGGCACACACAACCCCAGAGCACCAGACCCAGGCTCAAGGTGATCCCCACTCAGCAGTTTCCCGAATGCCCTCCAAGCCTCAGTTTCCCCATCTGTAAAACAGAGCCAAGGGCCTCAACTGCATATTTCACCGAGAGTGTGTATGTCATTCAGCAAGTGCCCAGCACCAGGACCACCTTCCAGAATTTTCAGGAATCAGTGCAAAATGAAATTGTGGGGCCCCTTCTTCACAAGTTAAGAATGTCAAGACGCTGACAGCAGAGCATTAATCCAAGCTTCAGGTCGTTCTAAGCAGGGGAGAGATCCTGTGAGCTGCATGGTCACAAGCCCAGGAGGCCGCCCCTATGTTCAGTAAATGGAGATCTCCTTAATGGCAAGAGCCCTGTGGCTAGGACACCCCAACCCTGGAGCCAGTTTGGGCAGATCTGAACCCTGGCTCTGTACCTTCGTAGCTGGGTGACTCCTAGAAAGTCACTCAACCTCTCTGGGCCTCCCTTTCCCCATTCGCAAAGCAGGGATAATGCCGTGGTAAGGATCTCAGAAGTGATAATGTGTAATCAGGATGGGGCTGGGCTGTCGTCATCAGGCAGAAACAGAAAAGATGGTGGAAATGAGGATTCCAAACACTGGTGGGACCCGAGTACCCAGAGCTGGTGGCACCCACCACTGGGAGACAGGTGGAGACAGATGTCCTGCTCTGTTCCCTGACCCCTCCCGTACGCACACACACAGACACTGGCCACCCGCTTTCCCAGCAGGCCCCAGCCCAACCCTGTCCCCTCAGGGTCTGGGGGCACCAACCGGGAGCAGACAAGGCCCTGCAGGGCGGCCAGCCTCCCTGGGCCGCCTCCGGAAGTGAGACAGCACATTCGTGTCCCAGGGACGAGAACGGGAAGGGCGGCCATTTGGCCAGGCCCGTTTCCTGTGGGGTTTCCCCTGCACAAAGCCCCGGGCTGGGGCCAAGGCCACTCCCCATCCCCAAAGGCACAAAAGGCCTGGGTCTCTCATGGATGGGGCACTGCCACGCAGGTGCCCAGGAGCCAGGACCCCCGTTACCAATGGTGTGCCTCTCGGGGCTCACAGGAGGTGGTGTCCAGGGAAGGCCAAGTTCTTGGCAGCTGGAGGCGTGGGGAGAAGATGGGCCCCTGGGCCGAGGGAGCAGAGCAGGCCCCAAGCCACACCGATGTACGTATGTACGTATGTATGTGCGCTGGGGTAGGCTCTGCAGACAGGGCGTGGAGGCATCAGACAGAAGCAGGCAGGCGGACTGCCACCCCCCCAACCCCATGCTCCAAGAATGAATCAGGGGCCGCTTCCGCCGGGGGCGCCACCACCACCGCCCCCAAGCCTGGTCCCCAAATACTTTCCACCCTCTCGGAGCAGCTGGGATCGGAAAATACCAAGGGCTACAGGCCCCGCCCTGCCCGCCACCGCCCGCCCTCCCAGCCTGTCACTAACGCTTTGCCTAATGGGCCTAGACTCTCCGCAGAGGCTCCCTGGGCCGGGCCCAGAGCCAGCCGCCAACCTGGGCTGCCCAGCCAAGTGCCGCCTGACCACCGGCCCCCCATCCATTACCCCAGCACAGCGACCATAACAACTGGCCCGATGGGCAGCCCTCAGAGGCTGGCACCTGGGTGGAGAAGGGCAGGACGGTGGCAAGTGGGTGGGCCCCCGCTGCCCACCCAGGGCTGGGGGGAGGGGGCAGGCCCAGGAAGGGGTGAGTAAGTGAGGACTGAATCACTTGTTATAAATAGGGGAACCATGCAAGTCATATCCCAGCCCCCATTGCGCCTGGCCACACCACACCAAACTCCAACCCCGGCCTTAAACTTTAATCCCCCTACGGTCAGTCACAGAATTCCCAGGGGCCCCCTAACGTCCACACTGGGAGCCCTTAACTGAGGGGCACACTCTTCTGCCATGTTCACCCTTTGCCTTGTCCTCACAGGTCCCCGTCCCAGGCCTGGCCTGCATTTTGGGGGGCCGCTAGCCTCAAGGCAAATCGCTGGCTTCGGGGTCCTGTCCTCCTTCAGCACCCACAAAATTGCCAGACCCAAGGCTCAAGGCCCCCAGGATCCCCGAGGCATTCTAAGGGTGTGGATGACCACAGTCCTGGATGGTGATGCCAGACCCAGGCCAGGGGAAGGCCAAGGGTCTTAGAGGTGCAGAAGTCAGCTTCCTGGCCGCTCACCACCCAGGCCCCCCATCCCAGACCACCCAGGCCTGCTCTGCCCAGGGCCACAGCTCAGTGACCACACCCAGGGTGGCGCCAGCTCCAGCACCCTGGGGCAAGGCGCCGCTGGAGCATGACTCAGCCGTGCCCAGCATGGCGGCGTCCTTCTCTGCCCAAGGATTCCCACACGCCCACGCCCGCTGCCCTCCATGTATGTCCTCCCTAGGTGACCAGCCTTCTCCAGACACACCTCCTTGTCCACCCAGGACACCCAAAGGCAGGAGGGAAGGTGGCCAGAGCACCCCACAAGGGATCTGAAGGCAAGGGCCTGCCACAGGGAGGGGAAGTGCGCTTCTCTCTGCTTGCTTGCCGACGCTCCCCATTTACAGATGGAGAAACCGAGGCCCACAGGAATTCAGAGCCAGGCCCAGGGTCAGGCAGCAAATCTAAGGAAAAGCCAGGACTGCTCCTGGCAGAAAGTGTATCCAAATGGGAAGGGGCTGGCCAGCCAGCCCAGTGCGGGGCGGGAAAGGTGTTTTCTTAAGACCACCCAAGGTTCCTGGTGGTATTCGTCACGGCAAACAGACCCCCCCTCCACTCAGCTTCCTAAGGCGAAGGGCACACTCTGAAAAATGTCTAACGGTATACCAGAGGAACCCCCACCTGGGCCCACAGCAAGCAGGTCGCCCCACTCTACCCACCCTGAGCATAGGGCCAGTTACCCTGAGACTGCAGATGGGACGGGGTTCTGCCCAGCAGCTGCGGCCTGCACCAAACATCTGGCCTCCACTTACAACAGGCAGCGGTGGGTACAGGGGTCCCTGGGAGGACCCCTGGAGTGTCCGCCTCCGCTGTTTCTCTCCAGTGAGCAAGGGTCTGCGGAGACTTGGAGGCCGGGCCAGCACAGACAGGCCCGACCCCCTGGACACGCCCTGTCACGCATGTGCTCCGCGTGCCAGCCCTGGGCCAGGCCAGCAGCTATTTTAGGGCCCCCTCTTAGGCCCACAGACGAGGCCTGCCAGTTGGGGTCTTGAAGGAGCTCCCAGAGGACATCCTGCAAGGGCAGAGGCCAATGGGTGCCCTTCTGGGAGCCAAGACAGAGCTGGCACCAGGCCCCAGGGCCCGTGCCTTCCCAGGACGGCAGCGTGTGAACACATGCGCACGGGCTGGCCCGGGCAGGGTGCGTGGGCGAGAGGACAGGGTGTGTCCCACATCACCTCGCCTCTAAGCCCGGGCACCTGTTGGGTACTGCCCTCCAGCTCTGGCTGGCATGGGCAGGGCTGCCAGAGGACACCCTTCATGCCAGGGGTCCCACACACCCCCAGCCTTACCCTCATACAACACCCGTCATCATGAGCGGGCAGCTGGTTAGGGCTGAGGCAGGGAGGGGGCAGGTGACAGAGAGCCAACTGCACCTTCAAGGCATTCAGGAGGCCACGGGGTCGGGCTGGGCCTGGCTGGGCTGGATAGGCAAGTCAGTGTAGGGCTGGGGGCTTTGGTGGCGGTCAAGTCCAGTGCTGGGGTCAGAGGTCAGTGTGGGGCTAGAATGCAAGGTTCAGGTTTTAGTCTGGGCCCTTCCACCCTTCCGCAGCCCAAGGGCATGAGGACTGCTGCTACACAGGGCTGGGGAGTCAGCCCTCCAGGAATCTCCCAAACCCGGGACCCCCTTCCTAAGCAACCCTAAATGAGCGCTTCTCTCCTGGGCCAAGAGGAGCCAGGAGGGAGGAGAGGGGTCACCCAATCTCCACCAAGCTGGGACCCACAATACTGGGCCCCCACTCCAACTCCTCAGTGGAAGGCCTCCCCTCCACTCATTGGCTGACATGTGGAGAACTTGAACCACTGTCACCCGCCATCCATGGAACTCTGGGAGACCCCCACCCACTCCTCCGCCCCATCCCCACCAAAGGCCAGATAGGCACCCCAGGAGCCCAGGCACCTTGTATATCCATCCCTCCTAACCCCAAGCCCGGCATATGCCCTCCCCCTTCCCACCCTGCCGCTGACTCCCTGCCCACCTTGACCTGCCCCAGTCTCTGTGGGACCTGCCCTCCCCACCACACTCCCATGGGTCTCATGCGTCTCCGGTGGGGGGAGTGGCTAGGGGTCCCCAGTGGGCTCCCGGGGAGCGGGTAAAGGTTGGGCCGCCCTTCCCCCGCTCCGTAGGGGGCGCCCCGGGACTCTGCCGCCGCCGCCGCAGCCGCCAGATGCACGATCCCCGCTGCCCCCCAGCCACCGGCGGCGGGGCGGCGCCCTCCCCCTCGCGAAGGGCTGGGGACCCGCTGGGCGCACCCCCACTCCGCCCACGAGTCCGGCGCGGAAAAGTTGCCGCCGCCGCCGCCGCGGCGCCGCCGCCTCCCTCCCGGTTCCCTCCCCGACTCACCCGCGGGGGAGGGGAGCCGGCACTCGGGGCTCCGGCCGCCGCCCGGGGCCCGGCGGCGGAGACGTGGGCGGGCGGCGGGCCAGAGACGGGCCGGGGTCGGTCGCCGGCCGCGCTCCATCCCACTCAACTGGCCGGCCCGCCGCGGGGCCGAATCGCTTTTAAAACCTTCCCGTCTCCTCCCCCCTGGCCGGACAGGGGGCGGGCGCGGGGCGGGGCGGGCGCCGCCGTCATGTGCCCCCGGAGCCGGTCCGCCCCCACTTTCTCTCTCCGGTCCCCCAACTCAGCCCCAACTTTCTCCCTCCTTGTCCCGACTCTACCTGGGGCCCCAAAGCCAGCCCGGCTTCCCCCTCCCAGTCCTGGACTCTGGAAGCAGCCCCAGATTTTAAGCGAAGGCTCTCCCTGCGGGAGGGAGGACAAAAGCAGGGGTCCTAATCCCCCCTCGCACCGCCAAACCCCTCTTGGCAAAGTCCTGCCCCTGAGCAGGAAAAGAAACCCAGGAGGCTGTGGGCAAGGGCAAGGAAGATGGGGGGGGGGTGGCGCCAGACCGAGGACATACCGCTACTGTGTACCCTTCCCTGGGAGGGCATGGGCCTGGGTATTCTGGGTTCCTGCCAAAAACCAATCCCCAGTTCTTCCACCGTGCCTTCTTCAACCCCAGGAAGTCCCTTCTTTTATCCCACCCAACCCTCTCCTGCTGCTATTGAAGACTCTGCCCCCAGTCCAGGTGGTCCCTGGATCAAGGTTCCCTCCCCACTTTGGCTTCCCAGCATCCCCGCCCCCCACCTACCCAGGGGCTCTGGGAAACTCCCCAGCTCCTAGAGTATCCCTGGGATAGAGTCCCTCCCTGGATTCCTCCCTCCTTCCCTGCCTGCGTCTGTCCCACCACATCCTCCACCGACCTCCCCTCCACCCGGAGAAACACGGCTGCATTGTTCCCCAGGACGGGGCCCTGCCTTGGGGCCTGGCCTTGTGCCCAGGTGGGGGGCCAGGAACAAAACTAAGCAAAGGAGGGGCGGGGTGCCCTCTGCCGCCAAGACAGCCTCCTTGGGCATGCCTGACTGCCACTTTGCCCTCTACAAGATGGGACAGGAGCCTATGGCCGCCAGACCACCACCACCACCACCACCACCACAGCAGGTGGGTTTCTGGAGCCAAAGGACCCTTCTCAGACCTGTGTGGGCATTGCTTTAGAGGACTGTTTTTCTCCACCCACTCCCCAAATTTCTGAAGTCATATCATTAGGGCTGGGGGTCAGATTCTTCACCACCCTCCTCCTGGGCAATAGGAGTAATGCTGGGGAGTGGGGAGCCCAGCAGCAGGCCCAGGCAGGGGACGAGAGGGGCTGCTGGATGCCTCTGGGTCACCTTGCACCCCAGAATTCCTCCAGAGTCCTCCATTTCCTCGGTTCAGCTCAGCAGCCTCCCACCTTGGATCTTAGTGGGAATGGGGAGAGGCGGGTGGAAGCCACACCTAGCTACCATCCCATGGGACCCAGCCTGGGGGGTTCTGGGTCTTTCTTCTCTGTGGGGCCCAAGGGGCAGGCTGGCCCAAGCTGCAGGATCTGGCAGGTTGGGGCAGGAGGGGGCAGAGCAGCCTGTGGGGCCCTGGGGGAAGATTTGGGGTGGCATAGAATTCCCCGACTCAGGGCGGGGCCCAGAGAGGGGTGGGGTACTTGCCACATGGCCTCCTGAGCAGCTACAAACAGGGGAATGGAGTTCTCAGGGTCCAGGGTCTCCCTGTGGAGACAAACACAGGCTTGTCATTGCAGATATAGAAAGTGACCAAATTACAAGGGGGCACCCCCCCTATGCTGCCCCTCCAGAATGCTTCCTTTGGACCCCAGAACAAGACCTCCCATCCAGAACCATCCCTCTCCTGTCAGTAATCCAGTTGGGCACACATTTAGAAGAAATGCCTCCTCCATGCTGTCCTCCAGGGTTACCTGTATAAGCCATTGCCTGCACAGGGCTCAGACCACCCCAGCTCACTAAGCAGCCCTCAGCACAAGCTTGGCGGGACCTCCCAGTGCCACCAGCCCTCCCTCTGGATCCCCCGACGTTCGCCCCACATGCCCTGGTCCTGGGCTAGCCAATTTACCCAGGGACAGCAGCCAACAGGGATAGGAGCTCTCCAAACTGGCCAGCCGATCCTTTGTCATGACAGGGAGGGGTTGGGGGCCAGGGCCAGGGTGAGGCCAGGTTAAGTGGTCAAGTGGCACAGGGATTACACACACACCCATTTGTTTATTCTTCAAACATTCATTGAGTGCCTGCTGTGTGCCAGGCACTGTTCTGGGCCCAGGGACACAGCAGAGAACGAGCCAGAAGAAAATCTTTGCCCTCATGGGGCTGACATCTGTAGGGGAAATATACACACACAAAACCGGATAGGTATAAAGATATACTGCGTGTTGGGTACTAGGTGCTAAGGGAGAACAGAAGGATGGAGTGGTGGGGGCCAGGTCAGGAAAGGCTGCATGAGGAGGAGGTGACATTTGAACAATGACTGTTAGGAGATGAAGGAGGAGCCATGCAGACATCTGGAGGAAAAGTCCTAGGTGGAGGGAACGGCCTGTGCAAACGTCCTGAGGCAGAAACATGCCTGGGGGATTTAAGGAACAATGAGGAGACCAGTGTGATGGAGGGAGGAGGGGAGCAGAATGGAAGAAGAACTGACTTTCAAATGCTTGCTCCCCAACTTTCTAGCTGAATATCTTCGGCCAAGTAATCACACCTCTTTGAACCTCAGTTTCTTTATCTCGAAAATGTGCAGTTTGCAGTTATCACAACGCTCTGAGGTGAGATGAGAAAGGTCCCTGGGGTGGGGTCCAAGTTGGATAAGCACGTGCGCAGAGGTGTACCAGGTCTAGGCAGTCTTGTAGGCCTGGGATGGGGGTGCTGGGTCAAGGGACCCTGACAGACCCAGCCGCCTGGGCCAGTAGGTCACCCCAGCTCACAGGCAGGGCTGCCTGCCGGGCCCCATGGCAACACTGCATACAGAGACATCAAACAGGCCCTGCCGAGGAAGTCCCACGTCACTGTGGTTAGGGTGGCTCCTCCCAGCCCAGCCCCCCTGGCGCGAGCGCTCCTCCTTGCCAGTCAGGGCCCCTGCCTCCCATCGCCCTGGTGACAGGCGGTGTTATGGAGTGAGCAGGGATCCCACCACCTGCCCCCTCACTGGGGCTCCGGCCATTCCCCACATCCGGAGAAGGACATTATGAGGTGGCCCCAATTCACTGGCCGCTAACTCTTCCATTCAGCCCCCTAGACCCGCGTGGGAGCACCAGGAAAGCCCTTGCCTACCCATCTAGAGTTCAGAGAAGCAGAGGCCCCAGGGACCTGTGGGGACCCCCCAGCCTGGCGCCTGAAATCCCTAGGGCAGGGTCTGGGTGTTGCTCCGGGGCACTGGAGGGGTGAGTCAGACAGGAATAGCCCCCAGGCCTGGCCCAGCCCCCACCCGAGGACTGACTCACCACCCACCCAGCACCGGATGACATCAGGGCCTGGCCTGCCACCCTCACTTGGCACCGCGCCAGAATGGGGGCGCCCAAGAGGTGTCACATCTGGCTGCCTTCTCCCCTCTGACTGGGGCCCGGCAGGCGCAGAGTTAAGGAGAGGCCCTCCTGGGGGTCTCCCCCGTAATCCCATCCCCCCTTTCCCGGGGATTTCGGGCCCCAGCCCCTCTGACGTCACTGGGGGTTGCTATGGCAACTGGCCGAAGTTCCCAAATAAAATTACCGCGGGCGGGTTAAGTTTCCTAGGAGGCAGCCGACGGGTAAACAATGGCGGTGGCAGGCGGGGCCGACGAGGGGCCGTCTCCCCCTCCCACCCCTCACTCCGCTGGGACCCGGGGGTCCCCAAGGCGCGGAGCAGGGTCCCACCCCCCTCCCGCCCGGAACCCGAGAGCCCGTGAGCACCGAGGGCACCGGCGCACAGATGGGGGACAGCGCGGCCACCGCCGGGAGGAGCGGGGGGGGGGGATGAGGATGAGGGGGGACCTCGGACGCGAGGCTAGGGCGGCGGGGAACAAAGAGGGGGACCCGAGGCCTGGGACCCGCCCTCCGCACACCCCGCCTCCCCAGCCCCTCCCCCCCCCCCCCCCCCCCCCCC
>NW_024423786.1:47931616-47948258 GCF_017311325.1 Ursus maritimus | reverse complement strand
CCCCCCCCCCCCCCCCCGCCCCGACCCCGGCCGGCCGCCAGTCCAGCTGTGGCTGCTCCCAGCTGCCTGGCTCCCCACATCTGGCGGGCCGCGCGCTCACTTCCTGTCGCCCCGGCTGCCTGGAGGGAGGTAAAAATAACCCTCCCCCTCCCCCTGCCGGCGGGCGCAGACGGCGGATCCTCCCGGCCTGGAGGAGGGCGAGGCCGAGCCACAGCAGAGGAGAGGAGCCCCCCTGAGGCCGCCTCCCGTCCCTCCCACTGCCTCGGTGTCCTGGGAGGAGGGGCGCGAGGAGGGGCGCAAGGCGGGGTGGCACAGATCCCGGCCTGCGGGAGGGGGCCGAGGATTCCGTTGCCTTGGGGCCACCAGAAACCGAGGGAACCTTAGTGTCCAGGCCCCATCTCCCACCCCGTGGAGGAGGGGGTGTGCCAGCTCTAACCCGCCGGTGGACTGCAACCAACACGCGTGGCTTCCAGGCGGCGGTCACTCACTAACTATACAGAGGAGTTACCAAAAAACTCTCTGGGCCTCAGTTTACCCATCTGTAAAATGGGACAATGGTATTCACCTCAAAGTGCATTTGCTCCATATCGTTAGCTATATTATCTTTTCGCCATCCCTGGGGAGGCGGGGAATAGGGGGCTTGAGACCTCCAAGTACTCTTGGCAGATAAAACACAAGACACCCAGGTAAATTTGATTTTCAGATCAACAAGGAATAAATTTCTAGAATAAGTTATGTCCCATGCAATACTTGGGACATATTCATACTTAAAAAAGGATTTACTTGTTCTACATCCGAAAATCAAATTTAACTGGGACTCTTGTATTTTTATTTGCTAAATCTGGCAACCATCATCTCTGGCCTGAAAACACTCCCAACAGACACCTCCCTGGTCTCCTTGCTTCTGGCCTTACCCCTTCCACCCCTTCTCCAGAGACAATCAAATCACATCCCTTTACCATCCACCGCAAAAAGTTCTTCCATGGTCCCCACCTCTTCGGACGACAGGCCCTGCTTGTCAGAACCCCACTTCTCCGCAGCTGGTCACACTCATCTGCCCACTGGGGAGCATCTTGCCGATCCTAGGGCATTACCTCTTCCTGGAAGCCTTCCTCACCTCCCACCATGACCCTCTGACTTAAGACTCTCCAGGAACCCTGTACTCTTCTGTCTCCCCACTTAACCATGTGAGAGATTTATTCAATCATTTGAGTAAGCAACAACAACGACAACAACAACAAAACAAAACAAAAAATATATATATATGTGTATATATATATATATATATACACATATATATATATATATATTTCTTAAATGATGCAGAGGTGATCCCTTTCCAGACAGATGGTCACTTCCCAGTGGAGGTGAGGGGGGCAGGAGAGGCACATGTGCAGCCCACCCTGCTCTGGTGCTGGTACCTGCTCTTTTTCCTACCCTTTACAGGTCCTGTGGGCAGCCTGGTGGTACCTATGATGGGGTCCTGGGGAGCCAGATTGGAGTGATAGTGGCTTCTGGAAACCTTCTCCCTGCCTTCAAATAGCCTGGCAGTCTGGAAGGGAGCCTGGTACAGCCTCTGGAGGGCAAAGCCTTCAACTGTCTTGTTGACAGCCCCCACCACATCCTTGCACGTCCCACCCAAACTCCGAGACGGGCTTGGCACTCAGACCTGTGCTCCAGACTATCCCAGATAGGACCACGATGGCGCGTGCACCTGGGCCCACATCACCCTGCTTGGATCCCAACTTAGAGCTCCACATCCTCTGGCAAAGAATTGTGCCTCTGTGCCTCAGTTTCCCCATCTGTAAAGCAGGAATAATACCTGTGAACTGTCAGAGGTCTATTGTGAACATTAAGTTAGTTAATATACGTAGGGACACGTGTGTAGACCAGCTTGGAACACAGCATGCATTCATTAAGTGTTAGCTCTTTTTTGGGGGCGGGGGGGGGGGAGAAGCCCAAATGCCCCTCCTGATCCCTCAACCCCAGGCAGGCACCCTAAGTCCCTCTACAAAAATGGTTTCGACCCCTTGGCCACAGCTCCGGCCCAGCTCCTCAGGGCTCTTCTCACCCCAGAGCGAGTACACTGTGCCATCCCCTGACCCTGGCACCAGCCTTCAGAAAACGAAGGGAGCGTCTGGCTTGCGGCGACACACCCTCTGTCCCCCGACCGCCACTGAACCACAGCTGTCTCCGGAGCCCTCACGTCTGCGCCCACCAGGACTGCAGGCCTGATCGGAGTCCCTTAATCCCGGTAAGGCCACAGGTCGCAGAGCCCCGCGCAGCTTCCACCCGGCAGGAGGCTCGAACCCGGCTCTCGCGTGCGGACGGGGCGGGCCCCCGGCGGCGGTTGCTCGGCAACGCGCTGTTTGTTAGCGCGGGGGGCGGGGCCGGCGCGCGCGGTGACTCACAGCGGCGTGATGCGGCCGGGCAACGCGCCCGGCAGCCTGGCCGGCGGCCCGGCTTCTGCAGGCCCGCGCGGCTGGAGGGGCCCGGCGGCGGGGGCATCCCAGCCCCCAAGTGGGTGCCCGATGCCCATGGGGAACCGGCGGAACAAAGGCCCCAGCTCTCGGGTTCGGTTCGAATCTTGACCCAGCCTCTCACTCTTGATCTGTGACATCTGTGCCCATTGCCTCAGTTTGCTCTTCGGTAAAATGGAAGCGACATTGAAGGATGGAGGAACCTTTCACTGGTGCACAAGGCAGCTGGGATTATTACCCAGTTACACTCCGGGGCAGCAGTTGTGGTATGCCCCGACTTGGTTTGATCTCCTGTGTCTTTGGGCAAACTCCATAATCTCACGGAGCCTCAGTTTCCCCACCTTAAAAGGAGGTGGCAAGAATTTCCTACCTCTCTAGTGGTTTGAGGATTCATGAATCAGTCGTGAGACCACGGCTGGCACATCTCAGTACCAGGGGTCTGCGGCTACCAAGGAGGGGAGGGAGTGGAGGAAGTTTCCTCAGTGGTCCGAGCACTCCCTGCAGGGCAAGGTCAGTGCAGGGCAGGTGCGGGTGGAAATGGGTGTGGGTCACAGGCCCGGGGTAGGACGGCATGAATGCTGCTGCAGAGGCCCCCATCCCGAAGCCGGAGCTGGCAGCACCTGCTGCAGGCGGGCCAGAGGGGGGCCTGGGCGTGAGTCACTGCCCAGCAATGAGGCGTGAGTCACGCAGGGCGGGGTCCCCCCCGCAGCCCCCCCACCAATCCCACAAAGGCCCTTTGAGAAGAGTTCCCCACCCCCTCCTCCTGTCCTTAGGCCCTCTGGAAGTTGGGATGTGGTGCCAAGACCCTGCCGGGCTACCCCCCAGGAGTCCTGCCTGGCCTGGGAGGCCACAGCCTGTTTCCGCCATGTCTGTGAGAAGTCACCGTGGGCAGCTGGGTGTCCCCCCCCCCTCCGGGAAGGGGCTTCCAGGCCTCCTGAGTCACTCCAGGGACAGCAGTGGGTCACATGCACACAGTGGACAAACTGAGTCAGGCCGTCTGGTAAGGCCGGCAGGCAGGGGCCCTTGGACTCAGGCTTTGTGGAAACCCCAGGAAGAACCATCATTCCAGCCCTCCTCTCCCCCTGCTTGGGACCCTGCAGCTCAGGGAAGCCCATGGCCTCTGGCAGGAAAAGGGGTGCTGTGGGCACAACTGGCCACGTCTCCCTGGCTTTACCACCTCTCTGTGCAGGCCTCCTCCCCACCTTAGCTGTCCTTTTGAGCTTGGTGTGGGAGGACCAGTAGGGCCCTGCCGCCTAAGGAGCTAAGGAGGTGAGGCACTCTGCATGGTTGGGTCCCAGAATTCACAGGGTCACCCAAACACTCAGTAATCAAGATGAAAAATTTTTTTTAAGATTTTATTTTTCGGGCGCCTGGGTGGCTTAGTCGGTAAGCGTCTTCCTTTGTCTCTGGTCATGATCCCAGGGTCCTGGGATTGAGCCCCAGGAGCCCGGTGTCCCGCTCCCTGCTCAGTAGGGAGCCTGCTTCTCCCTCTCCCACTCCCCCTCTTGCTGTCAAATAAATAAATAAAATCTTAAAAAAAAAAGATTTTATTTTTAAGCCATCTCTACACCCAACGTGGGGCTTGAACGTACAACCCCAAGATCAAGAGTCACATGCTCTACTGACTGAGCCAGCCAGGCACCCCTGAAACATTTTTTATAGCAGCTTTATTGAGATAAAATTCGCATGTCCTACAACTGTCCTATTTAAAGTATACAGTTCGGTGTTTTTAGCATCTTCACAGAGTTGTGTGACCACCACTACAATCAATTTTTTTTTTTTTTAGAGACAACCAGCGAGAGAGGGAACACAAGCAGGGGGAGTGGGAGAGGAAGAAGCAGGCTCATAGCGGAGGATCCTGATGTGGGGCTCGATCCCAGAACGCCGGGATCACGCCCTGAGCCGAAGGCAGACGCTTAACCGCTGTGCCACCCAGGTGCCCCCACTACAATCAATTTTAAAACATTTTCATTCCCCTAAAAAGAAACCCCAGTACCCATCAGCAGTCACCCCCCCCCATTTCCCCTCCACCCTGCCTAGCCCCCGGCACCCCTACTCAACCTTCTGTCTCTAGGTACGAATGGACTCTGACAGTGTGACTCGGGACTGGCTTCGTTCACTTGAAAAGGCTTTTTCATGTCAGAGCCCGTATCACTACTTCGTGACTTTTTCTTCCGGGTAATACGTGGTGTGGATACATCACATTTTTTTATCCATCGATCAGAGGATAGACATTTGGGTGGTTTGCTCTTTGGGGCTGATATGAATAATGCTGCTGTGAACATTCTGTACAAGTTTTGTGGGGGAGATTAAATAAGATTTGAGAGCAATATTTTTTTTAAGTGATCTCTGCCACCAACGAGGGGCTTGAACTCATCGCCCCAAGATCACGAGTCACATGCTGTATGGGCTGAGCCAGCCAGGCAGCCCTTGAGTGCAATATTCTTGAAAACCAAAATTAAAATTAATGCGAAAAATCCACAATGAAGAAAATATCAACATTTTAATTTTTTTTAAAGATTTCTTTTTAAGTCATCTCTACCCCCAATGTGGTGCTTGAACCTGAGATCAGAGTCACAAGCTCCACTGACTGAGCCCGCCAGGTGCCCCCAAAATATCAACATGTTAAATAAAGACAGGATCTGATAGGGCTGGGATTAGGGAGATGTGAGAGAGGTGAGTCATAAGTGGGCAAAATCGGGTCTTGCCTAGACCTGAGCCTTCCAGGGAAGTTACCACTGGTCACATGGGGCTATGGAGATGTGTCTTAAGTGTCGATTTTTTTTTTTTCTCAAAGAATGTAAACAGGGGGTGCCTGGCCGGCTTAGTCAGTGGAGCGCGGGACCCTTGATCTTGGGGTTGTGAGTTCGAGCCCCATGTTGGGTGTAGAGATGACTTTTTTTAAAAAAAGAAAGAATGTAAACAATCTCATTACTTTTTATTTGGTTACATGTTGAAATTATACTATTTTGGATCTTGGGTGAAATGAAATATATTATTAACATTCATTTCACCTGTTCCTCTTTCCTTTTTTTTTTTTTTTAATGTGGCTACTGTAAGTCTTTAAAATCGCACGTGTGGCAACTTGCATTTGTGGTTTGCCGGAGCCTTCTGCTGAAGGGTGCTGCCCTGAATTGGCTGCCCGTTTCCTTCCCTCTCGGGGACTTCTCCAGCAGCTGCTTGATCACACTGCTGACACCTAGTCGCCCAGTCAAACCAGCTTCCCCAGTCATCACTGTCCTCCATCTCTGTGTAGCACCTGTCACCTTGGTCTCTTCTTCTTCTTCTTCTTCTTTTTTTTAAGACTATTTATTTGACAGAGAGAGTACAAGCAGGGGGAGCAGCAGGCAGAGGCAGAGGGAGAAGCAGGCTCCCCGCTGAGCAAGAAGCCCAATGTGGGGCTCGATCCCAGGACCCTGGGATCCTGACCTGAGCCGAAGACAGACGCTTGGCTGACTGAGCCACCCAGGCGCCCCTCCTTAGTCTCTTCTGCCTTGAGCTCAGGACACGACTTTCTCCTGGTGTCCCTCCTCTTTGTGAAATGCCTCCCAAGTGCTATCCTCCTCTGGTGTAGCTTTGGTCACCGTCTATCGAAGACACCTTCTCTGAACACCTCCTCTGGAGTGCCCCACAGGGGCCCCCGACTCACTCTGCCCCAGTGGACCCCCACCTTTCCTCCTTGGTTCCTCACCCCCACGCTTGGTCCGTCCCTCAGCCCTGCCGGCCCCAGTTCCTGAAGCTGTCCGTTCCCATCTGTCCCCCAGACCCCCCTTAATCCAGTCCCATGTGTTTTCTCCTGGACAGCCGCACCGGTCTCCCCACAGGTCCCCTGCTTCCAACCTTGTACCCTCGGCAGGGCGCAGGACCCGGTGCATGTGACCTCGTGTTCTTGCTTAAAACCTCCCAAAGACTCTGCTTTTTCGTGATTCAGACGGTGGCCGCACAGCTCTATTTATTTATCAAAGCTCATAGTTTGTATAAAGGCTGAATTCTCCTCTCTGTAAATTCTACCTCAATAAACCGAACTAAAAATAAAACTCCCTCAAATCTTCCTGTCTTACATCAGTCTAAACTCCTGAGTGGTCGTCGCAGCCCTGCATGACCCCACCTCCTCCAGAAGCCTTCCCTGATTGCACCCTGTCCCGCAGGCTGGCCCCCAGGACTCCCCTGTACTCACGTGTGCCTCCAGCTCTCAGCACTGACAACCCCTCGTGACGACCAGCTAGCTCTGTGACTGTCCTGCCCCCAGACAGTGGCAGGCAGGTGCCATGTCTGTGTTGGTCCCCAGCATGCCAGGAACACAGTAATTATCAATACGTCGATGTAACAGGCACTGTCGGAGACTCTGCTCTGATGCCACGAGGATCGAGACAGAGCTTCCTGCCCCGAAGGAACGGACACGTGAGTACAGGAGACAGACGAGAAATGAGATCTGCAGGGAAACGTACAGTGTGGTCAAAGGTGACAGGGTGATGGGAGAAAGTAAGGCAGGATAACACAAGGGGGTGTGATTTTAAACAGGCAGGGGAGGTGGCACTGAGGAGGGGGTGTCTGAGCAGACACCTGAGGGAGGCAGCCTTGCGGGTATCTGGGGGAACAGAGTCTCTCACAGAGGGAACAGCCAGTGCCAAGAGCCAGCGCGACTGGACTATGCTGGGTGTGTCTGAGGAACAGTGAGGAGAAACCACGTACTCAGAGCAGAGTGAGCAGGGGAAGGAGTGGAGGAGGTGAGGGCAGCAGGATGGGACAGGATCCAGGATCGAGTATTAGGGTCGGGGGCAGGGGGAGGATGGGAGGTCGGTTTGAGTGAAATGGGAGCCGTGGAGAATTCTGAGCAGAGCGGGGACACGACCTGATTCCGGGGTTCCCAGGTGCCGCGGGTGGACCAGACTGTGTGAGGCTGGGGCAGGAGAGCAGGGAGGTAGTGACTGCCCCGGACCGGGGAGAGACCTGGTGGGGGCCCTGGCGCCGGTGAGTGTCCGACGCACTTAGGAGGGACAGTAGCTGAAGGCATCAGGGGCTGCATTTTGCTAAGAAAGGTTTCAGCCGCAGCAGCAGGAACGGTACGGCGGCCATTTCCGGGGACTGAGAAGATGGCCGGAGAAGTTGGTTTGTGGGTGGACCAGCAAGCTCCCACACGGGGCCTCGCCCAGACTGTCCCCGTCCAGGCTCTGGTGGGGTGCAAAGGAAGGTGTCCTCACAGCCCGGGTCTTGCCTTCTGGAGCTTTTTTCTTGGCCGCCTCCTGCGTGTGCAAGCCACACACCCGTCTGGGGACAGACGGCCACCACCCAAGACCCTGTTGACCGGGCATGCGCATCCATGGCCGCAACCTTGGGCACCTCTCGGGGCTGGGGCTCTGAGCCCTCATTGCCTGCCCAGCAGGGCCTTCCGGCTCACACCCCCACCTGGTCCGCCTCTGGGTCTCTAAGGAGACCCCTGAGGGGACAGAAGGTGACATGGGGTGGGAAATCTCTCAGGGAGAGGTTAAGAAGAGCCGCTGCTGAGTCACAGCCGTGGGTCCCCTATGAGTCAGCACTGGCAGGGGCCCCAGGAACTGGGGGCTGGGGGTGGGGTGGGGAGGGCAGTTCCCACGCCCAGAGGAACCAGGCGGTTGGGGCACTGGGGCTTCCCCCACTGCCTCTCCCATCCTGTGCTGGGCTCCAGGGGATATTCAGAGGACTCTGGGGGGAGGAAACGGGGAAGGGGGGGCCTGACCACTGCACTGGGCTCCTGGAATCCTCTCCTCATCTGACCCAGTTCAGGAATGCAGAGGCTGCCCGCCCAGCAAACGTGTTGCAGCAAGAAGAAGTAGAGCTAGCCTTCAAGAGGGACCACGTGCCAGGGAGGGATTTGTGGGGCCCTCCATTCTTGGGGCTTTCTATTTAAGAAGAGCTCCTTACTCCTGCAGCCTCTGCACTTTGGCAGTGGAGGTTCCACCCTGGGGGTGGGGTGCAGGCAGAGTCCACAGCTGCTGAGAAGTAAGGGGTGTGGGAGGCAAGGGGAGCTGAGCTCCCAGCCTCACAGAGAGGAGCGTTCTGGAATCTGCTGCCCCCTGGTGGTGGCCTCGGGCAGCTGGGCGGGAGGAAGAGTGCGTTGGAGCGCTTCTCCGGGCCAATCCTGGAAGGAAGATGGGGAAAGGCCTCGCTGGGCATTGCAGCTCTGCCGCCTCCAGGCTGTGCCACCTTAGGCAAGGGGCAGACCCTCTCTGGGCCTCAGTTGCCCATCTGTAAAAAGGACAATATCCACTTTGTTGGCTTGCCAGGAAGAGTCTGAAATGATTGTGAATGAATGAATGAATGTTTCATATTCCTTTTCAGTTAAGGAAGGGGAGGGCACAGGAAATGACCCCACCCACGAAGGCCCATTACTATTTCCTCCCAACCTCTTCCTTGCATGCCCTCCCTCTCGGGGAATTATCCCCCATTTAAGGGGGAGTTAGGGATAAAGTAGGGCTGGACCCTAGTAGCCTTTTGGGGGGTCTCTAGGGCCATCCACCTGCCTGGGCCAGCTGGAGCTTGGCTTTCTGAGCTGAGACCTGAGAAAGGGGGCAAGGTTTGGGGAAGGTGGACCTGTCAAGGGGACAGCCAGGCAGGGCTATGGTGAGGGAGCAAATGGGGGGGGGCATAGCCAGGTAGAGCAGGGCCATGGCCCAACAAGGGTTAAAGCCTAGGCTTGAGTGGGGTGCAGGAAGGTTTCTCTGGTCCCCTGTCAGACTGGGATGGGGGATAAATAAATAAACAACATGAGAAATCTGTCAGCTCAGCCCTGGCCAATGGGAGGCCACCTGGCTCCACAGTCTGCCCTGAGGTGACCTCCTTCCACCAGCCACCAGCCACAGTGGCCACAGCAGGCAGGGACTATGTGTGTGTTGGGGAGTTTATGGGGTTATGTGTGTGTGGGTCCCTGGAGGGAGACTCGGCAAGTGTCCATTCCCTGCTGGGGGTGCCCAAGTACCAGGTGTGTGTGTGTAAGGGAATCGGGGGGCTCCACGTAAGCATCTCCAGATCAGGGGAGCCCCGACCTGTGTACAACTTCTGCGTTGACCTCCTGTATGTGGCCTGGGTATCTGGCCATGTATGTGCCTATGCCAGAGGGCCGCAGGTACACATGTCCCTAAGTGTCTCTGTATTTCCTGTGTCCTTATGGATGGACCCCTGTGGCCCCAGGAACCTGCCTGGGGAGTCTCGTGGGTGTGAGCGTTGGTTCTATGAATTCTAGCATGCCTCTGCCCTTTGTACATGAGTGATTGAGCTTATATTTGTGTGTCTGTGTGTGCCCCTGAGGCTGCGTGCCTGGCGTATCTCTATATACGTGTTTCTATTCTGTGTGTGTACCCATGTGTGTTGGGGGTATGGTGCTACGGCGCAGTCCCACGACCCTGCACCTAGAGGGTGCGGAGGTATGTTGGTTCTGTGTGTATCCCTGTATCTTTGTGTATCTTGTGTGTGCTCTCTCGTCCGTGCACGCGTGTGTGTTCTGTGGCCATCCCTGCAAAGTGAAGTCTGAGCATGTGTTTTGTGCGTGTGCCCCCGGCTCCTCTCTAAGCATATTTCAGTTCTGAGGACAATCCTCCTGTCCTGTGGAAGTGATGTGTCTGTATTTTGCGTGTGTCTGTGGGCTTCCTGGGTCTATGTGTGTAGCTCCGTTCTGTGGACATCCTCGTGTGGCCCTGTGGCCGGTACCCCAGTGTCCCTACGTGTCCCGACATCCCCTCCCGTGGGTATGTGTCTGGAAACCCCTTGCACACCCTTCCCTGTGTTTCTGGTCCGCGTGCCTTTGTGCGCGTGTGCTCCCCGTGCGCCTTTGAGGTCTACGTGCGTCTGGGTCCCTGCGTGTGCCCGCTCGCGCCCCCGTGTCCCCCGCGCGGGCCCCGGGAGCTGCGTCCTGACGCCCCGTGGGCATCCCCGCGTGCGTCCCGGTGCGCCTGGAGGGAGGCCTCGGGACACACAGGGCCGCCGCCAGACCCACCGCCCGGCAGGGCGCGGGGAGGAGGGAGGGGGCGGCGGCTGCGGGGAGCGCGGGCACGTCACCGAGACAGACAGGCGGGCGGGCGGGAGGCGGCGGCCGCGGGTTCGAGCCGGCGCCGGAGCCCCGCCGCCCCCTCCCCCGGCTCGCGGCCCGGGCGGGGGGGGGCGCCCAGCACCGAAGCCGCCGAAATGCAATTTCCCGTGCTGGCGCCTCGACTCAGGGGGCTTTTCCGGGCTGGTTTGGAAAGAAGAGGGGCACCGCGGCGGCGGCCCAAAATGAGGTGAGCACGGGCGCCGGGCGGGCGGGGGCGCCGCCCGCGGGGAGGGGGCGCGGCGGGGCGGGGCGGCGGCGGGACCCGGCTCCGGCCCCCTCGCGCACCTGCTCGCGGCCCGGGGGCCGGCGCCCCGGCCTCTGCGGCCCGGCCCTCCATTGTTGCGGAGGCTGGAGAAGGGGGGCGGGGAGGGCCCGGCGGCATCTCTGCGTCTCGCTTTCCCCGAGGAGGGGAGCCAGGAAGGCCAGACCTCGCAAAGAGGACAGGCCCTCAAGTCCCCAAGCCTGGGCCGCCGGGCTGGGGGACGGCGGGCCGAGATGCCCCCGCAGGGCGGGGACGCATGATGGGGGGCTTAGGGACAGGGAGCACCGGCCGCCCGACACCTGACCACAGGGAGGCCCCGGGGCCGGGCGGCGGCGAGCTTTGTTCTTGGGGGCGCAGAGCGGGTGGGGGGCCTTGGATACCCAGGGCTGGAAGAGGCTCCGGCCCCGCGCGCGCGTTCGGAAAGGCGCCCCCGGCCAAGTTCACGGGCGCGCGGGCCTGCGCGGGCCCTGCGGAGATCGATCTCGGCGGGGGCCCGGCTAGGGCCTGGCTGTGGCTGTGGCCGTGGCCCCGGGGCTGCAGCGGCGATGCCTGCAGGAGCCCCGGCGCTCTCCGCGGGCTCCCCGCCGGTCTGTCATTACCGGCTGCGGCTGCGGGGTATTTACTGGGGCCAAGATTTGCTAACAGGAACACGCCCTCCAAAACTGGCCATAGAAGGGAAAAATGGCCCAGAATCCCACTGCTGGGGAGCCCTTTTAAAGCGACAGGACTCCTTTCACAGGGACTTCGCCCTGGAGGGCAGGCTGAGGGTGGGGGGATGAAGATCCCTCATTGGCTGATAGGAGCTGAGAAGTGCCCCCGCCCCCCGCACCCCAGTGCACTTCAGTTTCCCCCAACTCCTTTCCCACCCATTCCACGCGGCCCTGGACTACTCACAGATTTACAGTTAGATACTCCCAAATCCCTGACCAAGTCTCCCAATCCACACTTTGTACGTGGACAGACATCCTCCCCATTATTACATCACCTGCAGGAATGCTCATACACTCACACACAGAGTCAGTCACAATAATACTGCCACGTGGGCACACACATCACCCCCAATGACGAGGACATCCAGGGCTGACAGCTGGAAAACATTGCTACATTGAAAAATGCAGCCACTGCCGACGGTGGCTACAGTGTAGACAGCTTTGCATATAACACTGACACACATAGTTCTCTATGGCACACGCAGAACACTCACTGTTGCACGGGCACCCGAGGGCTGTTACCCAGAGTCACCATGACTACCACAAATATATTAAATGCCCAGACGCAGTTATAGATGGATACCATTATCCACAGGAACTGGCATCCATGTGCCTGCCCGAGCTAGGACCTACAGTCACCGCGGTCACCCAGGCAACTGAACACACATATACATCGATGGTACAAGGCCTGTACAGACCCTGACATCGTGGCATACACACATGCAGACCCCCAATAACACAGCTGCACGTGCGGACACATGGCTGCCCGGGGTGAAACTGACCTCCGAGACACCCATTATGACACTGTCACCCACAAACAGACATGAACACTCCAACAGTACCTATCCCTGTAGTCATCTACCCTAACCCTTGCTTATACCCCTGGACACCTACCATAATACCAACACACACACAGACAGAGTAACACCTGCACAATGGCACATGACCCACAGGACAATGACACAGGGACAGGCAGAAATCCGCAGTCACCAGGGATGGCCATAAATCCCACACTTGTTTATTGAGCATCTGTTACGTGCCGGGCTGCAAGAGATCAACTTCCTGCCCTCTCGGAGCTGACATTTTAGTGAGAGGGAGGGGGCACCATAATCAGCTCACACACAGACTACAGTCACCCACAGTGACACTGACAGACGCCAGACACCCACACACCCTGGCTCACACATCGACCTGCAATTACCCACAATTAGCCTGACACACACCCACAGTCACACTGACATCCACACACAAACAGAGGCCTGCGGGAGTGCCGACACTTGTGCCAACACAAAGACACCGCTGGCATAGAGACAGGCACCCACTATAGCACACACCCACCTGGATATACAGGCACCCACAGAACCCCCCAGAATAGCCCACCAGAGTAGCTTGGAACCCAAGCCCACTGCAGCCCCCCCCCCCCTCTGGGAACGGGTCCATTGGTAGCTGTTACCTGCGTTTTGGCAGATGGAATCCATCCTGACCCAGACCCAGGCTCACCCTGCACCATGAACCTCAGCAGAAGTGTCTGAATTTCCCATCAACCTGCCCTAGGCCCCTCCACAAGGCCCAACACTAGCCCTGGGGAAGCCAGAGCCTTCTTGCCCGACCCCTGGCCCCATATCTGGTGGCCTTGGGACAGAAGCTCAGGCTCCGAGCCCACTGGGTGCCCCCAGGTCTTGGTGGGACAGATGAACCCCTTGGCTGAGGACCCCACCTGAAAGGCCAGGCAGCTGGAGAGGACGCCAGGAAGATAGCATGGCGAGGGCAGGTGGGAACCTGAGAAGCCATGGTGGTATCGGGGAAATGAGGGGCCCCCTCCCCCCCACAGCCTGGGCCATCAATGGGACCCCACTTGGGCCCCCAAGTGCACTTTTGTTACACACTCCATCATGCTCTTTGTCTGCCAGGCCCTCACCAGCTCCTCCTGCACGCCCCCCACCAACGTCTATCCACACACACAAGGGGACACACACAGGGACAGATGCACACTGGGACATACAAACAGGGGCATGCAAACAGGAACACATGCATGGACATCCATACAGGGACACACAGGCTGCCAGACACCCTCTGGAAGCTCTTGGGTCTGACCTCATGCCCCTGCTCCCTGTTCTTCAACGTGACAGCAGAGCTGCCTCCATCCATCGTCTCCCCATCTGGCTCCACTGGGACCTCTCGCCTCCAACTCTGACCTCCAGACCCATGCCAGCTGCTTTGCCTTCCTGGAGCGCAGGGTGAGGGTAGGGGTGGGGGCAGGTCAGTGTGGCTTCTGGATGGCTCCGCTCACCCCATGACTCCCAACCCCCTGCCTAGACAATTCCTCCCAGCTGGGATGCGGTGGAGTGTATGTGTGTGCGGGGACTCCCAAGGACTAAGGACCAGGAAGAGGCAGAATAAGGCTAAAAGACACTGAAGAGTGTTCCTCCCTCGCGCCAAGACCTGGGGTTGGGGGTAGGAGGAGACAGCTACCCACCTCCATTATGCTGAGGTTCAAAGTCAGATGGAAAACCCAATTGGCCCTCCAGAAAGCTGGTAGGATGCTGGATGGGAAGAACAGTCAGCTTCCCCTCTCCTACCTTCCCAAGGGCCCCAAGTCCAGACAGTGAGATGCAGACAGACCAGAGGCCACCCCTCACCAAGGGCCAGCCCCAGACATAGAGGGGACAGGCTGATGGACACAGATCAGGTGTAAAGAGGCAGACCCACACAGGCAGACCCAGACAGCCAGAGACAGGAGCACACACAGAGCGGGAGACCCAGATGAATACTGGCCCATGAGGGGTAGCCAGACACAGACACCAAGGGCAAGGGCAGAAGCCTGCACTGACCACCGCAGACAAAGGCGGACAGTCAGACCCAGGAGAGGCCCCAGGCAGCCCCTCCCCCATAGGGCTGGGAGGGGCTGCGTGTTTCCTCCCACCCCTTCCTTTCTCGCCTTCTTATCCCAGCTCTGACCATCCAGACCAGGCACCCTCTGATGTCCTTCCCTTGTCTTAAGATCAACCCTTCTAGAGACTTCCCTCCTGTAGGTCAAGGTCAGAGCCTTCAAGGAAGCAAGCCAGAGAGGAGGCACAGAAGGAAAAGGGTGTCTTGAGGAGTCCCCCGCCAATGTGTCCAGTACCTCATGCCTGATGACCCCTCATTCTAGCTCCATAGTCATCACAAACAAAGCTTTTGAGGAACCTGGGTGAATTCTGTTCCAAAATCTCAGAGCCTCATTATCCTCAGCAATACAATGGGTATCCTAGTAATAGAGTGGTGTATGTAAAGCATCATTATTGTAACCCTGCCCTCCCAAAACACCCTTCTCCCCAACAGTTCTAGGCATTCTGCTCTTTAGGACTTTGATCTTCAAGGCAGGAGACCCCACATGCTCCCTTAGAAGGACCTAGATATTCTGAGCCTGGCAAACGGGAGCCCTCACCCCATTGCCTGAATGGGGGCCCTGTTGGCTGGGTTGATGGACGGTGGGGGAGGGCTCCCTACTCTGAACTCCAGACAGGTGTGGGAACGTGACTGGACCCCTGCCCAGGGGCAAGAGGGGTGGGCTCTATGGAAGGGACTTCAAGAGGTAAGGGAATTCCACGGGGGAGGGGGGGCCGAGTGTTTCGGGGATCTGGCGCCTTGGGGTTCCTATTTGGGGACAGGTCCTGTCGCGGTGGGCCTTAGGGCGGTTGGGCTTCAAGGGAATGGCTCTGGGGACTCTGTAGGGACATGGCCTATGGGGATCTAGGCAGGCAGGCTTCAGAGGAGGGTCCTGAGGGGCGGGGCTCAGCGGCCTTAGGTGCTCCTAAGGCCAGCAGTGTGCGGAGAAGGGGTGGGTTCTGAGGACAGGGTCTTGGGGCAGGCCTTAGGAGAGCTGGGCTTTTTGAAGATAGGCTTAGAAGGCGGTTTTATGAAGGTTGAGCTTGGGGGCGGGCTTTAGGGGACGGGCCCTCAGAACCGGCCACCTGTGGGAGGACATTGGGGGCAGGTTTTAGGGAGGGCCTGGGTCGGTGGCTTCCGAGGGGCGGGTCTCTGGGGGCAGGCTCTGGGTGGGGATCTCGGGAACCAGGCAAGGAGAGTTGTGCTGGCTCAGTCTGCCTCCGCCAGGGGGCGTTTTGGGGTTCGCTTAAGCTCAGCACATTTGGGATCCCTGATCCCCCTTAGGGTTACTCCAGGGGGTTCCTTTAGGGCTCAATATTCCCCAGGGAAGTGGAAAGGGACCGGAAATTTGAAGGCCCCCTCCCCAGGCAATCCCTGGGGGTCCCCAGATCCAGGTTGGGGGCGGCCTTTCCTGAAACTGCATGGGGGGGACCCCAGGGAACGGGCGCCCAAATCTGCGGGCCCCTGGGGGGAGGGACTCGGGGCCCCGTTTTACAGCTGAGGGAATAGGGAGGGGCAGCATCTTGGCGTAGTCGGAGTTCGAGCAGGTATTTGACAGACGCCTGGTTTGAAGCCCGAGGGTGAGTGACCCTGTACCCCCACATCATGGGGGCAGCCCCCGCGTCGCTGCATCCATGGGCACTAACCTCAGAAGGTCCTGAATTCAGATGTCGAGACCCTCCAGGCGGCCAGTGGGTGTCTCCTCTAGTCCTCTGACTTCTCCCTGGTCGGGTGGGCAAGTGGACCCTGGGGTGGGCCTGGCCCTGGCCCCACTGCTGGTCCCGCATTTGCAAAGGGGAACAACCCCCCCGGGGTTGTTGTGATTCATAAACAATAGTGCCGGAACACAGAGACTCACAGAAGGTATTACATTGTATTAAAATGACTTGTTTATCTCTTTGTTGCGTCCATGTCCCGGGGGCAATAACCGCCAGGCACCCAGCCGTCTTGGGGCCACTAGGAATCCCTCCTTTGCCTCACACTAGCATTGCTCTTTGGCCTCAGACTCCCAAACTGACAAATAGGAGTAATCTGCACTTCTAGGGCCGTTTTGAAGATGATTTGAGTAAATGCGTCAAGAAGCAAGCCCAGCGTCCAGTACTGCTACATCTGTGTAGCAAAGTCTACATAAATATCTACAGTTATTATTATTTATATTTATCTTGTGCTTTTTCCAGGTCCTGCTTGCTGACTTACTGAGTCAATAAGTCCCTCCCTCCCTCCTCTCTCCTTCCTCACACTATCTGGGTTTTTTGCCCCC